>NC_136057.1:1924901628-1925550794 GCF_964261635.1 Lissotriton helveticus
GCGGGCCCTCCGACCCGGGGCCCGCTTACACCTTGACAAGCAGGGGAGGCCTGCAAGGGACCGACGGACCCCTGTCCTGGGCCCTGGGTGGAGCGGCAGCCCGGGGGACCGGGCCCAGGGACGGAGCGCCCGACCCGGGGCCCCGACCGGGCCCCTGGACCCAGCCCGAGGCTCCCAGGCCCGGAGGCGCAGGGCGAGCCTCCCCGGACCCGCCGGACCCCGTCCCGGGCACCCTGCCCCGCGGCAGGACCCAGGACGGAGCCCGGGGTGGGGAGGCCGCCATCCCCGGGGCCCTCAGGGGCCCCGGATGGAGCTCCTGAACACAGACAAGCAAGGGGAGGCTCCCCGGGCACATCGGAACCCCTTTCCGGGCCCTTGGCAGTGTGGCAGGCTGGGAGACAGGGCCCGGGGCTGGAGCACCCGACCCGGGGCCCGCCCGGGCCCCTGGACCCAGCCGGGGCTCCCAAGCCCGGAGGCGCATGGGACGCCTCCCCGGTCCCTCCGGACCCCGTCCCGGGCACCCTGCCACGCAGCAGGACCAAGGACAGAGCCCGGGGTGGGGAGGCCGCCCTCCCCGGGCCCTCAGGGGCCCTAGCCACTGCTCCTGAACCCAGCCAAGCAAGGGGAGGCTCCCCGGGCACATCGGAACCCCTTCCCGGGCCCTTGGCAGTGCGGCAGGCTGGGAGACAGGGCCCAGGGCCGGAGCACCCGACCCTGGGCCCGGCCGGGCCCCTGGACGCAGCCGGGGCTCCCAAGCCCGGAGGTGCATGGGACGCCTCCCCGGTCCCTCCGGACCCCGTCCCGGGCACCCTGCCACGCAGCAGGACCAAGGACAGAGCCCGGGGTGGGGAGGCCGCCCTCCCCCGGGCCCCTAGGGGCCCCGGACAGAGCTCCTGAACCCAGACAAGCAAGGGGAGGCTCCCCGGGCACAACGGAACCCCTTCCTAGGCCCTTGGCAGTGCGGTAGGCTGGGAGACAGGGACCAGGGCCGGAGCACCCGACCCGGGCCCGGCCGGGCCCCTGGACCCAGCCGGGGCTCCCAAGCCCGGAGGCGCATGGGACGCCTCCCCGGACCCATGGAGCCCGTCCTGGGCATTGAGCCATGCCGTTGGCCTGGAGATGGGTGCCCCCGGACGCCCGGGGGAGGACTGCCCGGTACCCGTGGAGCCCTTCCCGGGTACTTTGCAACGCCGTTGGCCTCCTGGAGATGGGTGCCCCGAACGCCCGGGGGGCGGGCTGCCCGGGACCCGTGGAGCCCGTCCTGGGCACTCTGACCTGCTGTTGGCTCGGGGGAGGACTGCCCGGGACCCGTGGAGCCTGTCCTGGGCACTCTGACAAGCTGTTGGCCCGGGGAAGGGAGCCCCAGACGACCGGGACCCGTGGAGCCCGTCCTTGGCACTCTGACAAGCCGTTGGCCCGGGGAAGGGAGCCCCAGATGACCGGGACCTGTGGAGCCCGTCCTGGGCACTCCTGTATGCCGTTGGCCCGGGGAAGGGAGCCCCGGACGTCCGGGACCCGTGGAGCCCGTCCTGGGCACTCTGAAATGCTTTGGCCCGGGGAAGGGAGCCCCAGACACCCGGGGGAGGACTGCCCGGGACCCGTGGAACTCGTCCTGGGCACTCTGACATGCCGCTGGCCCTCGGAAGGGTGCCCCGGACGCCCAGGGCCCGTGGAGCCCGTCCTGGGCACTCTGACAAGCCGTTGGCCCGGGGAAGGGAGCCCTGGACGCCCGGGACCCGTGGAGCCCATCCTGGGCACTCTGAAATGCTTTGGCCCGGGGAAGGGAGCCCCGGACGCCCGGGGGAGGACTGCCCGGGACCCGCGGAACTGGTCCTGGGCA
This sequence comes from Lissotriton helveticus, assembly GCF_964261635.1. NCBI lineage: Eukaryota > Metazoa > Chordata > Amphibia > Caudata > Salamandridae > Lissotriton > Lissotriton helveticus. Next base: position 1,924,903,469 of record NC_136057.1, read on the forward strand.
CTCTGACATGCCGCTGGCCCGGGGAAGGGTGCCCCGGATGACCGGGGCCCGTGGAGCCCGTCCTGGGCACTCTGACATGCCGCTGGCCCGGGGAAGGGAGCCCCGGACGCCCGGGGCCCGTGGAGCCCGTCCTGGGCACTCTGACAAGCCGTTGGCCCGGGGAAGGGAGCCCTGGACGCCCGGGACCCGTGGAGCCCGTCCTGGGCACTCTGAAATGCTTTGGCCCGGGGAAGGGAGCCCCGGACGCCCGGGACCCGTGGAACTGGTCCTGGGCACTCTGACATGCCGCTGGCCCGGGGAAGGGTGCCGCGGATGACCGGGGCCCGTGGAGCCCGTCCTGGGCGCTCTGACAAGCCGTTGGCCCGGGGAAAGGGAGCCCCGGACGCCCGGGGCCCGTGGAGCCCGTCCTGGGCACTCTGACAAGCCGTTGGCCCGGGGAAAGGGAGCCCCAGACGCCCGGGACCCATGGAGCCCGTCCTGGGCACTCTGACATGCCGTCAGCCCGGATGGAGCCCCGGACGCCCGGGGGACAAATGCCCGGGACGCATGGAGCCCGTCCCGGGCACTCTGCCATGCCGTCAGCCCGGATGGAGCCCCGGGCGCCCGGGGGACGAAGGCCCGGGACGCATGGAGCCCGTCCCGGGCACTCTGCCATGCCGTCGGCCTGGAGCGCCCCGACACCCAGGGGAGGACCACCGTGGAAACCATGGAGCCCGACCCGGGCACTCTGCCATGCCGTCAGCCTGGATGGAGCCCCGGACGCCCGGGGGGACGAAGGCCCGGGACGCATGGAGCCTGTCCCGGGCACTCTGCCATGCCGTCGGCCTGGATGGAGCACCGGACGCCCCGGGGACGACTGCCCAAGAGCCATGGAGCCCGTCCTGGGCAATTTGACGTGCAGTTGGCCTGGAGGAAGGAAGCCCCGGGTGGCCTAGGGAGGTGTTGCCCAGGCATATCCCATCTGGTCCCCATGGCAGAGAACCACCAACCCTGGAGGGGTGTCCGGGCATACCCTGCCCCATAGTAATCCGGAGGCAAATTACCCCCCTTTCTTGCAATCTGTGCACGCGAGGTGACAGAGGGGACCCAAGGCGTGAAAGAACCCGACCTCATGGAGCCCTCGCTGGGATCCGGGAGGCGAATGGCACCTCATTAAGACTTCCAGGGAAGTTCGGCCATCTGGTCCCCCCCCATAGGAAAGCGTTGCGGGCGACCAGATGCCCGAGGGGATCCGGGCGACCAGATGGCCGAGGGAATCTGGGCGATCAGATGGCCGGGCATGGAGGTGAAGCCGCCTGGACTCTTCCCCACCCCGTCCCCGTCCCGGGACGAATGCCCGGGACGCATGGAGCCCGTCCTGGCCACTTGACGTCCCGTCCTGGGCATTGAACCATGCCGTTGGCCTGGAGAAGGGAGCCCCCGGACGCCCGGGGGAGGACTGCCCGGTACCCGTGGAGCCCTTCCCGGGTACTTTGCAACGCCGTTGGCCTCCTGGAGATGGGTGCCCCAGATGCCCGGGGGCGGGCTGCCCGGGACTCATGGAGCCCGTCCTGGGCACTTTTACATGCCGTCGGCCTGGAGGTGGGTGCCCTGGACGCCCTGGGGAGGCCTGCCCGGGACCCATGGAGCCCTTCCCGGGTACTTTGCCAATGCCGTTGGCCTCATGGAGATGGTTGCCCCGGACGCCCGGGGGAGGCCTGCGCGGGACCCATGGAGCCCGGTCCTGGGCATTGAGCCATGCCGTTGGCCTGGAGATGGGAGCCCCGGACGCCCTGGGGAGGACTGCCCGGTACCCGTGGATCCCGTCCTGGGCTCTTTGACATGCCGTCGGCCTGGAGGTGGGAGCCCCGGGCGCCCGGGAGCGGGCTGCCCGGGACCCATGGAGCCCGTCCTGGACACTTTGACATGCCGTCGGCCTGGAGGAGGGTGCCCGGGACGCCCGTGGGAAGCCTGGTCGGGACCCGTGGAGCCCTTCCCGGGTACTTTGCCAATGCCGTTGGCCTCATGGAGATGGGTGCCCCGGACGCCCGGGGGAGGACTGCCCGGTACCCGTGGAGCCCTTCCCGGGTACTTTGCAACGCCGTTGGCCTCCTGGAGATGTGTGCCCCAAACGCCCGGGGGGAGGGCTGCCCGGGGGCCCGTGGAGCCCGCCCTGGGCACTTTGACATGCCGTCATCCTGGAGGTGGGAGCCCCGGACGCCCGGGGGGAGGGCTGCCCGGGACCCATGGAGCCCTTCCCGGTTACTCTGCCATCCCGTTGGCCTCCTGGAGATGGGTGCCCCGGACGCCCGGGGGAGGTCTGTCCGGGGCCCATGGAGCCCGTCCTGGGCAGTGTGACATGCCGACGGCCTGGAGGTGGGAGCCCCGGACGCCCGGGGGAAGGCTACCCGGGACCCGTGGAGCCCTTCCCGGGTACTTTGCCATCCCGTTGGCCTCCTGGAGATGGGTGCCCCGGACGCCCGGGGGAGGTCTGTCCGGGGCCCATGGAGCCCGTCCTGGGCAGTGTGACATGCCGTCGGCCTGGAGGTGGGAGCCCCGGACGCCCGGGGGAAGGCTGCCCGGGACCCGTGGAGCCCTTCCCGGGTACTTTGCCATCCCGTTGGCCTCCTAGAGATGGGTGCCCCGGACGCCCAGGGGATGTCTGTCCGGGACACGTGGAGCCCGTGCTGGGCATTGAGCCATGCCGTTGGCCCGGAGAATGGAGCCCCCCAGACGCCCGGGGGAGGTGTTGCCCAGGCATATCTCATCTGGTCCCCCGGGCAGAGAACCACCAACCCTGGAGGGGTGTCCGGGCGTACCCTGCCCCTAGTAATCCGGAGGGAAATTACCCCCCTTTCTTGCAATCCGTGCACGCGAGGTGACAGAGGGGGCCCAAGGCGTAAAAGAACCCGACCTCATGGAGCCCTAGCTGGGATCCGGGAGGCGAATGGCACCTCATCGGGACTTCCAGGGAAGCCCGGCCATCTGGTCGCCCCATTGGAAAGCATCGCGGGCGACCAGATGGCCGGGATCGAAAGGACTCCCAGCTCCCCATCCATCCCAAGCCTTCGCGGTAGGGTTCCTGACTGCCTGCCCACGCAAGGCAGGGCTCTTGGACCCCGGCTGGGCCTCAGGCGCAGGTTGGACCACTGGAGCTCTAGGGCCCGGACGACCTGGGGGAGGAATGCCCGGGACCCGTGGAGCCCGTCCTGGGTACTTTGACATGCCGTCGGCCTGGAGGTGGGTGCCCCGGACGCCCGGGGGAAGCTGCCCGGGACCCATGGAGCCCATCCTGGGTACTTTGACATTCCGTCGGCCTGGAGGTGGGAGCCCCGGACGCCCGGGGGGGAGGTCTGCCCGGGACCCATGGAGCCCGTCCTGGGTACTTTGACATTCCGTCGGCCTGGAGGTGGGAGCCCCGGACGCCCGGGGGGGAGGTCTGCCCGGGACCCATGGAGCCCGTCCTGGGTACTTTGCCAATGCCGTTGGCCTCGTGGAGATGGGTGCCCCGGACGCCCGGGGGAGGTCTGCCTGGGACCCATGGAGCTCTTCCCGGGTACTTTGCCAATGCCGTTGGCCTCATGGAGATGGGTGCCCCGGACGCCCGGGGGAGGTCTACCCGGGACCCATGGAGCCCTTCCCGGGTACTTTGCCAATGCCGTTGGCCTCATGGAGATGGGTGCCCCGGACGCCCGGGGGAGGTCTGCCCGGGACCCATGGAGCCCGTCCTGGGTACTTTGCCAATGCAGTTGGCCTCATGGAGATAGGTGCCCCGGAAGCCCGGGGGACGAATGCCCAGGACGCATGGAGCCCATCCTGGGCACTTTTTCCATGCCATTGGCCTGGGGCGCCCCGACACCCAGGGGAGGACCACCCTGAAAAGCATGGAGCCCGACCCGGGCACTCTGCCATGCCGTCAGCCTGGATGGAGCCCCGGACGCCCGGGGGACGAATGCCCGGGACGCATGGAGCCCGACCTGGGCACTCTGCCATGCTGTCAGCCTGGATGGAGCCCCGGACGCCCGGGGGACGAAGGCCCGTGACGCATGGAGCCCGTCCCGGGCACTCTGCCATGCCGTCGGCCTGGATGGAGACCCGGACGCCCGGGGGACGACTGCCCAAGAGCCATGGAGCCCGTCCTGGGCAATTTGACATGCAGTTGGCCTGGAGGAAGGAAGCCCCGGGTGGCCTAGGGAGGTGTTGCCCAGGCATAGCCTATCTGGTCCCCATGGCAGAGAACCACCAGCCCTGGAGAAGTTTCCGGGCGTACCCTGCCCCTAGTAATCCGGAGGGAATTTACCCCCCTTTCTTGCAATCTGTGCACGCGAGGTGACAGAGGGGACCCAAGGCGTGAAAGCACCCGACCTCATGGAGCCCTCGCTGGGATCCGGGAGGCGAATGGCACCTCATCGGGACTTCCAGGGAAGTTCGGCCATCTGGTCGCCCCCATAGGAAAGCGTTGCGGGCGACCAGATGGCCGAGGGAATCTGGCCGATCAGATGGCCGGGCATGGAGATGAAGCCGCCTGGACTCTTCCCCACCCCGTCCCCGTCCCGGGACGAATGCCCGGGATGCATGGAGCCCGTCCTGGGCACTTTTCCATGCCGTCGGCCTGGAGCGCCCCGACACCCAGGGGAGGACCACCCTGGAAACCATGGAGCCCGACCCGGGCACTCTGCCATGCCGTCAGCCTGGATGGAGCCCCGGACGCCCCGGGGGACGAAGGCCCGGGACGCATGGAGCCCATCCCGGGCACTCTGCCATGCCGTCAGCCTGGAGCGCTCCGACACCCAGGGGAGGACCACCGTGAAAACCATGGAGCCCGACCCGGTCACTCTGCCATGCCGTCAGCCTGGATGGAGCCCCGGACACCCGGGGGGGTCGAATGCCCCGGACGCATGGAGCCCGTCCCGGGCACTCTGCCATGCCGTCAGCCTGGATGGAGCCCCGGACGCCCGGGGGACGAATGCCCGGGACGCATGGAGCCCGTCCTGGGCACTTTTCCATGCCATTGGCCTGGAGCGCCCCGACACCCAGGGGAGGACCACCCTGAAAACCATGGAGCCCGACCCGGGCACTTTGCCATGCCGTCAGCCTGGATGGAGCCCCGGACGCCCGGGGGACGAATGCCCAAGAGCCATGGAGCCCGTCCTGGGCAATTTGACATGCAGTTGGCCTGGAGGAAGGAAGCCCCGGGTGGCCTAGGGAGGTGTTGCCCAGGCATATCCCATCTGGTCCCCATGGAAGAGAACCACCAGCCCTGGAGAAGTGTCCGGGCGTACCCTGCCCCTAGTAATCCGGAGGGAAATTACCCCCCTTTCTTGCAATCTGTGCACGCGAGGTGACCGAGGGGACCCAAGGCGTGAAAGAACCCGACCTCATGGAGCCCTCGCTGGGATCCGGGAGGCGAATGGCACCTCATCGGGACTTCCAGGGAAGTTCGGCCATCTGGTCGCCCCATAGGAAAGCGTTGCGGGCGACCAGATGCCCGGGGGGGGGGGATCCGGGCAACCAGATGGCCGAGGGAATCTGGGCGATCAGATGGCCGGGCATGGAGGTGAAGCCGCCTGGACTCTCCCCACCCCGTCCCCGTCCCGGGACGAATGCCCGGGATGCATGGAGCCCGTCCTGGGCACTTTTCCATGCCGTCGGCCTGGAGCGCCCCGACACCCAGGGGAGGACCACCCTGGAAACCATGGAGCCCGACCCGGGCACTCTGCCATGCCGTCAGCCTGGATGGAGCCCCGGACGCCCGGGGGACGACTGTCCAAGAGCCCGGGGGACGAATGCCCGGGACGCTTGGAGCCCGTCCCGGGCACTCTGCCATGCCATCGGCCTGGATGGAGCCCCGGACGCCCGGGGGACGACTGCCCAAGAGCCATGGAGCCCGACCCGGGCACTCTGCCATGCCCTCAGCCTGGATGGAGCCCCGGACGCCCGGGGGACGAAGGCCCGGGACGCATGGAGCCCGTCCTGGGCACTTTTCCATGCCGTCGGCCTGGAGCGCCCCGACACCCAGGGGAGGACCACCCTGGAAACCATGGAGCCCGACCCGGGCACTCTGCCATGCCGTCAGCCTGGATGGAGCCCCGGACGCCCGGGGGACGAAGGCCCGGGTCGCATGGAGCCCGTCCCGGGCACTCTGCCGTGCCGGCAGCCTGGATGGAGCCCCGGACGCCCGGGGGACAAATGCCCGGGACGCATGGAGCCCGTCCTGGGCACTCTGCCATGCCGTCGGCCTGGATGGAGCCCCGGACGCCCGGGGGACGACTGCCCAAGAGCCATGGAGCCCATCCCGGGCACTCTGCCATGCCGTCCCGACAAATTCGTACGGACTCCTACCGTTCCGACACGGATCGGAATCGAGCCCATTCTGACCCAGCAGATTTCAGGTTGACTTGCTATATATTTCACGTACGATTTTATTGGGGCCGATTCCGATCCGGTACGTAAAAGCACATCCGACCGAATGTCGGACAACCACGTACTCCCGGTGCCGGGGATCGAACCGTGATCACCAGATGGGGCTATCCCAAAAATCTGCCATGGATACAGGGCGCCAGGACAGGTTTGAAGACCGGTAAGGCTGTATTAGTCATGTTGGATCTGTCGGCGGCTTTCGACACCGTCCCACATGACGGTCTCCTTTTAAGACTCCAGGAGATCGGGTTTCGTGGGACGGTGTTGGACTGGTTCAGATCTTTTCTTTCGGACCGCCGACAGGTGATCTGGGCACCACCGTTCTCCGCTGAAATGCCGCCGCTAGAGGTGGGGGTTCCCCAAGGGTCCATTCTGAGCCCCATCCTTTTTAATATCTATATGGCCCCTCTGGCGGCGGTGGCGGAGGCTTTTGGTTCCCAGGTCATATCCTACGCTGACGACACCCAGCTCCTGTTCACGTGCAGGAAGGGAGAGGCGTTTGATGGGGCAAAAATCAGGGACTGCCTTGGTTCTGTCTTTGCGTGGTTCCAACGGCATAGCCTAAAATGCAACTCAGACAAGTCTGAGTTGCTTTTCTTCGGTTGTGCTCCCGACCCATGCTGGAAATCATGGTGGCCTCAGGACATGTTTCCTCCCGAGACAGTATCAATGCAGGCCAAAAATCTTGATGTGATCTGTGACGTTGACCTGTCCTTTAGATCCCAGATCAATGCACTATCAGGGAAATGCTTTAGAATCTTGAGGATGCTTAGAAAATTCTTACCGATGCTATCACTGCAATACAAGAAAATTGTAGCTCAGGCATTAGTAGGATCACGTTTTGATTATGCTAATGCCTTGTATGTGGGTCTGCCAAAATATTTGCTGGCAAGATTGCAGATAGTACAGAATTCAGCTGCAAGGGCTATCTTTGGCCTTCCACGCAGAGCCAGAGCCTCCAATTTGCTCAAGGAGTTACATTGGCTCCCTATTTCTAAAAGAGTTATTTTTAAAACTCTTACTTTGGCGTTCAAGGCCCTTCACTCTGTAGGCCCTGAGTATATTAAGAAGAGAATGGCTTTTTATGCACCAAGGAGGATGTTGCGGTCGGCTTCATCAGCCACGATTGTGGTCCCGCCTGTCAAACGCGCCCGGATGGGTGGTCGGTCCTTCCGCTATTTAGCGGCCCTCCACTGGAATGGGCTCCCGATCTCTTTGCGGAAAGCCAACAGTCTCCTTATTTTTAGAAAGGAGCTGAAGACGTGGCTCTTTTCTGCGTGATCTTCATGACCACCTATGAGTTGCTGTATGGACATCCTGGTCTCTGATCTCTTTGCTAAAGCGCCGGGACACCCTCGTGGGTAGCCGTGCGCTATAAAAGAGTGCGCACATAACATAACATAACAGGGAGGGTGGTGGAGGGTGGGGTGTGTGAGAGAGACCAGCACTACAACTCCCAACAGGCCCCCATGTCCACAGAGAGGGTGGTGGAGGGTGGGGTGTGTGAGAGGTCACAACTACAGCTCCCAACAGGCCCCCATGTCCACAGGGAGGGTGGTGGAGGGTGGGGTGTGTGAGAGAGACCAGCACTACAACTCCCAACAGGCCCCCATGTCCACAGGGAGGGTGGTGGAGGGTGGCGTGTGTGAGAGACCAGCACTACAACTCCCAACAGGCCCCCATGTCCACAGAGAGGGTGGTGGAGGGTGGGGTGTGTGAGAGGTCACAACTACAGCTCCCAACAGGCCCCCATGTCCACAGGGAGGGTGGTGGAGGGTGGGGTGTGTGAGAGAGACCAACACTACAACTCCCAACAGGCCCACATGTCCACAGGGAGGGTGGTGGAGGGTGGGGTGTGTGAGAGAGGTCACAACTACAGCTCCCAACAGGCCCCCATGTCCACAGGGAGGGTGGTGGAGGGTGGGGTATGTGAGAGAGGATAGTACTACAACTCCCAACAGGCCCCCATGTCCACAGGGGGGTTGGTGGAGGGTGGGGTGTGTGAGCGAGGTCACAACTACAGCTCCCAACAGGCCCCCATGTCCACAGGGAGGGTGGTGGAGGGTGGGATGTGTGAGAGAGACCAGCACTACAACTTCCAACAGGCGCCCATGTCCACAGGGAGGGTGGCGGAGGGTGGGGTGTGTGAGAGAGACCAGCACTACAACTCCCAACAGGCCCCCATGTCCACAGGGAGGGTGGTGGAGGGTGGCGTGTGTGAGAGAGACCAGCAATACAACTCCCAACAGGCCCCCATGTCCACAAGGAGGGTGGTGGAGGGTGGGGTGTGAGAGAGACCAGCACTACAACTCCCAACAGGCCCCCATGTCCACAGGGAGGGTGGTGGAGGGTGGGGTGTGTGAGAGAGACCAGCACTACAACTCCCAACAGCCCCCCGTGTCCACAGGGAGGGTGTTGGAGGGTGGGGTGTGTGAGAAAGACCAGAACTACAACTCCCAACAGGCCCCCATGTCCACAGAGAGGGTGGTGGAGGGTGGGGTGTGTGAGAGGTCACAACTACAGCTCCCAACAGGCCCCCATGTCCACAGGGAGGGTGGGGTGTGTGAGAGAGACCAGCACTACAACTCCCAACAGGCCCCCATGTCCACAGGGAGGGTGGTGGAGGGTGGGGTGTGTGAGAGAGGTCACAACTACAGCTCCCAACAGGCCCCCATGTCCACAGGGAGGGTGGTGGAGGGTGGGGTGTGTGAGAGAGGATAGTACTACAACTCCCAACAGGCCCCCATGTCCACAGGGGGGGTGGTGGAGGGTGGGGTGTGTGAGAGAGGTCACAACTATAGCTCCCAACAGGCCCCCATGTCCACAGGGAGGGTGGTGGAGGGTGGGGTGTGTGAGAGAGACCAGCACTACAACTCCCAACAGGCCCCCATGTCCACAGGGAGGGTGGTGGAGGGTGGGGTGTGTGAGAGAGACCAGCACTACAACTCCCAACAGGCCCCCATGTCCACAGGGAAGGTGGTGGAGGGTGGGGTGTGAGAGAGACCAGCAATGCAACTCCCAACAGGCCCCCATGTCCACAGGGAGGGTGGTGGAGGGTGGGGTGTGTGAGAGAGACCAGCACTACAACTCCAAACAGGCCCCCATGTCCACAAGGAGGGTGGTGGAGGGTGGGGTGTGTGAGAGGTCACAACTACAGCTCCCAACAGGCCCCCATGTCCACAGGGGTGGTGGTGGAGGGTGGGGTGTGTGAGAGGTCACAACTACAGCTCCCAACAGGCCCCCATCTCCACAGGGAGGGTGGTGGAGGGTGGGGTGTGTGAGAGAGACCAGCACTACAACTCCCAACAGGCCCCCATGTCCACAAGGAGGGTGGTGGAGGGTGGGGTGTGTGAGAGGTCACAACTACAGCTCCCAACAGGCCCCCATGTCCACAGGGGTGGTGGTGGAGGGTGGGGTGTGTGAGAGGTCACAACTACAGCTCCCAACAGGCCCCCATGTCCACAGGGAGGGTGGTGGAGGGTGGGGTGTGTGAGAGAGACCAGCACTACAACTCCCAACAGGCCCCCATGTCCACAAGGAGGGTGGTGGAGGGTGGGGTGTGTCAGAGGTCACGACTACAGCTCCCAACAGGCCCCTATGTCCACAGGGAGGGTGGTGGAGGGTGGGGTGTGTGAGAGAGACCAGCACTATAACTCCCAACAGGCCCCCATGTCCACAATGGGGGATGGTGGAGGGTGGGGTGTGTGAGAGAGGTCACAACTACAACTCCCAACAGGCCCCCATGTCCACAGGGAGGGTGGTGGAGGGTGGGGCGTGTGAGAGAGACCAGCACTACAACTCCCAACAGGACCCCATGTCCACAGGGAGGGTGGTGGAGGGTGGGGTGTGTGAGAGGTCACAACTACAGCTCCCAACAGGCCCCCATGTCCACAGGGAGGGTGGTGGAGGGTGGGGTGTGTGAGAGAGGATAGTACTACAGCTCCCAACAGGCCCCCATGTCCACAGGGAGGGTGGTGGAGGGTGGGGTGTCTGAGAGAGACCAGCACTACAACTCCCAACAGGCCCCCATGTCCACAGGGAGGGTGGTGGAGGGTGGGGTGTGTGAGAGAGACCAGCACTACAACTCCCAACAGGCCCCCATGTCCACAGGGAGGGTGGTGGAGGGTGGGGTGTGTGAGAGAGACCAGCACTACAACTCCCAACAGGCCCCCATGTCCACAGGGGTGGTGGTGGAGGGTGGGGTGTGTGAGAGAGGTCACAACTACAGCTCCCAACAGGCCCCCATTTCCACAGGGAGGGTGGTGGAGGGTGGGGTGTGAGAGAGAGGATAGTACTAAAACTCCCAACAGGCCCCCATGTCCACAGGGGGGGGTGGTGGAGGGTGCGGTGTGTGAGAGAGGTCACAACTACAGCTCCCAACAGGCCCCCATGTCCACAGGGAGGGTGGTGGAGGGTAGGGTGTGTGAGAGAGGATAGTAGTACAACTCCCAACAGGCCCCCATGTCCACAGGGGGGGGTGGTGGAGGGTGGGGTGTGTGAGAGAGGTCACAATTACAGCTCCCAACAGGCCCCCATGTCCACAGGGAGGGTGGGGTGTGTGAGAGAGGATAGTACTACAACTCCCAATAGGCCCCCATGTCCACAGGGAGGGTGGTGGAGGGTGGGGTGTGTGCGAGAGGACAATGAAAAGTAATGTATAGCAATCAAAACATGTCATGTCCAAAGTATTGATCATCAAAATCCTTTCCCACAGGTTATCGCAATTTGACTGGTGGAACCAACAACCCGCCGCAACATTCTCCTCAGTCACATCCAGGACTATCTGGGGACGATGCCACAGTCAGCTCCGGTGCGGAGGAGGAAGCGAGCCAATGCACACTGCCAGGGCCATCTGGCACACTGGAAATCCCTGCCTCAACAACCGTGGCCTGTGTCACTCCTGCAACACCTGCCACAGTGAGCTGTAGAACCACCACCACCACCTCCACCACCACCATTACCACCACTCCTGCCTGTGCACCATGCCTGACCCACCGCTAGACGCAGGGCCATCAACATCCCAGGCAAGCAGGGAGAGTGGACGGGAAAGGAGAGAGCCGAGGCAACATCCCCCAAGCAGGAGTACCTCACAACGGCGAGCTGGGGAAGGACACCCACCCCATCCTGCCACTGAGACACTGGAAGCCCTAGGCAGAGTCCAGGCTTCCTATGAGCGTGGGCAGGGACATGCTGATCGTGCCCACCAGGATTCGGTTGATAACACCAATGTGTTGTGGTCCATTGAAAGTCGCATTGGCCAAATAGTGGACCTCCTGGCCCAGCACACAACACTGTGGAGGGTATGGTTAGAACGCAACACCCCCCCACCCCCTCAACCAAGTGTCCAGCCGCCACGGTCAGCAACGCCACCGCCACCTGTGCCCCTGGAGACGGATGTGGCCCCTGAGCAACCTGCCCCACAAGCTGACTCCGTACCGCCTCCAAGACGGAGGGACCGTCCGAGGCTGGATGGAGGGGAGAGCAGTGGGGATGCTCCATCTACACGCTCAAAGAGGGGCCGACAATGACTGTACCACTGCCTGAGGCTGCCATCCACCCGCCAACTATCCTGTCTCACCACGCCAAGTATTGGCACAGGTCTGCTGAACTAGCCGGACATCACGCAATGTGGTGTCAGCACGGACATTTCATCTACCATGACCTTCAACTCACACTCCCCCACCCAACACTTACTTGTATATATCCACCAGCACCAATGCACAACCTGTAAATAAATTTCACTTACACACTCAATGATGTGTTGCCTCCATGTTTATTCACATGATTGTCTCAGAAACCGACCTGACCAGGTGCAGGGAACCATGTCGTACAGAATCCTGCCGCTGTGGGAGTGACCTGGGGAAAATCAGAGACATCAAACACACGTCAGGTAAGTGAATCACACCCATCACAACACACAGCAGTGCACAATTCCACAAACCACACCCATCACAAATTCAGTGGATGAGAGGACACACATCATGGAGACTTGCATGTCCAGAGAAATAAACACACACACATGCAAACATAACATACCAGAACAGGCAGCTGATGAACACCACATCCACACACCACCAGCAAACATACATAACGCATTGTCAACCGGCACAAGAGGTAGTCACTCACATTCAAGGGAAATAGCGATCAATGAGCTGACGCCTCTGGTCCACACCTTCCTCCTCACCACTATCCTCATCAGTCGACATGGGTGGGATGGGAGGCCGAGGAACTTCTTGGTCTTCAGGGTCCAAGATCAGTTCAATGTTATTGCGCACTGCCAGGTTGTGGAGCATGCAGCAGGCAATCACGATCCTGCATACTTTGCCTGGTGAGTAAGGCAGGGCCCCTCTGGTTTTATCCAGGCACCGAAACATGGACTTTAGCAGTCCAAAAGTACGTTCCACCACTCTACGTGTCCTTCCATGGGCATTATTGTAGCGCATTTCACCCGCTGTAGTAGGATTACGTATGGGACTCAGGAGCCAGGGCCGGTTTGGGTACGCCGAGTCGCCTATGTAGGGGGATGACAGGCACAAATATCACAACCAGAATTGGTGGGTACCCCATGCCACACAGAAATCACAAATGTCCCCACAGCATACTCACCAACAAGCCACGCGTGTCCTGGACGCAGATTAGCCATCAGTTGGGGGACAATGCTGCTCCGCATGATGTGGGAGTCATGTGCGGAGCCTGGGAATCTTGCACACACATGGAAGATGATGTTGTTGGCCAGGCACACCACCTGCACGTTGAGCGAATGAAAGTGCTTCCTATTCCTATATACCGGCTCACGTGCCTGTGGTGGAATGAGAGCGATATGTGTGCCATCAATGAAACCCACTACGTGTGGTATCTGGCCCAGTGCATAGAAGTCTGCTTTGACTGCTGCCAACTCTGCCGGCCGTGGGAAATGGATGTAGTCATCCTTGTACAGCATCATGGCTTGTAGAACATCCCGAAGTACCATGCTGAACATGGACTGTGACATCACTCCGGCATGTCCAACTGTGTACTGAAAGGTGCCAGTTGCAAAAAAAGTGTAGTGCCGCCATCACCTTAGCTGTGGGTGTAATGGAACCAGGATACGTCCTTCGTGGCTGCAGATGAGGAGACAATTGGTCTACAAGCTCCATCAATCTACGTCGATCTAGACGGAATTTCCTGATCACCTCCTCGTCAACCATATCCTCCAGCACATTGTATGGGCGATGGACATTTGGAGCCCTCCTGTGTGGGAGTAGACGTGATATAAGTCAACTTACAAACAACGCATGGCTGTGCAACTCCATCACATGTAAGCCAACACTAGCAAGAAGATAAATGTTGTGGACAATGGTCATATGTGTGACATGTCAGAAAGTTACGACAATACGGAGTGCCCTATGAACAATGTGCTGCCACTAGCAACATGAAGTGCGTCAACATGTACAATGCAACTTAGTCTCATGTCAAAATTACTGCCAACAAGACATGTGTTAGGACCCAATTTTGTAGAAGCCACATCACAGACACACATGCACGTGCAAACACAAAAGAATAATGCTACACACACTCCATGTCATCATGCACCAATGACAACACTGACAATGGTGAGCATCCGCTCATTACATGCATGGTCAAACAGGCAACACACATACGCATACACAGAATGCATGTGGAACCCCACCATTGTTATTAGCACACACGAACTACACACTGACAACAGATTCAGAATGTGGCGAGACAGGCCTGATGTACTGTGTAGATGTGAAGTATTTGAAACGTGTGTAGGGAAATACAAGACGTCAACACGTCGACATGCACATGTGCAGCACATTGTGCACATCAATGGCCATAGTATGAACACACATGATATAGTGCATGACATATGCAGTTTCGCCAGCACGGTCACAACCCTCATAACGCAAGAGCGAACTATACAGCACGGTGCAGGGGTCCAAATTATAACAACATTGGCGCCGCCATGGCGGTGCACTGCTTCTGCGATTTCCAAATGGGCATACGCGGGCCGCGTTCCCTCTTCCCATTGGCTGCATGTGCACGGACCGGCACGGTCACACATTGTCAACTGCATGTGCAAGCTTCCGGGACGGATGCTTCTTTTGCAACAATGTTCAATCAGTGGCGCCACCATGGCGGTGCACGCATTCCGCGGGGGAGGTGCCGGCCAACACATCCTTCTGATGATGTCAATGGAGATGGCAGTTCATGACCCCCCTTACAGTCACGTTGCATCATCCACCGTACACCGTCCGTGCCAGGCCGGGCACCCACCGCCGGTCCAGGCCGGACACCCACCGCCGGGCCGGCCCGGTCACCCACCGCCGTGCCAGGCCGGACACCCAGGCCTGGACCGGCGGTGGGTGGCCCACCTGGACCGGCGGTGGGTGGCCGGAGGTGGGTGACCGGCAGTGGGTGACCGGCCTGGCCCGGCGGTGGGTGACCGGCCTGGACCGGCGGTGGGTGACCGGCGGTGGGTGACCGGCCTGGCCCGGCGGTGGGTGACCGGCCTGGCACGGCGGTGGGTGACCGGCGGTGGGTGACCGGCCTGGACCGGCGGTGGGTGACCGGCGGTGGGTGACCGGCCTGACCCAGCGGTGGGTGACCGGCCTGGACCGGCGGTTGTGCACCGGGCCTGGCACGGCGGTGTGTGACCGGCGGTGGGTGACCGGCCTGGACCGGCGGTGGGTGACCGGCGGTGGGTGACCGGCCTAGCCCGGCGGTGGGTGACCGGTCTGGCCCGGCGGTGGGTGACCGGCCTGGACCGGCGGTGGGTGACCGGCCTGGACCGGCGGTGGGTGACCGGCCTGGACCGGCGGTGGGTGACCGGCCTGGCCCGGCGGTGGGTGACCGGCCTGGCACTGCGGTTGTGCACCGGGCCTGGCACGGCGGTGTGTGACCGGCCTGGACCGGCGGTGGGTGACCGGCGGTTGTGCACCGGGCCTGGCACGGCGGTGGGTGACCGGGTGTAGTTAACTTGTATAGATGAATCACGCAGGTGGAACTTGTAAATATTAGGTTTATTCGCAGCACAGAAATAAACAAGCAGATCACCATCTGGCCAGGCAACAACTGCCAGCATAACAATTCTTAAGTAGAATCATGACTTTAGGAACACACTAAAGTTCCACATTAGAAACTGAGAAAACAGACTAAAACAATAACGCTATTTACAACACCGGGCCTGCCCGGCGGTGGGTGACCGGGCCTGCCCGGCGGTGGGTGACCAGCCTGGCACAGACGGTGTACGGTGGATGATGCAAGGGGGGTCATGAACTGCCATCTCCATTGACATCATCAGAAGGATGTGTTGGCCTGCACCTCCCCCGCGGAAGGCGTGCACCACCATGGTGGCGCCACTGATTGAACATTGTTGCAAAAGATGCAACCATTGCGGAAGTGCGCACTTGCGGTTGCCGATGTGTGTCCGTGACTGCACGTGCACAGGCAGCCAATAGGAAGGCGTCACGCGGGGTGCGCATGCGCCATCGACAATGGCGGAAACAGTGCATCGCCACACCAGGGCCTGTCATTGGCCCTTTTCGAATGAGGCATCCAGGGGGAACCAATAGCTGGTGACGTGTGCCACTGACATGGGCTCAGAGCCCTATATATGTGTGACTTTCACAAGCACACATTCACAGCTTTGATCCAGTGCTGCCTGTGACCATCACCTCGACCTGCTGCTGCTGAGCTGGCCAACGGATGCTGCCTGTGACCATCACCTCGACCTGCTGCTACTGAGCTGACCAACGGCTGCTGCCTGTGACCATCACCTCGACCTGCTGCTGCTGAGCTGACCAACGGCTGCTGCCTGTGACCATCACCTCGACCTGCTGCTGCTGAGCTGACCAACGGCTGCTGCTGTTGTGCCACAGTCCAGGACCTTGCCATGGAGGGAGTGCGAGAGAGCCGGTCGCGTCCCTTCACCGCAGCGGAGCTGGATGTCCTTGTGGACGGTGTGCTCAGCCACTACCAACGGCTCTACGGTGCACCCGGACAGGTGGTAAGTTCAGTGGTGTACATGTTGTTGGTCATGAGGTGTTCAGTGGCTCCTATCTTCTGCAGGCCTGCCGGTGTGCTGTGGGACCTTTACATGTGTAGTGCTGAGCATGGCTGCATGTTGATTCGTGTTCCTGCGATGTTTGTGCATGTCATACTGTCCACTTACGTTACCCTCTTGTCTCCCATCATGGCAGGTAAAGCTGCACATTCGCAAGGCCGTGTGGAGGACGATAGCACGTGATGTACGGGCAGTGGAGGGGTTCAATAGACGACACACACACTGCCACAAGCGCTGGGACGACATCTCCAGGCTTAGCAAGAATGTGGCGGAGATGACACTGGGGATGATTCCAAGATCTACACGTTTGGTCCGCTGCACCATGACCCCTCTTATGCACTGTATCATTGCTGTGACGCATCCTGACCTGTCCGCCCAGCTGAGTGGGGAACCACAGCAAAGTAGCGGTAAGCAGATTGTATATGTATGTTACTTGGGCTTGCAATGCATGTATTGCTGCTCGGACACAGTAGTGGCTTCCGTGGTGCGTATGTTTATCTGAAATACCATGCTGGCGCCATTAGCGGAGTAGGCGTTGGCATCCATGTCCGCCAGGTGGACAGACCACTTGCTTGGTAGTTGAGGGTTCCAGGACATGCCGTTGAGGTCTGTGGTCCCATGGCATGACATGTGTGCAGATAGTAGGGGTGGGACGTGTGCAGGATGTGTGCTACATGTACAATGTATGTATTGAATCCTAGATCAGTTGTCCTTCAGTACGTGTGTGTGGCACTTACTCACACCGCGTTTCTCTCTATTTCAACTTTGGCAGAGGGCACTGACCCACAGACAACGGAGATGGGTGGTGGCAATGCTACCGAATCAGAGGTCACACACACGCAGACTGACACTGAAGAGGGCAGCCCCGGAGGGGGGGACAGGACCGTCCCTGAGGACTCGCATATGGAAACACCATCGCCCTAATCCTCAGAAGGTGTTGGTGAGTCCGCACTGTTGACACAGACAGGGAGTGGGCAATCCACACCTTCAGTCGGGACACAGCACACAGGGCCCACACTGCCACCCACTGCAACATGTACTGCTCGTGCTCACCAGAGGAGGAGGAGCAGAGTTGCCTTCGGTGCAGGTACCGCCGCCCCTGCCCCAGTGACACAAAGTGCACTTTGTGCAGAGGCTGTTGATCTGCTGCGACAGCTGTGTGTAGGGCAGACCAACATGATCAATGCATTCCAAGACCACGATAGGAAGTTGGGGCAGGTGGTGGCATTCATGGAGGGGATGCATGGCGATGTTGCTGGTCTCCACAGAACAGTTCAGTCATTGGCAAACACTGTGTCCTCAGCCATTGTACAGTCGCATAGACAGGGTGCTACTTCTGTACAACCATCCACACCACTTGATGTTACAGGGGAGAGTGAGTCTTCAGACCAGGCCTCTTATTCTGGTTATTACACTAGGAGCAGCCACAGGCAGCAAGGCAGGGCACGGAGGGCACAGACACCACCCCCTAAGCCCGTGATCTCTTTATCCGAAGACAATGTGTCCAACACTGGAGTTAACAGACAGGATCATGGAGGGGTGTGTATGGAAATGGATTCACATGCTACACAGCCATCCCCCACCAACGTGGCTCCCAAGCCAAGGCCACCTCCCAAGAGCAGGGACACTCCCAAGAGCAGGGACACTCCCAAGAGCAGGGACACTCCCAAGAGCAGGGACACTCCCAAGGACAAGGACAGTACCAAGGAAAGGGTACCTCCCAAGAGCAGGGACACTCCCAAGGACAAGGACAGTACCAAGGAAAGGGCACCTCCCAAGAGCAGGGACACTCCCAAGGACAAGGACAGTACCAAGGAATGGGCACCTCCTAAGAGCAGGGACACTCCCAAGGACAAGGACAGTACCAAGGAAAAGGCACCTCCCAAGAGCAGGGACACTCCCAAGGACAAAGACAGTCCCAAGGAAAGGCCACCTCCCAAGAGCAGGGACACTCCCAAGGACAGTACCAAGGAAAGGGCACCTCCCAAGAGCAGGGACACTCCCAAGGACAAGGACAGTACCAAGGAAAGGCCACCTCCCAAGAGCAGGGTAGCTTCAAAGGAGAGGGACATTACAATGGACATGTCTGCACCCAGGGACAGGGCACCGGAAAGGGATCAGGGCCATTCCAGGGACAGGACACCTCCGACGTCCAAGGCACATCCCATGGCCAAGGGTTCTCCCATGGACACGAGCACCATCAAGGACAGGCATATTTCACCCCTGGCTGCACTGAGGATGATGTTTAAGGAACGTACAACACATGTATCAGCGGTCGAGTCCCCCCATACCTCTACTCCCATCCACGGCCCGCTTAAGCAGAGGAAGGAGTACACTGTTGTTGCATCACCCATTACACATGATGCAGAGGGCAGAAGGCAGGCACACAGCAAACAGCAGGCAGGGTCCAGCACGTCCCCAGAGAGCAGACCACCACAAGCACATGATACACCTTTGATGTCTGGTGATGCCACTCCACTTACCAGTCCAGGCATGTCCGGGGTACCCCTACGTTTCACAAAGAAACGGAGACACACACCAGTGAGACCTGAACACCCCAATGTCGCTACAGTACAGCTGTCCCCAGCTCCCAGAGCCACCCTGCCTCCTGGCCCATACAGCCCTGTGGCTCACCATTTCAGTGGTCCTAGTGGCTCACCTGCTGTTCACTCACATGTGTTAGGTGCAGGCATGGTATTTGTTGGTCAGTGTACAGGGACATGTCCGGCAAGTGTGTCTGGGTCTATGGCACATGTGTCAGTCAGTAGATCGGTGGCTGTGTCTCACACTCCTGTTTCTGGTGCTGGCGGTGTGTCTGGGTCTATGGCACATGTGTCAGTCACCACAGCTGTGGCTGTGTCTCACACTCCTGTTTCTAGTGCTGGCGGCGTGTCTGGGTCTAGGGCTCATGTGTCAGTCAGTAGATCGGTGGCTGTGTCTCACATTCCTGTTGCTGGTGCTGGCGGTGTGTCTGGGTCTATGGCACATGTGTCAGTCAGTAGATTGGTGGCTGTGTCTCACACTCCTGTTTCTGGTGCTGGCGGTGTGTCTGGGTCTATGGCACATGTGTCAGTCAGTAGATCGGTGGCTGTGTCTCACATTCCTGTTGCTGGTGCTGGCGGTGTGTCTGGGTCTATGGCACATGTGTCAGTCAGTAGATCGGTGGCTGTGTCTCACACTCCTGTTGCTGGTGCTGGCGGTGTGTCCGAGGCGAGTTGTTCAAGCAGTCCACCAGATTCTGTGGTGTGAGGTCTAGTTGCCATCAGTCACATGTCATTTAAGTTTGTGTGTAGATTGACGAATGTAACCACCTATGCTTTGTTAATCTCCTTGTGACGGGTCGCTTGACACACGTTCTTGGCTAGCCAATGATGTACCTGCTCTGTTGGGCACACTGCCCTGTTGCTGTTCTGATACTGCATTCTGCCCTCTCACGTGCTGCCAATGATGTACCTGCTCTGTTGGGCACACTGCCCTGTTGGTGTTCTGATACTGCATTCTGCCCTCTCACGTGCTGCCAATGATGTACCTGCTCTGTTGGGCAAACTGCCCTGTTGGTGTTCTGATACTGCATTCTGCCCTCTCACGTGCTGCCAATGATGTACCTGCTCTGTTGGGCACACTGCCCTGTTGGTGTTCTGATACTGCATTCTGCCCTCTCACGTGCTGCCAATGATGTACCTGCTCTGTTGGGCACAATGCCCATGCTCTTGGATTTTCGGATATTATGCACCTATTATGTTGAATAAAGCTAATAAATCATGTTTTGTGGTTTGTCGCTGTCATTCATGGTTGTGTACTTCAATTGTGTATATTTATGTGCGTTCGTCAATGTATTGCCTGTGACATGACACTCCCCCTCCCAACGTCACAGCCTTGCCAGGTACTCCCCTTCCGACAGTAAATGGTGTGTAGCGTACCTGCGTCGTCGTCGATGATGGTCCATGACTTGCTGGTGGAGGATCGCGAAGAGTATTGGAAAAGCGTGTAGCGCTGGGTCCATGTGGGCGAACTGCTTGTGGTGGGTATCTTCGCAATGTGTGGTTTGTTAGCTGTGGGAATCCGCCCTGTTCAGGCAGGTTGTTTTTCCGCAGCGGTTTTAGGTGTGTTTTCCACCATCGTGATTAGGGGCACGGTCGGAGACGTCATTCCGTACGGCGGTGTCTCTGGATTGGTTACGTCCGCTGCGGGGTCGGGTGTAATTCCGCGGCGGTGCGTTCTCTTCCGCCGCGTACGGAGTTTTGACAGTTTTTCCCATCCTAATATGGCGGTTGGACTGTCCGCGGCAGGCAGACGGAAAAGGGCTTTTTCCGCCTACTCCCGGACGGCGGACGTCCTTCCGTCCGCCATCCTAATGAGCCCCATAGTGTGTCTTTCACAGTGTGTGGCCACAGAATGCGTCAACGGCGTTTCGACCGCTGGGTGACTATGCGGTCATCATCAGGACAGACAGTGGTTTGAGCGTTTTCAGTAACTGTTCAAAAGGAAATTATAATTACGTATTACATTAATAGGGGTAGGCTTCTTTAGAGGAAAAAGAAGAAAAAAGGGTGGAAAAAAAAGGAAGAAAAAACTCAATTTGTGAGAAGAAAAGGAAATCAGCGGGAAACTGACACCACACCAAAAGTGATACTATTTCCCCAAGAAATAATGAATTTATATTCACCAGTATTAAAAGCAGACCATTCAAATTTTGAACGGTAGATGCAGTAAGTTAAAATCTGCAATTCATAAAAGAGAAAGTTAGTCCATAGGTGAATAAATCCATTAGGCCAGTCATACTGAATGAAAGTCAATGGTAAGGCCACATAAGTCAAAGTAATTACTCACTTCTCATAGGTCCTCATAACAAAAATTAAGGACAGATAAATCAACTCGTGTGGGACTATATCTTCATTATGGCAAGAAATCCAAATAGAGCCTTAAGTTGTAGCCCTGCGTTTGCCCAATCAATCGGCACTGGAAATAAAATGAACTGAGAATGACAAACTGTACTTTGTCATGTGAAGAAGCCACAGGTATTACAACTTCAAACAACAGATATAAATCTTCAATTCCCAAAGCTACCAGAGTTTCAGATATCAGTAATGATTCAATCATAGGATTATACAGACCTGAAAACCAAGGTTATCAATCTGTCCTGAGAGTAGACATAAATATTGACTCCCCCCAGGGTTGCTAATTGCTAGACTTCCCTGAGTAATAACATCCTAACTTAGTCAGTCACCATGCCAAAAATACAAAAATACCGAAATATGCATAGCCTTAATTTACTGGCATAAGGGTATATATATAATGAAACTTAAACCAGAGAACGAAAACCCTCAGTTTAAAAACAATGAAAATAGTCCTCAAAATAAAATACACCATATCGAATAGGACTCGGCAGCTGTAACCTGAAATGCTTAATGTCGGAATGGGACTTACGAATTCTTATTAAGTCCATATAAGACGCGGGACAATATCACAGCATAAATGGTATTTAGGCAGCAAATTAGTACTTACGAAGTTCGTGGGTCAGACAGGATAATTTCCAGCGTTGTTACACACAGCAAGCTCGACTCGCGATTGAGCCAGCATGTGTTTATAGACATAGAAAGACGAGCCTCACAAATTTGGCGGACATATTGGAATGGTGAAACTAGTCTACAATCACCATAACACACTGACATTGGTGTCAATAATTCGGAGAGCAAAAATAAAAGTGAAAAGATTTATCACATCACGAATTTAATAAGGGTAAGGCAACTAATAGGCACAAGGAGATATGTATACCTATTCTCCAGGACATTACACATCTAAATCATAAATTCACAAAAAGACATACTGATCCCGGGGGACCACCGATAAAGCGCAATCTGTGTACTACGAACTGTAAGAGTGTCCCTCAGTGTCTTAAAAGTGGACAGAGAATAGAAATGGGAAAATGAATCAAATAATTTCTTTTTCCTTTAAAGAGGTTTAGTTACAGTAGTCACAGCACTTATCATGACATCAAAGGAAACCAGTGGAGAATTTCAATACACAGTTGAGACAGATTTATTTTACATCCAAGAACAAGTTAAGCAAAACAATTCAATTCCCCCAGAAATCTCTGAAATGTAATACAATTCGGGGGTCAAACAGGCAACAGAGTCATTAGCGGTAGAATAGAGCAGCACAGTATACAGTACTTAACAGGTGATGATAGAATGACACTCCTCCATTGAGTTTAAACCTGAGTTAATACTGTCACATCTCAGCATCCAACGGCATTCCATCCGGTTTAATATCGCTGAGATGCTTCCACCTCGATCAGGGATTTTGACCACTTCAATAACCTGCCAACGCATATTGTCAGGTGCATGGTTGAACTGCACATAATGAGCCACTAATGGGGCATTTTCTATTTTACAACGGATACGGCTTTTATGTTGACCAAGGCGTAATTTAACTTTTTGCGTCGTTTGACCAATATATACCCGATCACACGGGCACCAGATTGCATATATGACGTTCGTCGTGTTGCAGTTTGAAAAACTGCGTAAGTCATGCTTAATGTTGCCATGTACGAATTGTTTAGTATTTATGCAAGACACACACATGAGGCAGCCGCCACACTTGTAGTGTCCAACAGTTTTGTTTAATCCCCAAAGAGATGGTATGGTTGGGCTCTCATGGCGAGGTAGAGCCGCTCGGACCAGATGGTCACGAAGGTTCTTTCCTCGCTTAAATGAGAACAGCGGTAATTCGTCAGTGATGCCTGTGGATACAACTAAAGGCCAATATTTTTTATTTACTTTAGTGATTTGGTTACTGCGAGTGCCAAAAGTCGTCACACAAGGAATCCTAGTCATATGTTTCCGAACTTGAAGGGTAAGTAATAGGTCACGATGATTATACCAGGCTCGTTTCATCGAGCGCTTGACCAATTTGCAGGGATACCCACGTTGTTGCAATTTTTTGGACAAAATTTTGGCCTCACCGAAATAATCATCCTTGAAATAACAATTCCTATGAATCCATAGGAGCTGTCCGAAAGGGAGCCCATCTTTGAGCCCGCGAGGATGGTTGCTGGAATACTCTAAAAGAGTGTTCCGGGCCGTGGGTTTAGTGAACAGTTTAGTGGATACCTTCCCATCGTGCGGAAAGATAGAGTGGTCTAAAAAGTAAGCATGGGCGTAAAATCCGCTCCGATCGCGGATTTTTCGGATTTTCGGCAAATTCGCAATCCGCGAACTCTCGCGAATTTGTCGAAAATCCGTGAATCCGCTCGCGGCGGATTTTTTGCTTGGTTGCGGCGCGCGGCGTGGTGCATGGCTTTCACTTTCCGTCATTAAGCGTTTGCCGAGTTGTTTTTCTCGATCATATTTTGCGAGTGCCGCGCCATTTTGGATCTTGCTGCGTGATCCCGCGGGAGTTTGGCGCCCGCGAATACGTAATCGCGGCTTGCCACCTTGCACAGCACACCTCGCGAGAGTTCGCAATTGCGAACACGTAGTTGCGGCGGAAAGGAACAATCTCGCACTCGCGAAATAGAGATTTTGCAATTCTGCACAAGAAAATCACCAGCAAACAGGATAAACCTTCAGAAAATTATGATTTTTATCAGAATCACTCCTCAGGTTGACATTTGCATGGCCTTTTTTTTTTTGCAAGGAGTCCATTTTTGGGGGGGGAGGAAGGAAGTGCCCCACAGTCTCCAACTTCCTGTTCCTGTCCAGCAGGCTCCTCCCAGTGCTTTGTCCATCTCCTGGTCACTTTCATTTGGATCTGGAGCTGGAAGGATTACTTTTTGTGGGTGCTGCTGGATATTTGGATCACTTTTGAATTAGAAATCAACTTTCACAAGTAAGTTTGTTTGGGGCATTACAGTTGCTGCAACTACAATTTTGGAACTTTTTCAGAACATTAAATAAATTATATTGTGGGTAGCCACAGTATCCAGTAGGACCAGGGTTGGTTATGGGTGCATGATACAACTGTTTTGTTGAATTTAAACACCATTGAGGCCATGGATGGGCTGGGATTGTGCTGATTTTTGTCGTTTTTTTGGGGCTGCTGGTGGGGCCCTTTGCCCAGGGGTGGTGAGTGTTGCATGGGCCTAGTCTTTCTGTGGGGTGTCTTCTTGAATTTAAACATCATTGAGGCCATGGATGGGCTGGGATTGTGCTTATTTTATTGTTTTTTGTCGTTTTTTTGGGGCTGCTGGTGTGGCCTTTTGCCCAGGGGTGGTGGTGCATGGACTGAGTGTGCCTGTGGTGTGGTCTCACTCTCTTTAATGTAAACATCATGGATGGCATTGGATTGTGGTGATTTCTGGCTGGTTTTCTGTTTTTTGGGGGTGTACTGTTGATGTGGACTGGCCATGTGGGTGGTGGTGGTGGCCATCTTGAGTGCTGGCTGGTACAGGCAACATGTGCTTGGGGTGTAAGGGGCCATTTTGAAGAGAGGCAGTGTCTGAGGCCTGCACTTATTTTGCCTACTTTTCATCCATTATGCCCAGGGGTAGTGAGTGTTGCATGGGCCTAGTGTTTCTGAGGGGTGTCTTCTTGAATTTAAACACCATTGAGGCCATGGATGGGCTGGGATTGTGCTGATTTTATTGTTTTTTGTTGTTTTTTTGGGGCTGCTGGTGGTGCCCTTTGCCTAGGGGTGGTGAGTGTTGCATGGGCCTAGTCTTTCTGTGCGGTGTCCTCTTGAATTTAAACACCATTGAGGCCATGGATGGGCTGGGATTGTGCTGTTTTTTGTCGTTTTTTTGGGGCTGCTGGTGTGGCCTTTTGCCCAGGGGTAGTGGTGCATGGACTGAGTGTGCCTGTAGTGTGGTCTCACTCTCTTTAATGTAAACATCCTGGATGGCATTGGATTGTGGTGATTTTTGGCTGTTTTTCTGTTTTTTTGGGGTGTACTGTTGATGTGGACTGGCTTGGAGTGTAAGGGGCCATTTTGAAGAGAGGCAGTGTCTGAGGCCTGCACTTATTTTGCCTACTTTTCATCCATTATGCCCAGGGGTAGTGAGTGTTGCATACTTGCATGGCCCTAGTCTTTCTGTGGGGTGTCTTCAATGTAAACATCATGGATGGCATGGGATTGTGCTGATTTTTCTGTGTTTTGTCGATTTTTTGGGGTGTATAACTGAACTGATGTTCCTCTGTCTTCCATTGCTTTTAGGTGCACAAGACTCAAGAGAACCACCAGTGCCAGGAAGAAGTCCTGCAGCGGTGTGTGTGCAGCATAACGTCACGCGACGTCACGTCTGGACACAGACAACTCTGCAACTCGTGCAACTGCTGCCTGCTGTTCTGACCTGCTCTGAAGAAGATGGCCCCAAAAAAAGTTACCCGTAGCTCCTCTAGCAAGAAAGGTGCCAGTAAGGAGCAGCAGAAGCAAGTTACCAAGGAGACTGGTGTGCCGCCCGCCCCTTTTTTTGGGAGTAAAAAAAAAAGTATGCCTGCAGCAGCAGCAGCGGGATCTGCTGGGGACCAAGCTGGCAGCAGCACCCCCGCTCCATTGGGCTCAGTGCCACCACCACCACCACGCCAACTTAAGTCCAAGCCCTTGAGTGCTGCAGAGGCAGCCAGTATAGTTCTTCAATCACCATCGACCAGTGATGTTGGCTCATCGCAAGAAAGCAGCAGCAATGTCCCTCAATCAACACAGGTTGTTGTAGCTCATCTGACGAGTGTTGAACCAACCACAGCCGCAACAACAATCACATGTGCAAGTACAAGCCCAAGTACATGTGGAAGGAGAGGCAGCGCAAGGAGATGCGCCAGCAGAGGTGCATGGAGGGTCACAAGTGCCCACAATAGTTGTTCCTCCCGAAGTAGGGGCACATCAGGAAATCGACAATCAAGGCGAGGTATCATTTGAGGAAGACACTCCTCCTGATGATCATTCATTGTCTTCCACACCCCTAGCAAGGAAGAGATCAAGGGTGGTGTCTACATCTTCTTCAAGCACACCTCCTTCTGATGATACGGATCAAAATTGGGAACCAGCACCACTGCCTGAGAGTGAGGCACACCATGATCTGACAAAGGTAGTTAAGCGTAAAAGGAAGCTCGTCCAAAGTCTCAGAGTTATGGAGTGTGATGATGAGGCTCAACAAGAAGTGGCGGATACTGCTGCTGATGAAGACTCTGACAACAACGACCCAGTCATCATAAAGGTCACTGCAGCTCCAGCGGGCATGCAGCAAACAGACATTTTGACCCTAGCCCGAAAAGCTGCTGAGCGTGATGATGATGATGTTGTCGACGAGGAGGCAGTGGAAACACCACCACAATCATTGGAGTTAAGTAGTACACCAACTCGTACCGCTTCCATATTTCTTTCTGGCAAGAAGGGACCTCCATCCACCTCGACCTTAATTAGTGGTGGTGAAAGTGCACAACGTACAAAAGTTGGGCAATCCAGATCCTCCACTTCATCCGGCATTAGCAGCATGCCCACCACCAGTATCGCCGCCTCCTCCGGCCCCCACAGACACTTCAAGTCCCCAGTTTGGGACTTCTTTACTGTTTGCCAAAAAAGGCCAAAGTTCGCCATTTGTACCCTTTGTAAGCTTGCAGTTAGTCGTGGTAAGTTGGGTACCAACTATGGTACCGGAGGCCAGAGAGGTCATCTTAGGAGACAGCACACTGTCCAATGGTTTGCGCACCTAAAGGCGATCAAGGAAGCCCGAATTGGAAGTCAAGGAAACGTTGATGTTTCACCTGATGATGACGAGGAGGAAGAAGACGTGTCAAACACTTCACTTACACCCAGTACCCCTGTCTGCAGCACACCCAATGTGAGGCACACTAAGAGTGTTGGAGCGAGTGAGACACCAACGCGCAAAAGTTAACCAGCGAGCAAAATTGGGTCAACGAAGTCATTATCAGCCCGTAAATGCTTGGTCCAGGGCAACATTAGAACCATGTTTTCTTCAGACGTGCCATATGAACGCAACCACCCACTGACGCGTCTGTATAACACTAAGCTGGCTAAAATGCTAGCTGTGGACCTTCTCCCTTTTTCTTTTGTAGAAGCGGTAGGTTTTCTAGAATTAGTGGCAACGCTCTGCCCTAAATGGAAGGTTCCTAGCCGGTTCTATTTTGCCAGAGTTGCGGTTCCAGCACTACATGAAGATGTGCTGGAGGCGATTGGGGCAGCTTTGCAGAAGAGTGCTGTTCACACAATACATCTGACAACAGACATGTGGACCAGTGGCGCAGGCGCTGATTACATGTGCATCACTGCACACTGGGTCTCTTTTTCAGGTGTTAAAGCAAAGCTAAACGCAGGTGTTGACCCGGACCAAGTTTTTAAAGCTGCTCGGAAACATGCAACACTAGCCATGTTTGGCTTGGAGAAAAGTCACACATCCCAAAACATTTTGGACGAGTTTAACAAAAAGGTCTTGAAAATGCTATCCCCAAAAAAACGCCAGATTGGTTATGTTTCCACGGATAATGGCGCCAATGTAGTTAAGGCCATGGCGCTGGGTGGCTATTTCAGAGTGCCGTGTTTGGCGCACTGTATCAACCTGGTAGTTCAAAAATTCTTGAGTGATAGAGACAGTGCAGCGTTCGCGGTAATGGCCACCTGCCGCAAAATGTGCAACTATTTCAGCCATTCTTTTAAGGCCCGGAAGCATCTGAGGAGGCTGCTACTTCAAAGTCGAATACCAGTGAAAGCACTCATCCAGGAGGTGGCAACACGTTGGAACTCAACCTTCTACATGCTTGAGCGTCTGTATGAGCAGTATACGGTACTCGATCACTATTTCTTAACAGAGGGTACATCTCAGAAGGAGGACCTGCGGATGGGTGCGGCGCAATGGGACATAGTTAAAAGCCTGACAGACATGCT
This sequence comes from Lissotriton helveticus, assembly GCF_964261635.1. Classification (NCBI taxonomy): domain Eukaryota; kingdom Metazoa; phylum Chordata; class Amphibia; order Caudata; family Salamandridae; genus Lissotriton; species Lissotriton helveticus. The sequence goes on from NC_136057.1 coordinate 1,924,931,772, forward strand.
TCGTCCTTTTGAGTTCTTCACGCGTGCAGTCAGCCAGGAGGACTGTAATTTGGGAAAAGCTATCCCATTGTTGTTTATGCTGGAGCACCAACTGATGGCGGTGTCTTCTGAGTTTGAAAAAGATGTAAAAAAAAAAGACCCTTTCATTTTGTCTGAGAAATTATTAGAGCGCCTACGTGGTGATGAACGTCTTCCAAAGATCAAGTCAGAACAGCATTACATTTGTGCTACTATTCTGGATCCACGCTACAAAAAGGCGCTGGCAGGCGAAGCATTCTTTCCTTTTGCTGATGAAGATGTTCAAAACTACAAACATTGGCTAGCCTGGTCAGCCAAGAGGTTTGAAAAAGAACGGCAGGTTATTGAAGGAGAAGGCAGTACATCCGCATCAGCATCAGCAGGCCATCCCCAGTCACAAGAATCCACTTCTGCACCTGTGGCTGGGGCACAAGTGACCTCTCAGCCGTTAAAGACACCGGCAACTGGATCATCTGCACCACACACAACAGTAACAGTGGCTGCTGTGGAGGATTGGCTAAGTTTGCTTGGGTATGGTTCTCGAAAAAATGTCACAGGCACAGCAAAAAGTAAGCAAAGTGGAGGAACCGTTGATGACCTTGAGTCGATGGTGCAGGACTATCTGAATGACTCAACAGAGGTCTTTCTTAATGATGAGCCATTGCAGTATTGGCATGGCAAAAAACAATTGTGGCCACAGCTCTCCAACCTGGCTATAAACTATTTGTCTTGCCCACTCGCAAGTGTGTCTTCTGAACATGTTTTCAGTGCTGCTGGTGGCATTGTAACTCCCAAACGGAGCCGCCTCTCGCCCAAAAATGTGGAGCGGCTGACAATGATCAAGATGAATCAGCACCTCATACCACCAGATTACAAAGTACGAGAAAGCACGCCGCATGAAGACGAGGAGGACGGCAACGTAGATGAGGGGATTTGTTCTCTGTTCGGTGGCACTGACCTCATCCTGCCTGAATTCGCAGAGTATGATGACGAAATCTTCTTCTTATTCCCTGACACCGAGCCCTGAAAATGAGACAATGAATCAATAACTTTCTTTTTCGTCCTTATTCACTTTTATTCCTGTGTGTCTGTCTTTCTTTGTTTTGCACAGTTAATTTAATTCAAACTTTAATCACCTAATCCCAAAAACAAGACCATCAGCAGAACTGTCTTCACTTGTTTGCTTATTGATTTGAAGGTGCCGCAGTCTACATTCCTCAGGTTCAAAAGTTCTGAAGAACATGCTCCTCTATCCTCCTCCTCCAGACTGCGATTTCCCTCAAAGCAGAGTGCTGGATTACGCCCAATGAAGAAAGACTCAGCACTTGTGGGGGTGTTCTACTTCTTTGCGGGTGAGTTGACGGCTTTGGGCCCATTGCTGTGAAGCTCTAATAATGGATAAAAGTGTTTTGGACCAAATATGAGGTGGAAATTTCTTGCCGTTTTTGCTGACTTGCTTGCCTTTGAGGTGCTCTTTGGCGGGGTTCCGGGTGTTTGTGGGTGAGTTTTGGGGTCTGGGAGCACTGCTGCGACAGTCTAATCTTGATTGCATTTGCTTTTCAGGAAATCCGTGGTGGAAAACAGGAGTTATGATGATGACCTAGCTGCACAGCGCGTTTGGACCGAAGGCCGAGAGATATTGTAAGTATGAGATTTAGCTTTTTCGCTGTTTGGGGGTGTTGTCGCGTGCTTTTTTGCGGGTGGGTTGGCGGGTCTTGGCTGGGGCATTCCTGGGAAGGTCTAATACCGGATAGAAGTGTTTTGGACAAAATCCTTAAGGAAAAGCCTTTTTTTTGCTATTTCTTCTGACATCTTGCTCAATGTAGCGTTCTGGGGGGCTTCCTGCTGTTCGTGGGTGGGTTGCGGGGTCTCTGTCGAAGCACTGCTGCGACAATCTAATCTTGATTGCATTTGCTTTTCAGGAAATCCGTGGTGGAAAACAGGAGTTATGATGATGACCTAGCTGCACAGCGCGTTTGGACCGAAGGCCGAGAGATATTGTAAGTATGAGATTTAGCTTTTTCGCTGTTTGGGGGTGTTGTCGCGTGCTTTTTTGCGGGTGGGTTGGCGGGTCTTGGCTGGGGCATTCCTGGGAAGGTCTAATACCGGATAGAAGTGTTTTGGACAAAATCCATAAGGAAAAACCTGTTGGCACTTTTTGTAAGTTAGGGTTCGTTAGGGTTAGCCCTAGCAGCAGGATTGCATGTGTTTCGGGATGTTCTATTGCAACGCAGTTCTGGGGTTTTAGAGCACTCTTGGAGCGATGCTGGCTATGGATACTTTTGCTTGCTTGCAAGTGGTTTGAATACAATCCACGGCCGGTAAGGGTGTATTTGGGCCTACTGTTACTTTCAAAGTACGTTTTGTCACCATTTTTCTGCTAGGCATCGTTTTTGGAGATCTGATTGGGGGTCTTCTACATTTTTGCGACTGGCTTTAGTAAGGGTCTTGGTGGGAGCATTGCTGGGAAGGTCAAATTTTGTTCTAAAACACAGTTTACAGTACACCTACCTTGAGGGGAAAGATCCGCTATAATATTTTGCCCATACTTATTTATCCTTAAAAAGGTGACTCAGACAGAGCACGCAATTTCAAAAATATTGTACTGTCTATTAGGGAAATCAAAGTGTGACTTTTTGCACCACACAGCGTACATACCTTATATTTATTTATCAGTGGTATTGTAATAGCACTTCCTGTTTTCCGTTCAATAATTACAGGCCGGGTTTCAGTCAACATCCGCCAGGCAGGCAGTGGACAGGGTGTCTTCTGTCAGTGGTCACCAACATTGATGGACGAAGCGTCAGCTGGAATGGAGGAGTGCCGCTAATAAGAGGAATTGTTTGCTGCATGCAACTTACTTACCAAATTCAACAGGAGGACAACTCCAACAACATACAGAATACAGATACAGTATTCATTGTTTTCTTCTATAAGTGTGACTGCATGTGGTTAGCTTTAGTTTGTACCCAAAGATTTCTTTATCTTCAATTATTGTTTGTCCAGGCTGTGCTTTTTTTTTCTTCTCTCAACAAAACCTACCCAAAAAGAAACCCCCATTCCCATCCATTTTCCAAACCCTAACCCTCTTCCCCCGGGCTGTGTTGTTTTGCTTGATGTCTGACTAAAATGACATCAATAATTCCACACACTTGCTGGGGAGGATAAGGTCATAGCAACAGGCTGGTGAAGGAATACGAGGATATCTTCTAGACTTACTCAGCTTCAGTACTATTTCTTCTAGTAGTAGGAGCCAATGTCAAATAAATTCAATGCAAGTACTAGTTATACTTGCAAGCAAATACTTTACCATTTGTTAGGCTACATTGTGGCACTGTTCTAGTGTACTGTCACCTGCTATATTCTCGATCGTACCGTAACCGTTGTAATGCTACAGTAAGGTCAAACCAGGTTTCGTTTTCTTTTTTTTCATAGGCATGCAACTGCCACTGTGTCACACCACTAGTACCACCGCAATGAGGAAATTTCACCCGCCCAGGATTGCCAACGTTAATCCCCATTTCACGTGGAGCCAGCCCTGGGCCTAGCCCTAATTTCTAACACAAATTACAGGTAAGATAAGCGTTTGGTGGGAGGTAGTATAATGGAGTATTAGGACTAGACGAGAGATTGACGGTAGTACTACTAAAGTCCTACGACTGTTCAGGAAAACAAACTTACTGTTACACCCCCGTCCCCCACCCACCAGACTGAAAAGCAGTAAAAAACAGGTATGGTCAGATAAAGTTTGAAAATGTATATTTATGTAGCCCTAACAAAATAATCTCCCTCAGACCCTCCCTAACCCCAACGATTGTCTTTGAAAAGTCCCAAAAAGAACCCAACTCCCAAATCCCACCCCCCAAAAGTCTCTAAAAAAGGGCAAGGGACACTCCACTACTGGAGGGTGCTGGTGCATTTTGCGGCATGGGCATCATACTCCTTGCGGAGGGTGGCAAGCTCGAAGCGGAGGCCCTCCACCAAGTTCTTATAGTTATGGACCTCCTGCTCCAGGTAGGACATTCGGACTCCTAGGCGGCGTTGGCGTGCCTTGCAGCTCCTGTGGGGGGCAGCTGGTCTTTCTGCTGCTTGGCGGTGGCGGTTGGCTTTGTTAGCCCGGCTCCGTACCGCTGGAGCACAGCGCATGCTGGCGGCCCGTGGGGTCACGGAGGAGGATGCAGCTGTCCCAGTCGAGGATGTTGTGGTTGCACCGGTCGACTGCGTGTCCTCCTCCTCCTCCAGGGCCACCAGCCGCCGATATTCGGCGACAGTGGCATCCAGCCTCCGTTGCCGGGCCATTCGAGCCTGCTCCCTCCGTGATGTCGATTTGGAAGGAGCAACTATATGAAGAAAGAAAGACATAGTCTGTAACCAATGCTCCTTAGCATTAATAACACAAAGGGATTGAGCCGAAAGTTGGGTCACAGTACAAGTAGCAAATTGAAAGCACAGTACATAACTATTGAGGACAGTATCTATGTAACCTCCCACTTCTGCATCCTTGCTCTAACATTAGTGGTAGTTTAATGAACAAATTCTACGACCACTATGGACTTCCATTACAGTCGACTATGACAGTACACCAGTCTTATTCTTCTTCTTCTCTCTTGTTTAGGAAAATTGGTACGTTATCTTATGCAAGCCGGCAGAATGGCAGCACAGTGAACTTGCACCCGAGAAAAACAGTTGCACACTATGATGAGTGAGACAGACTTGCGTTACTGTACTGGTCCAGTACATGCAGGTGGTGAAGCTATTACTTTTCTATTACGGGTGGCACTGAGAATACTCTGTTACAAGGGCTACTGCTTAATTAATTTACCTTTCACCCTACAGTGCAAATGAGTACTAGAAAAGGAAAATGAAGAAGCTAAATAGTTTGATTATCTATCACTTCACATGGGACGTATTTGATGACATATGGGATGACTTTAGGTGCTTTGCTTAATATTGAGTGAACAGTGATACACCCACACATGAATGACGTACTACAACTAAACTAAAGTTATTAAGAGAGGTACGGAGTGTCCACCGTAATAACCGGATATATGCTGTGCTTGCAGTTGCAATACAACGTACTGCTACTATTCATGGTAGTATTGGACAAATTTACAATTTCTTTTCCTTGCCTTCCCTGCACTGGAACGGACGTGCGGGTGCGGTGGTACATGCTCTTCAAGGTAACACTTAGTTCATCCAGCGACCATCTACTCTCTCTAGATACACATGTGCTATCTAAGAGTCAGATAATACCATGCTCCAGGCATCCATTCATTCAAAGTATACGCACACATACAGTTTCTGTTTCACCCACCCAGGCTGCTGTCCTTCCACCCATCCTTGCTTCATCATTGACCCAGCCATGCACCATACCATATTCTTTCCTTCCCAGCCACCTCGGGGGCCAAGCAAACACATATCATTCTTCTTTGCCAGCCATCATAAAATTTCGCGTCCCACTTACTTACACCCTTCTTTCGCTTTTCGTTCATCCCATCCATCACGTTCATCTAAGATCTTATTGGGATTCTTCTCACCAAAAACTTCACAGCTAAGTCGAAGTACATTTCGAGGAGGCTACTACCTGGTTGATTTGTAATACACCCGTGCAGAAAGCACACTATGCAGTCTTCAATCTCAATAAGTAAGGAATATATAGCTTACCTGTTCCCGCCACCACCGTGCCAACCCTCACAGGACCGTCCGCCGGCTCTTGCACCGCATCCTCCCCAGAGTCCTCCTCGCCCAACACCGCCACCTCCGCGCTGGCCCCGCCACCAGATGTTCCACCTACAAAGTACATTTAAGAATGTTAGAATACACCACTCACTACTATATAATATTTGCTCTAGGAGTAATAAAGAAATGTTAAAAAAACAGAATACAATGTAATAATTTGTGACTGTCTACTCTAAAGTAAAAATGTCCCTTTTTCCAGGGAAGGCTGTTGTCTTGCTGCACTTTTATGCACAACTGATGAATGCTTGCTTTTTATTTTTAACACGCACCACTTTTTCTCCTAACAGACAGAAGCTTGACTTCTAAGAACACGACCAGGATCAAGTTCAAACCAGGTGAGAGCTCGGCTCGACCACAAGAAATGTGTCCAATTAATCGTGAGCACTAAGCACTTTTCCGTTTTCAGTTAAATAGTTTTATGACAAAGTTGATTTTAATAAATGTGTTTACTTTTAATAAAGCTTTTAAACTTAAATAGACTCTGTGGTTTTTGGTCCTCCAGACTAGAGTGGATGAGCTAAAGGTTTTGGAATTTTTGCAAGCATGAGTGCCTCTGACACTTCTTGACTGTGACTCCGTACTCTTGTCCTGCGTAGGATAATCTAATGATCATTGGGGCTCAATCATCGGTGACTTCGGGAGCTAAATGACTCTGCCACACTATCTAGTCAGTAAGGAGACAGTGCATAGAGCTATTGCTGAATAGAATGGGAGTCCAATGGAATTGCCAAATGTCCAATCTTAGTTAGCTACACAGACAGACTAATAAGAATAATCTAGTAATACCACAGGGAGTCATATTCGAGGCAGGATAAGAATTTAGATCCAGTCTACAAGAAGATCAAAGACGATTTAGAAAAAATCGAATGAGGAACACTAGGAAAAAATAGGTACTCTTTATTATAATTAAAACTTACTGGGGCCAGCAAAGGAGCCCTCGCCTGCCCGATCCTGGCCTGCATCCTCCTGAACAGCACCCTCCTCCTCCTGTGTCCTCTTGCCCTTGGGGGGAGCTGATGTACAACATGAAAGAAAGAAAGACCAGAAAACATGGGTGAGATTTGTCAACCAAATCAAACATTTCAAAAGAACAATAACAAAATATTTTGGAGAAATAGCAAATAGATAGACAACTATTCCACGGGATCTATCTCATGTGGTATACTACGTTATTCGTATTGCCTGATTTGCGGACCGTTGACTTAGAAAGTTCCAATGTAACTCAATAAACAGACTTCTAAAGAGGTTTGCCTAGGCCTGGCAGGCAGCAGTCCGCAGCACGCGAAGTGACAGACAAAGTCCATCCTGCTTGCAGATCAGTGAATACTCAAACTATCAATCCACCCACCACCACCACTATTTCTTCTTATAGCCATGTGTCTAAAGGAAGGACTGGACTTCAGTCTGTTGGGGCTGATTTAGAATCCCTTGTGGCTCATTTTCCTCCATTGTTGCGTGACTTTTGTGACGCAGCGGCAGAACAAAAGACTCGCCATGGTGTTGGTGCGGCGTATATATTAAAAAAAAACACATATGGGAGATGCATCACGTTGTAAAGCCCTGCGCCATCATGGGGCGTTCCTGCGCAGGAACGAATCCTAAAAGTGGCTGAGGGAAATCAACAAGATGTCAATCAGTCACTTTTAGGACAATGATGCATGACTCAAACCCTGCGCCTGCTTGAAGCCGACGTACGGCTTGATGCAGCATTGGGGAGATAGGGTACCCCAGAGCATTGCTGGAGCTGCGCCATCGTTGGCACGCAACTCCAGCAATGCGCCGCCTTTACGGCACAGATGCGTAAGGCTTCTGTGACGTTTTGGGCCAATGGGTGGTGGTGGCATGGCGGCACACAATTACTGCGGCATCCCTGCTACTTTGCAGGGATGCGCCGGTAATTGAAAATATGACCCTCAGTGTCTAGCATTACGCAGTTCTTATCTTTACACTACACTCATACATAATTTCTCAGGCCAATGAAATGAACACAAAATACAAAACAAATAAGCATAGTAGCAAGCAAGGCTACTGAGAAGGAGAGCAGTGCACCTGAAATGCATAGAAGATTTTGAAATATAATTTACCTACAATGTAATCGGCAGCATTATTGCTCTTGGTAAAGAACAAAGATTTGCAAATAACAGAGCCGGATAAAACAGAGTAGTGATGAATAGCTACTACTACTCACCAAGCCCGGGGACCTCTACGCCGAGCACGTCCAGCAAGTCCCGTTCCCGGTCCATGACATCCGTCCAGCGGTGGGTGGCCTGGTTATAGGTGCGCCGGACCCCAGAGAGCTTAAACATGGCCCGGCACACCTTCTCCCACCGCTTCCGGCACTCCCGGATGCCATAGCCGGTTGCGATCTTGCCGCCTCCCAGGATGGTCTTGGGGAGGCGGCGCTGGACGTAGAAGATTAGTGCGGCCACCTCCTCCGCGCTAAAGATCTCCCGTGGCACCACTTGCTCCCCCCTCAAACGCCCGCACGGGAGCCCTGGCACGGGGCTCCCGTGCGGGACCCTTCCCCTTCTCAGGGTGCTTCCCGGCTCCCTTTACCATGGTCTGGGCAGAAATAAAGTTAAATGATAAAGAAGAAATAGAATAGTGAAGAAGAAAAGAAAAGAGTTTAAAAAAAAGTAGTTTAAAAGTAACTAAAAGTAGCAGAAAACACAAAAATATAGAGCTAGAAAAATAGAGGTATAGATAATAAGTAAAATAGATCAAATAAACTTCAAACAAGCAAAGGATGGCAGAGATTCAGAGAGGATACAGAAAGCATGCCCAGAACCATAGCAATGAATGAGAAACAAGATGGCCGCGCCCGTTCACGACCGCGTGGGTAAGTTCGCGCGAGATTTTCCTCGCGAGCACGCGCGAAATTGTACTAGCGAGCAGCACACTTTGCGAGATTACACATAGCGGCCGGAAGCGGAATTACGTCACGCAAACAAGATGGCCGCGCCCGTGTACGACCGCTAGGGTAACTTGGCAAACGTATAGCTACAAGCGCCTTGTGAACACGCACAAAATCACGCGAACATACACGCCGCAAAAAAAAAATTAGTGTATTCGCAAGCATTCGCGGCTTCCGAAATCGATCTCGCACGGATTCGCGCCCCAAAAAACGCGCGAAATTGCAGAAAAAACGATTTTTGCTAAACTGAAAGCAATGAGCAGGTGCAAAAGTTCAAACTTAACATTAGTAACATTCACTCTAGTGCTTCCTGAGGGGCCCCTCCAGAGTTTGCAACTATTCTATGACCCTGCTATGACCCAAACAGCAGGCTCATAGAATAGCTACAAGTAGACCATAATGGTCCTGTGAAAAAAAATTGCACTGCAACAGAAAGCAAATTACAGATAAGGAAGGAAGCAGGTGCCAGCCAGACTGGAACTTTCAAAATAACTGACACATTAATCAACCCCAAATTAATTCATGGCAGTTGAAGTAGGGGAGGTGTGCTTGCTTTTTTCAACCCCCATAATCTACAGTGATAAACAAACCTAATGGGTGGCAGTGAGGATGTACCAGAGGGTGGCATGGGTGTCCCAGAGGGTGGCAGTGGTGAAACAGAGGGTGCTGTGAACCTGTGATGATAAACCAGACGTAGAAACAACTTAGTCGCGGCCGTTGCGAGCCGAAAAGTAAGTTCACAATTGCGAAATTGTCCACAAATCCTCGCGAACGCTCGCCAACACAAAAAACGGGAAAATCCGCAAATCCGCGAGAGTTCGCGTATTTTTGCGGATTGCGAATCCGTAAATCCGCAAATTCGCGTACGCGAGATCCGCTAGATCCGCCCATGCTTACTAAAAAGTCAACCAGGCAATTACTTGAACAAGATGTAAATTTCAAGCCTTCTGAACAAGAGTTGAGCCAGTTCAAAAATGTGCCCAGGGAATCTTTATTGCCAGTCCAAATAAAGAAAATGTTGTCGATGTAGCGTCGTCAATGGCGAACGCTATCAAAGAAAGGATTAACAGTACAGTCATAAATAAAACGTTGTTCAAAGTCATCAACAAACAAAATAGCAAAATTGGGGGCATAAGAAGCCCCATAGATGTACCCTTAATCTGCAAATAATATTGTCCGTCAAACTCAAAAAAATTCTTGGTCAAAGAAATCGTCAAAAGGTCAACGATAATTTCTGTCGGCACTGGCATAGCGGCAACCCGTGTGTCCAGGACTTTGCGAATCACCTCAATACCCTCCAACTGAGGGATGTTGGTGTATAGGGACTCAAGGTCCATACACACCAACAGTTCAGTTTCGGGGCAGAACTGCATCAGTTCCAGTTGGGAAATAATATCCCCACTGTCACGCACATAACTGCGAGTGGAGCAAGCAAAATCCTTGATGCATCTATCAATATACTTACACAGTGGTTCCAGAACCGACCCACACCCAGAAACAATGGGTCGGCCTGGAAGATGGAGAACACACTTATGTACCTTGGGAAGGGTATACAATACAGGGGTACGAGGGGACTTAGCATTAAGAAACATAAATTCTTTCTGAGTTAGGAAACCATCATTTTTGGCCACCGATGTTATATCAAGAATCAAATTTTGAATCTCTCCCAAAGGGTTGGTTCTTAGTGGGCGATAGTGGGTAACGTTAGAAAGTTGGCGAATTATTTCAGTTTTATAATCATTTTGTGATTGCATCACTATACCCCCACCCTTTGTTTGGTGTTACTATAATTTGTCCCTGGTTCAGGGGTATTGGACAGCCTCTGTCGTTGTTAATGAAATCCATGAGTGCAGACACATAGTCGTCGACAGACTCTTCCTTGCCCTGCTTCCTGTGGAAGAATTTATATCTGTCTACACCTACGCACACAGTGGGCTTGTAGTAAGTGTTAAGGTCAGCAATTGCATTGGCATAAACATCATCCTCACTTTCTCCCTTGGCCTTTTTGTTTATGTTGTTGTACACTTTAATGCCGCCAGCCCGTAAACAATGCACCAAAAGTTTGAGTTTCATTTTAAGGTAAAACTCGTCATCATCAAATTGCGAAATATAATTTTCGAAATACTCTCTCCATTCCTCCCATTTTATCACGGGATCACCCATGCCAGGTAGGAATGCTTGTGGTGGGGATAAGTTCTATAAGTATCCTGATGCCATGCTTACATTAAGTGACAATGCAGTAATTCACCTAGGGGTCCATTAGGTTAGCAGGCGGATCGCCACTGCCCGTATGGCGGTGGCGATCCGCCCGCTAAAAACCACCGCCCGCTCTGCATTTCCCCCCGCCACATCAACATGACGGGGGACCCTAGCGGATGGAAAGACCGTCTGCTGGTTTTCTGCCCGGTCGCAGAGTCGACCAGGAGGAAAAGCAGCTAATATGGTGGCAGTGTCTGGTAGACACAGCTAACCATATTAGCATAGATGCGGGGTTGTGCCTTTCCGTGGCAGCAACGCCGCCACAGAAAGGCATGCGGTTTTTGCCATTAGGAGCCCGTTATGGGCCCCCAGGGATTCTGGGGGCTAGGGGGTGCACAGGTACCCCCCTGCAGTTCCATTCCCTACATGCGTCACGTCGTATCACTCATCTGTTGTGACGTATACTCCAGCTGGCAGTTGCAAGTACTTTTGTTCGTTGAGCCTCTCCAACTGTCAGTCTTCGTATTTTTCACAGTGCAAAGTTAGTCTTTACTTACAGTTTGTAAATGCTTCAAGTTATTCAATATTTTCTGCTGTCAACTTCAACTTTGACTTATATCTCTTTTTAAGTTTTTTTCATTTTTTCTTGTATTCATGAATTATTTCTTTTTAAATAGTTCATCAGAATTGTTTCAACTTTCACGAACCTGTAAAAATGATCCATGCGTCGAATTTCTTCACTAGAATTTTTCAGAGTTTATTCTTCTGTTTGTTAGTTTTTTCCAATTAAAGTCGGTAGAATATCACTTCATAGATATTATCCAAGTATTGCCTAGTTGGTGGGTCCCGGTGTTGGTGCTCATCGCCACTTTGTTAAGAACTCATGAATAGGAAACAATATAGTTGAACAAGTTCTTTATTAACTTCATCACACCAACACAGGCTCCGGTACAGAGCTCAGGAATGTCCTGCACGTCTCGTCATCAGCTGTCAACTGTCAAAACCGGTTGTCAGCTGGTGAGGGCGCGAGCAGTACGGTGTCCTCACAGGGACACAACGGGAGGGGCATATGGTGTCCACGGATCACTGACATAATATCGACAGTCAAAATATCGACTTACCAAAATATCGAGGTAAAGATATAGAATGCCAAAATATCGACTTCCTATCTACAAACAGGTAAGTACAAAAATATCGACTCCAAAATAACAATAGGTAAAAATATAGACAGTCAAAATATCTAATTTTTTTAATATCTTAAAAGTAATTTTAAAGTACTAAAATAATAAATATAATTAATTTAAACATACTTTAAATACTTAAATAAAATAAAAATTAATAAATAATTAATGTAACTTAAATTTTTTTTAAACATATATATATATATATATATACATATTATTAACAAAACATACACAATATTTTTCCCGTAGGATAGCGAGAGGGTTAAATTTACTATTCCCACTCCAGAGAGTGCAACAGTAGGGAAAGCGTTGGATAGCGTAGGGATTAAAATTACTATTCCCACTTCAGTGAGCGCAACAGTAGGGAAAGCGTTGGATAGCATAGGGGTTAAAATTACTATTCCAACTCCAGAAAGTGCAACAGTAGGGAAAGCGTTGGATAGCGTAGGGGTAAAATTACTTTTCCCACTCCAGTGAGCGTAACAGTAGGGAAAGCATTGGATAGCGTAGGGGTAAAAATTACTATTCCAACTCCAGAGAATGCAACAGTAGGGAAAGCATTGGATAGCGTAGGGGTAAAAATTACTATTCCAACTCCAGAGAGTGCAACAGTAGGGAAAGCATTGGATAGCGTAGGGGTAAAAATTACTATTCCAACTCCAGTGAGTGCAACAGTAGGGAAAGCGTTGGATAGCGTAGGGGTAAAAATTACTATTCCGACTCCAGAGAGTGCAACAGTAGGGAAAGCATTGGATAGCGTAGGGGTAAAAATTACTATTCCAACTCCAGAGAATGCAACAGTAGGGAAAGCATTGGATAGCGTAGGGGTAAAAATTACTATTCCAACTCCAGAGAGTGCAACAGTAGGGAAAACATTGGATAGCGTAGGGGTAAAAATTACTATTCCCACTCCAGTGAGTGCAACAGTAGGGAAATCGTTGGATAGCGTAGGGGTAAAAATTACTATTCCTGCTCCAGAGAGTGCAACAGTAGGGAAAGCATTGGATAGCGTAGGAGTAAAAATTACTATTCCAACTCCAGAGAGTGAAACAGTAGGGAAAACGTTGGAAAGCGTAGAGGTAAAAATTACTATTTCCACTCCAGTGAGTGCAACAGTAGGGAAAGCGTTGGATAGCTTAGGGGTAAAAATTACTAATCCCACTCCAGTGAGTGCAATAGTAGGGAAAGTAAATACCTTCATATATGAATATAAATAACATAAATATTAATACCAATTACAAAATAATTAAAATAATTTTACTTTTTATAAAATATATTAATTCATCAATTAAAATTACAAATAAAAATTATCTAATAATACAAATTACCTACTAATACTAATTATTTACCAATTACCAATAAATTAATTTACAATATAAAAATAAATAAAAATTAGACACGAAAAATACAATTACTTACAATGAAATTACTTCCCACCCTATTCCCCTATAAAACCACAACTCACTACAAAAAAGTAAATTACTAAAATTAACACATTCATCAATTAATCAATTAAAATTAATTACCAATTAAAATTTAATTAATTAATCAATTAAAATTATTTACCAATTACATTTTAATTAATTACCAATTCTAAATATAAATAAATAAAATAACATATTTAATTAATTATAATTAAATTACTTCCCACCCTATTCCCCTATAAACCCACAACCCGCTACAGAAAATAAATTACTAAAATTAACATATTTATCAATTAATCAATTAAAATTAATTACCAATTAAATATTAATTAATTAGTAAATCATTTAAAATTAATTACCTATTACATTTTAATTAATTACCAATTAATTCTAAATAAATACCAATAAATAAAATAACATATTTAATTAATTATAATTAAATTACTTCCCACCCTATTCCCCTATAAACCCACAACCCGCTACAGAAAATAAATTACTAAAATTAACATATTTATCAATGAATCAATTAAAATTAATTACCATTTAAATTATAATTAATTACCAATTAATAATTAATCAACAATTAATTCTAAATAAATAACAATAAATAAAATAACAAATTTAATTAATTATAATTAAATTACTTCCCACCCTATTCCCCTATAAACCCACAACCCGCTACAGAATTATATTACACAAAAAAATAAAAATAATATTAACTTACCTTAAATTCGATATTTTTGTTGTTTATATTATGTCTAGTCGATATTATGTCCATTCTATATTTTTGATTCGATATTATGTCCATTCTATTCGATATTAAAATTTTCTAGTCGATATTTTGGTAGTCTATATTATGTCTAGTCGATATTATGTCCATTCTATATTTTTTACTCGATATTATGTCTAGTCGATATTAAAAACTTGATATTATGACTCTACACCGGTGTCCACGCAGGGACACAACTTGTAAACACAACACACAGGGTTAGGATATGGGTTTAGACCCCGTTTACATGTTGCGCGCTGTTATAAGGTACAACCCTATATAGGGTGTGTGTTATGAGTGCTATCCCCTCACACAGTTTCATATGTCGCTGTCCCATATCTTGTTAGTTCCCTTGCAGTTGGGATTGGTGTCACAGGGCGTGTTACCCTTTGCGTCCCTCCACATATGTTCTTCGAGATTGGTTATGGGGTGTGTTATCCTGTGTTACAAAATATTACAATTTGTACTTGAATTTCTACAAGTTTAAACTTCATAATATTTTGTTAATTTTTCATGGGGGATATTGATGCTCATATTTCCTGATGTCGTATTTTGCCCATCTTTTCTTGATTTGTTCTGTTCTCTCGCTTGTGATGTTTTGCTTTAAGTTGCATCCCTGATTTCCGAACATTACTGCTTTCTTGTGCATAGTTCTATTATTTAGTATTGTTATTTTTGTTTTATTTAAAGGAAAGGGATAATGTTATATCCTCAGTATTACATTTACATGTAATCAGCCTAGGTCCTCCTAGCCGTTCAGCCAGACAGAGAGATGGGAACGGAATGTTGGTGTGACAGTGATGAATGGAATGCCTGATTGACTGAGTGGATGAGTGGTGACAGTTGGAGATGGGCTGAGCAGCAAGGCAGGCTGCTCCTGGTGGGGCTGGTACATGGCTGGTACTTGACCAGAAAGATGTTAACAGGACATGGAGCCAATAAGGAAAACTTGGAAAATACGACAAGGCTACCTGTGTCTCAGTGTACAGGGTACAACAAAAACCCCAACATGGTGAAACTAGAGGAAATGAAAAGAAATATAAATGTACATGGTGAAGACTTCATTGTCAACATGTTTTCTGGGAACAGGAAGACTCCAATAGATTGTACAATCCTGTGACAAATATTGCCTGTTATCTCTGGGTTCCAAGCACTGGACACTACTCCGCGGGTTACTGAAACAGCTTCCTATTTGGGCTTTTCCTCCCAAAACGTAGCAAAGGTGAACAATATAGTCTTGCTCTTGGAGACTAACACTTAATGCACAATCAAGCGATTGTCCAGTTAGTGGTATTACCTTTGCAAAGGAAAATGGTGTTCACAGACTTCAGTGCCCTCAGTAGCTGCCCTTACCTTCTCTCAGCCCCTGGATTTCTCTGAATAGCAGCACACTTGAGAAAAAAACAGAAATAAAATATGTAAGTGCTCAATAGTATGTTAAAAATGTGAAGCTCCAAAGTGATATGAATTACACTCCAAAGGGCAGATTCGGACTCACTTTAGAAGGTAAAACCTAGTCCTGAACATAGGCATTCTAGCAAAACATGGGAACATCTCTGAGTTTACACCATCGATGGCGATAAGTGATGCATATTTGGTTAAACATCAGCATTTCGAGACTGTGATTGCATCACAGTTCAGTACTACAAGTTTGTTATTTAACATGAGATCGGTCGTGCTGATGGTTGTTTGCTGTCTGAGAGGATGACAGGAAATCACCTGTATCAGAACAGTTGCGTTTGTAGGGGGGCAGGGTGCTAGTGAGTATCCCCCAATCCTTACTGGACGTCCACAGGCACAATAAGGGAACACAAGGATATAACCAGAGGACTAGTCAAGGTGGCAGTCCCTGGGAGTTTGTGCAGGTCTACAGCATAGCTGCTTAGTGGGTTACAAATAGCTGGAGAGTATGGAGATTGCGCACAGGAACAGGAGAAAGGGTAATCGGGCCAGAGAGGAGCTCTTCCCTCAGTAGGTCCAGCCTTAACACACCAGAGGAAATCTCTCTTACCAGAAAATAGCAGATAGGAATACATCTATCAGTAGTTATGTTGTCTTAAGTGAATTGGACACTGCCGGCTGCCTTTAGAGCATGAGCCAGACACATTTTGCAAGAGGCTGGCACTCACAGCTGGCATTAACTCATCCGGCCTTGCATGTCCCAGAAGTTCATGTCTGCTGGTACACTGAGCTCCCAAAATGTGGAAGGTGAATTGATATCCTAATTTCAAGGGCCATCCTGCATCACAAAGTTGTGGCAGTTAACGCCAGCCACTCAGATGCCGAGCTGCATCTAAAGATGTGATCTTGATCTGATTCAGTTACATATTTTTGTATATTGTCTAGTCCCACGGAGATGAGGCAATCCACAATACAGGATACATCAAAAGATTTTAACACCCTTCATTTGAGCTTCAGCCTATCAGACGGTTACTAGGACTGCAGTCCACAATCCTGAGCTGAAGGCAGGATGCAGGTAATAGGCACAGATAAACTCTTTGGCCCACATGCATCAAACTGATTTGCATTCGCAAACGGTGCAAATGGCAAAATTCGGCCATTTGCGAATGCAAATCTTTGTTTTGGGATGCATTAACCTTTTTTGCTTTTTCGCAATTTAAGAAATCACAATTTATTTGCGATTTCTTAAATTGCAATTGAATTTAGGAAATCGCAATTTTGCGATTTCTTAAATGCAATTCATCATCTGAAAAAAATTGCGAATTCGCAGATTAGAAGTGTTAAATTAGCATGAAGTCAACCTTCATGGTAATTTTAAAAAAGTTTCAAAAATGCACAAAAGTGCATTTTTGACACTTTCATTGTACACTCACACATGCCCTTGGGCATGTATGTGTGAAAAATGGACTGTATATTACATTTCAGGGGTGCAGGGGGGGTCCTTTGGAGCCCCCCCCTGCACCCTAGAAATTGCATTCTCATTTTGCGATTCCTTAATTGCGAATCGCAAAATGAGAATGCCTTCCCATTGATTCCTATGGGCCTCTAGGCCCATAGGAATCAGTGTAAAGGGATTCCTTATTTGCGATTCGCAAAATTGGGAATCGCAAATAAGGAAAAATAAGAAATTGCAAAAATATATGCGAATTTTTAATGCATAGGTATTTGCGATTTCTAAATTGCGTTTCCTTAATTTTCGCAATTTAGGAATCGCAAATACCAACAATGATGCATGTGGGCCTAAGCTTCTCTGAGTTAAGCTCTCATGTCCGTTGCTTTTAATTTATAAGTGCCAACTTCTTGTACGTCCTAAATTGACATGCTGATCTAGCTCACAGTTGGGTAAGCACCATGGGGCAGATTTATGTTAACTGGCACATCCCCAGGGATGCGCCAGTTAATGTGCGCCACAGCTCCGCCACCCATGGTGCGCCGCATTTACAATGCGGCGCACCATGGGGCAAAAACGGCACAGATGCGTGACGCATCTGTGCCGTAAAGGCGGCGCATTGCTGGAGTTGCGTCGCAAGCGCGACGCAGCTCCAGCAAGGCTCGGGGGGTGCCCTATCTGACCAATGCTGCATCAAGACCTACGCCTGCTTCAAGCAGGCGCAGGCTTTTGACGCAGCATTGGCCTGAAAGTGACTGAGCAAAATCTTATAGATTTCACTCAGCCACTTTTGCGAGGCGCACCTGCCCCGGAACGCCCACCCTGCGCCGGAACGCCCACAAGCGGCGCAGGGCTTTACAACGTGACGCATCTGCCTAGACGCGTCACGTTGTAAATCGTTCGTAGGGATGCGCCACGTTTACGCCACCTTGCGTGACGCAACAGCGGCGTAAACGTGGCGCAAGGGCCTCATAAATCTGCCCCAAAGTCCTCCCATGGGCTTCATTGTTGATTTTTTTAGACCCAGCCCAATCGGAGAACATTACATAACCATAAGAGACGGGGGTAAAGAGAGGCAGCAGCAGCAACATTTAGGGGGCAATGGGGAGAGAAGCTACCAGCAAAGTCATAACTTCCAGCTCTGACAACCCGCCATCTTGGTGTTACCCCATCCCATCATGTACTCAGACACACTAACTTCATTCTTCTGGCAGTCGAGTAGAAATGATTCCCCCCCGCTGACTTTGCCTTGGAGGAACAATAGGAAGCCTACCAGTACAGAGTGAATTAAAAAGGCTTGCACACCTCGAGTTATAATCAGATGCCTCCAACAAACAGTGAGGGAAAAGCTTGGTAAGGGGGACATTAGTCTCCCATGTGAAAAAAATGTACATTTTGATTTAACCCTTGCCTAGCTGAGTACTCTGCAGGGGAGCAACATATACAATCATTGTCGAGCAGCTCTCAGGAGAGAAGTGAGAAACGTTTCCTGATGATGATAACATTAGATTTGCCAGAAATGTTGACATCGTCTCCAATGCTTTCTCGCTGAACTTTGGAGTTTGTCATAGATTCCTGGTAGGACATAAATAAAGCACTTGGTTGATGTTACTACTGTGTTATCAGGCCTCAGTTGCAGCATGTCCTTTATCTTGAAGTAGCTGCCAAATTTACAGCCTGAATGGTGGACTTTGGTTGTTGACGTTGTGGTTGATAACTCGGATGGGGTAGGTTTATTTGCATCCATGTTCCTGATATTCTTATTGGCAAAACAGCCGCATTTCGGCTTCAAGTGACTAAAGGTCAGTGCTGTGGTTCGAGGCTCAGACCATAAAGATCAGAACTTTAAGGCACCCAAAAATCACGACTATAGATATGGATCACGGTTTCATCATTTTAATGTACGCCAATTAGGACTTTTATGATGCAATTTGGCCCACTTTTTCCTTTTTTCCCTCTACAACCCGCACACCAAGGCCTTTCCAGTGAAATCTTTAGGTAAGGGCAGATTGAGCTGTGACAAAAGACCCCAGTCCCTCGGGACCCTTGCAGTAGGTAGCTAGACATGCTGCTGCACGGGTACTCTTAGGAGAAAAGAACTTCGGGCCCAAATTATAGTTTAGCAGACAGGGTACCTCTTTGTAAATGAGACAGAGTATCCTGCCTGCAAAGTCCTCTGTCAGCCCGCCTCATTTGGAGGTGGGAAGACATTATGTTTTCCATCAAAATGACACACGTTGGCTTTGTTGGTGGAACGCTTACTCCTGCGGCCCGACATAGGAGGGACCATTGGAGGAAGGACATTACAACACCCACCCTATTTAGGATGGACAGTGTAATGTCTTTTTTTCTGTCAGTCGCCACCAGGAAAAGCCTGGTAATGTTCTCTAACACCCTCACAGATGGAGTGGACCTGCCGCTTTTCTGCCGGTAGCAATCGTTACGATTGCCTGCCGGGCGGAGCGGGACCACTAAAATGGTGGTGGTGCCTAGCAGGCACCGTCCACCATATTAGGATGCTGGCAGAAGCCAGCCCTTCCGTGGCGGTTGGACCGCCTTTGAAAGGCTGGCGGGGATCGGTTCCGGGGCCCGGTGTGGGTGCCTCTTGTGTGTGGGGGTGTGTGGGTACACTGGGGGGGTACCCATGGTACCTCCTACATTTCACTGCACCAAGTGGCAGGCACTGTGTAGTGCCTGCCACATCAGGCAGTGAAATGCACAACATGCTGTTTTTCGCATCGCAGCGGTGCTGCTGCCAGCACCACCCGCCGCAATGTTAACGATGAGGAATGTGACCACAGCGGTGGCGGGCTCATCATAATTGGATGGCGGGACCGCCATACACATGGAGGTCGGAGCCAATCTCCACTACGGTGGTGGCCGGAGAAAATCCGAACGCCATCGTAATGATCCCCTAAATTCTGTAAGCTTTTAATGGCAGATATATGCATGCCTTTTACATTCCCCCTTAAATGTACTGGATGCTAATTATTTTTCATTTGCATTTAGTTATTGAGGTATTTTAGAAGTTAATCATTGCACAGTCACATGTTTTCTTTTCTTTTAAATAGTTTTTGAGATTAAAGAAATGAAGCATAGCTGTTTAACCCTAGTGCTGAGCCTGTGAGGCATGTGTAGCTTAAAGGATAGCTTTGCTGCCAAACGTATCAGTCTGCAAGGTATTTGTAAGATTTGTAAGTTGAAGAATAGGTCTGCTGTCAGAGAATTGACTTTTAAAATCTGAATAACCCTAAAATAGCTTCTCTGTCAGCCTTCAGATTCAATGCAATGAAATATTTCGAAGGAGCAATAGCTGAGTTATTATTGCTCCTTCGAAATATTTCGTTCCATTGCTTCATGATTCAGTCTACACAGAAATATATGTGATTCCCATATATTAATGTTTAAAATGAGTTCCATGTAAACGTTTTCTCTCAAGGATCACTTGGTAGCCTGGCTTTTCCACTCCGCCAATACATTTGAACACATCACTCTTGTACCGCATGGCCTCCGTTTGCTCCCAGTCATGGCCAGCATCCTATTTAAAGTTACTATCTTTCCAACCAATAACCATCCCTACCTAGCAGACACTTTTCTGGAAGCTCCAGAGGCCTCAGAAGCAGGGGCACAATTAACTTTGAAATGGTCAAGTTCAGGAATGACACTGCATATGATCAACCCTTATCTAGTGCTGCTATTACCGTCAGGAAATGTTACAGGACCAATCTCTTAAAGAAATTCTAAACAAATGATTGAGGTGGTTGGCCAAGATTATGATGAACTTGAGTTCCAAGACTCACTACTCTTTATTAATTTGCCCATCTATTTTCAAATTTCAAATTTCAAAGCTTTATTCGACATTTGTCATAAAAGCGTCCTCCTAACCCTAATACAATAAATACTAAATCTAAAAAATACATCCTAAAACACGTATTAAACATTGACAGTCGAATGCTATACATAAAAAGATACAATTAAATTTTTTCAAAATTCATAAGGCAATTATTTTTAGAATGGTAATTTAGGATGGTAGATTAATAATAGCAGCCACATTTCACTTTACTGTATTTGACGTAAGAGTACGAGTGCGGATTACCCAAGCCCAAGCAAGAAATTTTGCTACGGCAACTACAAATGGAGCTGAACAATCGGATTCCAATATTCTAAGGGCTATCGATTGGCTACGGGTACCAATGTTTAGGCACACTGGTTTTAACCATTTACGCCTAGGGCTAGTATACAATGGGCAACAGAATAACAAATGGGAGATGTGCTCTACTTGATCTTTACAAAAATAACAATGTTCATCCCACAATGGGGACCAGTGTTTCTTGAACGCATTCACAGGTAACGTTCCTATACGGAACTGAAAATATAGCTTCCTGTCATATGGTCGTTCAATTATATCCCAATATAGTTCACATACCGGATACATTTTTATATCTAAAAAACGAGATGACAGTTTTGATTGGGATCCACTACAGAACATTGTTGTATACACCATTTCCCAATATAATTCTTTCAGTTTTGCTTTTGTAGGAAAACTTGCCACATCATTAGAGCCCCATAAATGGTCCAGTTTTAACTTTACAAGCAGACCTCGTAGATCTTTTAGCCATTCAATGCAATGAAAACGATCGAACTTAACAACGTCTGTCAAAGCCAAAGCATAATGATTTAGCTCTGGAGTCACCATCAAGCGTCTCCAATATAAAAGTGGCCGTAGCCTAGCAATATCCTCAATATTTTTCCTGCCAAGGTCCAATTTCAGTGGGATTGTGGGTGTGCTTTGGGGGACCATTACAAGCCCTCGCAAGAATCTATTTTCTGCACGTGCCAGCTCACCCAAGTTTGAGAACCCCCACAATTCAGAACCATATAGGCAAGCACTCAATACTTTCATATTATAAATTTCAAGCGCACAACTTACTGGCTTAGTTAGCGAGGCTCGGTGTTTTAGAGCAACTGCGCCTGCGAGCTGGTTGAACTTCAAAACTGTTGTATTTATGTGAGAATTCCACTTCATATTCCCCTGTAAGATAATACCTAAGTAAGAAAAAGCATCCACTTTCTCTAGGGGGGTGCCTTTGTATTTTATTACTCCTTTGAAAGTGGAATGTTGGTTTAGGCACATAAATGTAGTTTTTGTAGTATTCAGTTCAAGACCCCTCTTATCACAAAATTCTCCAAAGGCGTCTACCACTTTTTGGAGACCGCTCGGCGTACTTGAGAGTAAAAGCGTGTCGTCCGCAAACATAAGGACGGGGACACGCGAGCCTGCTATAATTGGCGCATCACTGGAAAGTTTCTTTAGGTGGTCTACTATGCCATTTATATAAATTGAAAATAATGTTGGTGCTAGGACACATCCTTGTCTTACCCCTCGTTCCCCTGGGAACGGGTCTGTAACTTCCCCCTGCTTGCCCCACCTAATCTTGGCAAAATTATTTTCATGGAGGCAAACTAGGAGGGTGAGGAGTTCCTGGCTTAATCCTACATCGGCCAGGGTCTGCCACAATTTTTCTCTAGGGACCAGATCAAACGCTGCTTTTAAATCCACAAACACAGCATACAATGACCCCTTTTTTAGTGCGACATTTCTCCAATAGATGGCTATGAAGTATAAGACTTGGTCGACACTGCTAGTCAGGGGTCGGAATCCTGCCTGATAGGGTGACAATATATCCCTTTCATCAATCCATTGCTGCAGTTTGTTTTGGACTAAGCGCCCCATCAGTTTTTGGGCTGTGTCAATTAGACTGATGGGTCTATACTTTTTAGCTAGAGTTTTGTCCCCTTTTTTAAATATGGGGACAATTTCTGCTCCCTTCCATGATGTAGGTACCTCCCCTCCCATCGCCACAGCATTTGCCAGCATTTCAAAATAGGTACACCAGGATTTCCGGTCCGATAAAAATATGTCAGCCGGAATTCCATCCATACCCGGGGCTTTTCCCCCCGCTATACAGTCTAATGCTTTGCTAACATCCATTTCACTGAATATTTGATGTTTAAAAAATACAGGTGGTGGAGGTTTAATGGAGATATAGGCTGGGTTTCGAGCATACTGTGGTTGGAAAAATTCAGTCCATTTACCTTTAGCAACGTGGTTTTGTGGCTGGGCAGCTAACCCTCCCCTTTCCCATTTTACTAAGGACCAAAAACGCTTGGAGTCCTTAGCAGCACAGGCCTCCTTCAGGTCCTGCCAGCATTCCTCATCCCAGCGTTTCCTAGCCTGTTTCTGGGTCTGTCTATAATTATCCCTAGCCCCCCTTACTGCTATGGCATTACCTCTTCTCAGTTCTATACTTAAATTAGATCGTGCCAGCCTACAGCTCTTATCATACCACCCTTGCCTGGGTTGATCCTTTTTAGTTTTACTAGAATCTACTGCTTTAATAAAAAAACTTTGAATATTACAAAAGAGATTTTTGTGTGCCTCCATCATGTAATTTTGGAAGTTAAACTTTCCATAATGGGACTTAATGTTGTTTACTTGATCGACTACTATTTTTTTGAGAGTCTCAAGTTTTGCAACATCATCTAGTAACATTCTCCATTTCAAATGTCGTTGGTTGTTTGAACAAACCACGTCTTGCGTGACCATTTCATTTTTATTAGTAGACACATTACTTTCATTATAAGGGTGAAGGGTCAGGCATAGGGGGTTATGATCGCTTTCTAGTCTCTTTTTCACAACCATATCTACCATTTTATTCCAGGCCCTTACATCCAAAAGTATATAGTCAATTCTGCTAGCTGCTCGACCATTATCAAACGTATTATTCCCCTCTAAATCAGAGGGCGAACGCCCGTTTGCTGCTCTTAAACCTTTTGCTAAACAGAGACTCTTTAGCTGAATTGCCACTGAGCTCCATTTTTTAATAACAGGCACCTCTAGCTGGGGTATGCCCCACTTGGCATCCTCCTCCTCAGATAAGATCCTATCCTCTTCACCTAAGGGTTCAAAGTCTCCGCCTACTATCACATGAGATTTTGCTGTTATCATTTCAATATTCTGGTCTAGAATTGTTACAGCCTCTGAAGATTTGCCACTACCAACTCCCCTTGCATAAATATTATACAAGACAAGTTCGTGGCCATTTCCCCAATTGATATCAAGTGCTATGATATCATTTGATGGTACAGGTCTTTGTTTTATAGAACAATTCAATGACTGTCGTATCCAGATTAACAGGCCTCCTGAGGGGCGTCCCACACGATTTCCAGTTGCTGGTATGTGGAAGTTTAGATACCCTTGGCGAAAAGTTGGGGTCAATGACCAAGTTTCTTGTAACATAATTATATCATATTGGTCAATGAAATCCACCCACTCTGGTGTAGATATTTTATTCGCTAAACCTGCTATATTCCATGAGACAAGGGACAATAATGATGTCTCTTGGTGTTCTGACACCTGACATTTCTCAGCATTATTGATAGGTGCCTCGCATTCAGCAATTGGTGTTTCACCATCCATCAGTATTATTTTACTTTCACTTGCCTTACTAACCCTGTTTATACCTTTAAGATCTAACTTTGTCCCTCCCAGGGCAAAAATTGGGGGTTCCCTAGGGCCTATTTTCCGGTTATTTGGTTGAGTACAACTCATAATTTCTGCTTTTTCATTATTTAGGATTATCTGTTTTCTAGGAGAGACAGGTTCGTAGCTTGCGAGTCAGTCGCATTCATTTAGATCAGATAAAGCTGAGTAGCGATTTACCATGTTTAGTCCCCAGTCACAGGTGGGATCTACCTTGGCCCTTCTATTTCCCACTACTGACCACTTAGTTCTTAGTATACTTGGCTTGGCTACAAGACCTCTTCTAGTATAGAAAAAATCTAACATTAGCGGAATTATTTCTGCCGTTCTACGTTGTGGAGGGAAAATATTATGCAAAATGTCCGGTAGTACCTCAGGGCCCTTAAGGTTTAATACCACACAATCACCTGCGAATTTCTTAGGTTTAGTCCCTATCCACTTTACCCGTCTCGCTGATAGCAGGTCGTCTAAAAGCTTTTCTTTTCCCCGGGGAGATATATGCATATTGTTACTCAACCACTGCGAAGCTTTGTTTAATAAGGAATCTGGCGACTCACCCTGGCCTGTTTTTAGAGGTGGGACATTAGCAAGTACTAATATCAATGGTGAGGCTTCTACAATTAATTCCATGGGACTTGTTTCAGTGTTACGGTCGGGGGATAAGGTATTCCCTTGATTTGGCAAATGATCTAGGGTTATATAGTTGCTAGGGACATTGCTAGGTCTGGTACTAGTTGGTTGATTAGGAACTGGAATATCTTCTATTCCCTCAGGGATATTTCCCCCTACTATGTTTCCCATCACTTGCTTTTCATCAATTTTATTTAGTACCAGATTCGGTATCTCTCCCACACTATCATTTGTTGTATTTAGGAGGGACTCCAATTTATTAACTTTATCAGTTAAGTGATCTATTTTAGATATGAGTGGTTTTATTAACCGAGATATCTTGGATTCCAACATGCCCATGAACTTACTTGATAACATATCATCCCATCCATTATTGCCATTCCCCTCCTCCCCTATCCCTTCTGAGGAGCTCTTGTGTTTATTTCTAGGCGGATTTGTTGGTTTATTCCTGCTAGACCGAAGCCCTTCTCTTTTGGGGGGGGCTTTTGTAGACCCTCTTGTTATTCTAGGTGCAGGTACAGGCATTGCAGGAGAGATGCTTTCCTTGTCTATCCCTGTCTCATTACAAGATATATTTACCTCCCGCCCAATCAATAAATCGACATTTGTCTCGAGAGCTGGAACAATAGATGCCGAGGAAACATTTAGCGCTATACAATCATTGGTCTCTTCCTCATGCAAATCAATAACATTTATTTCGTCTGAGTCCAATTGGGTTGCACCAAGGTCTACTAGTTGAGCACAAGGTGGTGAACCTACTGGTTGCGCACATGGTGGAGAGTCACTAAGCCCCAGGGAAGACCTTCGTACACTGTTAATTTTTGTCACCACTTGGACTAAATAATTGTCCATTGTATTAGCAGGCGTGATGGGGGTCTTCTGTTTCGACATGTCAAAACCACTCAAAACCTAATACGAGCAAAATAAATTCTTTCCAATAGCAAAATTATCAGGTTTTAGGGAATTTGAACAATTATAACAGCTAA
Source organism: Lissotriton helveticus (assembly GCF_964261635.1). Taxonomy (NCBI): domain Eukaryota; kingdom Metazoa; phylum Chordata; class Amphibia; order Caudata; family Salamandridae; genus Lissotriton; species Lissotriton helveticus. The sequence goes on from NC_136057.1 coordinate 1,924,958,029, forward strand.
ATGAGAAAGCAGCTAACTCACAGCACAATCGATGATAGAGTCCTGGCCCAGTCCAGTCGTAGACAGTCTTGGACTGTCTTAGACTGTCCGCCCTTTGTCCGGGCTTCGTCCGGCATCCCGCACACGCGTCCCGCTATGCGTCAGTGGTATGTTTTTATAGGAGGAGAAGGGGGCGGGAAGAGGAACCAGGTGCGCGCGGTGGACGGCGCAAGCACTGCTGGACCTCGCAGTCCCGCTCCCTATGCAGGTGGCGTGTCAATCACTCCCCCAGGCGAGGTGACCGAGCCGAAGTGCTCCCAGGTCACTAAGGAGGGCAGTCACAGGGCTCCGCTACAGTTAGTGCCTCAAAAACGGCCAGAAACAGAATCCAGTAATCCTCACGCTGCACGAGCGGCACCCGCGCCAGCGGGGGCCGTGAGGAGTTTTAAAGCTTCCAGGAAGGACCAGGGAGGTCAGAGGGAGAAGGGGGCGGGAAGAGGAACCAGGTGCGCGCGGTGGACGGCGCAAGCACTGCTGGACCTCGCAGCCCCGCTCCCTATGCAGGTGGCGTGTCAATCACTCCCCCAGGCGAGGTGACCGAGCCGAAGTGCTCCCAGGTCACTAAGGAGGGCAGTCACAGGGCTCCGCTACAGTTAGTGCCTCAAAAACGGCCAGAAACAGAATCCAGTAATCCTCACGCTGCATGAGCGGCAACCACCTACACCCTCCAGCTAATGTAACCTACTTCCGGTATCGCTCATGTACTTGCTAGTGTGCCCCTTAGCTTATCGGTCTAGATGTTTCATAAAACTTTATAAGTAGTATTCCAGTGTTTGACGAGCTTCACTATTGTGTAGCTAGTGGCTCTGGGTGATCTGTTTAAATTCGTAAACGTTAAGAAGAGTTGAGCCAATGGTTGCATTATTGGCATCCTCTTCCAAATCTTTTTGGTTTATGTTATTGTTAAGGAAAGAGTAATCTAACATGAGAAGGTTGAGGGAACTAACCAAACTACCAATTAATTACTGTGTATTAGGTGAGTTCAAGGATAATAAAATCGTTAACAAACAAATCTATTTGGACTGCTAATAAAAATATAATGTGAGAGTATAGGTCTAGATTTATGAGGCATGTAAATCATGGGATCCCACAAATTTCAGGTATTAACCAAATAGCCTAAACACTGGTAAAAGTGTAAAGTTGTCTTGTATTAAGATCTAGTATGGCAATGAAGAGGAAGTTATGTTATGCTAAGTGAGGTATGGATAGGTTCACAACCTTGAGTAACAATGGAAATGGTCAATGATATTAATATGAATTTAAGCCTTTATGGGGTTCCAGGCCTGAAACCTATTTCAGGTGTGCGAGCTAATTTGTACCGTCTTTGGTTTATCCATTCAAAGTACTTTTGGAATAGGTATATAAGAAGAATTTCTTGGGTGTGGGTTACTTCAATCCACCCCCATTTCTAGTTTCGCCTCGAGTTTGGTCTTATTAAGAAATAGTTCTCTTTTCGGGCAGGCTTCCTACAAATGTGTGTGTAGTTGGAGAGTAACAATCAAGGAACTTTGAAGAGACTAAAATGGTCAGAACTCTGCAGTGGTAAAAAATAACCACTGGAAAATCATTCTCAAGCATGCTCTGGTGAACCTGGAGATTAAAACTGTAGGAAAAGACCATTTTTGTATGGTCCCACCCTGCATACGTTTTGATCCAATGCTGATAGTTATGACTCTGAAAGTGCACTGGAGCCTGCTGCCCAGGCACCAGTGCCAGTGCTTTCTCCTTAAAACTGATAAGTAAACACCTGACAGCAGGCCTGCCATTCCAGACTACGGGTGCAGTGTAAACTGCTTGAACTCAGCTTTGCCCTCACTATGTGCAGCAAAGTCAATGCATTATTTTTAATAAATGCCAGTCACCCCTAAGGAAAGCCTCCCAAAGCCCAGGAAGCAGGGTGCATTATATATTAAAGGTGTGGACATGTAAGTGCAAGCTTACATGTCCCTAAAGTGGTCTTTACTATTAAAGGACATTATAAGTGATAGACTGTCCATAGAATATCATGGGCTGGCACCCGGGCAAACTCGAGGTTGGCAGTCGCATTATGGTCCCTCCTAAATATGTTGTGTTTGGTACCAAGCAACGTGCTTCATCACCCCTGACATGAATCTCATGTTGAGGATGATGTGGCATGCACCCATTTGGCTACTCTAGAGGTTGCCCACCTGGTTGTCCCAGCCTTTCCTACGATCTGCCTTACACACTGTGCTTGCTGCTGCAAAATTAGGAATCTGACCCACTGCCAGGAGGTGTGAACTCTCCCAGGAGTCAGAAACAATAGCCTGGTCGGGAAGGAGGTCACACCTCCATCCTTGATAGGCTTGCTAGTGAAGTGGCTCTTCAAGGCAGTGAGCTTCAAAGGCTGCACCGCCTGTGATATGCAACCAGGCTGCCTCTCAAAGGAGGAAACAACCCTCCTCCTGCCCCAGGCACATTTGTATCCAGGCAAGTGGGAAAATCAGGTATTCAGGAGGTGTACATCCCCAGAAGGCGAGCCACAAGTCTAGGGTGGGCTAACTGATCTGTAAAGCTAAGGAAGACATCTGCCATTTTTAAAAGTGGTAGAATAGTGGGTTCTAGGTAGAAAAAGTGACCAACAACTCCGGTTGTGGTTACCTCAGGGGCATATTAGCCACTCAGGCTAGTAGCCCAATGGCCACTTGCACCCACACCCCTAAAACCACTAAATCTAGGACTTAAGGGTTACCCGTGAAAGCAGAACCTCAATTCTGAAACAACCGGCATCAAAGAAGAAACCAGAGTCTGCGACACCAGGACTTGCACAAACCAAGAGAGGACTACTCTGAACAATTGGCAACACTCCTGGAATTGCATGACTGAGACTCATCCTAGGCTAAAATGTGATTCCCCCTACAGACGTACTTTTTTGAGAGTCGGAAGCAACCTCAGAATCCCCTGGATTAGATGCAGTAGTCCCCTGAAAACTGCAGGTAAAACTAAGCTCTGGATCCGAAGAATCACTGGCCATCGGGCCCTCCAAGGGGATCGCCAGATCCAGATGGTCTAGTGCATTGTGGGAACTGTAGTCTTACTCTTCCTGAAGTTTCAGACAGCTACCGTGTTCTTTGGATCTCCGGTCTTCGAGGTACTTATTTCCTGTGCTTACAGCTGCCAATGCTTTTTGGTTGACAGTCCGGCAGCTGACCCGTTCACTCGACGCTGCATCTAGAGGGAACACTATACAACTTTCATCTGACATCAGCAGTGGCCCATTGATGAGATTTTGCACGCCTTTCCCACGCAGCACCCAGTAAGTGATAAAAGCATTTCTCTTGCTGCACCTGTTCCACACCAGGGACAGCCAGGACAATTCTGCACTCGTGCTCTATGGGCCAGGTAAAATTGAACTGAATGTCGTGGCTTGGTCCTGGGACCTGCATCCTTGGGATCCACACAAATTGACTAAGGCTGGGTGGTGAAATCTGCTCCACCCACGGAGCTCTTGGAGTTTTGCCTACTCCGTGCTCCGGCTGAGCATGAACGGTTCAAAAGGGGGTGGTGATGGACGGAGCATCTGAATCAATCAAACACTCACACCCAGTCAAAAGATCTGGGTTTAATCCATCACCGTTCTTTAGCCCACTTTGCCACCCCAGTTCAGACATGGCTATATGCAAATCAGTCTGACCCTGTGCCTCATGGGAACAGTCCAGCCCGAACTGCCAAGCCATGTCTTCCCTGGACCGGAAACAAGCTTCCGAGGACCGGTTTCTGGCATTCCAGCCGTCTTCAGCCCGGCTTGCTTGAATCCAGTGGCAAAGTGAGCAAGGGACTCACGTCTGAGCATACCCTGCCACACTTATGGCGGCCAAAAGCGGTTCAAAAGGGGGTGGTGATGGACGGAGCATCTGAATCAATCAAACACTCACACCCAGTCAAAAGATATGGGTTTAATCCATCACCGTTCTTTAGCCCACTCTGCCACCCCAGTTCAGACATGGCTATATGCAAATCAGCCTGACCCTGTGCCTCATGGGAACAGTCCAGCCTGAACTGCCAAGCCATGTCTTCCCTGGACCGGAAACAAGCTTCCGAGGACCGGTTTCTGGCATTCCAGCCGTCTTCAGCCCGGCTTGCTTGAATCCAGTGGCAAAGTGAGCAAGGGACTCACGTCTGAGCATACCCTGCCACACTTATGGCGGCCAAAAGCGGTTCAAAAGGGGGTGGTGATGGACGGAGCATCTGAATCAATCAAACACTCACACCCAGTCAAAAGATCTGGGTTTAATCCATCACCGTTCTTTAGCCCACTCTGCCACCCCAGTTCAGACATGGCTATATGCAAATCAGTCTGACCCTGTGCCTCATGGGAACAGTCCAGCCCGAACTGCCAAGCCATGTCTTCCCTGGACCAGAAAAAGCTTCCGAGGACCGGTTTCTGGCATTCCAGCCGTCTTCAGCCCGGCTTGCTTGAATCCAGTGGCAAAGTGGGCAAGGGACTCACGTCTGAGCATACCCTGCCACACTTATGGCGGCCAAAAGCGGTTCAAAAGGGGGTGGTGATGGACGGAGCATCTGAATCAATCAAACACTCACACCCAGTCAAAAGATCTGGGTTTAATCCATCACCGTTCTTTAGCCCACTCTGCCACCCCAGTTCAGACAGGGCTATATGCAAATCAGTCTGACCCTGTGCCTCATGGGAACAGTCCAGCTCGAACTGCCAAGCCATGTCTTCCCTGGACCGGAAACAAGCTTCCGAGGACCGGTTTCTGGCATTCCAGCCGTCTTCAGCCCGGCTTCCTTGAATCCAGTGGCAAAGTGAGCAAGGGACTCACGTCTGAGCATACCCTGCCACACTTATGGCGGCCAAAAGCGGTTCAAAAGGGGGTGGTGATGGTCGGAGCATCTGAATCAATCAAACACTCACACCCAGTCAAAAGATCTGGGTTTAATCCATCACCATTCTTTAGCCCACTCTGCCACCCCAGTTCAGACATGGCTATATGCAAATCAGTCTGACCCTGTGCCTCATGGGAACAGTCCAGCCCAAACTGCCAAGCCATGTCTTCCCTGGACCGGAAACAAGCTTCCGAGGACCGGTTTCTGGCATTCCAGCCGTCTTCAGCCCGGCTTGCTTGAATCCAGTGGCAAAGTGAGCAAGGGACATACGTCTGAGCATACCCTGCCACACTTATGGCGGCCAAAAGCGGTTCAAAAGGGGGTGGTGATGGACGGAGCATCTGAATCAATCAAACACTCACACCCAGTCAAAAGATCTGGGTTTAATCCATCACCGTTCTTTAGCCCACTCTGCCACCCCAGTTCAGACATGGCTATATGCAAATCAGTCTGACCCTGTGCCTCATGGGAACAGTCCAGCCCGAACTGCCAAGCCATGTCTTCCCTGGACCGGAAACAAGCTTCCGAGGACCGGTTTCTGGCATTCCAGCCGTCTTCAGCCCGGCTTGCTTGAATCCAGTGGCAAAGTGAGCAAGGGACTCACGTCTGAGCATACCCTGCCACACTCATGGCTGCCAAAAGCGGTTCAAAAGGGGGTGGTGATGGACGGAGCATCTGAATCAATCAAACACTCACACCCAGTCAAAAGATCTGGGTTTAATCCATCACCGTTCTTTAGCCCACTCTGTCACCCCAGTTCAGACATGGCTATATGCAAATCAGTCTGACGGTGTGCCTCATGGGAACAGTCCAGCCTGAACTGCCAAGCCATGTCTTCCCTGGACCGGAAACAAGCTTCCGAGGACCAGTTTCTGGCATTCCAGCCGTCTTCAGCCCGGCTTGCTTGAATCCAGTGGCAAAGTGAGCAAGGGACTCACGTCTGAGCATACCCTGCCACACTTATGGCGGCCAAAAGCGGTTCAAAAGGGGGTGGTGATGTACGGAGCATCTGAATCAATCAAACACTCACACCCAGTCAAAAGATCTGGGTTTAATCCATCACCGTTCTTTAGCCCACTCTGCCACCCCAGTTCAGACATGGCTATATGCAAATCAGTCTGACCCTGTGCCTCATGGGAAGAGTCCAGCCCGAACTGCCAAGCCATGTCTTCCCTGGACCGGAAACAAGCTTCCGAGGACCGGTTTCTGGCATTCCAGCCGTCTTCAGCCCGGCTTGCTTGAATCCAGTGGCAAAGTGAGCAAGGGACTCACGTCTGAGCATACCCTGCCACACTCATGGCGGCCAAAAGCGGTTCAAAAGGGGGTGGTGATGGACGGAGCATCTGAATCAATCAAACACTCACACCCAGTCAAAAGATCTGGGTTTAAGCCATCACCGTTCTATAGCCCACTCTGCCACCCCAGTTCAGACATGGCTATATGCAAATCAGTCTGACCCTGTGCCTCATGGGAACAGTCCAGCCTGAACTGCCAAGCCATGTCTTCCCTGGACCGGAAACAAGCTTCCGAGGACCGGTTTCTGGCATTCCAGCCGTCTTCAGCCCGGCTTGCTTGAATCCAGTGGCAAAGTGAGCAAGGGACTCACGTCTGAGCATACCCTGCCACACTTATGGCGGCCAAAAGCGGTTCAAAAGGGGGTGGTGATGGACGGAGCATCTGAATCAATCAAACACTCACACCCAGTCAAAAGATCTGGGTTTAATCCATCACCGTTCTTTAGCCCACTCTGCCACCCCAGTTCAGACATGTCTATATGCAAATCAGTCTGACCCTGTGCCTCATGGGAACAGTCCAGCCCGAACTGCCAAGCCATGTCTTCCCTGGACCGGAAACAAGCTTCCGGGGACCGGTTTCTGGCATTCCAGCCGTCTTCAGCCCGGCTTGCTTGAATCCAGTGGCAAAGTGAGCAAGGGACTCACGTCTGAGCATACCCTGCCACACTTATGGCGGCCAAAAGCGGTTCAAAAGGTGGTGAAATCCGCTCCACCCACGGAGCTCTTGGAGTTTTGCCTACTCCGTGCTCCGGCGGAGCATGAAGTTTAGCAAAAAAAACTCTGTTGGTCGTGTAGTGGCGGAGTTCACTGCCTAGCCTGCTTTGTGCTTTACATTATTTCCCTCTCCCCCCTGTTATGTATCATACAGGTACCCTGATGTAGGCTCAGGTAGTAACCAAACCTTTCACCTATATTTCCCCTGCCATTACACTACATAATGGTTCTTGGTACTGACCTTTTACCTAGTTATGGTACTGCTTAGATGACGTGGGGTTTTCTCAGAAAATTTGCCTCTTTCATTATGCATGAGGATTCTTGGAATCTCAGCAGGACTACCATCTCCTGCATAATAACTATGTATAAGGGTCATTCCTTCCGTCATCCTAGTCCAACATGACACAGCAAGGTAGATCCTATGAGGGTACCACTTTGGGTATATAAATGCCATATCTTTGCAGAGGCGGGAAAGGAGAAAAAGGACTTCCATGCTGACACACAGACGCAAGACGGTGAGGTTCCTGCACGAGGACATCCAGCTCCCAGAGGTCTGACATCCCTTGCGGGGTGTCCATCTCGAGACCAAGACTTGGTCCCACAGTCTCTCACTTCAGTTAATGGGGTTGTCTTTATCCTAGGGGAATTCTTGGCTCTACACCTACATATGTGCTAGGTACACTTAGATACATCTAGTTTGGGTTGCATCGTAGGAGTACGCATTTATTACTGTCATGTATTTTTATTCATTGTTTTAGCACTATGGTAGGAATCTACCATGCTTGTACTCTATTGGTGCTTACAATAATTTATATCTGTTTCTGTCTTATGGTTGTTTCAGCACATCTATTTTACATTAGAATGATGATGGTTCAATAAATGCTTATTGAAAAACGTCCCTACCGTTTAGTCTGTGTATTCCTCTGAGACGAAGTGAGCACGAGTGACTGAGCGAAAAGTACTGTACTGTTTCTACGATTCTGAGGGATCAGGGTTGTCAAGTTCTATAGTTGCCAGAAACTATGCACTCCATAGTAAGAGGAGTGCATAGGGGCACTGTGAGCTAGCAGGACTACAGACTGACCTATCCTGTGGGGGTATCTGGAGTCAGTCTGGATATCAATCCCATGGTTTATGTTGTCTAAACGCTCAGATCCTATATAGATTCATAGGAACTACACAACACCCCAGAGTAAAATAAATTGATTGCATTTCTGCACAGTAGACAGTAGTATAACAAAATGACCAAAAGAGACTAGACTCTGTGTGATGATCATTCACCGGCTCCGTGTACACCACTGTCTTCCCTGTGAATAAATGACACACACACAATCACAGAAATGCTGAAGGAGGAAAGGATTCTGGACAATTACTTCTCTGGGATGCGAGAGAGATCTTCAGGGGCGGTGTAGCCATCACTTCTCAGGCAGGGCGGAATGAAGCGGTTTACTTGGAGGGTCGTAGACAGATTGAATGGTAAGTGCCTTGTGGGCAGTTTTTATTCCGATAGAGAGAAATGAATGGCACCATTGAGTTTAGGCAGTTACTTCACTTTTGTCATCGACATGCTGCATATCAAGGGAAGAGCATGTGCAGAGCTGAACAGCACCTACAGGTATAGCGAAAATGGAAAATATTGATTTTGTGTAATTAATGTGATCTCAACTGGCACTATGCAAAATCATGGCCAGTAGATGGCAGCAAATGAAAGTATTTATTGTGGGATTTTATTATTTGTAAATTTGTTAATGTGTCAAAAAAAGTGTGTGCCGTGGCTTGCTTCAACAACAAGTATTTATTTTAATTTGAAGTAGCTCTGCGCAAGTATCTGTGGATAATAATAATGTATACATTGCTATATTTTGAATTGAGGCACAAAACAGTATGGCACAGCTACCTTTATGTAGTTTATTGGGAGTGATATTGGAAACTACGAACGGAACGGAGCTCCACGGAATTTCATGGAGTTTTGTACTACTACCTGAAATTCTGCAGAATACAACTCTGTGAACTCTGCTCACCCTTAAACTTGAATTGCAAGTGACCAATTGTCACTACAACTTTTGCCCATTGACCGCAATGCAAAAGATCTGCAGTATTGAATTGCTGTGATTTATGTTTTCTCTGTATATCTGATCATGTTCGTTTTGGTGTCTAAATTAATATAAAAATCAGCTTTATGTTTATAAATTTGTGCCCGATTTCTTTCGATTTGTGTCAATTACTTATCATCCATGTTGGTACTCTGAAATGCTTATCACATGTTCCTCTTGTAAAGCCTGGCTGCTCTTGGCCAAACTACCAACACAGAGCTAAAGATTTAATATTGTGAATCCAAGGACCATCTTTGGGGTCTGTGAGAGTATTGCATGGTGAAGCCTAACCAGCATCACCACATAATACTTCACCTTCGTATATTGGTGGCAGCTGTGGGATATATAACTTGTGTTTTGCAATAGCACTTGGTCATGAGTGATTATTGCATGAGAAATGCACTTAATTGACTTGAGAGTCAAAAATTATTTTTTCAGATTTTTTTTCAATTTTTGGGAAATTGGAATGTAGACCCCATTCCAATAGTACAGGCTTGGAAAAAAAGGAAAAGGTTTCAAAGCTTATTTTTGTAAATTTTAAAAAGGTCCCAAATTTCAAGTAAAAAGTTACGTACAATGGAGGCTGGTAAGGATCTCGACCTGGCAGTCGTCACAGCCCTGAGGATCAGTCATCCGAGGGTGTTGTGCAAAGCAAGGGGCATTAGCTATAGAGTTACAACTAAGAAGGAGGAACTTGAAAAAACCCTCAGCTTCTATGAAAAGCAAAGACTAGAGAGGGAGGGCCATTCTCAGAAGAAGACCCCGAAGAAGGTGAGGAGGAGGCCCTAGTCTAAATTGATGATGATGGATAAGAAGGTGAGGGCCTCAACACTCTATCTTTTCCCAGAACCCCTTCACCAGTGGGAAGTAACAGGAGTCACTCTAGCAGACCCCCTACTGGTAAGGTGGTAGGAAGCCTTGAGGAAGAGCTTCATCTCCTCTCAATAGAGGAGAACAGATTGAACTTGAGGAAATGAGACTAGCTCTTGAAGAAAGAAGGGTCAAGATGATCTTGAAGCCCAAAGATAATGGTGGTAGCAATTTTAGTAGGGACAAGGAGGAACCTTTTGACCCTAAGATCCCCAAAGGGATTGTCTACAAGTTTAGTGATGTGATGACATTGATAAATGGTTTGCAGCCTTTGAGAGGGCCTGCAAAATGACAAGGATAGGTCAATAGCACTGGGGCTCTCTACCGTTGGAGTTATTCTCAGTGAAGGACAGAGATAGGCTTCTGACTCTTAATGAGGATGTGGCTGAGTCCTATCTGCATATGAAGGAAACCTTTAGAGGAGGATTTTGACTCACCACAAAGAAGTATAAATTAAAGTTACGAATAAAAAGACACTCATAAAAGTTGAAATCAGACATGGCTGGGCTTTGTGGACTCTTCAGTCAAAGTATTAGAAGGCTGAATAAAAGCAATGAGGTGGACACTTATGGTGGACTTTATAATGTAATTATGAAGGAGTACATTAGATAAACCATACCACAGAGAAATGGCATCAGCATTTGGTGGATTCCAAGCTGTCTTCTCCCAGAGAGCTTGGGGGGACAGCTGACAATTGGATCAGAACCAGGGTGTACAGAAAAACTCATGGTGGGAGTGGCCAGAAGAAGGGTGCTCAAACTTCACAGCAGGGGAAGGAGGTAAATTATAACAAAAATAAAAAGAAGGATTTCTCGAAAGGCCCTGAAAATTCTTCTCAGGAGGGTGGGCCCCAGACCAAAGGCAAAGGGCATCAGGATAAGAACTTGGACCCAGCAGATGACTCTGGACTGTGTTATGACTGCAATTAGGCAGGACACAAGAAAGGAGATGCAGCATGCTCCAAAAAGTCAGGGAGTGGTGGAAAATCCATTGCGATGCCTAACATAGGAGTGGGGGGAAGTGTTCTCTTGAGAGGCCAGATGATACCCTGAGGCTACTTTAGTTTCCCTGGGTCGGGTGGATACTCAAGCCCTGGCTGTTTTACCTCTAATCCTAGAGAAGTATAGACAAAGGCCTAAAATCAATGGCACTGAGGTAGAGGCTCTGAGGGATTTAGGTTTGTGTGATGGAACCATGCATGTGTTTACCACACATGCCGGTTCCACGCGGTCTTAACCACACAAGTCTCAACCACACATATGCCTTCACCAAGCATGCCTTTACAACGAAATACGCATTGTTAATGAATGTTTGGCAAAGATATTTCCATGGTTAAGACTTATCAGGTAAGTCTTCTCTCCTGAAAACGGACCCGCTTAGTTACGTGGTGGCTGCTAGACTGGTTTCCCAAGACCAAATTACACCTGGTATTAGTCACCAGGTGACCAATGCTGACAATGAGACTAAGCTCAAACGAATGGCCTTGATAAGCTTTCAGTGGGGAGGGGTTACTGGCTCAAAGCTGGTTAAACCGTTCACTGAGACTCCACTGGAGTGTCTGTTGTGAAATGATCGGGAGATTTCTGCTTAGACAGAAGTTGAAATGAAGGCTCATGCAGAAATGCTGGGTCTCCCTGAGGGCTGTGTTACCACATGACCACAAGCAGCACATAGGGGGCATCATGGGAGCTTGGATACGGAAATAGTGAACCAAAGCACCCAAAGCAAGAGAAAGGGCAAGAGGACTGCTACGGCAGCCTCAAAGAGTTCACAGGACTAGGGGGAAAGTTCTGAGGAGGGAATTGCAGCAGAAGGAGTCTGGCCTGACCTGGCAGAGCTTTGAAGTGCAGGGGCACCCTCCAGAGTGGACCTATGCCAAGGGCAAGGGCAAAATACATTGCCAACACTTGAAGGCTTTAGGCAGCAAGCTACAAGGCAAGCTACAAGGCAAGAAGTGCGAAATATCAGTAGTATCCATAGTGTCTACTGAGAATATGGGTTTCTGTACACTGAGGCCAGGGACCCCAAACCAGGGGCAACCAGAAGTGGTGGTCGCCAGATATACAGAAAGTTTATTCTGACCTAAGCCCATGATGTCCCCCTAACTGGACATCTGGGACAAGTAGGTTGCCTATTTCTATTGGCCCTAGATGTCTGAAAAAGTGAAGGAGTTTTGTCTCTGCTGTGTCACCTGTCAATTTTTTTTTTTTACAAAAAACAATGGCTCCTGTGGGTAAATAAGAACTAGTTCTGGTAAGGATAACGCACAATGGCAATGAGGGTGATTGATATTGATTTAAAAAAAGAAACTATGTATACACGATGCGAATGTCTTAGTCATTTATGAGATTATTTATCAACAATTTACAAAGAATTTGTGTAGCATTATAAACACATATGCAATCAAGTAAGTGATGGTGTGTCCCAGGTGAATGTTACCAAAAAAAAGGAGGAACCTAAACTGCTAAGGTGAAACATAATATCGTGTAGATAACATAAGGTTTCAAGTGTACATTTCAGTTAGAAAGAGACGACCTAATTTTAGGTATAAGCAATTTGAGGTACATCAGTTGGAGTGTATAGACAACTGTTGAAAAAGGTCTGTCTCTTTATCTCTGTCGACGACGTTTCGACCTGAGTAGGGTATCAGGTCTCTTCAGGACTGTTCAATGAGGGGCACCTATAAAATTTGATAAGTGTGTGTTAGCATGTAGGCCATCAGGAGCGAGGTATCGTAAAATCATTCGGCAATGTCAGTCAGGAAAACAGGCTACCTGTAAAGGGTTTGCCTTGCTTGTGGAGAGTACGAATGTGGCACAGTGAAGTAAGGGTGAATTAAAAACGTACAGGTATCCCGTCCGGGAGCTGTGTGGAATATCATGACAAAAGGAATGGATAGTAACTCTCCATGTAGCCATTGTTTAATATATACATTTAACAGCTTGTGGCACACATTGGCAGAACTTACCCCTGCTGAGGGTGTGCAGTAAGCAGGCAACCGAGATGGATTGTAGGTCAGCAGATCCAGTTGATAATAAATGACGGTGTGTCGGAGGAGAGGCACAGCACTGAAAGAATGATGCAAAAATTGCCATGTGTAAGCGACCTGCCTGTTTGTCGGTGCAATGAGAAAGTAACAACTGAGGGTAGTACTTACCAAGAAACACACTGTCAAGCCAGTGGCAAGGGAGGGGTACAACCAAAGGCTCCCTTAATTCCACTTCCAGTGGTTTAGATTCCCCTTGAGATGGTAGGGATTGACATTTTTGGCCCCCTTTACCTTCAAACTGCATCTGGAACAGATTCCTTCTAGTGGTAGTGGACCATGCCACTAGATGCCCAGAGGCAATTTTCCTTCGGACTGTCACTACCCTTGTAGTGGCAAGGGCCCATCTTAGTAGCTTCACCAGGATAGGGTTTCCTAAAGGTAGTCTCTGACAGAGGGACACATTTAATGTCTACATACTTAAAAGTTTGATGGGATGAAAATGGTGCGAGCTACCAGTTCACCACCCCTATCACCCTTGGATAAATGGTTTAGTTGAAATTCAACAAAACCATGAAAGGCATGATAATGGGTTTACCTGAAAAGCTCAGAAGGAGATTTGTCCTGTTACCTTCTCTCTTGTTTGCCTACAGAGAGGTACCACAAAAAAGGGTTGGATCAGCCCTTTTGAACTTTTGTTTGACCATCCTGTAAGGGGTCCTCTTGGTCTAGTGAAGGAAGGGTGGGAGAAACCTCTCCAATAATCCAAACATTTGTTTAATATTAGACAGCTTTCACTGATTACTTCCATAAAATAAAAGGCATTGTTAACAGAGGCAGAAAGTACATTTCCTTTGCTTGGTACACAGGAAGGAGGCCAAAGGGAAGGGGGATAATTAATGACAGCCACTTTCAAAACATTCTGAAGCTCAAAAAGTATCGGGCAAGCTTCTACGTATTCTGTGTTGCTTATTCTGTACTCTGTGAGAGTACAGAATATGCAACACATTGGAGATCGACATTTATAAGAACAATAGCATGATACAGCATTCATGGGGGAAGTGGCTCGAAAGTTCTACACATAACAGATGACAGCTTGAGGAATGTGAAGCAAGAAAAGTGTCCTGTCGAACAGATTAAAAAGGGGTAGGTGTCCACTGAAGGGAAGTAGATTCACTGACCACAATCTGCTCATTAGCCATGACTGGTGCCATCAATCAAGTGTTAGGCACAGAATGAGCATGTGTGTTGTGTTGGACACAGTGAATAAAAAGTAACCAGCTGACTCCCATCCTCTTTTGCACACTTTGAATTGTTGGCCAATTTGCAGCTCCAGAGAGAGAGGGTGTGAAAGGCAGGTTCAGAACGATTTGCTCTCCAGAGTATAATAGCGATACATGAATCCTAAGAGCATCACTGCGATGGCAGGAATGAACCAGTTGGACCAATAGCTGGAAGTATTGGATGACGTGCTCATAAGAACATTCTTTGAGCCTTTCCCCGTATGGTTATTCGGATGGACCTCTCCTATAAAATACTGCTTCAGCATTTCTCTAGCATCTATGGAATGACCAACATCTTCAAACTGTCTGTGGCATCTCCACCAGCCTGCTCAAATCGCACCTCTTCGCCACCTGGGTGCCCCTCTGATCCAGCGGCCTATAGAAAATATATCATAAACAACGCTACCCAAACTTCATAACCTATGAACAAATTTCTACACTAACTTATGGACCCATTTATAAACATGACATATTTGGGCCTACTGAATCAGGTGGTCAGATTAAATCTATATACACCTTATTTACAAACTATATACAATTTTATACATCTGCGGAAAGAATGTTGTCATTATAACAAATCCTAACTATTTAAACGACCACCATTGGCGATGGGATCTAGCTAATAGTAACCTGCACTTCTGAATAATCAAGACCAGCTTGTTTGTCAAAAGTAAGATTTTATTAACTAATTTATGGTATTTCAAAAAGTAATTTTATAAATGCAATTTTATTAGCATTAAAGTAAGCAAAATTGAAAAGAATCATAAGAAAAATACAGTTTAAGAAAATGAATCAAAGTTTAAGTAAGAATTTTAAAGTTTAGCATATTTAAAGCATAAGTCCCTAGCTAAGCTAGATAAATGGAAAATAAAGTAAAGTTCTTTGAGGTTTCTTACGTGCTCCACGCAAAGTCCAGCAGCACTTCACCCTCATCGGAAAGTCAGAAAGCAGCAGCCAGCCCATCCCTAAGGGCATGACTTTTTATACCTTTCTATGCTAGCTAATCTAAGTAAAGGAAAGTTTTTCAGAAAACCACGATGTCCCATTGGTTGAGAGTGACAAGTGACATGTCACCCACATTTCAAAACTTCCATTAAGTCACATTTCTTAAGGACCATTGTCTTTTCCAAACGTGACCAGGAGCTTCCTTGGTTAGCAACAATTGTAAATCAATGTTCTCGCTGCGTTCATTACACTTCCGCGGGTGCCAAGTTAAAACTGACAAAATTGTTCTTTTCCACCGGTTTATGACCTTGGCCACGTCCGACAAAATGATGACAGCACATCAGATTTGCTCAGTGAATGCAGCTTTGACGAATACTTTTTCAGAATGGGCTTCTCGTGACTTTTGCAGAAGTAAAATTCAGCTTTTTAGCAAACTCGAGCAAACTAGGCCCAAAAGCAGGCAACTTATGCTTTCTAGTATAAAACAAACACAAGAAAAGTATTAATGTAAGAAATAATGTTGATTCTGTAACCACCCTTCGTTTTCTAAATGATTAACCCTCCCAATTAGTCTAATGTTACCTAGCAATTGCAACAATTAAAGCAGCATTTTATATCTACCAGTCTTCATAAAATCCATGAAACCTTATGTGCACCTAGAATAGTAGAAATGACACCACATAAACAAGGAAAGCAAAAATTAAGCACATGCCTCATTTAGGTTTGCTGCAGTTAGTAATGACAAAAACGAAAACAACTAATTATTATATTATTTTGCACGAACAAAAGATGCAACACTTATGCACGTTTATGAGCACACATGTTAGTCCCCCCATGTGTAAAGTTTAATCTAGATTGTATTAGCACAACACATCACAAATCATTAATTTTATTATTCATGTTATGGAAATGTGACTTTGCGAGTTTAAACAGAATTCCGTTTTCTATCTCGCTCCATCAACTCCCTCATCTGGTGATTAACAAATCACCACACCACCACCCAAAATTTGGTAATTTAAACTTCCGAGAAAATGATTCAAATTCATTCGAGTCAGTAACCCTAAAAACCTGTGTCTGCAAAATCTTCGGAATTGGCATAGCGTTCTCTATGTAACTCCTGTAATTCAATCTCCCTTTCTTCTTCCTTTTTGAGCTTATAAATCCTTCTCTTTTCTTTCATTTGCTTCTTTCTTTTATGCAGCAAACAACCAATTTTTGTCAAAATAAAAATGAATATTATTATAATCAAAGGTGCCAAAATCTTGCCAAGAATTGAACTTCCAATATCATGAAACCAATTTTTAATTGCTTGGAATCTTTTTGAAAGTTTCCCTGTAAAATCATCTTCTTCTAAAGGAATTATCTCTGAATGCATCTGTGTAATGTTCTTAATGTACATTTCAATGTTCTTACTTTCATCAGGTATATATGTGCAACAATGTTGTACATGCAATATGCCACAGACTCCTCCCTCTTTTGCTAGGAGTATATCCAAAGCAAGGCGATCTTGAATCACCATTGATCTGATTGCAATTACTTCAACATTCACTAATTGGAATCCATCAGCTGTGTCTGTTGATAATCTATCAACAATTGTGGACAATTTTCTAATTCTCCCTGCATTTAGGGTTATACCAACAAAAGGTATTACTGCTTGAAAAATGTCTCCCAGAACTTCTGTGAAAGTTTCTCTTTTGACTCTATTTACATAATTATGAATTTTGAACAATCCTTCTGAATCTCTGTCAACATGAAACACTTTAGGAAAAACAATTCCCACATAACAAGTTCCATACCAGTGGTCTGGAAGGTTGTAGTAGGCTTTGTCACCACAAACAAAATAAATCCCAGGAAAGATTGGATCTTTTCCACCTTTGAATCCCCAACCTCCCAAAATCTGGTAAGTATCTTCACAGTTACTTGCACCTACAAAGTAATTATCAAAAAGTGTATTATCTCTTCTAATGCAAAGTTTTCCACTAACTGGTTTGTCTATGTGAATTGCAACATTTTCAAGCATTTTGCCATTTAACTTCTCATCTTCTTTCTGCCAGAACCTGGACTTAGTCTGCTTGACTAATTCATTTCTTTTATAAATTGCTCTCCTTTCCTCAACCAGGTTCAAAAATTTCTTTCCCTCAGCACTTAATTTACAGGTTAGATTATTCTTATAAGCATACTCATAAGTGAGTTCATTAGTAACAAGGAAAAATTCCCTCATCTGTTTAGCTTTCTTATGCTTATTTAAAGCACCCTCAATCTTTATATTCGCAAAAATCTCGTCAAAATCTGAATAGTAATATTCTAAGCGTCCAGTTTGATAAAATAAGCTAGTTAACACACTACATGTTACACCATATGTAAGAGGAAGCATATTGTATGTCACTCCCTCAGAAACAGAAGCAGGTAACTTTACGCACACATAACAATCTTTTGCGTCCATCACCTTTACATATTCACTCAAAAGCTTTGTGAATGTATTGCTTGAAAAATCACTAATAGTTTTATCTTGATGAATGTTAGGCTGATGATCAATAACTTTTGCAGATGCACTATGTTTAGTTTGACTAACTAAAGCTTTGTTTGTTATATTAACTTTGTGTAATTCTCTGTTCATCTCCAAAGGGATAATCACAGCTAAAACTAACCAGAGCAGAATTAAAATGAGCAGACACACCAGAGTCATCTTACAGCATCTCTTGAAAACAGAACACCTTGAAGTGCTCTCCTTAACATAAGGCATTTCTGGTTAGCTTTTTCTCAAAATAAAAACAAAATTTATTTTAAAATTTCTAAGAAACAAACTCTAATTTATTTATACCCCCCTTTTAAAAATTTTTTTTTTTTTTTTTTTTAAAACCCTAAACAAGATTTCTTCGACCTTATGTCATACATAAGTTTTCTTCAACTAAACAGTTTTTCTTCGACCTTATGTCAGCTAACAAAATTTCTTCAGCCTTTTACCAAATTAAAATTTCTGTACTTCAATCATTGTCACTAATTTCTTCGATTTCGTCTTCTTCACTACTATCATAAATGTCAATTACAGGTGGAATTACTAAATAAGTCCACTCAGGAGATTTGTATTTCTGGTTTGGCCTTATTATCCTTTTTCCTTTTCTCGATACTACTTCAATTTTTCTTCCAACTCCAACTTCTTTTCCAGGACTCTTTTGGCTACTGATTTCTTCAACTTGCTCTTTAGGTTTCTTGATCAACCTAACTCTCAATCTTCCACCAGGCCAGTAGTCTGCTTTTCTCACATATTTCTTCTTTGGTTCAGAAGCATTTGATTCTGACTTCCAAGCCCTTTTCTTTCTGTTTTCACTTTCACCATCCACGTCACTTTCTTCAGTTTCGTAGTCTGAAATTTCAATTGACTCAGGAACTTCTCTATTCGGCAGTTTCACTCCTTCAGGAACTCTACTCTGATCTCCAATACTGGTACTTGGTAATTCGTTTTCTTCCTCTTCATCAATTACCTCCAACTTCCCAGATTTTGGATTTCTGTTCCTTACTTCAGAGCTTAACTTCTGCTTTTCGATACTCTCCTGGTTTGAAACTTCCTTTTGTTCTGCTTCTCTGTTTCCAACAGAATTAACTGAATCCTCAGTTTTCTTTCCTTTTACCAGATTCTCTTCGCCTTCAGAATCTATTTCAATAATTTCCAAGTCTTTTCTTGTCAGTTTTTCATTCACAGGCACAGGTTCCAGATGTCGACCTTCCTGTCGATCTTCAGAATCTGGATTTGTTTCACCTTCTATTTCAGAATCAGAATCATCTGTAGTATCGCTTTCAACATCAGAACTTTCAGGAGTTGGTACTGGAATAGTATGACTAGGATGAATCCAACGTTTCAATCCTTTACATTTCACTGCATTAGTAGTGATCAGAATTATTTGTCTAGGCTTCTGCCATCTAGGAGCCAGACAATTTCTTCTCCGATGTACTTTTGTTCTGACCCAATCACCAGGCCTCAGATCATGTGTCAAAACTTTTTCATTTGATTGTGCTTCAGTTCCCACCTGATTAGACACAGAAGTCACTATATCAGATAACCTTTTACAGTAATCCAAAATAGCACTGTCATTTATGCTCAACAGTTTACCTACAGGTACAAAAGCTTGCCTCATAACTCTTCCCATTAAAATTTCATGAGGACTCAAACCTGTCTTTTTATCTGGTGTACTTCTTAATGACATCAAAACAAGTGGAAGAGCATCTGTCCACTTTACACCTGTTTCAAGACACATTTTTCCAATTCTGTTTTTAATTGTTCCATTAATTTGTTCAACTACCCCAGATGCCTCTGGTCTGTATGCACAGTGTATCTTCTGCTCAATACTCAAAGCTTCACAAATTAACTTCATCAATTTGTTATCAAAATGGCTTCCTCCATCACTCTCAATAGTGACTGGAAAACCGTATCTTGGGATAATTTCTCTGAGCAGCAGTTTTGCTACTGTAATTGAATCACAATGTCGTGTAGGAAATGCTTCTACCCATCTTGAAAATAAACAAACAATTACAAGAACATATTTTAAGCAATTGTGTAAGGGCATTTCAATGAAATCCATCTGTAACCTGGTAAAAGGACCACCCTCTCGACCAATTACTCCTGTCCCCACCACTGATTTTCGATTTGGATTCATTTGTTGGCATGATAAACACCTTTGACAAAAAGATTCTGCAATTGTTCTAAATTTAGTATTGAACCAAGTCTCTCGGAAAAGTCTGATCATAGAATCTCTTCCAAGATGAGCTGGACCATGATATAATCTGGCCATATCAGCAATCAAGCAATTTGGTAAGACTACTCTGCCATCTTTGTAAACCCACACTCCATCTTCATCACGTGGTCTACAATCTGATCTTAACCACAGATCTTTTTCCTCATTATCTGCTTCATTTTGTAAATCCCTAATCTCATGCCATGTTTCTACAACTGTTGTTAGCATTAATGAATTTGAATCAGATTCTTTACTCTTTTCCCGATTGTATGCACAACCTTTTCTTGCACAATATTTTGCTGTTTCATCTGCAAAGGCATTGCCTTTTGAGATATAATCCACTCCTTTAGTGTGCGCTGCACACTTGACAATTGCGATTTCTTTCGGCAATTGTATTGCTTCAATTAATCTTCTAATGAAAACTGCATTTTTAATTGGTGACCCTGCTGATGTCATATAGCCTCTCTGAGACCAGAGTTGTCCATAATCATGCACAACTCCATACCCATACTGACTATCAGTAATGATGGTAACTCTTATATCTTTTGATATTTCACATGCACGAATCAAAGCAATCAATTCAGCTACTTGTGCTGAACGAATTCCTTCAAGACATGATGCTTCTTCAACATCTGCAACTGTACAGACAGAATATGATGCTTTTAAAACACCTCCCTCTGTCCTCAGACAGGAGCCATCCACAAAGTAGACAACATCTGATTCAGATAAAGGTCTATCTTTGATGTCTTGTCTTGGTTTAGTGCAAAATTCCATAACATCTAAACATTCATGTTCTATTTCAGTGTCATCAATAATCTCAGAATCAGGCAGTAATGTAGAAGGATTCAGATTTAAACATCTTGAAATCGAAACATTATCTGCCCCTAGTATGATTTTCTCATACTTTGTCAATCTGTTGCTTGTCAAATGCTGAGTTTTACCTCTTGTCAGTAATATTTCAACTGAATGAGGCACAAAAACTTTCACAGGAAATCCCATAATAATTCCTTCACTCTGCTCAAGACTGATACTTGTAGCTGCAACTGCTTTCAAACAACCTGGTAATGCTTTTGCAACGGGATCAAGAACTGCAGAGAAGTATGCAATAGGTTTCTTTAAATTTCCATGTCTCTGAATCAATACAGACAATGCACATCCTTCTCTCTCACTGCAATACAATTCAAAATCTTTCTCATAATTTGGCATACCTAAAGCAGGAGCTTGGCATAAGCTCTTTTTCAGATTCTCAAAAGATTCCATCTCAGCTTCGTTGAGAATAATTGGATCTTTTACATCAGACTTTGTCAGTCTTTGTAGTGGTTTCGCAATTACTGAGAATCCACTTATCCATTGTCGACAGTAACCAACCATTCCCAAGAACATTCTGACCTGTCTCTGTGTCCTTGGAGGTTGCATTGCTTGAATCATTTTTATTCTCTCAACTGTCACTTGCCTTTTTCCCTTTGCAATTCTGTGACCAAGATATTTTACTTCTTGCTTGCAAAACTGTAATTTTGCTGGGGACACTTTATGTCCCTCTTCTGCAAGGCGATTCAACAGTATTATTGTATCTGTCACACAATTTTCTCTTGTCTTAGCAGCTATCAACAAATCGTCGATATACTGCACCAACGTAGACCTACCAGGTAAGTCTAGGTTTTCCAAGGACCTTTTTAACAATTCATTAAATATTGAAGGACTTTCTGTATAGCCCTGAGGGATTCTACACCATCCGAGGGTCCTACCTTGGAATCTGAAAGCAAAGATTTCATAACTGTCTGGATGTAAAGGAACAGTAAAGAATGCATTGCAAAGATCAATGACAGTATACCATTCAGCATCATGTGGAATCTGGTATAGAATCACTGCAGGATTTGGAACCACAGGGCAACATGGAACAACAATTTGATTAACCTTTCTCAAATCTTGTACAATCCTAAATGTTCCATTTGACTTTTTAATTCCCATAATCGGTGAATTACAAGGACTACTCTCCATTTCTTTTAATACACCTTGTTTGATGAATTTTTCAATTACAGGTATAACACCTTCAATTGTTTCTGCTTTCATTTTATACTGTGGAATGTTAGGAAATTCTATTCCCTGTTTTAATGTAATTTTTACTGGATCTACGTTTTTCATCAGACCCATCTCATTCCCAGTAAAATCCCATATTTCAGATTTCACTGTTTCCTTGAGCTCTTCAGGTAAATCTTTCTTTTCAAATGCAGGAAACAAATTTGTTTCATCTGTTTCCATCAGCATCATTGTCATCCTGTACAAACCATCTTCCTCCATTGTTTGTAATTCGACCCCATCAGGAGAACAATATATTCTACAATTCATTTTGCACAGTATATCTCTGCCCAATAAATTCACTGGACTACTGTTACAAACCACAAACCTGTGTTTATCTTTGAAATTTCCAATTTCAACTGGAACTGGATCAGTTAAGTCAGTTTTAATTTGTTGATTGCTTACTCCAACAACTTGGATGGTATCCCCAGAGAGAGGTAGGTTTTCAATTTCCACTGATCTAACAGTAGAACGGGTAGCACCAGTGTCCACTAGAAAAGTAATGTCTACATCATTAACTTTCCCGTTTACAAATGGACCAGACTGGTCAACCTCAAGAGTGGCTCCAACAACACACTCTTCCTCCTCTCCCGGGCACCGTCAGCAATAATCATCAGAATCACTGTCTTGGCTTTCAGTTAACAAAAATTGTTGTGAAGCATTTTGCATTTGTACCCTTTGCTGCTTTTGCTGTTTTTGTGGTTTTATCACCTGTTCATTTCCCTGAAATCCCACGCTTGAATTATATTTTTGAACCCCCCCACAATTCGGAAATGGTGGTTGTGGCAATTGATCCTGACGGTTATTCACCTGTTGCTGCAACTGTCGTTGAATGTTTAACTCGTTTAACCCCTGTTGCATCTGTAGCTGTTGCTGCAGGTCAACACCATTCTGCATCTGTGGATTCAATAAGGGATTCTTTAAATTTTTAGGAGGTTTAGGACACTCGTCTCTCCAATGTCCAAATTCGCCACAATTAAAACAAGGTAATCTTTGTTTCAACTCCTCAATCTTTGGGCTAAATTTTTTCGGAAAAATGTTACCTTTAAGTTTTCCTTGTATCTGGTTCGCGTTTCCAGTTTGAACAAAATTTGTGTTCTTATTACCCATGCTGGCAATTTGTTGCTCAGCCACCTTTACCTGAGCCCACATGGCTTTCTCTTTGAGCTTCTTTTGTCTCACCTCCATCTCATCACTGCAATACTTAGCTTTTCTCAGAATGTCATCCACAGAAAGTGATTGCCATCCTACAATGCTATTCCTGATCATGTCTGCAATTTCAGGTTTCAGGCCATAAACAAATCTATAGACAAAATGACTCATATCTTTTTCATCCAGTTTTTCATAGCCACTATATTGCTTAAAAATTAACAATAACCTCTCATAAAATGAATGAACTGATTCTTTTGTTTCCTGATTTGTCCTTTCTATTTTAACCCAATCAACTTCTTTGGGTGGAATTTTGTTTTTCATCCAAACAATCACTTTTTCATAAAAATCCATTACAAGAGGATTCGGAGCACCAGTTTCTTTGATTCGTTCAGGTTCTGCTTTTGGCCAACTTATTGATATTTTGCATTCTGTCCAAAGATCTGATGGGACGACAATGTCGAAAAATCCATCTAAATCAATCCACAGAACTTTTGAGACTTTGATAAACCTATCCACTTGTCTATACCATTCTATTGGTTTCTCCCTCAATTTTGGAAAGTCATTTGTGAATAGTAGTATGTCCTGTCTCGACCAAGGGACATGAACATATCCTCCACCTGCAATCTCTCTCATTGGAAATTGTTTTGACAATTTTTCCAATTTCTCCTCTTCCTTCTTTTTCGTCCATTTCACTCTCCACTTATTGAGTTCTCCCAGCTTTTTGATGTAAACAATCAAATCTTTTATATGCAATATCCTTCCCATTGAATTCAAACTCTCAATGTCATTTTCTGAAAAGTCTAATCTGTAATGCTTTGCAAAATTCTTTTGTTTACTCACATCGATTTCAAGTTCCATGGCTAGTTCCTCTAACTGATCATATTTATTCTTTGTTTTCCACTGAATACTTTTACAAATGAACAGTAGTTCATCATCTCGATAGTAATTTAAACTATCAGGACCAATAGTTCCAATTATTAATTCTTCTATATTTGCTTTCAATTTAGCCACATCAAGTTTCGGCGTGGTCACCCTGGCTTCAGGACTCCCTACATCTGATATTGCACCCATTGGTGTTTTTGGAGATAAATCCTCATTAAAGGTTAAATCTGGCATTCTTGATCTCGAAGAGTTTATTTCAGATATGTCTGAATAAAATTTTTCAGCAACCTTTTGAATTTCTGCATTTAAAGGAATAGTTAACCCTGTTTTGTTTGATTCTCTTTGGTCAAATACAGGCTGAACAGGACCAATCGTTACTGTAACTGTCACAGCTTCCATGCTTTTTGTCATTCTTCTAATTAATTCTTCCTTAGATCTTAAATATTCAGTAGAATCAACAGCCTCAACATTTCTTGTCTCTCTTGCATAATCTTTTGGAGCTTCTCTTGCTCTTGGAGTCATTGAAAAATGTCTACCTTCATTCCTAACATTATCAATTTCTGATCTTTTTGGAGTTTCAATAATTTCACAATTATTTGGATAAAGTTTTGGAGTTTCATTAATTGGAGGTGCACTCGGTGAAGTTTCTGTAGAAACTACCGGAGTAGACCATGATCTAGGAGGTCTCAGAGGTTGATTCTTTCTAGCTGTAGTGTATATTTCTTCCATAACTGCATCTTCAGATTCACTTTCTAAAGATTTCCCAGCAGGAGTACCCATAACCATTTCCTGAATTAGATACAATCCTTCACTCATATTTCCCTGCCTCCACATTCGCAACCTGTCTTCATGAGTATCTCTTCTCCAAGCTGGAGATTTAGAAGGTCTTTTGATTCCACTAGCTTCTCTTTGTAACTGATACATCTCATCTTCCCACTCAACTAAAGCTTCAAATTGAGTTGGTCTCGGTTTTGGAATAAGAGCATTCATTTTCTCTCGTAAATTTCTCAGGACCTTTACATTAAATGAACCATCATCAGGCCACGTTAAAACACCGTCGTTCTTTGTATAGCGTTTCCAACTATCAAACCATAGAACAGTATGATATCCATATTCACCTTCCATGTACGCTGCAGGTGTTTTATACTTATGAAGTAATTTACCACCCCGCGTTTCGATTTTCTTGTCAGGCGAAAATAAATTTTTAAGTTTCTGAAATAATGTTGGCTTTTTCTCAACATGTTTAAAATAATAACTCATTTTTAAGAGTTAAATTTAATTCACAAAATCGTTCGTAAAATATTTCCGGGATGTTCCGCAAAGCAACCAATCCGTGCGCGAAACACACCAACAAGCCAATGACAGTTGAGCTACGTCACTTTTCTGCTCAACTAATAAAATGAAGAATTTCCAAAGAACCAATCAGTTTACAGGTCGTCAGAGATTCAAGAACCAATCAGAGTACAGTCTGTGACGTAGATCACCAAATCCCAGCGCGGCTCTGTGACGTACACAGCAGCTGCGGTTTCTCGTCTTTCACTCCTGGCGCTTACCCCTCCTTCACAAAATCTTTTCACAGCGCCATTTTAAGGACACTTTTCAGTGTAAATTAGTAAATTCTTAAACAATGACAATAAAGACTCATCTGTTTGTTTCACTATTTAGGATAGTTTACATACATTCAAGTATCCACACTTCTGAATAGTCGGCGCTATTCACACTAAGGATAATTCTCAATTGTCAGTAGAGTAACTCTTACCCCACCCTTCTAACACGTAAAATTATGAACTCGTTTTCCTCTGAACGCACCGCGAAGTGACAGTTCGAAAGTTCCACTTGAACATAAATTACAATTCAAACTCGCACTTTCGCACGGAAAAATTCCCTAAATTCAAACACACATGAAATCCGTACAGGACTCTCACCTGTTTATAGAAATCATGTACCGTTAGCAAAATAACGACGTTATCCGTACAGGACTCTCACCTGTTTATAGATAATCATGCACCGACGCTACTTTACCCTTCAATCAAGCTCGAATATATCTAATACTCTTATCACAGTGAGTTTTATGGAAGGCGCTTTGTCCCTATTCTCATGCTGCTCTAATTTCTTAGATAACTCTCACTATTCAAGATTCACACCTAGCCCTAACACTGTGCTGCACGGCGACAACACTTGTGGTACACGGCGATACCACTTGTGATACTCGGCGATATCACTACAAACAGAACAGATGACTAGCGTGACTAACTTTTCGTCACACAATCTATACCGGTATAGCTTACAGATAGCACGAAAAACAAACTTGACATGTGTTAAAACATCGATCCTATTTCCATACCATAACACCTTAGTAACCCTTAGCAACCAACATATTACCTTGGTTACCTTTAGCAACCATCAATTTCTGCTACCAGAGAATTGATCCAGCGGCCTATAGAAAATATATCATAAACAACGCTACCCAAACTTCATAACCTATGAACAAATTTCTACACTAACTTATGGACCAATTTATAAACATGACATATTTGGGCCTACTGAATCAGGTGGTCAGATTAAATCTATATACACCTTATTTACAAACTATATACAATTTTATACATCTGCGGAAAGAATGTTGTCATTATAACAAATCCTAACTATTTAAACGACCACCATTGGCGATGGGATCTAGCTAATAGTAACCTGCACTTCTGAATAATCAAGACCAGCTTGTTTGTCAAAAGTAAGATTTTATTAACTAATTTATGGTATTTCAAAAAGTAATTTTATAAATGCAATTTTATTAGCATTAAAGTAAGCATAATTGAAAAGAATCATAAGAAAAATACAGTTTAAGAAAATGAATCAAAGTTTAAGTAAGAATTTTAAAGTTTAGCATTTTTAAAGCCTAAGTCCCTAGCTAAGCTAGATAAATGGAAAATAAAGTAAAGTTCTTTGAGGTTTCTTACGTGCTCCACGCAAAGTCCAGCAGCACTTCACCCTCATCGGAAAGTCAGAAAGCAGCAGCCAGCCCATCCCTAAGGGCATGACTTTTTATACCTTTCTATGCTAGCTAATCTAAGTAAAGGAAAGTTTTTCAGAAAACCACGATGTCCCATTGGTTGAGAGTGACAAGTGACATGTCACCCACATTTCAAAACTTCCATTAAGTCACATTTCTTAAGGACCATTGTCTTTTCCAAACGTGACCAGGAGCTTCCTTGGTTAGCAACAATTGTAAATCAATGTTCTCGCTGCGTTCATTACACTTCCGCGGGTGCCAAGTTAAAACTGACAAAATTGTTCTTTTCCACCGGTTTATGACCTTGGCCACGTCCGACAAAATGATGACAGCACATCAGATTTGCTCAGTGAATGCAGCTTTGACGAATACTTTTTCAGAATGGGCTTCTCGTGACTTTTGCAGAAGTAAAATTCAGCTTTTTAGCAAACTCGAGCAAACTAGGCCCAAAAGCAGGCAACTTATGCTTTCTAGTATAAAACAAACACAAGAAAAGTATTAATGTAAGAAATAATGTTGATTCTGTAACCACCCTTCGTTTTCTAAATGATTAACCCTCCCAATTAGTCTAATGTTACCTAGCAATTGCAACAATTAAAGCAGCATTTTATATCTACCAGTCTTCATAAAATCCATGAAACCTTATGTGCACCTAGAATAGTAGAAATGACACCACATAAACAAGGAAAGCAAAAATTAAGCACATGCCTCATTTAGGTTTGCTGCAGTTAGTAATGACAAAAACGAAAACAACAAATTATTTTATTATTTTGCACGAACAAAAGATGCAACACTTATGCACGTTTATGAGCACACATGTTAGTCCCCCCATGTGTAAAGTTTAATCTAGATTGTATTAGCACAACACATCACAAATCATTAATTTTATTATTCATGTTATGGAAATGTGACTTTGCGAGTTTAAACAGAATTCCGTTTTCTATCTCGCTCCATCAACTCCACAAAGCGTGTCACATCGTACACCCGATTGTGGATGACCAGCCAGGCCTCCTAAGATATGCTGCATTTATTAACCTCTTCAAGAGTTAGGTATTTGACTTGACACTCTGAGGACGCCTCCTTTCCTCCCGCCTCCTCTGCCATGTTGTTGCTGCTCAAGAAGGGCTCGTCAAACCTGTACGCTCTGCACCAGGCCCCAAACACCCCATGCCAACTGAAAGCTACACAATTCGGAACACACCCACTTCCTTACTCCAGCCCTCTAAGGCTTGCGACGCAAAGTGGTATCTCTCAAAGAGCCCAAACATGACAAATCGTACTATGTTCTGGGCCTGCGTTCAAGCATGACTGAGGACATGAGGAGAGCAAACAAACATTTGGAGGTCAGCCAGGAGCTTATCAAGCACTGGTATGACCAGAAGTCAGTACTGGTTGAGTACAAATCAGGTCAGTTGGTGTGGTTGTTGGAGCCTGTGGCTCCCAGGGCCCTCCAGAACAAGTGTGCTGGGCCCTATCCCATTTTGGAGAAGAAAGCGGAAGTCACTGACTTTGTAGACCTAGGCACCCCTGGATTACTCACCGAGTTCTCAATGTAAATCACCTAAAGCCACACCAAGTCAGAGTTGACATGCCCATGCTCACTGATGGAGGCCAGGAGGAGGAAAAAGAACCCCTCCCTGACCTACTACCTATCAATCCACAAGATGGTTCAGTGTTGTCTTATCAGACTGTCTGACTGACCAACAGCAAGCAGACTGCAGGAAAGTCTTAAGTCAGTTAGCAGGGCTCTTTTCTTTGATCGCTGGTCAGTCAACATGGTGTGCCCATGATGTGGACACTGGTGACAGCGTCCCTATCAAGAATAAATATACAGACTGATCAAGTCAAAGGTTGCATTAAGACTGTGGCCAGCAAGATGTTAGAGCTGGGGGTGATTAAACCTTCTGACAGTTCCTGGGCGGGCCCAATAAGACTGATCCCCAAACCTCTCTCAAAAGATGGAAAACCAGAGATGAGGTACTTTGTGGATTATAGGGGTTTAAATTCAGTCACTAAAACTGATGCACACCCAGCAGATGAGCTCATTGACCGGCTGGGTTCAGCAAAATATTGAAGTACTTTTGATTTAACATCAGGTTACTGGCAGATTGGACTCACCCAGGCAGCAAAAGAGAGGTCAGCATTTTCAACCCCAGAGGGCAACTTCCAATTTAAAGTGATGCCCCTTGATCTGAAAAATGCACCTGGCACTTTCCAAAGGTTTGTGAATAGAGCTCCCTCAGGCTGGACAACTTGAGTGCAGCAACTTTAGTGCAGCATATCTAGATGATATAGCTGTCTTTTGTTTCACACAGGAGGATCACCTAGTCCACATGAAGAACGTTTTTCAGGCCCTACATCAGGCAGGCCTTACAATAAAGGCCAGTAGGTGCCAGATAGGGCAGAGTTCTGCTGTGTACTTGGGCCACCATGTAGGTGGAGGCCAAGTCCTACCTCTCTATCCCAAGTTCCAGACCATTCTGGAGTAGGAGGCTGTAGAAATGTGCCGTTTTTGGTTAGTCACCCCCTCCCCACACACACACACTTTTTGCTCTAGATGCTGTGGTAATTCAACTGAGAGTACACCGGAGCCTGCTAACCAGGTCCTAGTGCCAGTACTCTTTCCCTCAATGGTAACATGAATTGGTACACCCAATTGGCAAGGTGTTTCAGCCCCTATTAGAAGTCCCTAGTATATGGTACCCAGGGCAAGGATGTTAAAGGGGTCACCTGGGCTGCAGTGCTATTTGTGCCACCCTGAGTGATCTGAGTAAAAGTAAAGTCTGCAGATCTGCCATCGCCGCCTGCATGAGCAACTTTCCTGCTCTAGATCGAACCTGCATACACCATGTGTGACAGGGCCCCCCTCACTGCCCTTAATATAAGTAATATGCAACAACAATTGGTTCTGTGGGGGGTTGTATTTCTTTCACAAAAAACATTAATTATTACACAAATATTTTATGTAAGTCAGATGACTCATTCATGCTTTGATATAGACCACAAATTATATGACACCGGCAACCAAAATAACGAGTGTTATGGTATGTTAATATTCATATATAATAAAGTTCTGGAATGGATAATACATCACTTTGAATTACATGATAACACAGGACTGTTAAGGGCCATAAACATTGAAAGAACAAGGACTGGAGACATATACCAAAAAATGAAAATACATTCAGTTCATAGACTTAAAACATACACCAATTACAATGATACATAAACTATTTGTTTCTAGGGTATCCCATTGGAACAGATGCCTGTCCAGGCAAGTGTCCTTTCTATATTTACAAGTGGGACTATCTTGGTAGGTTTGCGGGAATACTAGAGAATATCCTTGACGTTTTGACCCTTTTATGTGTGCAATTAACAATCATCACGTCGGGCCTTCATCAGGACTGGGCCAGAATAACAGCCTGTAGTGACATTTAGTAATAGCTTCTATATTTCTCATCAGAATCGCACCTTCACTGAGGTGTTGAATAATGCACTAAGGAACTTGCCTGAAGAAACTGGGAAACAATATACCGGGGAGTATACAACAAGCTCATAGGGGTAGCTCTAAGATGAATCAGGGATTTCTGGAGATCCTATTAGGATTGTCTGGCGGGAGAGAATGAATCCACTCTCCTTCAATGCTGAAGCAGTCAATCAAAAGCCGCCAAACCTACCAAGCTAGTCCCACTTGTAAATATAGAAAGGACACTTGCCTGGACAGGCATCTGTTCCAACGGGATACCCTGAAAAAGAATAGTTTATGTATCATTGTAATTGATGTATGTTTTAAGTCTATGATCCGAAGGTATTTTTATTTTTTGATAGGTCTCCAGTCCTTGTTGTTTCAATGTTTGTTCCTTAACAGTCCCGTGTTAAATATGTAATTCATTGAAATGTATTATCCATTCCAGCACTTTTTGATATATGATTATTAATATACCATAACATTCTTCAATTTGGTTGTCGGTGTCATATAATTTAGGGTCTATATCAAAGCATGATTGAGTCATCAGACCTACATAAAATATGTATGTTATAATTAAAGTTTTATGTGAAAGAAATAGAATTCCCCACAGAACCAATTGCTTTTGCATACCACTAGATTTCCCCGATTCTGAGGGATACTGGGTCACCCCATTACTATTAATGGGCTTAATATAAGTAAGTCACTCCTAAAGTAGGGTCCCTATAGCCCAGGAGGCAGAGCACTTTATATTAATGGTGCAAACATATATGTGCAAGCATATATGTCTCTACAGTAACTTTGCCATTCAAGGTTACTGTAAGTGATGGGTGGTACATAGGTTAAAGTGGACTGCTACTGGCCGACCCCGAGCTAGCCAGCTCAAATATAGTACCACCAAATTCCATCATGTTTGGTATCAAACACTGTGCTTTTGCACCTTGACCCGATTCTTGTGTCGAGAGCAACCTGCCATGTTCCCAGGTGGCATCCTTCGAAGTTGCCACCAAGATCCCTCAGTCTTCTTATGCCTTGGTGGGCTTTTGGAGCTGATTTCCGGCTAGACCGAAGTCTGACCTCCTGCTAGGAAGTGCTGTCACTCGAAGAGGACGAAGACAAAAGGCCTGGGCAGGAAGGAGGTCACACCTCCACCCTCCCAGGATGGCTAGTGACACATAAAGGCAGTGAGCTTCAAAGGTTACACCGCCTCTGATATGTATGTGACTTGTCCCCCAGCTGAGGACAAAGACTCCTCTTGCCCCCAGGCACTCATGTTTGTGAGCAGGTGGGAAATTAGTTAGTCAGGAGGCAGATACTCCATAAAGGCTAGCCATACCACTAGGATAAGCTACCTGGACGGTAAAGCTGAATATGGGTTGTGCTATCTTGAAAAGTCCCAAGAAAAGAAGGTTTGGGGTAGTAAGGTGATGTACACCCCCCGGATGTAGTCACCTCAAGAACGATCAGCCACAGGATTAGTAGCCATTGGCCACTGACCCTCACACCCTTAAACACGACCTAAATCTAGGATTTAAGGGGCACCCCTGACACCATTACACTAGATCTGCTCTGAAGAAGAAAAGGACAAAGTACAGACCCCGGTCTGCAAAAGGCAGGACTCCTCAAAGACAAGGCACATTTGTGGCAACCCCCCCTGTACCCGCTGGACTACGACTCGTCCTGGACCAGAGACTGGTTCCAAAACAAAGGTGAACCCCTTGGCAACCGAAAGGCTTCACTAGAACTCCCTAGGGATAGAGGTACTAGTCCCCCGCAGTTGGCAGGCACAAACCACACTTCAAATCCAAGAAGGACTGTTGCAGGGCTCCATCGAGGATCAGCCCGAAAGTAAGCAGCCAAGTACCTTCTGGAAACGTAGTCCTGAACCTCAGTAAATCTCAGCCCTCTACAGCATTCCCAGGACTTCTGAAATGAAATTTGCGGAATCACTGCATTTGCCATGGCCAAGGTTTGTTGGTGGTCTGGCTGACTTCTGATTATTTTATTCCACACCCCACGACAAGGGAAGCTCTTGCAACGTCAACCGTCTGCTTCTGTGGTGCAGTTGTCGAGTTTGTGCAACCCAAACCTGCCTGCGTTGGCACACCTGGTGAAGCCAGCCTCTGCAGCTTCCATTCAACACCACGGATAGCCAGGTACACCTTTGCACATGAGATGCCTGAGCTAGGTAAAGCTGTTCTGGCAAGTGACTCCTGGTCCGGGGGCCCCTCCAAATTTTTACTCCAAGGGGCTCCTCTGAACTCATCATCCTAGTGACTCTTTGTCACAAGTACTTCTTCTTCAGCAACCGCGGCTCCCGCTTTTCATCACTTACGACAGCCAAGACACCTCTGGATCTGGACGGACTCCTTGGGCAAATTAAAATTGTTCTGACATTCGAGACATGGTGTAGGGTTCCGCAAGACCCTAACTCCAAGTGGGTTCTGTGGAACTCACACCGTAAATGAGTGTCAAATAGTGTTTTCTCCATTTACCGCAGTGATAATGTTTGACAGCTCTGCAAAGTATGGATTTTATTTTCACTGTAAAATGTATAATTCCAGGTATAAAACTGTACTTACTTCATTTTGGTGTCTACATTTATATAAAAATTAGCTCTATTTTTATAAATTATAGTTGGATTTCTTTCGAGTCGTGTCAATTACTTATCGTCCATGTTGGTACTCTGAAATGATTAACACATGTTCCTCTAAGTAAGACTGACTTCTCTTTGCCACTCTACATTGACTGAGCTAAGAATTACTTTGCTCGAATCTGAGGTCCATCTTTGGCTATTTTGTTAATATTATATTGTAAGGCCTCCCAGTCATACCACATAGTATTTCCACCTTGCTACATTGCTGTTACAGCAGTGGGGCCTAGATTTTGTGTTTTGTGGTACCACATGGCTTTAAGTATTTTTTTTGTGTACCAAGAAATCCTCAATTGTCTTAAGACAACAGTAATATTGTTTCAGATTTTAAAAATCAAGTTTAATAGGAACTGCTAGTGCCCTGTGTACACCCCATTCCAATAGCACAGTAAGAGATCAAGCGTTCTAGAAAGTTAGTCAAAGTTGTATACATTTCAAGTACATTTTTAATACGGTCCCAAACCTTCAGATAAAGTAGTATACAACCAAGGAGGGACAGAATTGTGATATGCCCATTTTCTCCTCTTTTACGATAAGTGATCTAAGAGCACTGTGCAAGACTAGTGCCATTAGCTTTAGATCTACAGCCAAAAAGGAGGAGCTTGAGAAGGTCCTCAGCTTCTATGAGGAAGAAAAGGATAAGGAGAGTCACACCTCTGAAGGTGAGCCTAAAGAGGATGAGGCAGTCAGCATGACGCTGTATCCTTCCCCAGACTCCCCTAACCAGTGGAAAGTGACAGAGCTCCCTCTTGCATCCCCTCTACTGGTAGGATGGTAGGAACTTTTGAGGACAAGTTTGCCCAAATCTCCCGGAAGAGAAGACTTGAACTTGAAGAGAAGTGACTAGCCCTTGAGATAAGAAGGGTTAAGTTGGGCCTGGTTCCCAAAGATGGCTACAGAAAATCAAATAGGGAACAAGAGGAGTCTTTTGACCCTATTATCCCCAAAAGGTATTGTCCCCAAGTACAATCATGGAAACAACATTGATAAAGGGTTCGCAGGTTTTCAGAGGGCTTGCAAAATGATAGTTCGCCAACACTGGGGCTCTCTACTTTGGGAGTCATTTTCAGTGAAGGGAAGAGATATATTCTGACCTTTAATAAGGATCTGGGTGAATACTATAAACATATGAAGGAGACACTCATAAAAGGGTTTCTTTGGACTCACCACAGAGGAGAACAGAGTCAAGTTTAGCAAAACCAAAAAGTCCAAAACCAAACTTGGGTAGACTTTGCTGACTCCTTAGTCAAGGTACAAGAAGGCTGGGTGAAAAGCAATGGGGTGAATAATTATGATGGACTGTATAATCTGTTGATGAAAGAGCACATTTTATTTAATTGTACCACAGAGCTATTACAACAGCATCTGGTGGATTCTGAGTTGTCCCCTCACAGAGAGCTGGCAAGAAAAACAGATATGGGTCTGATCCAGGGTATCCCAGAAAAAGACCCAATGTGAGGGTGACCCTAGGAAGGGTGCACAGACTTCCCAACAGGGGAAAGAGGTGAGCACTGCCAAGGATAAAAATGAGTTCTCTACAGGCCCCCCAAAAGGCTTCTGAGGAGGGTGGGTCCCAAGATTCTTCCCAGTCCAAAGGAAAGGGGTATCAAGGTAAAAATTGGGATCCCAGGAAGCAGGGGCGGCTGGTGACATTTGAAAGTGGTGGGCGAAAACTAATTTGCATATTGCACCGCAGCGAGCGAGCCCGAACCACCTTGCATCCATCCATACATCATTCATGCATCCACCCATCCATCCACCCACCCACCCATCCTGCATCCATACATCATTCATTCATGCATCCACCCATTCATCCACCCATCCATCCACCCATCCATCATCCATTCATGCATCCACCCATCCATCCTGCATCCATCATTCATTCATGCATCGACCCATCCATCCACCCATCCATCCTGCATCCATCATTCATTCATGCATCCACCCATCCATCCTGCATCCATCCTGCATCCATCATTCATTCATGCATCCACCTACCCATCCATCCTGCATCCATCCTGCATCCATCATTCATTCATGCATCCACCCATCTATCCATCCACCCATCCATCCATCCACCAATTCTGCATCCATTCTGCATCCATCCTGCATCCATCATTCATTCATGCATCCACCCATCCATCCATCCACCCATCCATCCATCATTTATTCATGCATCCACCCATCCATCCACCCACCCATCCATCCATCCACCCACCCATCCATCCACCCATCCATCCTGCATCCATCATTCATTCATGCACCCATCCATCCATCCATAAACCCATCCATCCTGCATCCATCCTGCATCCATCATTCATTCATGCATCCACCCATCCATCCATCCACCCTGCATCCATCCTGCATCCATCATTCATTCATGCATCGACCCATCCATCCACCCACCCATCCATCCTGCATCCATCATTCATTCATGCATCCACCCATCCATCCTGCATCCATCCTGCATCCATCATTCATTCATGCATCCACCCACCCATCCATCCTGCATCCATCCTGCATCCATCATTCATTCATGAATCCACCCATCCATCCATCCACCAATTCTGCATCCATCCTGCATCCATCATTCATTCATGCATCCACCCACCCATCCATCCATCCTGCATCCATCATTCATTCATGCACCTATCCATCCATCCATCCACCCATCCTGCATCCATCATTCATTCATGCATCCACCCACCCATCCATCCTGCATCCATCCTGCATCCATCATTCATTCATGCATCCGCCCATCCATCCACCCATCAATCCTGCATCCATCCTGCATCCATCATTCATTCATACATCCACCCACCCATCCATTATGCATCCATCCTGCATCCATCATTCATTCATGCATCCACCCATCCATACCGATATGTTGTGGGTATTAAATTGCTTAATAAACGACAATATTGGAATTAGAATTAGTAGAGGGGATCTTATGTTATCATTACACCTGTCAAATGACTGCATTGTTACTTCATTCAGTGTGTTTAAAAGTTTAGTGAAAAACGTTTTCTGCACAGGAAAATGTATGTTTATTTCGGTTTTCATACTTTTACAGACTGTCTTCCTCTGTTCTAAGTGAAATCTTTTTGTCATCTGCCTGGGGCTTCTTATCTCTGTGTTCTGGGAAGTGCTGGCGGGTTTTCTACACAGTAATATAAGGCCATAAGGCCTCCTCCTGGCATAACTTGTGGATTCACCTCACAGAGGCTGCTCACTTCCACCTAGCCTTTCAGCCTCTGCTTAGATGTATTTGTATAGTGTATAGAAGCGCACAGGCTACCCACAGACAATGGAAGCTTGTATTACAATCACAGCTTCCTTTCAAAATTTGCAAAAACTTATAATCACCCGACTCCAGGTTGACTTCAACACACTTTTTTTTAGCAGTGGGTTCCCCATCCTGCGTGAACTCAGGCGAGGTATGCGCTGTTGTGCTCATTTTCTATGTAGTGGGCCTCCTGGCGCTGAGACACTAACAGTCAGGATCGGCGCAATGTGTCTGATAGAGACAGTGCTCAGGAGCGCGTCCGGAGCTCCCGGACTTGTGTTCTCCTCTCACCCCACCTCGCCGTGGTAATAACTCAATGCCTTTTTTGAACCACCTTTTCAGTATATTTGCCACAAACACATTTCCACATGAAACACGGCATGTGTGCCCTACGCCATTGGCAGCAGAGTGGTTGAAGTGACAGGAGTTGACTGACCAGCCAATCCTGGCGCTGTGGGGGCACCATGACTCCTCGCCCAGTCGCCCTGTGTAACCCCGGGGGCTGCGGCCCGCCCCCTGGTCCTCTTTCTAAGGGGGAATTCACAGGAAAACGATCTGCGCATGCGCAGGCATGTTTGTGCCCAAAAATACACTTGCTCAGCTACAGCAGGCGCAGGCCCATCCTGCTCCCCCCCCCGCACTCCGGGAAGGTCGGGTGTCTCCCGGTTTCCCGGCCGGCAGATAGCGCGATTTTTTAAAATATTTGTATTTGGCTTTTAGTGACAACGCGGTAGGTCCATGGGGCTTAGTGGGGCTACGCCCCTACGCCCCAATGGACGCACCGCGCCTGCGCAGGAAGGCTGGGATGTGCTGTGTCACAGGTCTGGCCTCTCTCACTCATGCCCGCCTTACTGAATGCCATCCAAAGTGGTGTTATGTTTACTAAAAGTTAGCACATTGTCTGTTTGCATTTCATGAGTAACTTAACTTGCATGTTTTTTAAATGGTACTGTATATAAATACACATACAGACATTAACAATGGTTCATGTGTACACTAATAAGCTGCAAGTTCTTTCCAGACGTTCTTTCCTCCTCGCACGTGGGAATTAGCATAAGCGTGTGTGTCAACCGTTAAACAGAACAAGCATTTACAATGCAATGGTTTCGCCTTTGGAAAAGTTAGAGCTATCCTAATAAAATATTTGTTTCCTTCACACTGCAGAATTAAAACAAAAACTTGTTTCTCAAATGCTGAATTAATTTTGAAATATGTGTACAAGTGATTTACAATCAATTTAATTGTATATTAGAAGGAAACTGAAGTCCTATAGCCTTACATTTCACAAAGCATAACAGTTCACTTTACTTTTCTTTCTCTGACTGCGCAGTCAGAGTATTTTGTAAACACGATCTCGATGGATAAAATAAAGAGTAATTTGTAAGTAGATATAAGCTGATATCTGGCAGTCTTTGAAGCCATAGCAAATGTAACAAGACTTAAAGGTACCTTTATTGCTCATTCACTTTCTGGATTTAACGAACACCTGTTCTTTTGCAGCTGGAGTATCTCCCCAGACTTGGCCAGCAGTCCCTAATAAAAGTTGGCGCTTATAAAATCTGCCATAGCAAGTGGGCGAGTTGATTTTTCGAGGCCTGGCCATTGGGATAATCGGCTTGCCATAAATCTTCTGTTCGATCAAGTACAACATGTCCCTTAAGTATGTGTAGCATACATACCAGCATTTGGCAGTAGGAAAGAGGGAAGATTATGAAAACTAAATCGGGGAAATGTATTTTGCCCACGAACTTACATTGAAGTGGAGTCATTTTATAGAAACAGAAAACTAAAAGAAAAGAAAAATCAGGTCTTTAGCCTGAGTAAGACTGCATATTGTAGGCAGTGGTCCTGTTGGGCAGCCCATGACACGCTCCTCCTGCCATACGTGCAACTCTTAGGTACTCCGGGCTTTTAGCTACCAGCACTTTGCATTCTGGGTCTTGTAGTTTAAAAGCGATTCCTCTTACGCCGCAAAGAAGGCGTTGAGGGATAAAAACAGAAGAAGATGGGGCAGTGTGGTAATACAATCGGGCTTCTCTATTTGAAAAAAAGAAAAGCGTGCCGTATGTACCCTTTTCAACATACGCGTTAGTACTTCAAGTGCACACACTATACAGTTTATAGTAAGGCTATTAAAAAACTAGAAATCGTGGTGAAATATAACGTCCAGCATGTATTTACCCATACCTAACCCTACCTAATCGATATGTGAACCTCATAGGTAATTTGATTTTTCCCTTTTCTTCAAGGATATAACGCAAAATCGAAAACAACGAGCCCAAAAGAAAAAGCAGTCAATGAAACCGGAGACAAACAAGAGCAGTCATAAATCCCAAATACCAAGAATGAGTGAAGGCAACGGTGGAAACAGAGGATACTCTTACCTCTACTCGTTCGGTCCGCTCCCTCATGGAAAGCGGAGGGCGACGCTAACCCCCTACATCAGTCTATGGACCGCTGCGATTGAAGCACGGAGGAGTTTCCAGAAAGTAGCGAGCAGAGTCCCTTTCCTTTTCTGGGGAAAAGAGGGCAGCGGCAGTGCTCGCGCTCGCACTGTGGCAGGGAGGCGCACCGAGGGCATGTTGAGCGTGCTGTCTAACTAGCAGAGGAAGGTAGAGGAGGGGAGCGGTACAACTCAGCACAGCACAACCGGGGGAGTTCTTGTCGGGAAACTGGCCCGGGGGGCGGGAGGGGGCGGGAGAGGACACGAACGGCGGGAGGAGGGCGGGAGCGGACACGAACGGCGGGAGGGGGGCGGGAGAGGACACGGACGGCGGGAGGGGGCGGGAGGGGGCGGGAGAAGACACGGACGGCGGGAGGGGGCGGGAGAGGACACGGACGGCGGGAAACGTGCAAAGGACAGCGAGGGGGGGGCGGAAAGGCACACGGAGGGGGCGGGAATGGACAGCGCAACTGAATTCACTTTCAGTGAAAGGGGAGGGAACGGGAAAAAACGTAACTCCGCCCTGGGAAAAAATCTCGGGAACGCCCCCGAATCTGGTCTGGCCTTGACGGACAGATCCGGCACTCAATGGCTAGCCTCCATTTATGGAGCTAGCCAATGAGAGCCGGGGGACGTTCCCGAAGTGCTTATTGTCAACATAGGATTTCACTTGGCCTCGTTAGTTCCCTGCACTTACCTGTCTCTAGTATCCTCCGTCGTCCGGTCCTCGTCCTCTCCTTCCTCCTTGTTCCCTCGACGTCCTCTCCTGGCTTCCCGTCTTCCCAGAGCTGCCTTTTCTTCGGCGCAAAGCCAGTAGAGGCGAGTTCTTTTCCTCCCTGATTCCTGCTACTACATTTCCTGGTAGAAACAAGCAAAAGGAGAATCAATAAAACAAAGGTAACCCAAGTTATTTCGTCAACCGCGGTGAGTGAAATTCTCGTTTATTTAATGGATAAAAGCATGTTGGGACAAAAAGACAGTTGATAAGACTTTTGGAACTCTTCATATTTATTTACCTTTTGTATACGCTAAAGACAATCACGGTGCAATCTACAGTGTATTTCCAACTGTACTATTAAGA
Organism: Lissotriton helveticus; assembly: GCF_964261635.1. Taxonomy (NCBI): domain Eukaryota; kingdom Metazoa; phylum Chordata; class Amphibia; order Caudata; family Salamandridae; genus Lissotriton; species Lissotriton helveticus. Next base: position 1,924,997,899 of record NC_136057.1, read on the forward strand.
AAACTGGGACACTCAGAACTCTACAATTAGGAGAAGGCTATCTCGAACTATTGAAAAAATCACTGATCCTGTGAAGGTATACAGACCACTTTGTGCTTATGTTATTTGTCTTTTATTTATTTTGAATATCATTAGCATCGTGTTATTCTGCCAGAGAGCATATGAAGGCAGAGTTATATTTAACATCTCCGAGTAAAGAAAACAGGTATAAGATTTCGTAAAGGCGCATATTTATCAACATTCAGAAGAAGTCTACTATAACAGTATAATATTATGTGCGTTGAAATGTTTATTTAGATACAAAGTGAAAAAGACTCAGAGATATACCAGGCTTAGAGAGATACCAGAAGTTCCAAGTGAATAATTACTGATCTTTCATGTTTAGCCACAAAGTGCATTAGGTAGGAAGTACCAAAGTTCCAATCATTAAGTGATGATTATATGTTGATGTTGGTAAATGCAATAGGCAGGTCACGATTACATTGTTTCTTTTAGTAGAGCACCAAGACGCTAGAACTCCGAAGGCACTGAATTCAACCCAAAACCAGATGGTTGAGAACCTAGACACTATCAGACATCCCCAGAAGAATTCTTGCCATAAGCGAAGACACCCGGAAGCTTTATTTCTCCTCTCTCCCTCTCTCTCTTGTCACCCCAATCCCCTTTCCCTGCTGGAGGCTCTCAGATTGACAGTGCATGTTCATTCTGTACTGTCATACTGCTATTTTCCAGAGGAATTGGGGAATAATCGTTGCCAAGGTTGAAGAATCTGGAGAGCAGGTGAGTGTAATCAGCCAGGGCACAAGAAGATTGATGCAATTTGCACCCAGTGGTGGAAAATCTAAGGAACTAGCTAGTGTTGAACTGGGAGTGGAAGTGTACTCTGGATGGCCAGAGGATACACTGAGGCTGCTTTAGTTTCCCTGAGCGGGGTGGTATACATTGAAACCTTGACAGTCTTACATTCAAGCTTGGAAAGGTGCAGACAAAGGCCAAGAATCAATGGGACTGAAGTAGAGGCTCTGATTAATACAGGTGCCACTGTCACCAGGGTGGAAGCCAGACTGGTTTCCCCAGACCAAATAATCCCTGGTGTTCATTACCAATGCTGACAATGAGAATATGCTTCATCCAATGTCTTTGGTGAACTTAGAGTAGGGAGGAGTTACTGGCCCAAAGAAGGAGATTATGTCTACTGCCTTACCAGTAGAGTGTCTGTTAGGCAATGATCTGCATGGGCAGAAGTGATCTGCATGGGCAGAACTAGAGAAGAGGGCTCCTACACAGAGATGTTTTAATGCATGGGCAAAGTGGGCTCTGGCCCAGGGCCCCAGCCTTTCACGGGACCCCCTGACAGACTCAGCTCCATTCTCCAGAGTTTTGCCCCAATGACCTTGAATAATTCTTAAGCAGATTGTTTTGAATACTGTTTTCCTTTAATTTATTTTTTATGTACATGATGTGTGAGAGTCTAGTACAGCCATTTTGCAGAAAATGTTGCGTTTATGTTTCATGCGATATACATAAAAAAAGTTTCTTTTAGATCAAATTAAGGCCTAACATATAAGAAATGGGAGGACGTCAAAGAGATTATTTGTAGTAATATGGGTAAGCTACTGCTGTGTTACAATATTGAAAACACACATAACTATCCCTGAATATTAGAAGTAAACACATTTAGGGCCTTGATGCATCGCTGTGTGAAAACAGGAATGCGTCACTTCTTAGTGGGCCCTCCTTACGACATGATGGATGCATCATATTTACTGTATGACGCATCATGTCACAAGAAGTTACATATATGTCCGTATTTCTGACCTATCTGTAGGCGCAAAAGTGATGCATTCCTGGGGTGTGTCTGAAAATAGACTTAACTCCAGCAATGTGTCCTTTCACATGGGGAAAGCCCCATGTGAAAGGGCCTGCATCAGTCTTATGCCTGCTGTGAGGCAGGTGTAAGATATTGACGCAATGGCGTCCTATAAGTGGCACACTGAGTTCTCATAGATTTCAATGAGCCACTTCTACGAGGTTTTTTGTGGGGGAACACCCACCCTGCATACATTAAACCTGGTGCAGGTATAATGTGGTGCAGGGGTTTACAAAGTGACACATATGCCTATATGTGTCACTTTGTAAATAGGGTGCAACATGGCACATGGCGGCATAAAGTGAAGCAAGGCCCCATAAATAAGGCCCTTCGAATTTGGATGGGTGTTCCTTTGCACTGTCAGGGACCTAATGAAATAAAATGAAATAGTGTATTTAATAAAGCGCGCAGCTACTCAGACTAGAGTGTCCTAGAGCATGACAGCAGAAGGAAAACGTGCGTAAAAGATCCATCATTTATTAAAAAGCCAGGTTTTTAAGTTCTTCCTGAAAGAGAGTAGTCCTGTGGTTAGTCTCAGAGACTCAGGAGGCTATTCCACAATTTTACACCTAGAAAGCCGAGGGATCTGCCTCCAGTTTTAGGCATGATGGCCAGGTTGGCATTGGACGAACTTAGGGGTCTAGAAGTTGTGTTGCGATTAAGGTAGCTGACTCCTAAGCCGTGGAAAGCTTTAAAGAAGATGGTCATCGCTTAGAAGTCGATCCGTTCTTTTATGCGGAGCCAGTGTAGAGAATTAAGAACAGGGGTCATACTAGATCTGGGTTTAGGTCTCAGGATGGCTCTGGCCGCCGCGTTTTGTACCACTTGTAGGCGCTGGATAAGGGATTTGGGAAGACCGAGGTACAAGCTGTTCACATAGTCAAGCTTTGATGTCACCAGAGCCTGCAGCACGATCTTTCGGTTCTCTAGCGGTAATAGTGGCATGAATTTTTTTAGCATCCGGAGTATGCCAAAGGAAGCACCAGTTAGATTTTGGATTTGAAAGCGCATTACCCAGTAAGCAACTCCTGAGGCGGAAGCCGGGAGCTTTTTATCTTCACTCACAAAAATTACTTGCGCTTTCATTTTGCACTAGATCGTTTTTTAACCTCCACTCAAGTCTGACAAATAGCATTGTTGCCTCCAGCTTACCCGGGTCTGACGAATTAGGATCAGCCCAGGGGACGCTGTTACACCACCGGGAACTGCCGCCCAATTACCGCCGCCATCTTGGGAGGAAATCGGAGCGTGCAGCGGGCTAGTTGTTGTGGCACAGGTAGACATAAAAGAAGCCCTGCGCTGACACCCAAATCCCTAGCCATTACCCAGTAAGCAACTCCTGAGGCGGAAGCCGGGAGCTTTTTATTACTTGCGCTTTAATTTTGCACTAGATCGTTTTTTAACCTCCACGCAAGTCTGACAAATAGCATTGTTGCCTCCAGCTTACCCGGGTCTGACGATTTAGGATCAGCCCAGGGGACGCTGTTACACCACCGGGAACTGCCGCCCAATTACCGCCGCCATCTTGGGAGGAAATCGGAGCGGGCAGCGGGCTAGTTGTTGTGGCACAGGTAGACATAAAAGAAGCCCTGCGCTGACACCCAAATCCCTAGCCATTACCCAGTAAGCAACTCCTGAGGCGGAAGCCGGAGCTTTTTATCTTCACTCACAAAAATTACTTGCGCTTTAATTTTGCACTAGATCGTTTTTTAACCTCCACGCAAGTCTGACAAATAGCATTGTTGCCTCCAGCTTACCCGGGTCTGACGATTTAGGATCAGCCCAGGGGACGCTGTTACACCACCGGGAACTGCCGCCCAATTACCGCCGCCATCTTGGGAGGAAATCGGAGCGGGCAGCGGGCTAGTTGTTGTGTCACAGGTAGACATAAAAGAAGCCCTGCACTGACACCCAAATCCCTAGCCATTACCCAGTAAGCAACTCCTGAGGCGGAAGCCGGGAGCTTTTTATCTTCACTCACAAAAATTACTTGCGCTTTAATTTTGCACTAGATCGTTTTTTAACCTCCACGCAAGTCTGACAAATAGCATTGTTGCCTCCAGCTTACCTGGGTCTGACGATTTAGGATCAGCCCAGGGGACGCTGTTACACCACCGGGAACTGCCGCCCAATTACCCCCGCCATCTTGGGAGGAAATCGGAGCATGCAGCGGGCTAGTTGTTGTGGCACATGTAGACATAAAAGAAGCCCTGCGCTGACACCCAAATCCCTAGCCATTACCCAGTAAGCAACTCCTGAGGCGGAAGCCGGGAGCTTTTTATCTTCACTCACAAAAATTACTTGCGCTTTAATTTTGCACTAGATCGTTTTTAACCTCCACGCAAGTCTGACAAATAGCATTGTTGCCTCCAGCTTACCCGGGTCTGACGATTTAGGATCAGCCCAGGGGACGCTGTTACACCACCGGGAACTGCCGCCCAATTACCGCCGCCATCTTGGGAGGAAATCGGAGCGGGCAGCGGGCTAGTTGTTGTGGCACAGGTGGATATAAAATGAACACCTCAGGGTCTCCGCGCAGTGGACGCGCGCAGCGGGCGCGCCGGCGGCGCGCCAAAGGCAAGCCCGTCTGCGCCCGTCCGTGCCTGGCCCGGGCCCAGGGCCAGAACCCCTGGCACAAAAACAACAGAGATGTCATCTATTCCACCTTCACCTAAACAGGGATGTATGACGTTACAACGCAGGCTATTACAACGCCTGCCTTTACAACGCGGTTTTTGCATCGCAATCCATTACAACGCATAGCGCTTTGGGGTGCTGGATAGTGAAAAGTTTAATTTACTATTTCAACACCAGTCCCCGTGGACACTAGGGAAGGTGTTGGATAGTAAATTAAACGTATTCCCTATCCTAGAGCGCCCCCCAGCGCAATGCGTTGTAATGGTTTGTGTTGTAATGACCGCGTTGTAATGGTAGTGCGTTGTAATAGCTTTGTTGTAAAGGTTGTTCACCCCTAAACAGGCAAGAAAGACAGTGACCTACACATATGACTCCAACTTCCTAAAAACTATCAGGAAACCCCCTATGTCTGATTGCACTAGAGCCCATGACATCTCGGATGCTTTCACTTGTAACCATTGTGGGTTTTCATTAAAATCAAATGGAAGTATAAAGACACCACATACGAATATATGTAACAAACCCCCATCAAAAATCTACAAGATGATAAGCATTAACTGTCGCTCACTTCCCAAACACAAAGCAAATATGCTTGATCTCCTCCTAAAAGACCAGCCTGATGCGATCTTTCTCACGGAAACTTGGCTCCAAGAGAGCTCAGGACCGGATATAGCAGTAGCTTTACCTCCTAACTATGCTATAGTAAGATTGGACAGAATCAAAAAGATAGGGGGGGATTGCTATAATTTTCAAAAAAACGTTTAGCTGCACCCTTGACCAAATTTCGATCACAGCTTGCGGAGCTGCCCTTTTTAAACTCACTCACTCCCCCAATTTCATCTACTCAGGGGTGCTTATGTATCGACCCCCAGAGCTCACGGCAAATTGGATTCCTATATTAATGGAAGAAATCTCATTCCAGATAACTAGTAAGGCACATTTTACAGTACTAGGAGATTTAAATCTCCATCTAGAAGACTCTACCTGCAAAAACAGTATCATACTTATCTCAGATATGGCTTCTCAAAACCTAAAGCTAGTAAATGCAGGACCAACCCATAGAGCTGGACACTTTTTGGATCCCATCTTCTCGAACTTAAATACGATCACCTGTTCACCGGCCTTACCAACCATCTGGTCCGACCACCATCAGATCAATTTCTCCCTGACTTCCCCACACGATAAGATCATATCAAACAACACAAAAAATCCAGAGAATATACAAAGCAATTGGAAGAAGTTGGACATAGACAAAATAAATACTTGTCTGGGGGCTTATAAACCATCCTTAGAGCAAAAGGTAGACCCCCTTGCTAAGGCAGTACAAAGCTGGCTCATGGAAGCTGTGGATTCCTGTCTCCCCACTTCAAAACTCAAAAAACCATCCATCATCCACCAGCACCATGGTACAATGATTCTTTAAAGAATTCAAAGGCAAGCTGTAAAGTCTTAGAAAGAAATTGGAGGAGAAACTATGACCATACTGCCAAACAAGCGTATAAAACAGCCCTCAGTAAATATCACAAAGAATGCAAGCAAGCACGTGCCACGTTCATGAACTTAACTATTACAAAAGCATCAAACTGCGCAAAAACATTATTCAACACAGTAAAAATTCTGGCAGGTTCAGACACAATAGCCAAACCACCTATCCTGTCCCAAACTAAATGTGAAGAACTGGCAACCTTCTTTATAAAACAAAGTGGAAGGTATCTATCAAGAAATCATTCTACAAGAATCCGAACAAAACAGTCCCACGAACCAGAACATATCCATGCCTGAGGATTGCCCCTCTCACGCGATACATGAACCTAGCCAAAAAAAACACAGACTACACTCTAATGGACCGGCCCATATTAACAACAGATAGTGTAGAAGGGCTACTTAAATCTATTAAATCAGGATCACCGAAGGACCCTATCCCAGCAAATATCCTTAAACAACTTAATCATTCAGTGATGTCAATCTTAACTCTACTTAATGCTTCACTTAAAGAGTCTACAATTCCATCTCTTTGGAAACACTCTATGATTCACCCATTATTAAAAAAAAAACGCAGATACATCCGATACCAAAAACTATCGCCCCATTTCACTGCTTCCGATTCTATCGAAAATCTTAGAAAAACATATCCATATACACCTAACACAATATGTTGCAACTCACCAACTGCTTCACCCCTCGCAATCAGGCTTCAGAGCAGGTTTCTCAACAGAAACTACACTCTTAGGTGTGACCGAAGAAATCCGCCAGAAATTAGACAAAGGGGAAAGGTGGCGCTCATCCTACTGGATTTGAGCGCTGCTTTTGACACCATATCACACACAGTGCTTATAACCACACTAAGCAAACTAGGAATAGGTGGAGCAGCGCTCAAATGGATTCAAGCGTTTCTTACAAACAGAACTTTTCAAGTTTTTTCCCAAAATGCCAGCTCCAAAACTCACTCTTTCATACATGGCGTACCTCAGGGATCCATCCTGAGTCCACTCCTTTTCAATCTCTACGTCAAACCCTTAGCAGAGCTGGCTGAAAAATCGGGACTCACAATCTACTCATACACAGACGATTTGCAAATTATGTTCTCCCTTACGGCACACAATCCCAATGATACATCAACACTCAAATCAGGACTGAACAACATTGCTACCTGGATGAAAGTACATTTCTTAAAATTAAATGGCGAAAAAACTGAGGTAATAATTCTAGGAAAACAGAAACATCTATGGAGCCCACAACACTGGCCAGAAAAAATGGGTAACCTCCCCGTCCCGGTACCACAAGTACGAAATCTCGGCATACTCCTTGATGATACACTGAGCATGCATGCACAATCAGTTAAAGTCGCAGCCACCTGTTTTTCCATCATTAAGTGGCTGAGAAAAATCTGCTGGATGCTCCCGGAGTCAACTAAACAAATGGTAGTCAACGCCTTGATCACGTCCCGTCTTGACTACGGAAATGTCCTCTATGTGGGATCAAATAAAGCAAATCTCCATTGATTACAGATGGCCCAAAACGCGGCAATTAGATTATTATGTAAGGTACCAAAAAGAGAATCGGTTTCTGCATCCCGACGTAAACTACACTGGCTAAACGTAGAAAATCGAGTGAAATTTAAAACACTCACTTACATGCACAAAATAAAAACCAACACAGCCCCCAAATATCTCTGCACCCTGGCCAAAACATACACTCCATCTAGAAACCTAAGATCGGCCTCTCATGGTCGTTTTATGATCCCTAAATACAAGTTAGCACATACTGGAGGCAAATCCTTTGCCTACCTAGGCCCTTTATACTGGAACTCCCTCCCTATCTCACTGAGAAATGAAGCAAACTATCCCAGCTTCCGCAAGTTGCTAAAAACCTGGCTGTTTGATAAATAAGACATTCTCATTCCACCTATTAACTGGCTACTCTGCGCCGGGAAATCCTTTTTGGGTAGCTGTTGCGCAATACAAATGCAAAACAAAAAAATAATAGGAAACAATTTTGGCGCCCTCCTCCTCTACCAGAAATGCAAGGGGGATCGATATATATTAAACATGGTAGGGCTAAAAATGGAGCCCTGAGGGACTCCTACATTCATGGCCGGAACTGGGTATGAGAAAGGGGGAGCCATATGTCCTGAGATCTATTTGCCAAGAAGGATGATGTTAGACCTGGCATCATTGGGGTGGGTCTCCCTTCCCCTGTGACTCTTCCTGTCTTGTATGTTGGCTGGATGTAGATTTTCTGGGCGCCGTGCCACTGCTAATCAGTGCCACAGCACGGATTGAAGAACCGGGCCTTATTTATTTATTTATTCTATTTATCACATTTATAAAGCGCCTGGCTCACCCCAAATGGGGTATCTCCGCGCTAAGGACAGAAACATCACATATCACATGGGGAGAGGAAGGTTAGAAGAGCTGAGTCTTGAGTTTTTTCCTGAACGTCAGGTAGTTGACTTCTTGACGGAGGTCTAGTGGCAGTTGATTCCACAATTTAGGGGCCAGATAAGAGAAGGATTTGCCTCCTAATCTAGTCTGGGCCTGGCGGTGCAGGGTACGCCTTCATCTCTGAGTTCACCTGCTTTATCGGACAGAGTCAGGAGACATCCTGTTAAGCGTAGAAAACAAGGTTTATTAGCTGCAGCTAAGCACAGTTGTCCCAGAAGTACAAAGTAGGTTCTCAGGAGACTGCCACTTCAATTCCGTGGCGCACAATCTTTTATAACACACATATTTACACCATGTACTCCCAATACATACAAAGCTAACCAATAGGAGAAGTTGGAAAACAAGCTATCGAATGTCCCAAATACGCCCTTCTTTCAGACCCTGTGTGTTACCCCTCCCCACAAGTTAATCAATGCTAGAACCATAAACTAATTTGCAGGTGGCAGGACGTATTTGTGTGCCTCAAAGGATAGTTGTGTAACAAGAGAATACAAGAAGAGAATAGCGAAGGCCAGTCGGATAAGATAAAGTCAGGAAAGAATAGGAGAGCCAAACAGTCAGTCGAGACAGGGATCAATCAGCCCAGACATGGATTAGGAGACTCGGCCAGACCCTGACATCGGTTTCGTAAACAAGGGCAGGGGGTTACTTTTTAACAGAAAAAGACACGTAGCAGCTGAGAAGAACAAATACACTCCGATCGCCGTGCTGCCTGAGTGAAGGCAATACAAAATGGCGACGGGACACCAAGTGGCGGCCAAATGCGGAACAAAGTAAAAAACCAAAGAACCTCAGACCCTCATTTTGCCATTACTCAGGCAAAACACAAAAGACTCAAGTTAATCTGAATCGATGTCAATGGCCATGAGGCCGTCAAGCTGTTGCTGCAACATCATCTTAATATGCTCTGTTCTCTGTAACACAGGTCTTGGGACACACATGGTGGTACAAAGACCACAGATGGCAGGTCCACATTGTATACACAGACAACAAGAGAAAATGATGGCCAAAACCATTCCAAGGAAAGTTAATACCTTCCATCCCTATGTAGACAGTAGTCCCCAAAACCATCCCATCACCCACCAATCTCCTGCATCCTGATGAATTGACTCGGAAATTACGTGCAATTTAGAGATGGCTCGGTATACTGTAGGGGCATTATCAGGAATATAAATGCAGCAACTAGACCCGATCAATTTACAGACTCCTCCGCGATCTGCAAGAATAATGTCTAGAACCATCCGGTTCTGTAAAGTCATAAGACGGTCCGCCTGAAGTTCGGCTGTTAAATTACTCAAGGCTCCAGAAGTCACATTTATGGTAGCCTCAACAACACGAACTAGTTGTCTAATATTTCTGCTATTGACCATTGGGCCCCAGAAAGGAAGGAGTCCTTTGAAAAAGTCCCCTCCCTCTTGTCCTGCGGTGTCTTTAGTATCAATAACCCCTCTGCCGTATCTATTTCTATGATGACCTGGAGGAGCAGTGTATGTCGGAGGGAGAAGAAAAGCCATATAACATGTTCCTGAAATGTTAGTGGGGAGCCACGTGTAGGCTTTGTCATGGCAGACAAAATATGTGCCTTGAGATGGTACTAATGGTGAAAGGATCTGTGATGCATAGATGTATGTACGGGAACAAACACTCTTTTCCTGTTGGTTTTTAATATTTTTACCGTTTACCTGTAAACACAAATTTCCTCGATGAGGTACGGTCCAGATAGGTGGTGATATTCCTTGTTTAGCCTTATCTGTGAGGCTAGTAACATAACGAGTCACATTCCAACCATCATACGCTCGTTTCTCATCGACGGGAATCTTACCACTTTCGGAAACTCTAGCCATAGCCACTATTCCCTTTATCACAGAACTATGACTAAAAACTGCTCCACCACCATATGGACCAACAAGAGGATGTCGAAGTTGATTCTGGTATGCATTGGAAAACATAGCCAGATAGGCCCAGGCAGAACCTTCATAAGAGAATGGAAGGACTAAATATGGCATCTCTTTCTCTGTGTTATGGGGCATGAGTCCACAAACCCAACAGTCAGTTGTATTGACTGCTAGTTGATGCTGATCCAACAGCTGAATAAATGAGTTGTTAAAATATTCTGTTCTCCTAGTTTGTTCGTGTTCTGGGAGTGTATGAAACTGATGCGGAAAAACAGTAGTGGGAGAAGACAAAGAAACAGAAGTAGGAACAGGTGCTTGCTGCATAATATGAACAACCCAACCCACTACAAGTCAATAAAATACATGTACATATTAAAATACACAAAGTTATGCCACATGGACTAAACAACAATTTTTTACATTTACTGTTCATTTTTTGCTTTTTATCATTCTTTCCAAATTCAATATCTATTCTCTAAAGCGTTGCTCACGGTAATCTTCCTGGATCACTTAGTTGTGGTTATTAGCCGTCCTATGACACTGCAGGTCCTGCAGACCTATGTCACTACTCAGGTCACAGCCTAAGACTCCTACCGTGACCCTGCAACTTGATGGATGGTAAAAAGAATGTCTCTTAAAAGTATAACCAAAAAAAAAAAGAGTTCAATTGTTTTTTGTCAATCTCGGTCTCAGATTGTACCGAGCCTTGTCAGGTACCGTTTGTTCTCGAAACAAAGTCTCTGGATTTGTTGTGTTCAACCGCAGATGTGATGGTACAGCTTCTTGCAAGACATCCTCATCTTCTTTCTCAGATCTCATCCGATCCAGACGTGCACTACTGAAAGGTACCAACCGAGGGACCTTTTTGCCTTCACTATCACCTATACCCTTGCGAACCCACTGATCAAAAGGCAAAGGCAAAGGTACCCTTTTGCAGTGCACGCCGTGGATCCAATTCTTCTTTCCGACGACTTTCACTGCTGTACATGTCACCAGAATGACCTGTCGAGGCGGCTCCCAGCGAGGTTCCAGATTCTTCTTCCGCTGAAAATTCTTCAGACAGACCCAGTCTCTGGGTTGGATGGAGTGCCCTGGGTCTGTGGAAGCCTCTGGCAAAGCGTTGTGTACCTGCTGATGAAGAACACGCAATTTAGTGGTGAGGTCACGCAAGTAGTCAATCAACATAGGATACGGAATATCAGAGTACTTTTTAGGTCGTGGGACTCCCCAAACGTTAGCTGGGCGCCCAAAAACAACCTTGTATGGGCTGAGTCCCAAGCGAGAAGGTACAGTTGTTCTCGTAGATAGGAGTGCCATAGGTAAAGCATCGGGCCAAGGAAGACCCGTGCTGGCCTGAATCTTTGCCAGTTTGAGCTTGAGAGTGCCATTATAGCATTCTACCAAACCCGCTGACTGAGGGGGGTTTGCCGCATGGAATTTCTGCCTAATACCAAGGCCTGCACACACCTTCTGCATGATTTGGCCTACAAATTCACTTCCGTTGTCACTCCAGACAACTCATGGCAAACCAAACCTCGGGAAGAATTCCTTCAAGAGGACTTTGGCAGTGGACAAAGCAGTATTATCCTTTAGGGGGTAGGCCTCCATCCATCTGGAAAAGGCACACACCACCACCAGAACATGCTTTAAGTTGTTGCAACGTTCCATATGAATGTAATCAATTTGTAATACCTCAAAAGGATACGTAGGGGGAGCAAAATTACCTGCCGGAGTTGGGGTTCCCTTTCCTGGATTATGCATCAAACAAACGATACAATGTTTCACCACATTTTCCACACATTTAGGGATTCCTTCATTCTGCCATACTGGAGCTAGAAGTTTGCATATCCCTTTCGCATTAATGTGGGCTGGACCATGCGCCATAGTAACCACAGGCAATACATAGGCGTCTGGTAACAGCCAACGCTGGTGTTCTGACAATTCTGTCCAACATCCTGTCGCGTCCAACATTCCTGTACTTTCTCTCCACTTACTCAATTCCTTCTCCGTAGCTTCTTCTTGAATCATTCTCACACTTTCTATTGTGTCCTCACACATTCCTGCTTCTCTGACCCATCTTGCAGGGCCTGCCACATACATGCGACTTGTAGCATCTCTTGCTGTTTCTTTCACTACCTCGTCTGCAAAAGCATTCCCGCGACCCACACCATCAGTGATCCTTTTATGTGCATTACATTTCACAATTGCTATCTGGGTGGGCAAGGCAAGTGATTCCAAAAGATCATTCACTAACTGACCATGCTGTATTTTAGTACCGTGTGAAGTAAAGAATCCTCTTTCTTTCCAAAGACAGCCAAAACTGTGGGCCACCCCGAATGCATATTGGCTGTCGGTGAACACATTCACTCTCTTCCCTTCAGCCAATACACAAGCTCTAGTCAAAGCTATCAATTCAGCTGCTTCAGCTGAATTCTGCCTAATACGTGCTGTCTCTACAACTGTATGCAAAGTAGTAACAGCATAGGCTGCAGTCGTTTCACCATTGGGGAGCTTAAAACAAGACCCATCCACCCATGGGATCCCATCCGGGTCCACGAGTGGTGTATCTTTTAAGTCTATTCTGCCTTTCGTTCCCTCCTCTGTACGGAGAAAACAATCATGCTGTTCTTGGGTATCTTTCTCTTCTGTAATGGGTAACAGTGTTGCTGGATTCAAAGTATTACATCGCTTAATGTGTATATGACTAGCCAAAAGCGTCAGCTCATACCAAGACAAACGAGCACTCGTGAGATGTTGTGTTTTTGTTCTGTTCAAAAGAGTATCCACTGCATGTGGTACCATAACCACAAGGGGGTTATCCAGTACCAATCCAGCAGATTGACGAATGGAGATCGCTGCTGCTGCTGTAGCTCTAAGACAACTAGGTAGTGCCTTGGCTACTGGATCCAATGTAGCCGAAAAATAGGCACATGGCTGCTGTTTGTCTCCAAATTGTTGTGTTAAAACTGACAAAGCACAAACTTCTCTTTCATGAACATAGAGTGTGAAAGGCTTACTGTAATCCGGAGTACCTAACACAGGAGCAGAACACAAGGCAGTACGTAAGTCAGAAAAACTCTTCTGACATTCATCAGTCCAAGGAAGAGGTTGGGGCGTGTCTTTCAAAGTAAGTGCCAGCAGAGGTTTAGCCAACAAAGAAAAAATTGGAATCCACTGCCTACAATAGGAGGTAATGCCCAAAAAGGCACGCACCTCCCTTTGTGTGGATGGTACAGACATTTGTGCAATTGCTTTAATACGTTCTGGGGTCAATCGCCTTCCCTCCTTCGACAAGAGATGACCTAAGTAGGTAACCTCTTGGCGACAATATTGTAGTTTAGAGGGTGACACTTTGTGATGTTTGTCAGACAAATAACGCAACAACGCAACAGTCACGTTCTTACAAACATCCTCTGACTCAGCAGCAATCAACAAATCATCCACATACTGAATAAGAGTGGCATCTGGGGGCAAAGTGAAAGCATCAAGCTGAGATTTCAAAGCCTGACTATAAATGGAAGGACTCTCACAATAGCCTTGGGGTGCACGTTTAAATCGGAAACTTCGGCCTCCGAGAGAGAAGCCAAAAATATCTCTACTCTCCTCAGCAATAGGAATGCTGAAGAAAGCGTTCTTGAGATCGATAACTGAAAACCAGGCAGCCGAAGCAGGTATCATTGTGAGCAAGGCAGTGATATCTGGGACGACAGGAAACTGCGGTATAACAATCTTGTTAACCTCCCGAAGATCGATCACAAATCGATACACAGGAGGCTGAGAAGAGTCAGTACGTTTAAGAACAGGTAGAACAGGACTATTGCAAACATTTCCTCTTGTTTCTTCAACCACACCCTTCTGAACCAAATCATAAATAATAGCCAACAAAGCTCTTTCACCATCGCTGGAAATTTTATACTGAGGAATGCGTGGTAATTTAACATTAGGCTTGACAGTAACCACGTAAGGTGGAATTCGGAGCAAACCAACATCATTCGGACCTGTAGCCCAAAGCGTAGCAGGAAGGGAATGCAATTCGGGTGGAAAATTTTCCTTAGACAAATACATAGGAGAAACCAAGTTCTTGCCTAGAGTAAGATGTACACCAGAGGGGGAACAGTACAATGTTGCATGAAGACGTTTCAATAAGTCCAAACCCAGCAAATTCTCACCGCAACCAGTCGTTAAAATGAGCGGGGCCTCCAAGTCATAAGGACCAATTGAAAGAGGCAAAGGGCAAGAAACCGGGTTATGAACTGGTGCGCCAGAGAAACCTACAGAAAAGTTTGTTAAGCCAGATAAAGGTGCCCCAGGGAGTTTAGAGTGAATGATAGAACTTCTCATTGCACCAGTATCCAAAAGAAATGGCTCTGAAACACCCAATGCAACAACTTCAACATAAGGCCCATTCTGATCCACTGGAACTGATACGACTCCCTTACTTTGTCCATGGCTGTCCTAACTAGTATGAAAATCCTCATTCCCACCCTCAACACAATAGTCGTCATTGTAATATTGTGCAGACTGAGTATTCTGTTGGTCAAAATAATTCAAAGAATGCTCAGGGGGAAAGGAACGCTGTGTTTGTGACAACGCACCTCGCCCTCTACCCCTGGGTGCTGACTGAAAACCACCACGGCCTCGTGGCCCTGGCAATCCACCATTACGCTGCAATAAAACCGAACAGTTATTCTTAAAATGACCTTCCTCTTTACAATAGGCACATTGATTAGGACCGAGCAAAGGTCGCGGGACAAAAGGTTCAGGTTTCTGTAATAACCTCTGAAACTGGGGAGGCTGTTGAAATTGGCTCTGAGCAGAACGAGGGGGATAAGCCTGTTGCAAAAGAACCTTCATTTTCAATTCTTTAGTCTTTTTCTCGAGTTTATCCTTTTCCTCCTTATCCCTATTCTCATAATACTGAGCAGTGGCTAACATCTGGGTAGACAATGAAACAGCCCACGAACTCTCGGAGTCTTTCAATTTATGCGACAATTCTGGAAGCAAATTAAATACGAATTTGTCCACAAATAATTGCTGTCCACCCTCAGTACTCGTATCTTGACCACTGTGGTCGATTAACGTCTCCTCGAAACAGGTAAAGAAATCGGAGACACTCTCATCTTTCTTCTGTTTACACGCAGCTAATTTATCCCAGTTAACACGTAAGGCAGGCATCATCCTTTTCATTAAAGTAATGATCCTACCGGGCAATTCTGTAATCAAAGCATCGGGTTTAGCACCACCTACTTGTGCTGCATCTGCGGCAGTTATGGAAGCCCACGCACCACCTAAAGCTTGATCATGGTCCTCCTTACGAATCCGAGCCCACAATGCTTGTGGGACATTTCCCATTAGCATATCAATATCGGCCAAATTCATAACGCACACATCAACAGTCTGGGGCAGCTCTTTATAATACCCAGCAGGATTTTTACGAGGGTCCGGTAAAGACTGTTTAAGCGCAAAAACTTCAGATCGTTTCCAGGGGACATGTACCCATATACGCTGAAAATGAGCAGGGACACCTGCAACAGCGCCTGCCTGTGGAACCGCATCTCTCCGTATTGGAGGAACTTCTCTCATAGGATAATGTTTCACTTTTTGACTAACTGCAGAATCATGTTCAAGAGAAGCCTGAGAAGAAAATAAAGACCTAAAGGTGACAAGTGTCCTTACGGCGTTCTCAACCTCAGAACCCACAATAAGTCCCTTATCAAATGTAGCCTGTACATCTAACAGACCCTGGGGAGCTAAACCCAATTCCATATCCTCCCAACCTTTAACAAGAGTGTCACATATAACATTAAAAGCATATCTCTGTCTGGGCGCATCCCACTGGTGAAAGGTGCTCATAATATCCTGCACACCATACTGTGTACCACACATAATCTATTTGCAGGCAAGATTATCCAACACAATTCGCTCATCGGGTCCTGGGAATCGACTACGGGATTGCCTTCGAGAAAGAGCAGGAGTTAAGTTAAAAGATCCAAAGAGGGGGGAGAAAAGGCCAGAAACAGTATCGACCAATCGTCTACGAGCTGTAGGGGAATCTGACAGTAGAACAGGAGACAAGGCATTAGGCAGAGCAGAAGGGGGGCTAACAGTTATAAGAGGAACCGAGGATAAAGGAGACAGAGGTATAGGAGTCCCAGGAACAGGAGTCGGTGGCAAAGGAGGCGGGGTGGCAATACTGGAAGAGGTAATTGTGGAAGAGCCGGGACCTGTGGCGGACCGACAGGTGGCTGAACAAGTGGCAATTGTGGGGGTGCATTGGCACCTTGTACATAGGGCGGAGGCAGTCTCAACAAATGGTACATTAAGGGATCTTCGTCAAGATCCTTGCTCTGTAGGGAAGTAGGCAACACAGGGTAACATTTATCGATTGCCATACAATGCTGTCTGTCAGAGACTTCAATCGCCTGATCAATCGCATTATTTTTAAACTGCTGGGCAGCTTGTATAATCGCCATACTTTTCTCTTTCTTATCTCTTTTCGCCTGCTTAATTTCTCTCTGTTTGGCTTCCTTACGCCAGAGGCGGAAAGAGTCAAACATTGCCGGCCGGGCTTTTCTTTTGAACAAAATTGCATTCTAGATTATCTAATATGTCAGACTCGAAGCTACCATTTCGTGGCCACTGCAAAACACCATCTTTCTTTGTGTATCGGATCCATGCTTCATTAAAGACAATGGGGCCAACACCATGTTTTGAATAGAGCTCATAAGTGGGAGTTCCGACCGGAGGAATTGGACAAGACTCCTCCAACCGGGAATCCTGATTACAATTAAAACAACAAAACTTCCTAAATTTGCTAAAACCAGGCATGTTGAAGTCACTGGTCTATTTACGAACGTCAAGGGGGTTTAGAGCAAATTACACAGCACAAACGTACTTACCCCTTGGCTTCGGCTATTGCAATAGTCGAATAACAAAATCAAAGAAAAACAAAGAAGTGGGCGCTACCCACAAATACTTAACTAAATGTTTTCTCACGCCAACAGAGGTCCGTCTAACGTCTTGCAATACCAATCGTCACAAAAGGGCCAAGGCAGGGCGGAAGTCAGGGCAGCAGTCGTCAGCAGCCGTCGAGAAGGAGTAGCCGCGTTGCAAAAGACCTTCCATCCACTTCGACATGCAGGGGTCGCTTGACGTGGTTCGCGAATCCTCCAGAATTTTCCTGCGGGGCTCCTCACGACCCTCGGGCTGAACCGCTACCACTGATCCCGCCCTACGTTGGGCGCCAGTTGAAGAACCGGGCCTTATGGGCCTGGTGGCGCAGGGTACGCCTTAATCTCCGAGTTCACCTGCCTTATCGGACAGAGACACGAGACACTCTGTTAAGCGTAGAAAACAAGGTTTATTAGCTGCAGCTAAGCACAGTTGTCCCAGAAGTACAAAGTAGGTTCTCAGGAGACTGCCACTTCAATTCCGTGGCGCACAATCTTTTATAACACACATATTTACAACATGTACTCCCAATACATACAAAGCTAACCAATAGGAGAAGTTGGAAAACAAGCTATCGAATGTCCCAAATACGCCCTTCTTTCAGACCCTGTGTGTTACCCCTCCCCACAAGTTAATGAATGCTAGTACCATAATCTAATTTGCAGGTGGCAGGACGTATTTGTGTGCCTCAAAGGATAGTTGTGTAACAAGAGAATACAAGAAGAGAATAGCGAAGGCCAGTCGGATAAGATAAAGTGAGGAAAGAATAGGAGAGCCAAACAGTCAGTCGAGACAGGGATCAATCCGCCCAGACATGGATTAGGAGACTCGGCCAGACCCTGACATTGGTTTCGTAAACAAGGGCAGGGGGTTACTTTTTAACAGAAAAAGACACGTAGCAGCTGAGAAGAACAAAAACACTCCGATCGCCATGCTGCCTGAGTGAAGGCAATACAAAATGGCGACGGGACACAAAATGGCGGCCAAATGCGGAACGAAGTCAAAAACCAAAGAACCTCAGGATACTCCATGTATATAAATGACTGTGTAAATAAGGATAACTCTAATGCTTACATCTGTATAGCCTGTTTGTTAAGGATTACTTTCTATCACCCTATCCGGCCCTAGGAACCCGATAGGAACTGCGAGTTTGATATGTTTATGCTCAGGCCAGGGAGGGCCACCTTTTAGTAAGGACCGTTTAGGTATTATATGTTGTGAAATGCCTTTCCTGAAAACACGGTAGTTTCTTGTTTAACGCTTTACTGCGGGCTTTTTCTAGTATGCATATTGGCCGTCTGGTTTTGGAGCAGCAGGGCCAGCTGGGTCAGACCTGGCTGGAGAGAGAGATCGGTATTCCAAGCGTGGGGAGGGGTGATTCTTTGATCCAAGCAGGGCCGAGCCTGGCAAGGTGAATGATGGCTCCACCTCCCACTGGGTGTCTGATAGCAGACCCCCTCATTCTGAAAGGGCAGGATGTCACCTCATAAATCAAGTGCTCCCTGACCCCACCAAACTGATTCTGACTGGAGTCAGTGACTTGCAACCTTAGAGAACAAAGACGTTGTAGGTATAAAATGCTGCTCTGGAACTTTGGCCAAGTGTGTTCCTTCTGGATATCAAGACGAAATTCTGTCCGAGTGAACAGAGGAAAGGACTTTGCAACTTTCACCCATCTTGCTGAAGAAACTACCCAAGGGCCTAAATGGAGAGAGCCTCCTATCGAAGTCTCAGGGACATTAGACTTCACCC
Source organism: Lissotriton helveticus (assembly GCF_964261635.1). Taxonomy (NCBI): domain Eukaryota; kingdom Metazoa; phylum Chordata; class Amphibia; order Caudata; family Salamandridae; genus Lissotriton; species Lissotriton helveticus. The sequence goes on from NC_136057.1 coordinate 1,925,016,948, forward strand.
AGTCAGCCATCGGAATTCACGTGTGAGGAGTTCTGCTTGCAGGCGAGGCCCCCGTTGAGTAATCCGGAGCCTCTAGTTCTACTATAAAGATCGCGGACTGGGCATCTTCTGAACTTTTGCAAAACTTGTGCGAGACGCTGCAGCTAAGACGAGAGCTGCCGCCACTGAGAGCCCTCCCGAATCTGAGATCTTCTAAACTTTTGCTGAACCAGTGCGGGCCGCTGCAGCTCAGAGAAAACTTCCGCCGCTGAGCGCCCGCCTCACTCTGAGCCTTTGAACCATTCTTTGCTGAACCTGTGCGGGCCGCTGCAGCTAAGACGAGAGCTGCAGCCACTGAGAGCCAGCCTAAATCCGTACCCTCCAACCTTCCGCAGGATCCGTTTGGGCCGCTGCAGCTGAGGGAGAGCTGCTGCCGCTGAGAGCCGCCGGAACCTGCACCACCATGATTTGTCGTGTGGGCCGCCGCAGCTGAGAGCGAGCTGTAGCCGCTGAGTGCCCACTTCCTTTGCTACTGTGCACCATCGTATTTTGTCCAGTGGGCTGCCCCAGCCAAGAGAGAGCTGTAGCCGCTGAGTGCCCATACCCTTTCATACTGTGCACCATCGTGATTTGTCCCGTGGGCTGCCCCAGCCAAGAGAGAGCTCTAGCCGCTGAGTGCCCACACCCTTTGCTACTGTGCACCATCATGATTTGTCCGGTGGGCCGCCCCAGCCAAGAGAGAGCCGTAGCCACTGTGTGCCCACACACTTTGCTATTGTGCACCATCGTGATTTGTCCTGTAGGCAGGCCCAGCCAAGAGAGAGCTGTAGCCGCTGAGTGCCCACACCCTTTGTTACTGTGCACCACTGTGATTTGTCGTGTGGGCCGCCTCAGCCGAGAGCGAGCTGTAGCCGCTGAGATTCCACACCCTTTGCTACTGTCCACCACTGTGATCTGTCGTTTGGGCCGCCACAGCCAAGAGAGAGCTGTAGGCGCTGAGTGCCCACACCCTTTGCTACTGTGCACCACCGTGATCTGTCGTGTGGGCCTCTGCAGCCAAGAGAGAGCTGTAGCCGCTGAGGGCCCACACACTTTGCTACTGTGCACCCCCATAAGTTGTCCCGTGGGCCGCCGCAACCAGGAGAGAGCTGCAACCGCTGATTGCCCACCATCCTTTGTTACTGTGCATCATTGTGATTTGTCGCGTGGGCCGCCGCAGCTAGGAGAGCGCCGTAGACGCTGAGTGCCCACACCCTTTGCCACCTTGCCTCATCAGAATTTGTGCCGCGGGCCGCCGCAGCAAAGAGAGAGCTGTAGCTGCTGAGCGCCCGCACCCTTGAAAACTTTACATCCCCTTTGGAAATGTCCTGTGGGCCGCCGCAGCTAAGAGATAGGTGCTCCCGCTGTGCGCCCACCACGGAGCTGCACGACGAGAGTCCTCGCCACCCCCGACCCGGGTCGCCGCTGCTGCTGCTGAGAACCCGCCTGTCCCTGAGTGCCCAAACCAGTGTAGGTGCATGCTGCAGACCTCTGCAGCCCCGTATTGTGGCCACTGGGAGTCCGCCTGTCATTGTCTCTGCTTCTTCGAAAAGCTGTGTGCTGTCTCCCTTTTCAACGACAGGTACCTGGGGCGCAACGGGTCACGTAGGCCCCATCCCTGAACTCAGTCAGTGTTACGCTTTGGTGAAAATGTTGTTATCCCTTTGAGTCCCTACAGGTTGACGTGAATTGTAGTTGTTGAAGCGCTTTGAGAGTTTTGAGTTAAACTGTTAGATAAAGACATTATTTTTCTATACCTACCTGAGTTGTGTCCTTTCGTGGTGTCATTACTGCCTTATTGTACGTGGACATAAATGCTTCACACACTGCCTCTGAGATAGGCCTAACTGCTCGTGCTACATTACCACACAGTTGAGCAGGGGTTGTCAAAGGGGGTGACCCACTTGCCCTGACTTAGGAAGAAGGGTCCCTATTTGGACAGTGATGCCAGCCAGTGCCAACTAGAGACCCTCATTTCTAAGAGATGACATCCATGTTAAGGCGGTAACCCCAAGGCCAATATTAGCAAGTCTCTCCAGGAGCCTCACATGTGGGACCATATCAAAGCGCGCCGACAGATCGAGCTGCATCAGAACAGCCTTGCCTCCCTGATCCAGCTTACCCTTATGAAATTCAGTCACTTCCAGCAGAGCGGACTCCGTACTGTAGTTAGCCCTAAAACCATATTGGGAGTCATGAAGGAGCTTCCCATCTTCAATGTGTTTTTGGAGGGCCTTGTTTTCATGTTTCTCTAATACTTGGGAGAGGGCCAGAAGAAGGGAGATTGGCCTGTAGTTGGCAGGGTCCGTCGGTTTGGCGTTAGCCTATTTAATCAGTGGAAGAATCGTAGCATTCTTCTATAATTCGGCATGTTGCCTGAGGAAAGGGAAGCATTAAAGAGCTGATTTACCGTGGGGTTTATGATGAGAGCTAATGGGTTCAGGATATTCGCTGAACATGGGTCGGTAGGAGAGCCAGACTTAATGCTTTGGAGGAGGGTCAGTGACTCTTCAAGCTGAAACTCAGGGCAAGCTTGTAAAGATGGAGGATCTAAACGGTGAAATTTGCGATTAGAACTAAGGTAGAAGGTCAGTTCTTCCTCTGAGATGTTAGTGAAGGCTTGTTGGATCACAGAGATCTTTTTTGTGGAAGAATTGAGCTATTTGCTTAGATTATTCTTCCGTGCATGGCCCTTTCTTTGTGATGGCTTTCAGGGCGGTAAAGGATTTAACTATGCTAAAGATTTCCTTACTCTTATTTTGGGCATTTTCTATCTTGGTTTGAAAGGAGTTTTTCTTGGCTGCCTTCACGAGAATGTAATGAGCTTTTAAGGTGTCTTTATACACCTTCCTGTCCTCAGGTAGATAGGATTTACGCCATTTCTGTTCCATTTTTCTACAATTTCTTTTGCTAGATATGAGGAAATCATTAAACCATGAAGTTGGTGGGCGACCTGTTTGAGGAGCGTGAAACAACCGGTACCTCTCCACCAATGTTGGTTCAGAGCCCTGAATCTATTGAGAGGGCACCGAGCTGGGGCTGCCAGACAGCTCCGGCAAGGAACGACCGAGGACGTCTGCTAACATCAGGATGGATATTTTATGGAACGTCCTGTAATTAGGGACCCTCTGCCCTGCGTTAGCCCGAGGGGCTGTGGCAGAGTTGGGAATGACAAATTTTAATAGGAGGTGGTCAGACCAGGTAATGGGAAGAGGTAGGCTTACTGATATGTCAAAGTTGTGAAAGATTTGGTCTAGGGTATGGCCCTTCTCATGGGTGGCCGAAGAAATAGATGGAAACATGTTGCAGGCCTATATCGTCTCCAACAAGGAAATTGTTTGAGGGTCTTTTCCATTGTCCATTTGTATATTGAAATCACCCAGAATAAGGCAGTTGATGTATTTTAAGGCCAGGGAGGTGGTGGCTGTATTAATCTTAGTAATAAAATTTCCAATTGCACCGGGAGGTCTGTAAATCAGAAAAACAGCTATGCTATGATGGGGGGAAAAGGTACAGCGGAAGCCTAAGGACTTTGCGCCCTCAATGTTTTCCATTGGGATGGGAGAGCAGTCTAGTTTTTTATTGTAAATTATGGTGAAACCGCCCCCCTTCCCACTCGGTTGGTCCCTCCTAAGGATTTTATAACCTGTAGGGATGGCCGAGGTGATAGTAGGGTTGGAGGCTTCAGACAGCCAGGTTTCAGTGAGAAATAAAAGATCAGGCTGTTCGTCTAAAAGTAGGTTATGAATGTGTGGTTCATGCTTTTGCAGAGTGACAATTTAAAAGGGTGGCCTTTAAGTCCTCTGTTTTCTTATTGTTTTTACAATTATTGGTGCAAGTTTCCTGGGCTGGAGGAGAGACCAATCGCACTTACTGCATCGAAAGTGTACCACCGAGCTCGGATCAGCCGCTGTACACTGACAAAAGGGTAGGCGCCTAAGGCTAAGCAGTTTTTCCCCATTGTAATATAGTGGAAGAAACTCACCAGAGGGCAACTGGGCAGCATGGCCGGTGCCGGACGCCTCTGGGCACCTCCAGGATGCCTCCGGGCATAGACTGGCTTGCCTTTGGTGCGCATTCGGTGCGCCAGTGGCGTGCGTCCGCTGCGCACATCTGTTTGCATCAGGAATATATAGGCTAATGCCTATGATGCAAGCTGGATCGCTAACACAGCTGAGGAAGTTGAAACTGCATGGGTGGAAGTGAGGAGCCCGATCGTAGCCCCTGCCCTCCGCTCAATCAGCGTATCAGCCACGGTGGACCAGAACTGGAGGGAAAGCGAGATGCGAATCAGAGCATCTTAGGAGGTGTAGGCAAGAAGAATCAAGTAAAGTGCAAGTGCCCGTAGGTAGGAGAAATTGTTAAAAAGCACAGAGTACTTCAGCCACACATATACAATTTAAAAAGTATTAAAAACCTAGTAGCAGGGCAGGAAACACTAAATCCTACCGCTGTCAGCTGCGCACATCCGTTTACATTGGGACAATATAGGCTAATGCCTATGATGCAAACTGAATAGCTAATGCAGCCGAGGAAGCGAAAACTGCGTGGGAAACAGGGGCTCAAATTGGATCATAAACTCAAAGCTGTTCTGAACTGGGGCCCCCAAAATATGTTTGGCCCTGGGCCCCCAAAATCATTAGGATGTCCCTGCTCACACAGAAATGCTGGGTATCCCTAAGTGGGTGTGTATGACATCTAGGGCACAGGCTGCATGAAAGGGAAGTCAAGAGGACTTGGAGCCTGAAACTTTGGCCCAAGATGTTAGAAACAAGAGGAAGGGCAAGAAGACTGGTAACACTGCTTCTAAGAGGTCACAGGATCAGAGGGAGCAGTCTCCCAGGGAGATGGCCTGCTGCCTGAGTAGAGAACTGCAGCTGAGGAGCTTGGGCTCCTTGAGCAAAAGAAATGCCCTACTTGTGAGGGCAAAGGCAGCATGCTGCCAGGCAAGAATAGGGAGATGCCAGTCTAACTCACATGGTTTATTGGGAGGATGGGCTCCTATATACTGAGGCCAAGGACTCAAAACCAAGGGCATCCAGAAGAGTAGTGGTCCCCCAATTATACAGAGAGTTCATCTTAACTTTAGCCCATGACATCCCACTTGCTGGGCATCTGAAACAAACAAAATCTCGGTCAGGTTAGTTAGCCATTTTTATTGCCCCAGATTCCTGAGAAAGTAACCGAGTTTGTCGCTCCTGTGTGACTGTCAAGCCAGCTTGGCAAGACATGCACATAACCAAAGGCTCCCTTAATCCCACTTCCAGTGGTTGGGACTCCCTTTGAGAGTCTAGGGATCGACATGGTTGGTTCGCTTGGTCCTCCTACTGCATCTGGAAACAGATTTATTCTAGTGGTAATGGACCATGTCACTAGGTATCCTGAGGCAATTCCCTTCAGGACTGCAACTGCACCCATACCAATTGACCTAGTTGGTACTCAACCATGGATGACTTTTGGTCAATTTCAGAATGGGACACGTTCCTGGCTGGCCTGCAGATTTTTGTTTGCTTTCTTTGTGTACTCGGCCATACATGAACGTAGGCCCAAAACATCCACTATGTCTTGTTTTGTTTGTTTGAGAGGCCTCTCCCAACTTTCCCTCGCTAAACTTAGAGGACCCCTTACAGGGTGGACAACAGAAGTGCAAAGGGGCTAAAGCTAACCCTCTTCTGAGGCATCTCTCTGTATGCAAACAAGAGGCATGGTATCTGGGCATCCCATCTCCTTCTGAGTTTGTCTGCAGGTGATAGGGGGTTGTGAATTTGTAACTTACACCACATTCGTCCCACATAGCTTTTAGGTATGCAGCAATGAGATTTGTTTCTGCTCAGACGTGAGTCCCTTGCTCACTTTGCCACTGGATTCAAGCAAGCCTGGCTGAAGGCGGCTGAAATGCCAGAAACCGGTCCTAGGAAGCTTGTTTCCGGTCCAGGGAAGGCATGGCTTGGCAGTTCGGGCTGGACTGTTCCCATGAGGCACAGGGTCAGAATGATTTGCATATGGCCATGTCTGAACTGGGATGGCAGAGTGGGTTAAAGAACGGTGATGGATTAAACCCAGATCTGTTGACTGGGTGTGAGTGTTTGATTGGTTCAGATGCTCTGTCCATCACCACCCCCTTTTGTACCGCTTTATTCGCCATAAGTTGGCAGGGTATGCTCAGACGAGAGTCCCTTGCTCACTTTGCCACTGGATTCAAGCAAGCCTGGCTGAAGACGGCTGAAATGCAAGAAACCGGTCCTAGGAAGTTTGTTTCCGTTCAAGGGAAGGCAAGGCTTAGCAGTTCGGGCTGGACTGTTCCCATGCTGGGGTGGCAGAGTGGGATAAAGAACGGTGAAGGATTAAACCCAGATCTGTTGACTGGGTGTGAGTGTTTGATTGGTTCAGATGCTCTGTCCATCACCACCCCCTTTTGTACCGCTTTGTTCTCCATAAGTTGGCAGGGTATGCTCAGACGTGAGTCCCTTGCTCACTTTGCCACTGGATTTAAGCAAGCGTGGCTGAAGACGGCTGAAATGCCAGAAACCGGTCCTAGGAAGCTTGTTTCCGGTCCAGGGAAGGCATGGCTTGGCAGTTCGGGCTGGACTGTTCCCATGAGGCACAGGGTCTGACTGATTTGCATATGGCCATGTCTGAACTTGGGTGGCAGAGTGGGCTAAAGAACGGTGATGGAATAAACCCAGATCTCTTGACTGGGTGTGAGTGTTTGATTGGTTCAGATGCTCCGTCCATCACCACCCCCTTTTGTACAGCACCCTATACACAGAGAAGATGAGATTATTGATAAGCTAGGGCAGCCACATTTCTCATTACCTTTGATTTGAGATCAGGGTATTGGCAGATTGGACTGGCCCAGGGAGCCAAGGAAAGGCCTGCATTCTGTACCCCAGAGGGACACTTTCAATTTAAAGTGATTCTTTTTGGACTCAAAAATGCACCTACCTCTTTTTAAAGGTTAGTGAATTGAGTTCTGTCAGGCCTGGATGATTTCAGTGCAACTTATCTGGATGATATTGCTATCTTTAGCTCCACAAGGGAGGATCACCTGGTCCACCTGAAAGAAGTTATGTAGGCCCTTCTTTGGGTATTTTTTTTTTTTTTTGCATTTTTTATAGTGTGAACTTGACTTGAAGGTATTAGAGCTCTTTACAATATTTGCACATAATTTTTACAAGTAAAGCATATGAGGCGAGGTCGTCATGTTAGGCACACAAAGGTAAAAAATCTCTAATATATAGTAGGAATACACAATAGATGGTATGGATGGAAAAGTTCGGAGGAAGCGATGGTGGGTTGTTTCAGAGGTAGGAGGAATAGATGTGTAGTACTTTCCAGTGGTAATGAAGTTCCAGTTCTGACATGGTGGAAGGGGGTAGTGAGTCTCATGAAGTTGATCATTTTAGGAGGGAGTGTTCAAGTATTTGTTAAGGGGAAATAATTTGAGGCTGTGTTAACATTACATGATAAGACCTCCCAGCTATACCACATATTATTTCCAACTTGCTACAGAGGCTCCCAAAACCCAGACCCAAGTCATAGTATTCCTTGGCTTGACTGGGTAGTACAGGAGGTTTGTGAAGGGGATGGGACTATTTTATTTGTTTTATTTGCAGAGTTTTATATGGCGCAAACATGAACCATTGAGGGTATCAGAGTGCTGTATAGATAGCAGTGCAATCATGCATGAAGGAAAAGAAAGCACAATGGAATAATCAAACAACAATACAGGTATAGTATAAACAAACAAGCTGATAGAGTCAAGAAGCCTAGGTGACTTCAGATGAACTGCTGGAGAAATCTATTCAAAAGGAGCGTTTTAACTTATGTTTTTTAAAGGAGTTCGTTGAGGGGTTTGTCCTGATTTCTGGAGGAAGATCATTCAATATTGTTGTCCCACTCATGAACTTGCCTTTAAAAATTAGCTTAAGAAGTTCATACGGACCACAGGATGCCAAAAGACTTTTTACCCCCTAAAAGAGGCTATGTGCTTAGCAGATGCCTCTGAACAAGGGATTAGAGCAGTGTTATCACAAACAAATGATGAGGGCCAGGATCAATCAACTGCCTTTATTAGCATGTGACTCCTACCTAGAGAGCAGCGTTGGAGTGCCATTGAAATGGAAGCATTTCCTGTGATGTGGTCTCCGAAGAAGCTGAGAACATACCTATTAGGGACTCACTTCAAGGTTCAAACTGACCACAGGCCACTCAGATGGCTGATGCAGATGAGAGGAGAGACCCCCAAATTAAAGAGGTGGTCAATTTCTCTACAGGGTATGGATTTTCAGTGGAACTGACCATGCCAATGCAGAGGGCCTTTCCAGGCTTTCCTACTTAGATGAAGAGAACAACCAGGGGACAGCTTAGTTGCTCGTCACTTTTCGTCTTTTGGGGGGGGGGGGGGTTAATGTAAGCCCTATTTGTATTGTCAACCCCCCCCCCACATGCTTTTTGCCCCAATGCTGATGGTTATGACTCTGAAAGTGCACTGGAGCCTGCTGCCCAGGCCCCTGTGCCAGTGCTCTCTCCCTAAAACAGATATATGTAAAGTGGTAACCTCAATTGACAAAGGACTATAGCCCCCTTATAAGTACCTAGTATATGGTAACACGCTGTGTTAATGTGGTCACCAGGGACTGAAGCACAGTTTGTGCCACCCTGAGTGACCCACGTAAACTACTGACAGCAGGCCTGCCATTGCAGATTGCAGAAGCAGTGTAAACTGCTTGATCTTGACTTTCATAATATATGCCAGTCATCCCTAAAGAAGGCCTCCTAAAGCCTAGGAGGCAGGGTGCATTATATTAAAGGGGTGGACATGTAAGTGCAAGCTTATATGTACCTATAGTGGCCTTTACCATTAAAGTACACTATAAGTGATAGACGGTCAATATGATAACATGGGCTGTCACCCAGGCAAACCCTGCTTGGCATCTAAATATTTCATGTTTGGGACAGTGTTTAATTTGTAATAGAAATTGAGGTACTGGGTTTTTCAGAACCGGTACCGAACCGGTAACCCAGCGGTGTCAGGGTACACCCTAAGACCTCGAGTACTTTCCTGATTCAGACACAGAAACTCAGAGTCTGCTAGGTGAAGTCAAAGATCGAATTTATTGACTGCAACCAAGTAACAGGCGTCCTAGAAGAACAACACGGTGTATATTCTCAGGAGACTGCTCAATCTTACAAAGCCAGGCTTCTCTTTTTATACAAAATATTAAGCTTTAGGCAAACATTCTCTACATTTCATTAGACCATTCACATGTTTTCACTACAAAGAAAAAGCAGAGTCATGATGACAAGCCCACATTTCAGTTCGTCCAGCCCACAATAAATTACACGGCAAGGCCCAACATTTTCATCAGATATCGGTGGACCCCCAATAAAAACGGGCACCTCCTCATCATAAAGCAAGTGGGAGATAAAATAGCAGGGGCAGGTATGAGCAAGATTAGGCAGGGTGTGTGTGCAATGAAAAAGGTTTATGGCAGGCTGTGCCTTGATGCTATCTCGCTCGGCCACTGGGAAAGGATCTGGCCGGGCAGGTTCGACCTGGGGCAATGGTTTCAGCTTGCCCAGGTCACAGGGAAGTCAATTAATGTGTACGTGTCCTTCAGAATCAAATTTGGCTGTAGTTATAAGCCTATGTGAGGGCAACTCACAAAATGGCTGCCGTACACAAAATGGAAGCCAAGGGTTCAGAACGAAAATGACGATTTCGAGGTGAAATCGTTACTCGAATATGACGAAAATGCTTGTACATAGTGTACTAGCCATTCTCGGTCTTTTGATATAAAAATCGTCATGCTACGACAAAGTTTATTACACGAGTCCAGAATTTTCAGAACCCCAAACCCTCCTTTTGCCCTTACATAGGCAATTAACCTATCCTCATGCTAATCTGAGTACAGGTCTATATTCCTAAAGTCATTGAGATGTTGCTGTAACATCATCCTAGTACTTAGCTCGTCTCTTGATACAGTTTTCCTTACACATGATGTAGCACAGAAGCCACATATTGCAGGAGCACACTGCACGCACAGACAGAACAGGAAAAGAATGGCTAAGACCATCCCAATGACCATCAGAATTTTCCACCCCCAGGCGGATATCAGTTCCCAGAACCATCCCATTAACGACCAATCTCCTTTATCCACATGAATAGATTCGGAAATCTTATGCAGTTTGGAGATGGCCTGGTACACTGTTGGAGCGTTATCTGGAATGAAAACACAGCAACTCGATTGGATCAATTTACATACCCCACCTCGGTCTGCAAGTATGACATCTAATGCGACCCTGTTCTGAAGGGTCATAAGACGATCCGACTGGAGCTCAGCAGTCAAGTTACTAAGAGCACCGGCAGTTTCAACTACTGTGGACTCAACCACCCTTGTCAATTGCCTTATGTTCCTGCTATTAACCATTGGTAATGTAATGTAATGTAATGTAATGTAAGTGACATTTATACCGCGCAGCTTCCACTCCAAGGAGTATCTTGGCGCTCACACAACTCAGATGGAAGAGTTGGGAAAGGAAAAGGATGTCCTAATTTCTGCACACACATTACACTAGGGTCCTGTACAAGACGTCAGGCAGAGAAAAGATCCAGGTTTTCAATGCTTTCCTAAAGGGAGCTTCTTGAGAAAGAGACCGCAAGGAAAGGGGAAGTTTGTTCCAGGCTTTGGTTCCCAGTACAAAGATGGATTTGCCACCCTTTGTGGCCAGTTTGAAATAAGGTGGAGTGAGAAGGTTCTGGTTTGCAGATCTCAGACAGCGCGCTGGATAATATCTTTTAAACCCATTTCGAAGATAGGTTGGGCCACGTTGGTGGAATGCCCTAAAGGTAATAAGGAACGTCCCCAGAACGGCAGAAAACCCTTTACGAAGTCCCCAAATTCTTGTCATGCAGTGTCTTCTTTACTCAAGACACCTCTAACTATCCTTGTCTTGTGGTAGTCTGCCGCTGCTGTGTAGGTGGGAGGCAACAGGAACGAAACAAAACATGTGCCCAAAAAGTCAGGGGGTAACCATGTATAGGCTCTATCATGGCAGATGAAATAGGTACCCTTAGCTGCTAAAAACGAAGGGGAAGTCTGGGATGCAAAAACATACGTTTCAGTACAGACACTCTTCCCTAACTGAGCTCTTGGATTCTTGCCAGTACCTTGCAGACACAGGTGTCCCTGATGGGGTACAATCCAAATCGGGGAAGATCTCTTAGCTTGCTGTTTCTCACTCAGAGTAGCTCCATATCCGGTTACGTTCCATCCTATGTATACTAGTGTCTCATCTCTCGGGATAGTCTCATAGGAAATATCTTCCTTAATCATGTCCACTATACCCTTAACTAGAGCACTATTCTTAGGATTGTCTGTTACAGAACGTAGGGGGTAGACTTCATGTGCGTAGATGAACATTATTCTGTATGCCCACACAGAACCATTGTGGCTGAAAGGCAGGACCAGGTAGGGAATACCTTTATCCGTTGTGTGAGGCATAAGACCACACACCCAACAGTTAGTCGTGTTCATTACTAGTTGGTGTTGGTGCAAAAGCTGAACGAAGGAGTTATTAATAAACTCTAATCTCCTAGCGGATTCATGTTCAGGAAGGGGTTGAAAAGAGTGTGGGGAAACAGTGGAAAGAGGAGGTGTAGGCGATGTAGTGGGCGCAAATGTTATTCGAAAAGAGAATAAAACATATCCTATAAAAACATCATCATACTGAATAACATGAAAATGCACAATATCAAAAAGCTTTTCTTTGTCATCATTTTACATATTCTGCTTTTAAAGTTCGTTTCTTTGGCAGGTCTCTCCATCTGGAAAAACTCCATCCTCTCTAAAGTGCTGCTCGCGATGGTAGGTTGTTTCTGCTAAGGAATGCTTCTGTCAGTCTAGGGCAACTCCCTTAGACCAACCAGAACTGTCGACCTAACGTCGTCAGCTGCACCCCAAAGACTTTGGGCAATCGTGACCCTAGCAGCGGAACCCGGATGGCGGTTCGAAAAACAAAAATAAGCAAGTTTCTCAGATGGGAGAGCTGCGCTTTCAAAAATAGAGGGGAAAAAAAACTTTTATTTGTCCATAGGTCTCGGCCTCAAATTATAGCGCTTCTTTCCAGGTACTGTTTGGTCCTGAAACAGGAGTTCAGGCTCTGTAGTGTCCAATTGAACTGACGGTGATACAGCTGGTTGCAAAATATTGTCACTCTCTTTTTCAGTACTTGTTCCTTTCACACGTGCATCACTGAATGGCAAAAAACAAGGCACGGGTTCAGTCTCTGAGTCGGCGACACCCTCCTGGACCCACCGGTCGTACGGCAGAGGCAAAGGGACCCTCTTGCAATGTACGCCGTGGATCCAGTGCTTCTTTCCTTCCACTCGAACAGCTGATCTTGTTGAAAGACGGACGCGGTGTGCGCCGGTCCACCTGGGCTGGTCGTTCTTTGTTCGCTGAAAGTTCTTTACCAGCACCCAGGATCCAGGAACGATCTGATGTCCTGGAGCTTCAGAGAACTGAGGCAGTGTATCATGCACCTGTTGATGTAAAACACGCAATTTAGCCCTCAATTCGTACAAGTAGTCAAGCAAAACAGGGTATTCGATTTCACTGAACTTTGTAGGCCTTGGCACTCCCCATATGTTGGCCGGGCGGCCAAAAACAATCTCATAAGGACTAAGTCCCACTCGCGAATGCACAGTCATTCTGGTTGATAGGAGTTCTAGGGGTAGAGCGTCAGGCCATTTAAGACCAGAGCTCGCTTGAATTTTGGCCAGTTTAAGTTTTAACGTGCCATGGCATTCTACTAGTCCAGCTGATTGGGGGTGATTTGCAGCGTGGAATTTCTGGTGAATGCCTAGCCCTTCACATACTTTCTTCATCACTCGACCCACAAATTCACTCCCATTGTCGCTCCAGACCATTCTCGGCATTCCAAACCTAGGGAAGAACTCTTTCACAAGGGCTTTAGCTGTGGATAAGGCAGTGTTGTCCTTTAGGGGGTAGGCTTCCACCCATCTTGAAAAGGCACAAACAACAACGAGTACGTATTTTAAATTGTTGCACCTCTCCATGTGGATGAAATCTAGCTGCAAAACCTCGAACGGATACGTAGGAGGCGCAAAATGACCAGCTGGAGTTGAGGTTCCCCTACCAGGATTGTATTTCAGACACACCATGCAATTCTTGACCACATTTTCTGCACACTTAGGAATTCCTGCATTTTGCCATACTGGAGCCAACAACTTACAAATCCCTTTCACACTGATGTGAGCCATTCCATGGGCCATTGTAACCACTGCAAGCACGTACGCATCGGGTAACAACCATCTCTGATGCTCTGACAATTTAATCCAGCAACCATTGGCATCCATTTTACCCGTACTTTCTCTCCACACACTCAACTCTTTCTCTGTAGCTTCAGCTTGAATCGACTTCACACTCTCTATCGTGTCTTCACACATTCCAATGTCACCAATCCATCTTGCAGGACCTGCAACATACATTCGCCTCATCACATTTCTCGCTGTTTCTTTTGCGATTTCGTCAGCAAATGCATTTCCACGACCAACATCATCAGTCACCTTCTTGTGTGCGCTACATTTCACAATCGCAACTTGCAACGGCAAGGTCAGTGACTCAAGAAGCTCATTCACCAACTGACCATGCTGTATCTTAGCTCCATGCGAAGTCAGGAACCCACGCTCTTTCCACAATCGTCCAAAACTGTGAGCCACTCCAAATGCATACTGGCAGTTGGTATAGATAGTCACTTTCATTCCTTTCGACAACACACATGCTCTTGTAAGTGCAATCAACTCTGCTGCTTGTGCTGAATTATGTGGGATACGTGCAGCTTCAACAATTGTATGCAAAGTCGTGACAGAATATGCTGCAGTCGTATCACCATTCGGAAGCTTGAAGCATGAACCATCCACCCATAAGGTACCATCACACTTTACTAGAGGAGTGTCCCTAAGATCTATTCTCCCTTTCGTTTCTTCTGTTCTAAGAAAACAATCATGCTGTTCTGAAGCATCTAATTCCTCTACACTTGGCAACAACGTAGCTGGGTTAAGAGTGTTGCATCTTTTTATGTGCACATGACTCGCTAACAATGTCAACTCGTAACCTGACAATCGAGCACTAGTTAAGTGCTGTGTCTTGGTTCTGTTTAGCAACGTGTCCACTGCATGTGGAACCATCACAATTAACGTGTTATTCATCACTAAACCAGCAGACTGCCGAATAGAAACAGCTGCTGCCGCTGTTGCTCTTCAACAACTCGGCAATGCTTTAGCTACCGGATCCAAAGTCGATGAAAAATACGCACATGGACGCTGCTTGTCTCCAAACAACTGTGTTAACACTGACAATGCACAACCCTCTTTCTCATGGACATACAATGTAAAGGGCTTACTGTAGTCGGGGGTACCCAACACAGGAGCCGAACATAATGCTGTGCGCAATTCGGAAAAACTTTTCTGACACTCTTCAGACCATGGAACGGGATTCGGTGTATCTTTACACGTTAATGCCACCAATGTTGTTTATTTATTTATTTATTTATGTTTCTTGTATAGCGCAGGAATTCGATCTCCGAGGAGATATCTCCGCGCTGTGTTGTTCCGAAGATAGGCAAAGACAGAAAGCTTGTGTGACAAAATTAGGATTGCTGGATGGGAAACAAGTGCGTCTTCAGACATTTTCTAAAAGTAACAAGATTTGAATTTTGTCTTAAAAAGAGGGGTAGTGAATTCCATAAAGTAGGACCTCTAAATGAAAGGGCTCGGCCTCCTTGTCTTTCTTTTTTGATCCTAGGGATCTGTAGTAAAGCTTGATTTTCAGATCTTAAGGTTCTTCCTGGTTGATAGAATCGAAAGATTTCCGTCAGATACCTAGGACCAGTCCCATACAAGCATTTGTGAATTGTACAACATATTTTAAATTGTACTCTCTGACACACAAGGAGCCAGTGCAGCTTGTTCAGTAGGGGATATGAGGGGGATCTAGCAGGAACATTAAGGATCAACCTGGCGGCGGTATTTTGAACAACCTGTAGCCTCTTCAGTTGTTCTACATTAGCGGATATAAGCAATCCATTGCAGTAGTCAAGCCTACTCATAACTAAAGTCTGCACTAATGTTCTCCGATGATAATCTGCTAAGTAAGGAAATACCCTTCTGAGTAAGCCAATGACTCTCATGCAGGTTCCTGTGACCTGTGTGGCATGGTCTTTTAGCACCAGTGATTGATCTAGCTTGACACTCAGATTTTTCACACTTTCCTTGGGGGAGGGAGCTGCACCCAGTTCTGGAGGCCACCACTCAGGTGACCAAAGGAGTGGGGCGTTTCCAAAGAGCATGACCTCCGTCTTGCCCACATTACATTGTAGGCAATTGGAGGTCATCCATCCAGCTATTGCTCTCATTCCAGCAGCAAAGGAATTCCTTACTGCAGGAGTCATATTTTGGAAAGGGAACAGCAGCTGGGTGTCGTCAGCATAGGATATTGGTGTGAACCCATATTTTCTTGCAACAGTCACCAGGGGGGCCACATACACATTAAATAATGTGGCGCTTAGACACGAGCCCTGTGGCACCCCCTTGGTGAGCTCCCTAATGGTGGAGTAGTGGGAGCCCAAGCGAACATTTTGAGATCGGTTGGAAATTAGCGCTGGGACGCTCTTGGGCAGCCATGCGCTTTATAAATTAAATTTCATTTCATTTCATTTCATTTCAAAGGTTTGGCCAGCAAGGAAAAATTTGGTATCCACTGTCTACAGTATGATGTAATACCCAAGAAAGCACGCACCTCTCTCTGTGTTCTTGGCACACTCAATTTTGCTATTGCCTGAATTCTTTCTGGGGTCAGTTTCCTTCCCTCCTTTGATAAGAGATGACCGAAGTAGGTCACTTCTTGTTGACAATATTGCAATTTTGAGAGAGACACTTTGTGATGCAAATCACACAAATGATGCAACAAAGACAACGTGGCTTCTTTACAGATTTCCTCAGTATCTGCAGCAACAAGCAAATTATCAACATACTGAATGAGGGTAGCGCCATCAGGTAAAACAATCGTATCAAGCTGTGTTTTTAAAGCTTGACTATATATTGATGGACTTTCACAGTAGCCCTGGGGAGCGCGTTTAAAGTGGAAGCTTCGACCTCCTAAACTGAAGCCAAAAATATCCCTGCTCTCCTCAGCAATCGGAATGCTGAAGAAAGCATTCTTTAAGTCAATCACCGAAAACCAGGTGGCAGTAGCTGGAATCATAGTCAATAGGGCAGTAATGTCAGGAACAACTGGAAATTGTGGCACAACTATTTTATTGACCTCTCTAAGATCAATCACAAATCTGTAAACAGGTGGCTAGGAAGGGTCAGTTCGCTTCAAAACAGGCAGAACAGGACTATTGCAAACGTTGCCTCTTGTCTCTTCAATCACATCTTTTTCAATCAGATCGTAAATGATTGCTAACAACGCTTTTTCACCTTCACTAGAGATATTGTATTGGGGAATTCGTGGCATTTTAACATTGGCTTTCAATGTCACAACATATGGTGGTATCTCCAAGAGACCCACATCATTAGGACCAGTAGCCCAAAGAATATCAGGAAGAAATGACAATTCTGTCGGGAGTTTATCCCTTGACAAATACATTGGAGAAACCACTTTCTTACCCAGTGTAAGTTGTACTCCCGAAGGAGAACAGTACAAAGTCGCATACAATATTTTTAACAGATCCAATCCCAACAAGTTTTCACCACAACCTGTTGTCAGAATAAGGGGTGCTTCAAATTCACAAGGACCAACAGAAAGGGACATAGGACTAGAAATTGGGTTCCTAACCGGGGCGCCAGAAAAATCTACAGAAACATTCATTTCGCCAGACAAAGGTGCGCCAGGGAGTTTGGAGTGCATAATAGAACTCTTTGTAGCACCAGTATCCAACAGAAAAGGTTCTGACACACCTGATGTAATCACCTCAACGTAAGGTCCACTCTGATCTACTGGAACTGAGACAACTCCCTCTCTTTGTCTATGGCTGTCCTAGCAATCATTACCTTCCATATGTTCATCTTCTGTATAGTAGTCATCAGCATAGTACTGAGCCGTCCTACCAGACGCGTTATTCTGCTGATCAAAACTATTCATTGAATTTTGAAGGCGGAAGGGAACGTGCGTTCTGGGGGAAATTTCCACGTCCTCTACCTCTAGGTGCTTGTTGAACACCTCGATCTCGTGCACCTGAAACACCATTCGCGCGCTGTAACAAAACAGGGCAACTATACTTGAAATGACCCTCTTCCTTACAATATGAACACTGATTGGTACCTACAGGGACACGTTGTTGAGTATACTCGACTCTTTGCGAGTTCCTCTGAAACTGTTGAGGTTGCTGATAGTTATTCTGATAGTTATTCTGACCACTACTATTTTGGCCACCACGTGGCGGATACGCTTGCTGTAACAGAACCTTCGTTTTTAACTCTTTAGTTTTCTTCTCTGCTCTATCTTTCTCATCTTTGTCTCGATTTTCGTAGTACTGGGCAGTAGCCAATATCTGTGCTGAAGAGGAAACTGCCCAAGAACTCTCTGAGTCTTTCAACTTTTTACACAACTCGTGAAGTAAATTGTGCACGAACCTCCTCTGCTTTTTAAAAACTCCTGCAAGCACTTACAGCGGATCGAGCGCTGCTCCTTGCACCAGATTACACGGCCGCCATCGCTAGCGCGAGGCCACGCCCACTCGTTAGGCCACGCCCACCCTCCTAGCCTATTAAAAGCGCTGATTACAAGCGCGCCCACAGAAACAGAAGACCTCTGAGGCGGAAGCCGGAGGTGGTGTGAATCGTGTTTTTAAAATTGCTTTTCTGTGATTATTTCTCATTTGTTAAAACTTGTGCCCATTCAGAGATCTCCTCTGCTTTTTAAAAACTCCTGCAAGCACTTACAGCGGATCGAGCGCTGCTCCTTGCACCAGATTACATGGCCGCCATCGCTAGCGCGAGGCCACGCCCACTCGTTAGGCCACGCCCACCCTCCCAGCCTATTAAAAGCGCTGATTACAAGCGCGCCCACAGAAACAGAAGACCTCTGAGGCGGAAGCCGGAGGTGGTGTGAATCGTGTTTTTAAAATTGCTTTTCTGTGATTATTTCTCATTTGTTAAAACTTGTGCCCATTCAGAGATCTCCTCTGCTTTTTAAAAACTCCTGCAAGCACTTACAGCGGATCGAGCGCTGCTCCTTGCACCAGATTACACGGCCGCCATCGCTAGCGCGAGGCCACGCCCACTCGTTAGGCCACGCCCACCCTTCCTCTCCATAAATGTGCTTCCTACGCAAGCGCAGCGGACGAGCGCAGCGGGAGCGCCGTTTGCGCGCCTAAGGCAAGCCCGTCTGCGCCCGTCCGCGGTCCAGGGCCACAACCCCTGCTCCACCAGATGGCCACATACGGTGGAGCAAGCAGGATCTACTGAACTTATGCCACAATATCAACGATTCCTGCAAGCATAGTTTATGCGTGGAAAACGACATGGGCTGCGAACACTGTCACTTCTCATTTGACCATGGTAAGAATACAATCAATATAGGCTATACCTTGCACTGCGGACTGCTTAATGTACGCTCACTGAGAAAACACAGGCTAGACCTATATGATCTACTTACTGAGAACCAATGGGATCTTGTGTTTCTTACAGAGACATGGCTAGATAATGAGTCTACACCCTACGCCCTTGAGGCAATTCCAGGAGGGTACACAATACATAGACAGGATAGACCCACAGGCAGAGGAGGTGGAATCGCAATTATAGCCCGCGGAAATCTACGATGCCAGCTAGACAGCTCTCCCATCCTGGACAGTGAAGCAGGGAGCTTCACTATCAAAGTGAACAATAACTACACGCTAAAGGGCATACTAATTTACAGACCCCCAGGCCCCATAGCCAGGTTCGAGGAGAGTCTGGTTGAAGGAATCATAGAAACCACACTGTGCAATGACAAGTTTCTGGTACTCGGGGATCTCAATTTACATCTTGATAACCCCTCAGACAACGTCAGTAAGAATTTTGGTCAGGCACTGAAAGCCCTCCAACTTACCCAAATTGTAAGAGGCCCTACCCATCAACTGGGTCATTTGCTGGACCCCATATTTGTCAACTGGGGGGAAGCAGAAGCTATGACCCCAATTCCCATTCCCTGGTCGGACCACTATTTGGTCCCTTTTTCCATACGAATCCCTGGAAGCAGACCCCCACAGCCACCAGTCATGTACCATCTCAAACGGAAATGGGCTACATTCTCTCAGTCTAAATTCTGTGTAGAACTAACGAAAGGAGGAAGCCCAGGAGGGAAGGATGCTGACACGGCCAATGCTAACCTCTGCACACGCATTAATCAGGCACTAGACTGCACAGCCCCTTTGCGAAAAACCACACCTGGGGGACGCATAAACAAAACTGCCCCGTGGTTCAACGTGGAACTAAGAGTTCAGAAAACCGCACTGAAAAGAACCGAAAGAGAATGGCGCAAGACTTTCTCTGAAGAAACCAGAACCAATTATCTAACCGAGAGACGAACCTACCATAGACTAATCAGAAAGACGAAAACAGCATACTATACGACTAGGATCAGTGAGGCTGGTAACTCGACGAAAGAGCTGTTTTCACTCTACAAAACTCTTTCAAGCGGAAACTCAGCTACTGTCCCCGATGACTGCTCGCCAGAATTGTGTGACAAAATCGCAGATTTTTTCTCTGAAAAAAATAACAAAAATCTACTCAGCATTCCCTACGCAGCCTAAAACCGGGGCAGACTT
This sequence comes from Lissotriton helveticus, assembly GCF_964261635.1. Lineage (NCBI taxonomy): Eukaryota > Metazoa > Chordata > Amphibia > Caudata > Salamandridae > Lissotriton > Lissotriton helveticus. The sequence continues at coordinate 1,925,036,802 of NC_136057.1, forward strand.
TGTTGAAAGCCCAAGGGAGTGGGGAGATAAACCAAGACTTACCAACTTTGTTACCCCTCCCACGGAAGATCTTCTAAAAATCTGTAGGTCGGTGAAGTCGGGCTCTCCTCGAGACCCAACCACACCCAAACGCCTGACGGACAGTCTAAGGGTACTAGAACCATACATCAGACATCTACTTGATGTATCTTTTAGCACCAGGACAGTACCTAGGGATTGGAAAAAGGCGGTTGTTCTGCCCCTCAGGAAGAAACCTACCATCAGTTTTAAGAAACTTGACAATCTCCGCCCTATCTCACTCCTGCCCTACCTGGCCAAGGTGGCTGAAAAAATGGTCAATATACAACTAATGGACTTCGTGGAAAAGGCTGCCCTATTGCATGACACCCAATTCGGATTCCGCCCCCGCCACTCTACAGAGTCCGCACTGCTGACTGCAGTTGAGACCCTACGTCAGGGGGTGGATGAGGGACATACCATGGCCCTCATCCTATTGGACCTGAGTGCAGCTTTCGACACTGTGGCGCACGACAACTTGCTACAGTGTCTGAACAACGGAGGAATATCCGAAGCTGCACTCCAATGGTTACAATCCTTCCTGACAGGAAGAAGCTTCCAGGTTCGCCAGGGTGACCACTACTGGAGAGATATAGGTTTGGGACAGGGCGTTCCCCAGGGTTCGTCTCTGAGCCCAACCTTGTTTAATCTCTATGTCTCTCCAGTGGCCACAATTGCCGTGAGTCACGGATTGAGCATCGTGTCATACGCCGATGACACGCAGCTGGCTATCTCCCTATCGCGTGCACCCGGTCTTGCGATGGACAGTTTCAGGGATTGCATGCAAGAACTTGCAACCTGGATGTCCACCAACTGCCTTAAATTAAACGGCAACAAGACCGAGGTGCTCGTTGTGGGGAGGAACCCATCTGCTTGGTCATCGGCGTGGTGGCCACCATGCCTGGGTGAAGCTCCCATACCCCGCCAGGGAGTAAAAAACCTTGGCGTATGGCTCGACGCTGACCTATCTTTTGGACCCCAAATAGACCGAGTTGCAGGTGTCTGTTTTAGTGTCCTAAACATCATAAGGAAGGTCCTTGACCTCCTTCCTATGTCAGCACGGAAAACACTGGTACACGCCCTTGTGACATCACGCCTAGACTACGGCAATCTACTCTACCTGGGTACCACCTGCAAAGCTATGAAGCGCCTTCAGGTAATACAGAACGCGGCAGCCCGTCTCATCCTAAAAATCCCCAAACGATCAGACACCAAAGCCGCTCTCAAAACCCTCCACTGGTTGCCAGTAAAAAGCAGAGTAGAATTCAAAGCCCTCTGTACATGCCACCGCATCCTAGCGAAGAAATCACCTATCCCACTCCTGAACTTAGTGACAAGGCATACACCTGCACGCGATTTGCGCTCCTCTTATGGGGGCCTACTTCAGGTTCCTAGGGTCAAAAGGGCCCGTATGGGCGGACGCTCCTTCCGTCATCTGGCAGCGAAAAAGCTGGAATTCCCTCCCTCTCCATCTCCGTCTGGATCCTTCCGAAGCCAGCTTCCGCAAGAACCTAAAAACATACCTGTTCTCCAGATAACTGATCACTGGTCTCCAACCTCGCACAGAGTTCTTCAGTTGTAGCGCGGGGACACGCGTTTGCGTAACCAAGCGCTTTATAAGCTACCCTTATTATTACTTATCGACGAATAACCGTTGACCACCTTCTGTACTCATATCTTGACCACTGTGGTCGACAAACGTTTCCTCAAACCTGGTGAAGAAATCAGACACCGTTTCATCTTTCTTCTGCTTACACGCAGACAATTTATCCCAATTTACTCGCATGGCAGGCATTAAAGTCTTCATGTAATCAATGATCTTACCAGGAAGTTCTGCTACTAAAGGCTCAGGTTTAGCACCACCAACTTGTCGGTCATCTGCAGCAGCAATATTAGCCCATGAGTCACCTAACTCCTGATCATGATCTGCATGACGAATCTTTCCCCATAAGGGCTGTGGAACAACATTCCCAAACAACATGTCTATATCCCCTAAATTCATCATACATGACCCAGCAGTCTGTGACAACTCCTAGTAATACCCTGCAGGATTTTTACGGGGATCAGGCAATGTCTGCTTAAGGGCCAAAACTTCAGCTCGCTTCCATGGAACATGTACCCACACACGCTGAAAATGAGGCTGAATAGGTGGGTTAGCTGCTAGGTCCCCTTTCCTCCATTGTGGGGGTACTTCTCTCATGGGATATTGTCTTCCCTTCTTTTTAACAGAGGAATCAGACTCAAACAACGACTTAGAAACACCTTCAGTCCTAAGCGACAACAATGTCGCAACTGCTTTCTTAACATCTGAACCCACATTTGCGCCTTTTGAAAACTCGAACCGCACATGGCTCAACTCGGGCGGATTAGAGTCCAAATCATTGTCCTCTAAATCTTCACACAGAAAAGCACACATTTTCTCAAAAACGTATCTCTGCTTCGATGCTTCCCACTGATGGAAGACATCCATAACACATTCTAAATCATATTTTTCCAGGTCAGTAACCCATTTATGTGCCAAACAATTCAACGTTTCCTTCTCCCTAGAATCAGGCAGTTGGCTACGCAACTGCTTGCGCTCTGTGTCAGGAGTTACACTTGTTGCACCAAAGAGAGGATGCAAAAAACTAGCGACAGTACTAGCCACTCTCTGACGAACAGAAGGAGAAGTCGATGAAAAGACAAGCGGAAAAGCAGGGTGAGGCAAGGCAGATGCAGAGGCAGTGTCGGAAGGAGTACCAGGAGTGGTAGTCGTTATAGTAGTCAAAGTTGTAGGAAGAAAAGGCAGAGCAGATGTCAAAGCCGGTGGCCCTTGAGGAGGCTGCACCGGAGGAACAGGAGCCAGCTGAAGAGTAGCTGGTGGGTGCTGTGGAGGAACAGGAGGCACAACAACCACAGGTTGTGCAACTAAAGGTTGCGGAGGTGCCGTAGCATTTTGCGCATAAGGGGGTGGCGAACTTAACAAATGTGACATCAGGGGATCTTTTTCAAGGTCTTTTGCTGCATCTTGCTGAAGAGGCGGCAAAACTGGATAACATTTATCGATTACCATTTTACGTTGCCTGTGCAACTGCTCACTCATCTGTTCTTCTTCATTGTCTTTAAACTGCATAGCAGCTTGCATTATCGAAATACCCCTTTCTCTCTTATTTTTCTTCGCTAATTTAATTTCTTTCTGTTTGACTTCCTTACGCCATAGGCGGAAAGAGTCAAACATCGCCGGCCGGGCTTTCTTCTTAAAAAGTTTAACTTCGAGGTTATCTAAGATTTCCGTGTCAAAGCTCCCATATTGGGGCCATTTTAAAACACCATCCTTTCTGGTGTATCGGATCCATACTTCATTGTATGTGATGGGGCCTACTCCATGTTTCACATACAATTCATAGGTTGGAGTTCCAATCGGAGGAACCGGGCACGAGTCCTCCTATCGGGAGTCCCTATTATTACAACCAAGACAAAACAAATTTCCAAGTCTGCTAAGACCAGGCATCTTCGCTCTCTAGTCTAGCTTCAAACTTCAAAGGATTTTCGGTTATGATATTCTCATGAATACACGAGTCCTTCGGCTTTGGTACTTGCAAGTTCCAAATCACAGATCCCGAAGGGATACCCAAAACTAAGAACCAACTAACTGACTGGGACTGGGAGACGCTCCACTTATACTTAACTGAGATATCGATGACGTCACCAGAAGACTCGTCTATCGTTTCGCTCTACCAAACATCAAGGGTCCAAATCAGGGCGATAGCCAGGGCAGCAGTCCTTTGTAGCCGTCGGGAAGCGGGGAACCTCGCAGCAAAGACTTTTGGACCACGTCGACATGCAGGGGTCGATGAAGTGGCGGCCTTCCTCCAGAATTTTCACACGAAGCTCCTCACGGACCTCTGGCTTGGACCGGTACCATTGGTATCACCCCAGATTGGGCGCCAGCTGAGGTACTGGGTTTTTCAGAACCGGTACCGAACCGGTAACCCAGCGGTGTCAGGGTACACCCTAAGACCTCGAGTACTTTCCTGATTCAGACACAGAAACTCAGAGTCTTCTAGGTGAAGTCAAAGATCGAATTTATTGGCTGCAACCAAGTAACAGGCGTCCTAGAAGTACAACACGGTGTATATTCTCAGGAGACTGCTCAATCTTACAAAGCCAGGCTTCTCTTTTTATACAAAATATTAAGCTTTAGGCAAACATTCTCTACATTTCATTAGACCATTCACATGTTTTCACTACAAAGAAAAAGCAGAGTCATGATGACAAGCCCACATTTCAGTTCGTCCAGCCCACAATAAATTACCCGGCAAGGCCCAACATTTTCATCAGATATCGGTGGACCCCCAATAAAAACAGGCACCTCCTCATCATAAAGCAAGTGGGAGAGAAAAGAGCAGGGAAAGGTGTGAGCAAGATTAGGCAGGGTGTGTGTGCGATGGAAAAGGTTTATGGCAGGCTGTGCCTTGATGCTATCTCGCTCGGCCACTGGGAAAGGAACTGGACGGGCAGGTTCGACCTGGGGCAATGGTTTCAGCTTGCCCAGGTCACAGGGAAGTCAATTAATGTGTACGTGACCTTCGGAATCAAATTTGGCTGTAGTTATAAGCCTATGTGAGGGCAACTCACAAAATGGCTGCCGTACACAAAATGGAAGCCAAGGGTTCAGGACGAAAATGACGATTTCGAGGTGAAATCGTTACTCGAATATGACGAAAATGCTTGTACATAGTGTACTAGCCATTCTCGGTCTTTTGATATAAAAATCGTCATGCTACGACAAAGTTTATTACACGAGTCCAGAATTTTCAGAACCACAAAATAAGTGAAGAGGCCACTTCTGCTTGCATCGCCCATTGACGCTGTCAACGGTGCCAATTACAGTATCACAACAGCTACTAACCATCAGACTCCTACAAGAGTGACAATTATGACTGTTCCAGGACCCCAAAGCTATAAGAATGGCTTTGGCGGCATGTATTATTCAATTAAAATGTATCTTGAAACAACCGTTGTGGTGCTTGTGTCTACATTAGACAAACAGCACCATTTGGCAGACTGTCATAAATGCCGGTGGTGCCAATTAAGTGGCGGTGCAGAGTACCAGAAATCACCAGCTTGAATTAAGCACTGGTTTGGTATCAAACAATGTGCCTCATCACCCCTGACACAAATCTCCAGTCGAGGACAATGTGGCATGCCCGCAGGTGGCTAACTTAGAGGTTGCCCAACTAGTTGCCCACCCGGTTGCCCCAGCAGCATTTCCTTTGCTCTGGCTGACAGCCCATGCTTGCTGCCATAAAAAATCGGAGCCCCTGCCAGAAGGTGTGAACTCTTCCAGGAGTCAGAAACAATGGCCTGGAAGTGATACAGGTCACATCTCCCTTCCTGGCAGGCTGGCTAGTGTAGTGGTACATCAAGGCAGTGAGCTTCAGAGGTTGCACCGCCTGTGATATGCAACAAGGCTGCCTCATAAAGGAGGAAACAGCCCTCCCGCTGCAACAAAGCACATCTGTATCCAGGTAGGTGGAAAAATTAGGTATTCAGGAGGTGTACAGCCCCGGAAGGCTAGCATACCTCTAAGGTAGGCTACCTGGTCTTTACAGCTAAGGAAGACTTCTGCCATTTTTAAAAGTGGTAGAATAGTGGGATCTGGGTAGGAAATGTGACCTACAATCCTAGATGTGGAAAACTCTGGGGTGGATTAGCCGCTGGGGTAGTAGCCCACTGGCACCCATATCCATAACACCCCTGAATCTAGGATTTAAGAGCTGCCACTGACACCAGAACCTCAGTTCTCAACCAACCTGCATCAAAGAGGAGACCCTAGTCTGTGACAACAGGACTTGCACAAACCAATAGAGGGATAATCTGCACCTGTGGCAACACTCATAGAACTGCATGAGTACGACTTGTCCTAGGCTGAAGCTCGGTACCCCCAGACATAGTGACTCCTGTGAGACCCAGAAGCAACTTCAGACTTCCCTGGACTAGTGGCACTAGTCCCCTGCAAACTGCAGGTAAAACAATGCTCTGGATCCCAAAGGATCGTTGGCCATCAGGCCCTTGGAGGGAAGAGGCTTACCACTCCTACTCCATAGAATAAAGGAGGTTGGGGAGAGGCTCACTCTCCTCTTTCACCCGATCAACAAAGACTAGGAACATGGTTAGCTCAGAACTCACAAAGTGGAGCTTGAGGCGATTGACAAGAAGGACCCTCAAAGGGTACCTGGAAGTCTTGAGGTGCACCTAGTAAGTGGCATCCCTCTTGAGCTCCTTCACCTCATAAGGCCCAAATCAGCGGTCTTGCAGGGCCCTGGGCTCTACAGGCTCCATCACCCACACTTTTTGATCAACCAAAGTGGCATTCTGGTCATATTGCCATTTCATGTCCTCCTCACTGGCTTTCAGATTCTCCTCTGTGAGTTTCCGTAAGTGTGTTGTCTGGCTGTGGAATGCCAGCATGCTGCGGACCATATCCTGGGTGACATTCCTGGGAGCTTGCTTACAGCCCTCCTTCACCAAACTGAAAGGTCCTCTCACAGGGTGCCCATACAGAAGTTCAGAGAGGTTAAAGCCAACTCCCTTCAGTGGTACCTCCCTGTAGGAAGACAAAAGGCATGGCGGGAGGACATCCCATTTCCACCTCATGGGCTCTGACAGGCCCATAATCATGCCCTTTGGGGTCCTGTTGAACCTTTCAAAAAGCGTATTTGTTTGTGGGTGGTAATAAGTGGAGAACTTGTAGGTTATCCCACACTCCTTCCATATTGCCTTTATGTACCCTGACATGAAGTTGGTACCACGGTTAGATACTACCTCCTTAGGGAAGCCCACATGGGTAAAGTTTCCATCAGTGCCATGGCTACTGCGGGCACAGTAGCAGTCCTTAGAGGGATAACATCTGGGTAACGGGTGGCATGGCCCATCAAGACAAATACAAACTTGTTGCCCATGGCTGTCTTGGGGTCCAAAGGCCCAATGATGTTGACGCCCACCCTTTCAAAGGGGGTGCCATCGAAAGGGAAAGGTTACATGGGGGCCTTGCACTTCCCCCTTGTCTTGCCACTGGCCTTTTAGGTAGGACAGGACCTGTAGAATACTTCTGAGGCCTTCCTCATTTGATATCAAAGGGGATGATGGACGGAGCGTTTGAGCAAATCAAACACTCACCCCAGTCAACTGATCTGGGTTTATTCCATCATCATTCTTTAGCTCACTCCACCACCTTAGTTCAGACATGGCCATATGCAAATCAGTCTGACCCTGTGCCTCATGGGAACAGTCCACCCCGAACTGCCAAGCCATGTCTTCCGTGGACCGGAAACAAGCATCCTGGGACCGGATTCGGGTTCATAACCCTCATCAGCCAGGCTATCTTGAATCCAATGGCAAATTGAGCAAGGGACCCACGTCTGGGCATACCCTGCCAACTTAGTGCATGCAAAGCGATACCAAGGGGGAAGATGGACGGAGCGTTTGAGCAAATCAAACACTTGCCCCCAGTCAACTGATCTGGGTTTAATGCATCATCATTCTTTAGCTCACTCAACCACCCCAGTTCAGACATGGCCATATGCAAATCAGTCTAACCCTGTGCCTCATGGGAACAGTCCACCCCGAACTGCCAAGCCATGTCTTCCCTGGACCGGAAACAAGCATCCTGGGACCGGTTTCGGGTTCATAACCCTCATCAGCGAGGCTATCTTGAATCCAGAGGCAAAGTGAGCAAGGGACCCACGTCTGGGCATACCCTGCCAACTTAGGGCGTACAAAGCGATACCAAAGGGGATGATGGATGGAGTGTTTGAGCAAATCAAACACTCACCCCCTGTCAACTGATCTGGGTTTAATCCATCATCATTCTTTAGCTCACTCCACCACCCCAGTTCAGACATGGCCATATGCAAATCAGTCTGACCCTGTGCCTCATGGGAACAGTCCAGTCCGAACTGCCAAGCCATGTCTTCCCTGGACCGGAAACAAGCATCCTGTGACCGGTTTCGTGTTCATACCCCTCATCAGCCAGGCTATCTTTTTTTTTTCTTTTTTGTTTGTCAATTTTTTTTTTGTTCTCATCTCACCATAGACTTTCACAGTTTTAACAAGCTGATTCCTTCGCTCCTGGGGGGCCCAGTGGCTCACTGTTTCCGTCTAGACCCCACAGTCCTCCTCACGTGTTTGAGGACTGGTGTAATCATAGGACTTTGGGGGGGAGAGGATTTTAGTTCTTAACTCATTGATTAATCAGGTGTCTTTGCCACGCCCATCCGATCAGGGGCCGCCAAGTGTTGAGTGGACCATCCTCCCCAGTATCTTGTTCCAACCGTGCCATATTAAGAGCGGCTTTCAGCCAGTCCTCCCTGCCCGGAGGGGAGGCAGTTTTCCACTTAACACAAATCTCTCTCTTTGCCAAGAGTATTAAGTATAGTAAGAGAGCCATTTGTCTCTGTGGGAGCACGCCACTAGGGGAATCGTTCGTGCCAAAAAACACCAGGAATAGATCTACTACAATGTCTATTCGAAAATAGATGTTAATGTGTCTCCCACTCCTTTCCAATAGGTAGTTAATTCCGGGCATTGGAAGAAGATATGTATATCATTGGCATTAACAAGACTGCATCGTGGGCAACTTGGTGGAGGGACAGGTGCAAATTTTGCAATTTTGGCTGGGGTGTAATATAATCTGTTTATCACAAAAAAGTGGTTTGTCTTCAGGGAGGCAGGCTTTATATATCCATACAATATCTTAAGTGATGAATAAAATGGTTCCTCTATGTTTGGGGCGAGTGGTGTTTGATTCCAGACTGATGTTGGGGAGGGGATCTTAGCTTCTTCTGCTTCTTGAATTTGTGCATACCATAGAGCTATCTCTTTCTTCCTTGGTCGTGGATATTGCAATAACTGCTCTAATTCTCAGCTCCCAGAGATGTCACCTGCTTCAGACTGATACCAAGATTTTAATTGGAGATATTTAAACCTTGAAAAGAGAGGGCCTATCTTGGCTTGTAGGATTTCCCAGGGGAGAATGCCTTCTGAGTCTACTAGATCCAACCATCTCACCATCCTGAACGTTTAATCTGTGTCCCCAAACTATCACACATACAGAGTGGTGTCCCGGGAGAATCCCAGATTGGGGCGAAAACAGAAAAATACCCCATGCCCCATATGCGCCTAATTTTATACCACTTAGATAAGGCTGATTTCAAAACCTTTAGCCGAACCCTTTTAAAAAACCTTGGTGCACCAAATTTATACAAAAACCCCCCTTGTCCACTACTAGCCTCCACTAAAACCATTTCACTAAGTACTCTACCCCAGGCAGTTTGTTCAGGATAGGTTAATAACATCTTGACTCCTTTAAATTGAAAGGCCATCAGGTACCAGTTAATGTCCGGGAGAGCTAATCCACCTTTGAGGAGCTTCCTCCTCAGCTTTTTCGACGACATCCTAGCATTTTTCTGGCCCCAAATAAAACTGCCTATTTTCCCCTGTATTCTGCTGATGCTTTTAATGGGAAAAGTTAGCGGAATTGCGTTAAAAATGTATGTCAGTTTAGGGAGCACAGACATTTTCACCAGATTCACCCTTCCATAGATGGTCAAAGGGAGGTTCTTCCATTTAGCGAACAGGTAATCTATGTCCTTTTCTATTTTCCCCAGATTTATCAACGGGATTTTATTTAAATCTTTGACTATTTTAATTCCAAGATATCTAAATTCTTTACTTGGGGGGCGGAGCTTGCCAGCGTCGATGGTGGACGCATAAGCGCGAGGCTCCTCACCATCACCCGAACAAAATCCTGTAAATGATCCTTTTTTTTGCACGGCCGAGCAGTAAAAGTAACGGGAGTCACCTACGGAACCCCCGCTGCTACACTGGTGAAGATTGCAGCGTGCGGAGACACCCGAGACCGACGGGGACTGGCGCTCCCTGCAGACGCTGGACTAGGCCGAGGACCCCGGCATCTCCTGAGCCACGATCCGCCGTGCGTCACTCTGCGTGCGGGCGGAGGTGCGACCTGCGGTCGGGGGGCGGCGGAAGTTTTAGAAAGATACCCCGGTGCCGCGCCTTGCTGCCAGCCCCATGCACGCCTGAGGGGTGACAACGCTAGCTACTGGCGGTGGGTCCGGCGGTCCCCGTAAACAGCGCACGGAGCCCGGGAGAGAGGCCGCGAGCACATCGACCGGAAGCGCCCAGAGCATTGCCGCAGCGTTGAAGTCTCCCCTGTTCTCCAGGTGCAGCGGTTGAGAAGGGAGGTGAGCGGACAGGAGGAGTTGAGCGGAGACCACCCCGGAGGTGTACTCTGGATCCGGGCGACCCCCTTATCCTGGACTTGTTCTATGTTACTGCGCAGTGGGGGACGGGCGTCCCGGGGACCGAACGGCGATCTGCCCAGACACGTAGCACGGGGGCTGTGAGCGGGCGCTGCGTAGAGAGCCCACGGACTTCTACTCACGGGCGATTGCGCATAGAGAAGCCCAATTCGGGACACAGTGACAGTGGTGCAGGTGCCCCCCCCCCCCCTTCCTCCTTAGAATTGGACGCTGCGGCCTGTTTTTGACCCACGGCGAGAAGGCACCATCCAGTGCAGTGGCCCAGGAGAAGCTGAGGGAGCCCCGTGGGTGGAGAGCTAAACTGCACGGCGTGTATTCTGAAGCTTGATGGGGCGCGGGTCGGACGGCGGCGACCCCAGGTTAGGAACCACCTGCGGAGATACCGAAGGGCAGGTGTCTCCAACCCCCGCCGGGCAAACATGGGCAAAGGGGATAGAACACAGCCTAAACTATCATTTGATCAACGCCGGCAAAAGGAGCCGGAGCCACGTGCGGAGCCGACACCACCGCAGGGTGGAGAGCCGGGGGGTGCCCTATATGCGGAGATAAAGGACACGCTGACCACAATGGAAAAAGGGCTACATGAAGGCATGACGGCGATTGGTTCCAAAATTGACGCGCTTTCATATCGCATGGACCGCATGTCCGAGAGGATAGACAAGCAGGCGGAAAGGTTGGACATGTCGGAGAGGCGGTTAACTGAGGTCGAGGAGGCACAAACAGAATGGGACAAAAACCGCAAACAATTCGGCAGACTGCTCCAGGTCATCCAGGACAAGTCCGAGGATTTCGAAGCGCGCTCGAGGCGCTCGAACATTCGTATTACAGGAGTGGCCGAATCGACGCAAACTGGTAAGATGGAGCTATTTGTTGAGAAGCTGCTCGTCACCCTCCTGGGGGAAGGCGTCTTTTCGCCGATGTTCATAGTGGAACGCGCACACCGCACGCTGGGCCCGCGCCCGCGACCAGGGGCCAACCCCAGGCCGATAATTGCGAAACTGCTAAATTACAGGGACAGAGACGCGGCACTGAGAACGGCTCGGGAGAAAGGGAAGCTACAGTATGAGGGCATGGACATATCGCTGTACCCGGACTTCACGGCGAAGGTGCAGGAGGAGAGACGGCACTTTGCCCCGTACAAACAACAGCTCCGGGATCTTGGCCTAGACTACGCCATGTTGTACCCGGCGAAGCTCCGCGTCAACAGACAGGGGCACTCGCACTTCTTCACGGACCCTAAGGAACTACAAAAATCACTGAAGGTGTGGGCCAGGGAACAGAGGAGCAGCCCGAGGAGCCAAGCCGGGGAGGCAGAGCGCAACGGCGACCTCGATGAACAGGACTAGGTGGACAGAGTAACGACGTGTGGAACAGCGACAGACACCATACTGAACGATCAGGTCCAGAGACCCTCCAGAATACTGGACTACGCCGCACTGCGCACATGTGCTGACTGGAGGGGAAAGTAACAGAGACCAGACTGGGTGAGACCTTTCCATGCTGTTTCAACACTGCTAAGGGGGCGCAATATTAGACAATTGGGAGACATGAGACCCGCTTAGTACGCAGTGTCTCCTCTGCCGAAATGGACCATTGTCAGGTCTTTGTAATGGAGCGGGGTGAAAGGGGACTCCACTTAGCGAATTGCTAGGGAACATACATGGCCATAGTCAGCACAGATGGGTGGGGTGATGGTGCAGGGGCGGGTCCATTAGCTACTTTCGTAGTGATAATTTGGAAATGCAAGACTTCAGGAAATGTTTGGCGACCTCTGCCCTAGCGCTGTCAGCACTTTTGGTCCATGTTGGGCCCTGTTTGGGGATGGGCTACGGAGGTCTTGAGGGGAGGGAGTGGGAGGGAGGCAGGGGACTCGGTCTGACCAGGTTGGGGGAGGTCGGCTGTGGGTGGAGGGGGGGATTGGATGTACTGTTGCTGTTCATTTCTGGAGGGGGGTGTGCCTAGCCTCACGGACCACATGCTGCATGCTGCGACCACTTGCTTGCCTGCAATGTTACCTGCCCCACATATTTGATTGCGATGTTAGAAACTGTGTAACGTCCTCATGGCTGAAGTAGGTGGTGAACGGGCCGAGGTGAGGCCCAAATTGATGCACATCCTCACATGGAATATCAGGGGGCTCAATGATCACAGGAAGCTCAGAAAGGTATTATGCTATCTCAAACACCACAATATTGATATTGCGCTCTTGCAGGAGACGCACCTCCCACTCACAAGTAATATGCTGCACGCTAGGAGTTTAGCGGGGCATATAGCGGCGGCCGGGTTCACCATGCACGCACGGGGGGTCATTACATGGGTGAACCCAAAATCGGGAATTCTGATGCAGACCCTGAGTGTTGACTCGGAAGGAAGGTATGTCATAGCGTCCTGCAAGGGGAGGGGGAGGGACCTACTAGTTGTCAACACATATGGCCCCAACTACGACTCCCCGGATTTCTTTGTTGCCCTAGCTAGTGAAATCGCTCGATACGACAATCCACACATAATATGGGGTGGGGACTTTAACTTGACGCTTAACCCAGACATAGACAGGTCATCGGGACCCCCCCGTCGGCCCTCCGCAGCTGCACAATCGCTCATGGCAAAGTTGGTGATGCTTGATATGGTTGATGTGTGGAGGTGCAGAAATGTTGGGAGGGGCGGTTTTACACACTACTCCGCATTCCACAATATACATACAAGAAAAGACTACTGGTTTGTCACGTCGGGACTTAAATGTGCTGTTGAGCATTGCACGGTGCTCCCGCGCACTCTCTCGGACCATTCCCCCATTCTGTTATCTTTAGATACCCCAGTGAAGGGACACACGCCGTTCACGTGGCGCTTCCCGCCATACTCCCTGTTGGATCCGCTCTTCCGCGGCGAGTTGGCAGAGGCGATCGAAGTGTTCTTTGAGAAAAATATAGGATCTGTAGAGGACTTCCAGATAATTTGGGAAACATTTAAAGTCTATATTAGAGGTATAGCGATGTCCAAGCACTCCAGTGTCCTAAAGTCTATCAGGGCCACCTTGGCGGATCTTGAGCTACGACTACAAACGCTAGAAGCACGAAGTAGGGCTAGCCCAAATGACGCCATGGAGAGTGACATTAGGCGCCTTCTGGTGGAATACCACGAAGCTGCGGACAGGGAGGTACAACATCTGGGCAAATACGCCAATGCCCGGACCTATGGCGAGGGGGAGAGGCCGGGCTCCGTCCTGGCTAACGTCATTAAAGGCCAAAGGAGAAAGACGCTAATCTCAGATTTACAGACCCCGGACGGAGATAGGGTGACAGGCGAGGCGAGAATAGCAGCAGCCTTCAGAGACTACTAATCGGAGCTATATTCCTCCAAAAGCGGTGACATGTCTGCAGACATTCTGGATTATCTGGAACATATACAACTCCCGTTTCTCCCAAACTCTGCTAGGGAGTTCCTGATGTGCCCGATACAGGTGGACGAAATCAGGGATGCACTGGCCTCCATGAGATCAGGCAGTGCGCCTGGCATAGACGGGCTATCGGTCGACTTCTATAAAGCGTTTCAGGACCAGCTTTTGCCGCACATCCATACCCTTCTTGAGGACATAAGTGAGCAAGGCACTATGCCCAGCACAATGAGAGAGGCGATGATAGTAACGATTCTGAAGCCGGGTAAGCCACACGACGACTGTAGCTCGTACCGCCCAATATCGTTGCTGAATGTAGACACCAAGCTCTACACCAAGGTGCTAGCGAATAGACTGGCGCTGCTGGCTCCCGACTTAGTGGCCCCGGAGAAGGCGGGTTTCATCCCATCCAGGAACCTGACCTACAACATTAGGACGGTGTTGGGGACCGTCCAACATGTAAAGCAGGACACACCTGCGGTAGCGCTTTTTTTGGACATGGAGAAGGCATTCGACTCCGTCGAGTGGCCGTTCCTGCTTCAGGTGTTGCGTCGTATGGGACTTGGGGAGCCCTTCATCCAGATGATTGGCGCGCTTTATGATGGCCCCTCGGCGAGGGTCCGTGTCGGTAATGCGATCTCCAGCCCTCTCTTCATTGGACGAGGCACCCGTCAGGGTTGCCCTTTATCCCCTCTATTATACGCACTCGCCGCAGAACCTCTTGCTTGTGCGCTCAGGGAGTACCACAGCCACGAGGGGATTCCGTTCCCCACGTATAAAATTGTGGTGTCTATGTATGCAGACGACACGTTGCTGTATGCCCATGACCCCGCTACTACGCTCCCCCCGCCTCCTGAGAGAGGTGGTTCGGTTTGGTGCACTTTCGGGGCTCAAAGTTAACTGGGCGAAATTGGTGGTGCTGCCGCTCACACCGGTGACCACACGAGTGGAGACAGAGTACCCTGTTCAGTGGACGGAAGACCCGATAAGATACTTGGGGATCCAGATACACATGGATCCGGACCAACTGATCAGCCAAAACTACGGGAGGGCGGTCAGTAAGCTAGAGGACGATATCGAGATATGGTGCAAACTGCCCCTTACGCTGCTAGGCCGCATAGCCATAATGAAGATGATAGTGCTACCGAGATTTTTGTTCCTTTTTAGCGCGCTGCCTATTGTGCTCTCCAAGGCCTTCTTTCACCGCTTGAACAGCCTGATGATCAAACTGGCATGGGCTGGGAAGCAACCGAGAGTCAAATGGACAACGCTTACCCTCCCGTACAACTTGGGGGGATTGGCGGCGCCGGATCTTGAACTATACTATAGGGTGGCCCAGGCGTCACACCTACACACCTGGGCCCACGGAGACAAGAATATCCCACACGTCAGGATGGAACGTTTATTCGCCCATCCACTACCTCTCCCGGCAACGATCTGCTAACCGCAAGATCGGCGGACGGGAATACTGGATTCCATCTCCTCTACCAATCATGCTTGGCACTCACTCCTCTTCCGCCAAGGAGGGGCGACGATTTACTCGCCGGAGATGCCAATAGAGTGGATGCGTTGGCTCCAACCGATGAAGGACAAAGCTGTCACACAGGAACTAAAAAAACTGGGGCTGAGCAAGGCGGGCGACCTGTTCCAGAATGGCACCGCCAAAACCTGGGACCAAACTCGGGGGGATGGTGTTGATCCACCGCTACTCCAGAGATTTCACTTCCATAGAACCCGGAGTGCCCTCTCGGAACTTCTGGGTCCAGACATGGCGGAGCCACCAGACGTCCCAGAACTGTCGTACATAATTACACACAAAGACCCCAAAAAGCTCTTGACAAATCTCTACAGTATAGCTAGAGCACATGGGGAACACCAGCCCATGAAAGCCCGCCTGGAGTGGCAGAGCGACCTGGGAATCACGCTGGATGACGCGACGTGGCGTTACTGCTGCGACAACACGAAGCGCATTTCACTTAATGGGAAACATCGGCTCATACATTTTAAATTCCTCCAAAGGGTGTATTACACCCCAGCACGGCTCCACCGATATGGACTGCGTCCGGAGGCTCATTGCGAGCGCTGCCGGGCGGCGGACGCCGACTTCCTGCACCTGTCTTGGGGGTGCCTGGGCGTACAGATGTTTTGGCGCGAAATATTTGCAGAAATGAGCAAAATACTTGAGGTAGACTTGGAAGTCGACCCGGGAATAGCACTCATAGGTAACTCAAAGGGGGTCCCGGGGGCGATCCGCAGACTCACGGATATGGGAATGCTAATAGCCAGGAGAGTAGTAGCTCAATGTTGGATGCGAGGCCCCCTGCCGACTAAGGCCAGATGGACTCGGGACATGCTGTACTGTAGCACACAGGCGGAGACGTACAGTGAACTGCTGCCTCCAAAGAGCCGCCCGAAAAACTTCTGGGACCTATACAGCACATACTTGCAGGGACAACAAGCTGACGATGCGAGTTCCACAGACGACACTTCACACGGGTTGGTGACAGATCCCCTGGGCGACATGGCACAGGACCCTAGCGTAGGCGAGGTGTGATGTGGGCGGGGCTAGGTGTGCCTGCAGGGGGGGGGGGTCAGGGGAGTGAGGGAAGTGACAGGAGTGAGTAATGCACCTGCGGGAGTTCACCAGGGACTCTACACACCACACGTGGCTGCCTTTGAATGCTGCCCTGACGAGAAGAAGGGGAGCCTGATCTCCATCAGGACCCGTCTTCTTACGGCCCTCCAGACATAATCAGAGGTGGGGCCGGGAGCTGGGAGGGCTGTTGCAGACACGGGCAATGTGATGCGGGGCGGGGAATTTCTTTGAGGCTTTGGGCAAGGGTAAGGGGTGGGTAGTTCAATGGGGGGAGTTCGGGATTGTTCGAGAGGGAGAAAAAAGTTAAACTGCACATGAATATCGGCTGTTACTGGCACTGATTATCTAGGCCAGATACTGTGACCACTAATACCATCTCACGCCGCCAGACCCCCGGGTTGTTGGCCACCAGGCTGTGTAACAGACAAAGTGGGGTTGAATGTAATACCTATGACGCGGCCGGCCCAGAGGGGTTGTAGGCCGAGAGCTGTGTTAATTGAAACTACCATTTTTGTGCACTAAATAATAAAAAAATAAAAAAAATGAAAATCTAAATTCTTTACTTTCAAGCCCACCTCTGTATGTAGTGTTCCAACACATTTCTTCGGTCTTATCTGACTTCACGAGATACCCTGAAATCTTACCGAATTCCCTAAGCATGCGCTGCAATTGTGGGATGGCATAGTCTGGGTCAATGGTATAAACTATCACATCATCAGCATAGAGTGCCAATTTGCACTCGTAGCTTGATGATTTAAATGGGACGATGGAATTGTCCAGTCTAATGGTTTGAGCTAGATGCTCTATATAAAGGTTAAATAAAAGGGGAGACAGGGGGCAACCTTGCCTAGTCCCTCTTTGAATTGAGAAGCTTGGAGTCAAGGAGCCATTCAATAGCATTTTAGCCAATGCACCAGTATAACAGTGCTTTACAGTCTGCACGAACACTGAACCCATACCCATGGCCTCTAATACGCCCCAAAGGTACCTCCAACACACACGGTCCAATGCTTTAGCGGCGTCAATAGCCACTACTGCCAGTGGGTCTGCCCTTGCCTCTGCTAGGTCGATGTTGCCAATCAGTAGTTGGGTTTGTTCTTGAATTCCCCTCCCCAGCATAAAGCATAAAGCCCTTTTGGGTGCCAGTTTCGCCAATCTCCCTGCTAAGACGCCCATAAAGATCTTATAATCGGCGTTCAGCAGGGAGATTGGATGGTAGGAGTACCTGGCGGCCAAGACATGGAACTTCCTCCCCATCCACCTTCAGCTGACCCAGGACCATCTCGCCTTCAGGAGACAACTCAAGACCTGGCTGTTCGAGCAGTAGCATACCCCTTCCCAAGCGCCTTGAGACCCTCCCGGGTGAGTAGTGCGCTATACAAATGGTATGATTGATTGATTGATTGGAGTCTGCCGCCAGGGGGTCCTTCCCTGGTTTTAAAATTAGGAGATCATCTTGTAGTAATTTATATATTTCGTTGGGGAGAGCATCAAGACCAGCAGCTTTTTTATTTTTTGCTCGCTTAATTTGATTCATAATCTCCTCTATTGTTATAGGAGCATCAAGGGCCTCCCTGGAGGCCGCCGTCAGAGTGGGCAGGGACTTATCTTCTAGCCAGGAGGATATCTGGGCCTGGGTAGGTTCAAGATCCTCCTTGCATAGATCTGAAAAAAGTGATAACAGGGCATTTTGTATTTCTTCCAGGTTACTTGATTTGTTCCCGTTGTTATCAATGATTAACTCATTAATGTCGTTCTTTGCCCGGTCCAATCTAGCCTTCCAGGCCAGAAAGTGCCCCTGCCCTCTCCCCATACTCAAAGATCTCCATGTTTCAGGACGGAGCGTTTGAGCAAATCAAACACTCACCCCCTGTCAACTGATCTGGGTTTAATCCATCATCATTCTTTAGCTCACTCCACCACCCCAGTTCAGACACGGCCATATGCAAATCAGTCTGATCCTGTGCCTCATGGGAACAGTCCAGTCCGAACTGCCAATCCATGTCTTCCCTGGACCGGAAACAAGCATCCTGGGACCGGTTTCGGGTTCATACCCCTCATCAGCCAGGCTATCTTGAATCCAGTGTCAAATTGAGCATGGGACCCACCTCTGGGCATTAGAGGCTTGGCAGTTCGGGCTGGACTGTTCCCATGAGGCACAGGGTCAGACTGATTTGCATATGGCCATGTCTGAACTGCTGTGGTGGAGTGAGCTAAAGAATGATGATGGATTAAACCCAGATCATCATGAGCCGGCCCCAGTAGGAAGGCCCTATAGCACTGGGAGACCACCAACATATGGGTTGCACCAGGCTCAGGAGCCTTAGGTTCACTATACAGAAGAACATTCTCCTAGAATATCAAGTGTTTACCAGAGGCGTCAGCAGCTGCCTAGGTCTCAGCCTGCTGCCGAAGACCCACAAGAGTAGGTTATTGCTTCTACACCTTGTAGAACTCCTCCTTGGTAGGACCTCCCTCCTGCTGCCAGCTCTGGCATGTTCTCCAGTTTGGTCACATCCTCCCCTGTAGGTTCCAGGGCATCCCCATCAGGGTCAGCTTCCTCCCGGACTGTGGAAGTCTCAGGAGCTGGTTTCAATGCCCCTTGCCCTTCCTCTTCCTGGCAGGCACCTGGTCCATTCTTACAGGCCACAGGTCCTCTTGACTACCCACTTGCTCTGCCATGGACCGTGTGGTCAGGCACACCTACTGAGGCAACCCTAAGATCTCCAAGTGGGACCTGAGTTCCACATACTTCCAGGAGGTATGCTCCAGTTCATTGCCAAGTAGACAATTACAGGTACAAAAGGGGGTGGTGATGGACGGAGCATCTGAATCAATCAAACACTCACACCCAGTCAAAAGATCTGGGTTTAATACATCACCGTTCTTTAGCCCACTCTGCCACCCCAGTTCAGATATGGCTATATGCAAATCAGTCTGACCCTGTGCCTCATGGGAACAGTCCAGCCCGAACTGCCAAGCCATGTCTTCCCTGGACCGGAAACAAGCTTCCGAGGACCGGTTTCTGGCATTCCAGCCGTCTTCAGCCCGGCTTGCTTGAATCCAGTGGGAAAGTGAGCAAGGGACTCACGTCTGAACATACCCTCCCACACTTATGGCGGCCAAAAGCGGTACAAAAGGGGGTGGTGATGGACGGAGCATCTGAATCAATCAAACACTCACACCCAGTCAAAAGATCTGGGTTTAATCCATCACCGTTCTTTAGCCCACTCTGCCACCCCAGTTCAGACATGGCTATATGCAAATCAGTCTGACCCTGTGCCTCATGGGAACAGTCCAGCCCGAACTGCCAAGCCATGTGTTCCCTGGACCGGAAACAAGCTTCCGAGGACCGGTTTCTGGCATTCCAGCCGTCTTCAGCCCGGCTTGCTTGAATCCAGTGGCAAAGTGAGCAAGGGACTCACGTCTGAGCATACCCTGCCACACTTATGGCGGCCAAAAGCGGTACAAAAGGGGGTGGTGATGGACGGAGCATCTGAATCAATCAAACACTCACACCCAGTCAAAAGATCTGGGTTTAATCCATCACCGTTCTTTAGCCCACTCTGCCACCCCAGTTCAGACATGGCTATATGCAAATCAGTCTGACCCTGTGCCTCATGGGCACAGTCCAGCCCGAACGGCCAAGCCATGTCTTCCCTGGACCGGAAACAAGCTTCCGAGGACCGGTTTCTGGCATTCCAGCCGTCTTCAGCCCGGCTTGCTTGAATCCAGTGGCAAAGTGAGCAAGGGACTCACGTCTGAGCATACCCTGCCACACTTATGGCGGCCAAAAGCAGTACAAAAGGGGGTGGTGATGGACGGAGCATCTGAATCAATCAAACACTCACACCGAGTCAAAAGATCGGGGTTTAATCCATCACCGTTCTTTAGCTCACTCTGCCACGCCAGTTCAGACATGGCTATATGCAAATCAGTCTGACCCTGTGCCTCATGGGAACAGTCCAGCCCGAACCGCCAAGCCATGTCTTCCCTGGACCAGAAACAAGCTTCCGAGGACCGGTTTCTGGCATTCCAGCCGTCTTCAGCCCGGCTTGCTTGAATCCAGTGGCAAAGTGAGCAAGGGACTCACGTCTGAGCATACCCTGCCACACTTATGGCGGCCAAAAGCGGCACAAAAGGGGGTGGTGATGGACGGAGCATCTGAATCAATCAAACACTCACACCCAGTCAAAAGATCTGGGTTTAATCCATCACCGTTCTTTAGCCCACTCTGCCACCCCAGTTCAGACATGGCTATATGCAAATCAGTCTGACCCTGTGTCTCATGGGAACAGTCCAGCCCGAACTGCCAAGCCATGTCTTCCCTAGACCGGAAACAAGCTTCCGAGGACCGGTTTCTGGCATTCCAGACGTCTTCATCACGGCTTGCTTGAATCCAGTGGCAAAGTGAGCAAGGGACTCACGTCTGAACATACCCTGCCACACTTATGGTGGCTAAAAGCGGTACAAAAGGGGGTGGTGATGGACGGAGCATCTGAATCAATCAAACACTCACACCCAGTCAAAAGATCTGGGTTTAATCCATCACCGTTCTTTAGCCCACTCTGCCACCCCAGTTCAGACATGGCTATATGCAAATCAGTCTGACCCTGTGCCTCATGGGCACAGTCCAGCCCGAACGGCCAAGCCATGTCTTCCCTGGACCGGAAACAAGCTTCCGAGGACTGGTTTCTGGCATTCCAGCCGTATTCAGCCCGGCTTGCTTGAATCCAGTGGCAAAGTGAGCAAGGGACTCACCTCTGAGCATACCCTGCCACACTTATGGTGACCAAAAGCGGTACAAAAGGGGGTGGTGATGGACGGAGCATCTGAATCAATCAAACACTCACACCCAGTCAAAAGATCTGGGTTTAATCCATCACCGTTCTTTAGCCCACTCTGCCACCCCAGTTCAGACATGGCTATATGCCAATCAGTCTGACCCTGTGCCTCATGGGAACAGTCCAGCCCGAACTGCCAAGCTATGTCTTCCCTGGACCGGAAACAAGCTTCCGAGGACCGGTTTCTGGCATTCCAGCCGTCTTCAGCCCGGCTTGCTTGAATCCAGTGGCAAAGTGAGCAAGGGACTCACGTCTGAGCATACCCTGCCACACTTATGGCGGCCAAAAGCGGTACAAAAGGGGGTGGTGATGGACGGAGCATCTGAATCAATCAAACACTCACACCCAGTCAAAAGATCTGGGTTTAATCCATCACCGTTCTTTAGCCCACTCTGCCACCCCAGTTCAGACATGGCTATATGCAAATCAGTCTGACCCTGTGCCTCATGGGCACAGTCCAGCCCAACTGCCAAGCCATGTCTTCCCTGGACCGGAAACAAGCTTCCGAGGACCGGTTTCTGGCATTCCAGCCGTCTTCATCCCGGCTTGCTTGAATCCAGTGGCAAAGTGAGCAAGGGACTCACGTCTGAGCATACCCTGCCACACTTATGGCGGCCAAAAGCGGTACAAAAGGGGGTGGTGATGGACGGAGCATCTGAATCAATCAAACACTCACACCCAGTCAAAAGATCGGGGTTTAATCCATCACCGTTCTTTAGCCCACTCTGCCACCCCAGTTCAGACATGGCTATATGCAAATCAGTCTGACCCTGTGCCTCATGGGAACAGTCCAGCCCGAACTGCCAAGCCATGTCTTCCCTGGACCGGAAACAAGCTTCCGAGGACCGGTTTCTGGCATTCCAGCCGTCTTCAGCCCGGCTTGCTTGAATCCAGTGGCAAAGTGAGCAAGGGACTCACGTCTGAGCATACCCTGTCACACTTATGGCGGCCAAAACCGGCACAAAAGGGGGTGGTGATGGACGGAGCATCTGAATCAATCAAACACACACACCCAGTCAAAAGATCTGGGTTTAATCCATCACCGTTCTTTAGCCCACTCTGCCACCCCAGTTCAGACATGGCTATATGCAAATCAGTCTGACCCTGATCCTCATGGGAACAGTCCAGCCCGAACTGCCAAGCCATGTCTTCCCTGGACCGGAAACAAGCTTCCGAGGACCGGTTTCTGGCATTCCAGCCGTCTTCAGCCCGGCTTGCTTGAATCCAGTGGCAAAGTGAGCAAGGGACTCACGTCTAAGCATACCCTGTCACACTTATGGCGGCCAAAACCGGCACAAAAGGGGGTGGTGATGGACGGAGCATCTGAATCAATCAAACACACACACCCAGTCAAAAGATCTGGGTTTAATCCATCACCGTTCTTTAGCCCACTCTGCCACCCCAGTTCAGACATGGCTATATGCAAATCAGCTCTGACCCTGTGCCTCATGGGAACAGTCCAGTCCGAACTACCAAGCCATGTCTTTCCCAGACCGGAATCAAGCATCCAAGGACCGGTTTCTGGCTATCAGCCTTCATCAGCCTGGATAGCTTGACTCCAGTGGTTTGGAGAGCCTGGGACTCACGTCTGAGCATACCCAGCCCACTCGGGGGGAAAATTGCAAAAAACACAGTTGATGGACAGAATGTAGAACAATGTCATACATTCACCCCAGTACAAGGATCTGGGCCTAAATCCATCGTTTTTTTGCACTCCACACCACCCTGGGTTAGACACTGGCTATATGCAAATCAGCTCTGACCCTGTGCCTCATGGGACCAGTCCAATCCGAACTACCAAGCCATGTCTTTCCCAGACTGGAATCAAGCATCCAAGGACCGGTTTCTGGCTATCAGCCTGGATAGCTTGACTCCAGTGGTGTGGAGAGCCTGGGACTCACGTCTGAGCATACCTAGCCCACTCGGGGTGAAAATTGCAGAAAACACAGTTGATGGACAGAATGTACAACAATGTCATACATTCACCCCAGTACAATGATTTGGGCCTAAATCCATCGTTTCTTTGCACTCCACACCACCCTGGGTTAGACACTGGCTATATGCAAATCAGCTCTGACCCTGTGCCTCATGAGAACAGTCCAGTCCGAACTACCAAGCCATGTCTTTCCCAGACCGGAATCAATCATCCAAGGACCGGTTTCTGGCTATGAGCCTTCATCAGCCTGGATAGCTTGACTCCAGTGGTGTGGAGAGCCTGGGACTCACGTCTGAGCATACCCAGCCCACTCAGGGTGAAAATTGCAAAAAACACAGTTGATGGACAGAATGTAGAACAATGTCATACATTCACCCCAGTACAAGGATCTGGGCCTAAATCCATCGCTAATGTTACAACATGGCCAGTCTCAATTACGTTCTATTGTACAGTTAGGCTGGACGTTACAAAACCTCTGTTCAGGCTACGTGCCATGGCGTCTAATCCCTTCTGCTTTTCTTAGAACATTTGGTTCTATGAGGTTGAGGAACATGGCGGCGGGCTGACGCAGGCCGCGAGTGCTCTGTCCCGGCTTGAAGATGCCTTGAACTTATTGAATGCCTAACCCGTTTTAAAAGTCTTACAACGTCATCTCAATGCGGTGAGATTATGGGGGTATTATATTTTTATTAAAAGTTTAACTTACTAACCGGCTTTTCTCCTCTTATCCGACACTGACGCCTACACCAGTGCCGAGTTTAGTGGCAGCGGAGGTGTACTAGGACCCAGAGGCATCCCCGGGGGACGGAGGCTCCGGAGCGCCGCGTTTCCTAAACTGATCAGATGACGGCACTCGCGACTAAGCAGGAAAGATGAAGAGATGCATGGGGTGCAACCTGGGCCAAATCTTGGCGGAGAATCAAAGCTGCAGCAGCAAAGACCTACCCTCGACCGGCAGTAACAGCGGTGAGCTGGTATTGTTCCAAAGTTGGTCGGTGGGGGTTGTCCTACCCGGGGTGCCTGATAATTGTTGCAGACTTAAGCTCGGAGTAGCCGAGACTGAAGTGCTTTTTAACCCAGCTAAGCGAGTTCTCTGTAAGGGAATGGACATTCTATCGGTCCCAGCCCCCCTAAATACACAAACAAAGGAGTTCAGTGAAAAGAAGGACCTGAGAGGGGAGTCATTCGTCAAGGTGGGAGAACAGAACGTCAGTAAGGGAGATCAACTGTTTTTACCAACACAATTAGCCCAGTCAGCCCACCCTGTAGTAAGAAATAGATATCTCCTCCGCTCCCAGCCAGAAAAAGAGCGGTTATTATCCTCACTCAGCCAAACTACTAATCAATTGGTCCCTCTCACTCCACGCCAAAAAAAGGGAGAGAGAAGAGAGAAAAATAAAATAGGAGAGGAAAAAAAACCTAAAAGAAGTTCTATGATATCTAAGCCTGCTCCCTCTCTAAAAACCTATTTCAAAATAATGGAGAAAGCGATGTCAGTTTCAAATAGGGGTGGCAAGGCGACAGAAATCCACCCAGTGATTCAGAACTCCCCTTCTCCCCTCCACCTACAGGGGACAGTCATTTTACAGAATAGCTATGCCCCCCTCTTACTGGAACCCGATACAGATCTAGGCATGGGTAACCCTCCACCGGCTTTGGAAGCGGATGGGAACATAGAGAGCGGATTTTACCCCCAGCCAGTATTAGTTCTGTCTCCGAAGCCCAGCGCTCCACCTCAGGCTACTCATATCAATAATCCTCTGGTAGCTAGTTCCTTGGAATTACAGCAACAGGAACATGAGAGTAACAGCTCTAACAGCTAATATTAAGAGTTTATGCAGATCTTTACACAAGGATCTTTTGGCTAAACTGCTCTCCAAATTTGAGATTTCGGAGGGTAATCAGAGGGAGATTGCAGAGAAATGTACCTCCTTGGAAAGTAAATTAGATGATGTATGCTCCCGAACAGAGGCTTTAGAAGGGGAAGTCGCTATCCTCTCTGGGGCCTCTCAGACACACTCCAAGGCAATATTTGAACTTAAGGCCCAGAACAGATCAGTACAACTGGTATGGAGCGTCTGGAGATCCATGGGAGGAGAAATAACTTGAAATTCCTAAAAATTCCGGAGGGGGCTGAAAATGGGGATGTAAAATCATTAATATGCAAACTTTGAGAGAAGGTGTTTTGAAGGATAGACCAGATATCAACCTGGAAAATGAGATTCAACGGGCACATAGGGACCCTTTCCGTCGACACCCAGATAGGAGTGCCCCAAGGAAGATTTTTCTCAACTTTCACACCTTCGCGATAAAAGAGCTGATTCTGACCAGGGCTCTTATCGACCCAACCCTCCAGATTGACTCTTCAAAATACCTGATCTGCTCTGATGTTGGCAGAGTTACAGCGCAAAGGCAATGGGAGTTAGGGTCTCGCATGTCAGATCTAAGAAGCCAGGGAGCCCAGGTCACGATGAAGTTCCCCGCGGCATTAAGAGTAGTTTGGAGAAACAAAACATACAACTTTACCTCCATACAGGAGGTCGATAGCTTCCTAATCAGCATGATTGAAGCTCAAAGATAGCTTCTCTTTTCTTCTTCTTCTTGTATCTGTATCACGATGAGTTGTGTAACTTGGAAAATATCACTTATCTAAAAAAAAAAAAAGAGCACATAAAACATAAACAAAAAGGAAGTAGAAATAATTTCTTTTGAGGTGACGAATAAAAATATATAAGGGTGAAGGCATAAAAAATACGCACTAAAGCACGAAATGAGGCAGATTCCAAGGTTGGAGCCGAGCTCTCAATAGTGACGAGATCGCCAAAACCCAAGAGGGGGGGTGGTCCTCAAGGGGGGTGGTGAAGGGTGGGTGTTGGGGTGAAAAAAAGAAAAACTATTCCTCATAGAGCAATAAAATCTGAAATAAATATGAAGCAAATTTTTCCGATGCAGGAGATCTGTCCCAGAGTGGAGCTATGCATGAAGCTTCCATCCCAATATTATGTCAAGTACAATCAATAAAATAATGAGTTGGAATGTTAATGGCTTGAGGGATGGAAAGAAGTTAAATAGAGTCTGTGACTACCTAAACAAATCTAGGGCCCATGTCATCCTCTTAGAGGAAACTCATTTGGAACAAGTTGAATGTAAAGAAGCTTTTAAAAACCAAAGGTGGATTCAAGATCTGCTGTGCTCTAGACAAAGTGGTAATACCAGGGGAGTAGCAATGATTATCCGGGCACACTGCGGGATTAGAGTAGTAAAATACGAGACAGATTCTTCAGGTAGATGGTTGACAGCATATCTGATTTTAAATAAAATTAGATTAGCCTGTGCAGTGTATTAAGGGCCTAATCAAGATTCCCCTGAAGCCCTGTTAAACTTGAAAACTAGTCTCGCTGCTGTGAATTTACCTGTCATTTTGGGAGGTGATTTTAATTTAGTTTTTGATTCAAATTTAGATCATACCTCCAGAGCCATCTCTGCCCCTTCATATAAATCGAAAAGGGAGCTGAAAAACATCATGAAGGATTTTAATCTTTTGGATGTCTGGAGAATCAAGAATAGAAATAATAGGGATTACTCTTTCTATAGACATAGGTATAAACATCATTCACGTATTGATTTTTTTCTTATAGATCAAGCCTTATTCCCGTCAATCGCCTCTACCTCTTATATTCCAGCTATATTATCAGACCACTCTTTAGTAGAATTAGTAGTTAAGTTCCCTCAGAAGTCACAGATTAAATGCTGGACTCTTGAAAAATCTCAAATTTTACAAAGTTATGTAAAAGAGTGTGTGCTGAAACAGTCTTCTGAGTATTTCAAATTTAATTCTGCTACTGCATCCGAACAAATAGTTTGGGAAGCATTTAAGTCTTACATAAGAGGTTTGTTTACAGCACTGACAGCTGGTAAAAATAAGGCTAGGAGAAAAGCAGAGGATGAATCTCTATCCAGAATAAAATTAAAAGAACAACAGCTACAGCAAGCATCACTAGAGCAGCATACGAATCCGGAGGTTATACAGAAAGAGCTGGAAGGATTAAAAGCTAAATATCAGGCTAACCTAGATAAAATAATCAAGGATAGGTGGGATGCGAGTAAGCTGCAAAACTTCTCCTATGGAGAAAAATGTGGACGTTTACTGGCATGGAAGACCAGAATGGGTAGGGTAAGAAATCAAATTTGTGGGCTAAAAATATTAGTTCTGGTGACGTATCCTATGACAATGATCTGATCTCCGAAGAAGCCAGGGTATATATGCAAAATCCTTATACCGGAGAAAGGGAAGCCTCGACTCAAAGAGCAGTCAATTGGCTAAAGCAGCTGGGCCTACCGCAGTTAACGGTAGCAGATAGTGTCTTCATGAGCTCAGCCATCAGTGAAGGTATGGTCCATAACCAGCTGAAACAAATGTCCAAAGGAAAGGCAGCAGGCCCAGATGGGCTTCCGATAGAAGTTTACCAAATAAGCCCCGACATCATTGTCCCAGTCCTAACTTCCTTATTCAATAAAATACATCTGATTGGTGAACCTATCCCCCAATCCTGGTTAGAAGCCACAGTCACCTTGGTTCTGAAGCCCAAAAGATCCTCTAATAGTCGAATCATACAGGCCAATCTCGCTACTAAACACCGACTATAAAATCTTTGTGGGGGTATTGGCGGCGAGATTGGCCAAAGTGATTAAAACTGTGATACATGAAGACCAGAGGGGCTTTATGCCTGGGCGGCAGCTAAATGAATTGACCTTCCAGGCTATTGCTGAAATAGACTATGCTACAAACAGGAAACTCCCGCTAACCATTGTAGCAATAGATGCCGCTAAGGCATTTCACCAGGTCAGTGTGCCATATCTATGGGAGGCATTAGCTGGTTTTGGTCTCCCGAAAAATTTCATATTATCTATAAAATCACTATATTTAAACCCAAGGGCTAGAATCCTGGTCAATGGAACCCTTAAAGATTGGGTTCAGATATCACGTGGACAAAACAGGGGTGTCCCCTCTCCCCTTTATTGTTTAATTTATATATCGAACCCTTGGTTATACAGTTAAGATTGGATCCTTTGATAATACCTTTTTTTTACATGAATTGGCTTTAAAATGTGCATTATATGCTGACGATCTCTTAATGTTCACCACTAATGTGGAGATTTCAATTCCCCGGCTTTTCGAACAGTTGGAAACTTTCGGAAAAATCTCCGGATATAAAATAAATGAGGAAAAAACAGAGGTTATGCAGTGGTATCAGGAAGTAACATCTCCCTTAGCTAAACCACAGATGAGATATCTTGGAGTTGTTTTGACGCAAGATATCTTAGATATATCAAAAATTAACCTCAATAGAATTCCTTAAAGAGGTCTGTGGGCTTCTTTTGCGTTGGTCTGGTCTTCCCATAAATATCTTTGGTAGAGTTAATTTAGTAAAAATGGTTATTTTACCTAAAGTTACTTTTCTGTTCAACGCTATCCCTTTGAGTTTTAGCCCTAAAGATATAGCCAAAATACAGGGTAAAATTGGAACCTCCATTTGGAACTCCAAATCTCCCCGAATATCCTGGAAAAAGCTGAGGAGAAAACTCAAAGTCGGGGGGTTGGTATTGCCAGACTTACTTCTCTATTGCCATTCATTTCATTTTTTTAAATTTCGGTTGTTGGCAGATAAAGATGATATGTCATCTTTGGGCCGATTATTTCAGGCATTACTCCAGGGCATCCCTCAAGAGCATGAATATTTTCTTTATAGGTTTGGTGACCCCAGATTCTATAAGAAAGTAAGGTTAAAGATCTTAGAGACTGCCCTGAAGAACTGGGTATTCATTAGGAAAAAACTGGGAATCCCTTATTTTGTGTTTCAAGCACCTATATGGGATTCTCCAGGGACACCTGAATACCTTAAAGATCAATTGTCAAATCCCCTCAAAGCTGCAGGCATCACACATTGGGGGGACTTACAACACAATACACAGTTAATGGATTGGGACTCCATCTCTAGGTTGACGGGAGGAACTCTTACTAGGTTCAAATATTATCAGTTTGTCAGCCTGGTGGGCTACTACATCATGGGCCCCAGAAACTCTTGAATACAAGTTAGATCTAGTAAATAGAAAGGGGAAATGGAAGAAAGAGGTATCTTTTTGGTATGAGGCTATGCTTGACTCAGATAGAATTACTGAACAAGAACTTTTAAAGTTGTGGGGAGGGACAACAGTCGCGGAAGAAGGCAACCTACTCATCATGTGGGCCGATTCTTTTACGATGTTACATACCGTAGTTAAAGCGGCACCCCTCAAAAGAAATCATCTATTTACCCTACATCGAGTCTACATTTCTCCCAAAAAATTGGTTAAGATCACTAATTTAGAACATTGTTGTCCAAGATGTAAAGCATTCAACGTTGACGACCTTCACATGTTCGTGGATTGTCCTAGACTTACAGATTTCTGATCCAGAATAGAAGATTTTATAACTGATGTATTGGGAATACAATTTCTCATCACCCCCACAACAATCTTATTTAGTTTACTTTCAGAATATCAGCCTAATGAATTGGCAACCAAATGTATTTTTTATGTGATGGTCTTAGCGAGGCGGGAAATATGTAAGGTTTGGAAGGACCCTTTGCCCCCCATATTTTCTGATTGTCTGAAATATATCATATATATTAGTGAATCTGATATGGCCTGTGACAGCTCTAGCCATGATAAAATCTGGGCGGCCCTAGTGACCTTGCGGAATCGTTGAGACTACTTTGGTTGTATTTCGATGATTTCACCTGGGCACTGTGTGTGCCGGCTCTCCAGTTCAATCCAAGGGCCGTACAGTTATTGAGAGTTGGGGTGGATCCTGCAAACAGTTGAACTAGAGGGGTATCCATACCTTTTCCTCTGCTTTGTTTGAATTGTGGAGGTCAGAATATCATTGCAAAGGCGGGAAGAGGGGGATGTCCTCATCTAGAATGCCCATTTCTGGTATATGAGGAATAATAAAAAAAAAAAGATAGATTCCTGAACAAAACACAGGGGTTCAAACAGACCAGGCCAGACCCAATATATTCCCAGAGACAACATCCACGGATAGTTACAACATACAGTGTAGGAAAACTATGCCTCAAATGGCTACATAAATCTACACTGCAGGAAATTAAGCAACACTTAACTTTACTTAAAGAAGGTGCTGACTTGCGAGATTTCATATTGGGACCTCGCAAACAGCGTCAAAAACGTTTCATATATGCCGGTATATACGCAGCTTACAACGAGGCTTGGAAAGTAATGCAAATTGAAACTGCTGAAAAAATACGAGAAATTGATCTTATTCATTTGGAAAAATCACTGTCTGTAGTGGACAATGGGTTAACAACTCTGTCCTCCAGAATTTATTCACTGGACAGCATTGTATCATCTGCTATTGATATAATAGAGCAGGACTTGCTAATGTTACAACATGGCCAGTCCCAATTACGTTCTATTGTACAGTTAGGCTGGACGTTACAAAACCTCCGTTCAGGCTACGTGCCATGGCGTCTAATCAACAAAATGTCATTATTTTCTATCTTTAACCTTACAGATAAACAAATCTCTTTGGCACAAAAAGGAGCAGACTATACGATACTGAGCATTGAAAAACTCGAAAAGTTACCATTGACAATGTCAGAACGACCTGTCATTGAATGGATAATACATGGTACAATCACAATTCCGATAACGACTTTTCAGTTTCAATATTGCCAAAAGTATATACCAGCAGGCCTGTATGAAAGGTTGGGTAAAGGATACATCAAGTCAACCTGGAAATTACCTTACACACATAGATGTTATAGTGAAGGGAAAAAAGAGGTATTTCTTAGTCTTAACAACTGTAAAAATTCACTAAGCAGTACATTTCTGTGTCAAGGTATTAACTTGCATGGAGCCTGCGAAGGTTCATCAAACAACCTTTCATGTCAACTGCACGGCACCCCTGCAACACAGATAGAGCTTTTTTTCAGACAGCTTTCCAACGGCAGCTACGTTCTAATAAGTGACCACAGCTGTTGTGGCATGGTGCCAGGAATAGCCTATCTTGTGAGAGTTACTTCCAGGGTCATTTGCTGTATGCAAGTATTGTATCCAAACAGCAAACCAGACATGGAGGCAGCAATATGGCCTTCTCTGAATATCTCTTCTATTCGAATTGATACTGTAAGCAGAATGAAGTCTATTCTTTTACAGACAACTGTGCCTTTAACCTCGTCCAAAGAGACGTATGATATGCAAGTTGCAAGGACAGCGGCAGAGATACATACACTATTATCGACAAATTGCCCCGTGCATTTCGTAGAAATGTTAGGTCAAATCTTAAACATGTCTGATACCAGTGGCATCGCACATGTATTTAAGACAATTTTTTCGGGACTATTAGCACCCTTTGAAGCAGTCCTGAACCTCTTCCTGAATTTCGTGCACTCTGTGTTCAGAGGCCTGCATCTTCTTTTGGGACTCGTAGCAGAAATGTTATTTTTGTTCCTTCTGCTCCGATATGGCAAGTCAAGTCACAGACAAAACCCAGGCAACAATGGAAGAAACTATCCTAGCGATGAGATACCGAGAAAGGATTACTAAGGTCCTCGGCTTGGCATAGCTAAGAGATCTGAATACTACCTGGTTTCTTTCATTCAGACCAATCTGGCAAGATTGCATCTTACCTGTTCTACGATGCCTGCTATGCGGAGAAGAATGCGTGTTGGACGTCTGTCTTACACTACCATCAGCAGTACCTATGGATATCGATACTTTGCTTGGTTCGGTAACGGCTCACGCAACGTGTTGTCCCCAGTGGCTACCTATTCTGATGACGGCATTCGTTGAGACCTCACCATTACGATTAGGTGGCGGTGAGGTACGAGATGAAAACGGCACACAGGTACAACCTTCTGTGAGCATTGCTGATCTAGACATCGATGATGGCAATAATTCTCACATATGCACTATTTCAGCTTTTTCGAACTTAGTCGAACTTTCACCGACTGTTGTAGACCAATTTTTCGCCAGCCTGTCTGATTTGATGTTCTCTCCTAACAACGAGAACAACTTTTGAAATAACAAGCACACAGCGTACCCTGAACTCTGAATTCGGCCTTCAGTTTTTGATAAACAACACTACTGAAAACAATTTGAACTATTTAAGCAAAACTATTTTTCCATTTCCAAAATATTTACCCTTTTTTTTGGCACATGGTACTCTGCTTAAAGTAGAACTATTCTTAGAGAACAAGATTTCTATTTTGAAACTCTAGAGACAATATTTTGATTCAGCCTCTAGCACATGTACAGTCTTGTATAAATATGTGATGAAATGGTCTCGACCTTCTCTTCTGTATTAAGAGCCATTTCATAAATGTAATTTTCGAAATTCATTCAGTCAATATTTATGTATGCATTATCTGAATGATATCACTGCTTGAAAAACGTACTGTACAAATACTCATTTTTTTGTGTATACACCATATGCCATTTCAAATGCAAGTTATGTATTTTGGGGTGGGTTGGAAAACACATGCATCGTTATATGTTTAGTATTGCTTAGTATTTAGTAATGATGGACATTAATACATGGAGTGGGTGTTGTGAACGTATCTAGGACCCTATTTAAATATTCCCGATTCATGCCCTTATGTTATGTGGTCATAACAAATCATGTCCTTATAAAGGCATAAGAATCATATCCATATTTAGTCATAGCCAATGCAGTCCAAATACGGCAAGGCTACTCCCATAGACTCCTAGAAAGTACAACGCGTTCTTTAAACAAACCAAGCCTCCAGCAGCCCGGGAAATCCCCCATGCTTTTGTTTTGATTTGTCCAAGAACTCCTGGAGTCCTGAAAGAACTGTAAGTTCTTAGTGACGTCTTATGTCCAACCTTATGTCAAACTTGGCACCTTCCAGGTATAAATATACCAACGTTTGCCTTAAGCAAACACACGGTGGTTTGGAGCTGATCGGCTTTCTACTTACCCGAAGCCCAGCTGTAACGAGAGCCGAAGGAAGCCGACCCTCCCATTGACGCACTGAGTGAGACGCTGTCTTTTCTCCTGCCGAGAAATCCAGCTCCAGTGTTTCCAGTCACCCTTGCGGGTGACTGGGAGATCGAGTCCTGAGAAAGAGATACAAGACCTCCTTCATTCTATAACCAAGGTACGGAGCTCATTAGATCCTCAGAGAATTCTTGATTCAGATTCTTGGCAAAAACTAACTTAACTAAAACTGCAGCTCACTTACTCCTTCCCACGTACTAGGCTTAGGTTAGGTACACCGGGGTGGGCGTATCTTAGAAGCACCAGTTGAGTACGTTTAGTCAATGATTTTATGTATGTATATATTTTATCCATTTTAAGTATCTTATGGCTTAGAAACCATATAAATGCTTTTACAGTATTATTTCATAATACTCCTTTTACTGTACGCACTTTACTTTATGACAAGTATTGCAATTGTGGCAATTCACTTCTCTTGCACGAGAAAGAGGACTGCTCAATAAATACCAACTTTTATTGAAAACGCCCGTCTCTCTATTTCTCTGCACTCCTGGTGAAACTAAGCATGCACGATTGACTGAGTGAAATAGTTGTCCATTGTTTTCCACGACTCTGGAGATATACTCCTTATTCTGGGGGGAGCAAAGTTGTCATGTTTATGCGGTTGTCAGAAACTAATCCCTTCTTGTCTATTCAGGAAATTTAACTCCTTCCTGTTCACTCGAGAAAGTTTCTAGTGACCTCTGAGCTAGCTGGCATACCTAATTAGGTCTAACATATTCAGTAAAGACCTAGATGACCTCAGTCCTACGTCTAAACTATCGTTTATGTTATTCCAATGCGCAGAGCCTATTGGGAATATAGGAACTACACTACACCTTCACAGTGATCATCCCACGAAGCCCACCAAAATCAGTACAGGAAAAGAGTAAATCACGTCCATTAATCATCCCAAAAATAATTTGAGAAACATTTTATGACAGACTTGTAACCTGAAGTAAGAATCAACAAAAAAGGGAAGAGTTTCATGGCCAGGCATTGCTCAAGAAAAAGACCTACCTACATCTCTGCATTTACGAATTTTATGAAGAACTAATAGTCCAGGTGATGCAGAGCGTAAACCTCCAGAAAGATGTAAGGAGTGGTCAATTTTTGTATAATGCGGGGCTCTGATCAATGGCTTTAGGAGAAATGCACAACAGACTTAAATTTGACATACATACCGGAAGCACTTGACTTAATTAACCTGTTTGTAATAATCCTGCCCGTACCCCTATCCTATTGGTTGCACATAATGTGGACAGGACACTCGCTAGATGGAACTGTAGTCTGCTTAGATGCCCCAGTTCCAATTTCCACCTAATGTACCTTCACTCTCACCAAGGTAAAGGTTTAAGGTAGTGTGCCATCTATCAAGTAGTTCACCCTAGTGAAAGGTGGGAAGAAAGGTTTCAGGGTAACAGGAAATAGAAGTGTCTGTCAGGTGGACCAAGGAGCCCCCTTACACATTTGAATGCCTTTAGAACACTTTCGGTTACACAATTGCAAACGTCCTCAGCAGTAGAATTAGTCTACCTCTGTTACAGCACTAATCCAATTGGGTGTATTGTGGGGAACCAGTCAACAGTGCCATCCTTCCACACCAATTGCACCCTAGTAAACTGGACTCCCTGCAACCCTTCCCATTTCGTGCCATCCTCTTGTTTTGTATCGATTAAGATTCCTTATGAATTCCCCGATTCATGCTCTTATATAGGTATATTTCACATTGCCCTTATATAGGCATAGAAATCCAGTTCTTATTTAGGCATAGCCCATGCTACCCAAATACAGGCATGGCTACTTACATTTGTTCATCTACGTCACAACGAGTTCCTGGAAAACCAGACTCTTAAGCTTTAAGGGACTGCCCCTTGCCTGGATATTGATTTCTCCAAGAACTCATTTATTATGCATGAACATCTATTTCTTAGGGGTTTATTCATGACGTTCATATGCCCGACTTCCACGTCAATACTGGCATTCCTAAACACCTTAAAGGTATAAATGTACCTTCACTTGCTATGGCAAGGCACGGTGCGGTTCCACTACCTACTTGCACGACGAGGCTCGCAACAGCAAGTCCCGAAGTGCCGAGAATCCAGCTCCAGTGTTTCTGACTCCCCTTGCGGGGTGTTAGAGAATCGAGTCCCGGGAAAGAGATACCAACCTCTCTCATTGTAAGGTATGGAGCTGGTTAGAACCTAGAGAAACCTTTGGCAATTCTTGGCAAAACTAGACTAAACTAAACTTATGCTAGAACACCGACTTCTTCCCTCGCACTTGACCTAGGTTAGGTACACTGGGGTAGGCGTATTTTAGAAGCACGAGTTGAGTATTTTAGCCTGTGTTATTTATATATGTATTTTTATATATGTCATAGCAACAGATCATGCTATTACAGTATTATTTTATATTACTGTTTGCGCTGTAAGCATTATACTTCGCAGTCTGTCTAACGATTGTAGCTGTTCATATCTCTTGCATGAGAAAGAAGACTGTTCAATAAACCCTTTTTATTGAAACACCTGTCTCTCTATTTCTATGCAACTCTGTAGAAATGATGCATGCACGATTGACTGAGTGAAAGGGTTATCTATTGTTTCCACGACTCTGAAGATATTGTTCCAACTCTAAGGGAAGCAAAGTTGTCATGTTTATGCGGTTGTCAGAGACTAATCCCTTCCTGTCCATTCGAGAAAGTTTCTAGTGACCTCTGATTTAGCTGGCACACACAATTAAGTTTAATATACTCGATAGAGACATACTGACCTCAGTCCTATGTCAAAACTACAGTGTATGTTATTCCAATGCGCAGATCCTATTAGGGATATAGGAACTACACTACATGGCCCCCAACGGTTTGGTAAGGCACTAATTGCACACTAGACACTGAAGTAATGCAGTCGTGCTTTTCTCAGAGACCCCTATACTCATAAAATTCCAATAGACGTTTGGGGTGGGTAAGGGATAATATCCGCCATAGCTGAGTAGGACGAAAAATCCTATGTATTAGCTTTTTTGGTTTGTTCAACGTTGAAGGATACAGTGTTCCACAATATTGTGCACCTTATCTTGGTTCCTTTGAAACTGGTTCTGCAACTTTCAATAAAATGGCTGACGAGGATAACACCTCGACTGGAGCTACAGGCGACAACGCCGAAGCAGGTTTTAACTTAACAGGTTTCAAAGAAACCGATGCGAATGCTGTAATAATTCCTCCAAATTTAAGGAAAGTCATCACTATAAAACTTATTAAACATGGCCTATCATCAAGAGGTGGTAGAGCAGTTTTTGTGATAGAAGCACATAAATATCACCAGACTGAGGTATTCTATTAGTGGATAGTCTTCAAAGAAACAAATCCAGTAACATGTATGTTTCACTTCTACAAAGAAGATGATCCACCAGAGGAATATATTCCTTTCGAGGATATTGAAATTCCACTCACATACTAGGAGCATGAGCTCTGGTTTAAAAGCGCCCTAAAACATTTAAATCACATTACCAGGCTCGGTCCACTAGCTAGACCAGGAGCAACATGGCCGATTTTAGCAGGTTACACACCTCATCCTGAAATTGAAGACATGACAGACGTAGAAATACTTGCTCAGCTCAAAAAGTTAATCAAAATCTACAGACAATTGGTCCAATATGTCATGCAGACTCTTACAGTCCGACCTACAATAGTTATTCCGCAACAAACCTCTCATCAGGGGAATACACTAAAAATCACACCACAGACGTTACACACAGTCATGGGTAAATTACCCACAAAACGTGAACAAATACTGTTCTGGATAGTCCAAAAAATGACTCAAATGGAAGCAGTTTTTCCTAATACTAACCGTCATGAGAAACACAGAATTCTAACAATCTGTTTACCAATGGGGTTCACATCACATCTGGAGGACTGCACCACTAGGGGTACGGTCTTTTCTTTGCTGCAATCTACACTAAAACTCATGGTGTTCCATCTATGGCGGTGATACCTGACGTCATGCAACAGATTCAAAACGAATACGGGCGGAGCCTGCTCTAAATTTAGGTATGAAACTACTGAAAGATTTCAAACAGGTCTCAACAATATTATTAGCTAATATTAAAGGAGAAGCAGCATCAGCGGCGATCCGCCAGAAGTTGAGGGAATTTGATGTAACAGAACAACCACAAGAACTAACCAGAATAATTGAAAAATCCTTTGAAGAGTTAGGCAGAGACAGTTTGGGTGGGAAATCAGTAAAACCACAACTGTCTGAAAGTCCTGAAAAGGTATTTACTAACTCTTCTAAAAAGAAGTGGGAAAATAGCAAACAATCTTCCAAAGAGAAGCGTTCTTATTCCCCTGGTAGGTCTCCTCAAAAGGAGCCCTCTGAAAGGAGGTATAACCTCAGGAATAGGGATAATTTGAGAAAACCTGACAGGTATCAAGATACTGATACACGTTCCTCTCGTACCTTTCAGATATCGTCACAGACATCCGAAAGAAGAGGACGGTCGGACAACAATGAAGAACGCTTGAAGTGCAAAGATGATTAACACGTTCAGAAAAACAAAAAAACTCAATTCACCAAAAAGAAGGTAGCAGGTCTAAAAGATCAGACATGCTGAGGATCTTGAGGACACAACTCAAGAACGGAGAATGGGCTCAGACAATGTTGGACAGTGCAGCAGAAATAACAGTAGCTCACCAGAACCTGATGGGACTTCTGGAGACAGTGGACTTAAATGAAGACATTCAAGTTGAACCTGCAGATACCAGGGTTAGTTCTCCACATAGGTTATAAGAAATAACACTCCGGATGGAGGGAGAAATACCAAGAAAACTGAAAGCACTCTTTTGGGAGCGACTTTCTAAAGGTTATGATATACTTCTAGCTGAACGAGACTGGCCACCAGAATTCGTTAGGGAGTGCCCACATGGCGAAGACATCATTATGCCAGCCTTCTCTAACCATATTCCAATTTATTTAATATATACTTATTCCAGGAAATGGGCAGTTGCCCAAGCCCCTGCATTATATAAAAATCATGTAGGATGGGATGAGGATTCACCTCACCATAAAATACAGTTGAAAAATCAACCAACTGCCCAAAGGCAGTACCCAGTTAAGCAAGAAGCTAAAAAAATATCAGGAGATCTTAGATCAACTTGAATATCAAGCGATGATTGAAACATGCACCTCATCAAGGAACAATCCTTTGTTTCCTGTCTCCAAACCAGACAATACATATCGTCTAGTATTGTATTACAGACATCTAAACTCTTGTTGCAAAACATTTGCAGTGCAAAATGCACACAGTACAGCATTAATGAATAACATTGTACGTAAAAAATATAAAACCACATTAGACATTTCAAATGGTTTCTTTTGTCAAAACATTGCACCCGAAAGCAGGTATTTGACAGCTTTCTCAATAATAGGGACACAGGGTCACTTCTGTCGTCTCCCTCAAGGATTAAAGAATAGTCCTGGGTTATTCTCAGCAAGGGTAACAGAGTAACTACGAACTAATGATGACGAGGCATTGTCATACGTCGACGATATCTATCTGACAGACGATGACTTGGATAGGCACTTGAACAGGGTGAACAGCATTATACTGGGCTTCGCCTCTCAAGTGTACAAATTCAACTTTAAAAAATCTAGAATTGCCCATCTCAACGTCCTTTTTCTAGGATATAAACTATCAAATGAAGGCAAAAGCCTAGCAGCCAACTTTTTAGAAAAGTGTGCGCTGCTCCAAACTCCAAAAACGCTGAAAAACTTACAGTCGATTCTAGGTTTCCTAAATTTCGAAAGAACTTCCATTCTAAACTACGCAGAAAGGGTTAAACCTCTCTACGAATTAACCAAACCTGATTTTAAACTTATAAATTGGAAAAAAGAACACACAGAAATTTTGCGTTCACTCCAAACAGACATGTTAGCAACTAAACATTTACAAACACGCGTAAACGTACGCAACTTAGTGATCCGAATCATTCTGGTCAATGCAGATTCACCTACTTAACTTTTAACGAAGGTGAAAAAATACCAATGGCATACAAGTCACATTTGTATACACAAGCAGAAATGAAATTCACTTCTACAGAAAGAATTCTGACAGCAGTTCAAACCGCTGTAGCAACAGAGAGAGCCCTAGCACCGTGGAAACGCATTATGATTGTAACTCCTATACCTGTCCTAGAAGCAGTGACAAAAGCGAGCATTCCAAATGCCAAAGCTTTACACCCAAGATGGATACAATGGGTTAATTTTCTTGCTGTACCTGATGTTGAATATGTTTTTGATCCGTATTTGAAAACACAAGCATTTCTACAATATGAACAAGAATGTCCTCTGTCTACTGAAATTCTGCCTCTAGACCAGTATGAATGTATAATTTATACTGACGATCAGCACAACCCGCTACGGGGAGGGGGGGTAAACAGGCTTATAGTGCTGTATGCGTGATCGTTAAAGGTCAAATGCGAGATGGCAAATTCAGACCTACGGTCACAAAAACATAATCACAAGAAGATTGTACAGCTCAGCGAGCTGAACTACAAGCATTCAAAATGGCACTTGAAAATACGGATTTCGAATTCCCCACACTCATAGTGTGCGATTATTTCAACTGTGTACAATCATATAATGAATATTTACAGAATTGGCTTCAATACGGGTTCAAAGATATAAAAGGTGGCACAATCAAGCATAAAACGCTAGGGAACAAGTAGTTCAGTTGCGAAACGGACTACAAAACACTCATGTGATACACACGCTGAGTCATCAACGTGATGGCGTTCACGTTGAAGGGAATTTATTGGCTGATGAAGCCGCGAAGGCAGCTGTGCAAACGGTTTCCGTAACTGCAATCACTCGTTCAAAAACGAAAATAGACAGTGAAATAATGCTGGCTGTCAATGCTACAAGCTAAGGCAGCAGTGCAGCGTTACCTAAAGGGTTTCTACTCAAATACTCTTACATAACTGATACAAACAATGTTCAGTTTGCTCGAATCCCTGGAGTGGGGGATAGGGTAATTCCAAACATGGAACATAGATTAGGACTAATCCTAGCAGCACATGAAGGGCTCGCCTCTGCTCATGCAGGTGTTTACGCCACAGTATCATTATTAAAACAAAGATACTTGTGGCCAGGCATTAGGAAACAGACCTGGAACTATGTTTTGGACTGTGAAATATGTCAGAAGATGAAAGTCTCTACTGTGAAACGTCCTGCACAGACGCCCCTGTTAATCTCAGATAAACCATTAGCATGTGTTTACCTGGATCACTGCGGTCCCTTACGAAGGGATAGTAACTATAAATATATCATGGTCGCAGTGGATTTGTGTTCAAGGCTCATTTGGATGTGGCCTCAGCGCTCGGCTGATGCTCGAACTGTTATAAAAGATTTGCGAGTCTGTATCAGCACATATGCAATAGGCACACTACATTCTGAGCAGGGTCCTGCGTTTAGCTCTCGAGCTTACAAAGAAGCCATGGCCAATTTGGGCATTGCATTGCGGTACTCTTCTCCATTCCATCCTGAGGGAAATTCGGTTGTGGAAGGAAAAAACTGGGACATAAAGCAATCTATAACAGCTAGGGTATTAGGTTCGGGTGACGGGTGGGTCAAACATCTAATAAGTGTCCAACGTAGTCTTAATAACTTGCCAAGAAGTTCTCTAGGGGGGATCACTCCATATGAGGTCCTGTTTGGGACAAGAATGTTAGTCTCAGACCTTGATTGTCACACATCAGTGGTGGAACAAAAGAAATTTGATATCAAAGATCGTTTGGCTGTTTTACAGGACTTAAATGAACTGAAAATGAAACACAGAAACGTGTTCCAGAAGCCAACCACCACTGGGGAAAAACCAACCGTCCCAGCAAGGCCTGTCTGGATCCCAAAGCAGAGAAAAGATTGCGGACAAGAAGGAATTTGGACCTTCTTACAGACAACCAGTACCTGTCCTAGCAATCCACGGATCTAGAACAGTTTTACTGCTGCCTCTTGCTGGTAACAGGGAGAACAGATTTGTGTCCATCGACCTGATCAAACCCCAATTTGTGGCCGATACTAAACAGTAGGCCAAGTGGACTCCGCCAATGTAGTAGACGTACTCCTCTAGCTACAATCCAAGAGGTTCAAACTGAGAGTCTCATCACCATTGAGGA
Source organism: Lissotriton helveticus (assembly GCF_964261635.1). Taxonomy (NCBI): domain Eukaryota; kingdom Metazoa; phylum Chordata; class Amphibia; order Caudata; family Salamandridae; genus Lissotriton; species Lissotriton helveticus. Next base: position 1,925,078,181 of record NC_136057.1, read on the forward strand.
ATCTGCAGTGAGAAAAGAAGGACTAAGCAACAAAGCTATGAAACTTGTACCTCTTGAGACCCAAATAACAGTTCGTCATGAAACACCTGTCTACAATGAAGTAACACCTGTCTACAACGAAGTAACAAGTGATCCAGTGGTTCCAGCGATTTCAACAAACCCGGATGCAATCCCAACCATAGACAGAACTGCCTCTGGCTATTTCATTAACTGTGATACGTTTTCTGAGGATCCCAGCGAACCTGAAACGACGCCAGCAAAAAGAACATTCAAAGAACAAGCAACATACTTTTTCATCACCTGGAAAAAACGTAACTGGTTTCACCATGGATTGAACTTTGGATTGTGTTGGGAATATTTTTCCTTTTACAACACATACAATTAAAGGGGACCCAAGGGCAATTTAATGACCAGCTCTAAATACATGCCCTATAAACACTTATCACAAAAAAGTATCAGAGGGTCAGAATTCCTACAGGTGATCATTGGGGACAGAGGTAGTGAGTTGTTACCACTAGCCAAACAACTGAAAGTTGTAACAGCCAGGTCAAGTTAGTGTCCGGTCTCTGGCACCCATCAGTCACCACTCGGAACCGCCCTTCATCATTTGGGGCTCCGAGGACAAACAACGCACCTGATCTTTTCTCTAACAGGGAAGGACTAACCTTCCTGTTGGTCAGGGCATGGTCGTTGAAAGTTTGAAAAATATGTGTTGGTAATGTAACTGACGGGGTAAAAAAGAAAGTGCAGTGCAAAGAATAAAGTGATACCAGAAAGTATAGAAAAGGTGAATAAAATTGGTTTGAGGAGCAAAACATTTTTTAATAGGGTATAGCTCCCGACACCAATGTTAAAAAATAGCCAAGACAGGGAGAATTTATAAACTGTCTAGTGGTGGAACGTGGTCGACATGTTTCAGCAATTAATGGCCATGTGGCCTTGCTTTCTTCAGGACCTAAAAACAACGCTACTGCAAACAAAAAAAACCTGCAATGTGAAGAAGTGTTTTCGTTAAAAAGAATGAGATTAAGCGGAACAACTTAATTATTTCTTTAAGTGTCACCTGAACCTTCTAGGTGTACTTGTTCCGGGTCTTCTCACAAATTCAGTAATGGACTGAAAAAGAAATGCATGGCATGAGTACATCACCCACCACCTGTCCACAATAAACCTCCTTTTTCACCATTGATAGTTGTCGACATTGGTGAGGTCTATATCCAAAGAATAAAACCAAAACACACTGTTTGTACTAGTGTCTACCAGTTCTTATGGAACTTGAAACTTTTTCAAATTTCACAAACTACTTCTTACCTGATTCGTAAGAAGTGAGGACCTCACCCCACCTGGCTGCGGCTCAGGACATAGGTGAAGCACCGCTCTGTAAAAGGTGAATAAATTCAACCACTGAATCACTCACCATGAACATGCCTAAAAAAAGGTTCATTCATTGCCGAGACATTCTGTCTTAGTATAAGGCGGGAAATTCATGATGTACTAGTGTGACAAGCGGAGCGGTATAGATGATGTTATAACCGCTCCAAGCCTCTTTAGTCAATATGCCCACCTGGATCTATGATTGCAAAGCCTCTGTTGTTATAGATGGCAAAGGATTAAAAAAGCGTATGCCTATGGGAGATACTAATGTCATTCTATGTGCTCTAGGGAGCCCATAGTCCCAGTCTGTAGTAATGGTAAAGAGCGTGTGCCCACGGAAGGTGCTGATGCCTCTCTGCGTGTTTCGCGGTGCCCATAGTCTATACCTGTTGTTATAATGCCTAGAGACAAACCTTATCAATATAGCGGTATGGCGTGAGGTGAAACCGTTTCGCCACACAACCGCACAGTGTATACATCTAAGGAAGTCTAGGGGAGTTGCGCGCTTACAGCCCGATAAATTGAAGAGAAGGGAACGCTAAGAGCATTCACGGAGACCTTACCTATCCGTCGGTACTTCAACGCGGCATCTGTGCCGTCTGGGGAGGTATCGGCGGTCTGTTTACCCACGTTTTTGTTACATTATTCCTAATTGGTCGAAATCGTCACGTGGCGCGCGAAAGAGCCGCGTCACGCGTTGGTGATGCCACGAGTGCTATGATTGGTTCAGCGCTAAGGGGATTAGACCAATCACGCGCATCCCCCGCGTTGTCATGATAACATCTAGTAAACAGACGGCAGTGCCGCCGATCTTCAGTGTTCGCCAGAGTATTAACTATACGTTCTTGGCAATGAAGGTAAATCACAGCTCAAACTGTGCCCCTGTATGTTCAAATGGTTCCAGATGTCTGGAGGATGTTGATCAGTCACCAAAGGCTGAGAAACAGTCTAGTTGGTAATGTTGCATACTGGATTAACCACATATAGAAAGAGGATCTTATTGATCACTTATATTTTAGTCACAAAAATGAGTATTAATCAGGTAGTTATATCAGAACGAGGACCAGGGTATGTCATCGTTCAACCCTGTTCGATCAGTACCAAGTTTCAAAACCCATTTTTGTTCTTTCATAAGCAGAAAGTTGCTCACATTTGTGACGTGTGATGGAATGAACGGTTTCTCTAGGACCGTCCATTTAAATGACGTAGGTGAGTGATTCAAGGTGATGAAATGAGTGGTAAGTCTAGTAGCCTGCCTCTTACAGTTGATGGTACTTCTGTGTTCAGACAGCCTCACCTTGATCTTGCGAGTGGTCATCCCTACGTATCTAAGCCCGCAGGGGCAGGTGATCAAATAAATTAACTTGTCGCTGTTACAGTTAGTGAATCTCACTTGTCTCCAGGGCCTGGACGTCCCGATGTCAATCTCTGTAGTTTTGGACGTTTGAGCACATGATTGGCATGTGCCACATGGATGATGGCCGGATACTGGAGGCAGGTCCCATAGGGTGCCCACTGCTCTGGGGGTTTCATCTCGCGGTCTAGTATGGACCATTCGGTCTCTCAAATTGGGTCCTCTCTTGAAGGAGAACAACGGCTGTTGGATAGAATGGGGTCCTGAATTCAAGATCGACCAACGTTCCTTTACCGCTTTCTTGATACTGTTGGATAATGTACCAAAAGTGTGTACAAAAGTGAGTCTTTCCAGAGGTGCTTTCGGGGTGGTTGGTTCCAATAATGCTGCTCGATTGTTGTTACTAGCCCGTTTCATGGCTCGATGTACCAGACGGGGGGGGTATTTTCTGTTGACAAGTTGAGTCTTAAGTGCAGTAGAGTGCATCCTAAAAGCTGTGCCAGTGGAACAATTTCTTTGTACTCGTAGAAATTGCCCAAATGGCAAATTGTCCCGTAAAGACTTAGGATGATGACTGTCATATGCCAGGAGGGAGTTCCTGGACATGGGCTTCCTAGACAGTTCTGACTGCAATCCAGTTGTGGTGGCCTTAATCATGAGGTCGAGAAAAGCCAGACTGTTGCCGCCGATTTCTATGGTGAAGCGTAAGAAGGCATTTCTGCTGTTCAACCAACCTAGGAAATCCTGACAACTAGCTCTTGAGCCTCGCCATACCACCAATATATCGTCGATATATCGTTTCCAGGTTTTTATCTGCTCAAAGTATGGATTAGACTCAGTCAGGACATCTCGTTGTTCAAAGTAGTGTACATAAAGATTCGCCAGGCTGGGAGCATAAACGCTCCCCATGCTGGTTCCAGACACTTATAAGTATATATTGTCTTCGAACTTAAAAAAGTTCTTCTTCATAGCTAAAGTTGCACAGGCCATGATGAAGTGTACCGGAGTGATGGTATCTATCTCTTTGGATTCAAGCAGAGAATGGATAACTTCCAGGGTTTCGTCCTGAGGTATGGAGGTGTATAAAGCCTCTACATCGAACGAGACCAGAAGATCAGTTGTGACATCAAAGTCCAGGTCTGGTAGAAGACGTAAGACGTCTGTGGTATCCTTCAGGTAAGAGGGCATCGTTTGGACCATTGGGCGTAAAAAGTGGTCAACAAACGTCGATAGGGGTTCCAGGATTGACCCGATGCCCGAGATGATCGGTCTACCTGGTGGCGGACGTTGCTCCTTATGCACCTTCGGTAAGATGTAGAAGTAGGGAATGACTGGATGTTCTGTATTGAGGAATTTGGCCTCGGACTCGGTCACCCATCCTTCAACCAGTGCCTCCTCCGTCATGCTCCGAATCGTTCTTTGTAGGTCCACCGTTGGATCCTGATCCAAAAGGCGGTAAGATCTTACGTCACTCAATTGTCGAAGACATTCAGCTCGATATGTCTCAGTATCAAGAATGACAATTGCCCCGCCTTTATCGGCTGGTTTGATGGTTATTGACTTGTCAGCCGACAATGATTTAAGGGCCTGATGCTCCGCTTTGGGGAGATTGCAGAATGTTCTTTCATCTTGTTTGAACAACTCTTCGATATCTCTTTCAATGGCCTGTTCAAAGGCCAACACATAGGCCGGCATAAGATGAGTCGGTGGGTTGAAAGTAGACTTCGGTCTGAGCCCTGTATTAGTCATAGCTTCCTCTTGTGCTGATCTCTCTTTGTCAATGAAAAAGAAGTGTAGTCTCACCTTTCTGATAAATCTAGCCAGTTCTAATCGGGTTTCAAAATGTTCATTCCGATATGTGGGAACAAAACCCAGGCCTCTATCAAGGGCCGTCTGTTCAGTCTGAGTCAGAATACGACTGCTCAGATTTATTACGACGCTGTCTCCGTGTGGGTTTGTTCCTTGTTCTTGGCCGTGTTGCTCCGTAAGTTCCTGGTCGAGCTCGTCGTCGGTGGTGAGTTGAACTGTACTTGGGGTTGTGCTGGTGTTTGAACTTGGGCTTGGCTTCTCCTTCTGCCACGTGATCTGCCGTGGCCATACCCTAAAAAAGGCTGTCCGTTGAAATTTGTAGGGAAAGCCGGTGGTGTTAGACCTGTCTGGATTTTTTGCGTAGTCCCTCCTCATTATTATTTATTTTGTCCCCTTTTTGCCCCTCATACCCTTAATAATTTTTGTGTCTACTACTTTTTATAGGTATTGGTCAAGGGGATAGGTGTTCTTTTTCCCCTCATAATCTTTTACCTCAGGCCCAGAGGCCTGTTCTGACAGGGAAAGTTGGAACCACAAAATGGTGGCTACCAACTGCCCTAACTGCCAAGCCCAGGACTTACTCATAGACCAGTATAGGGCATTCCAGAACCTTCTGGTCCATTCTGGACCACTGAGGGGCAGCCTATAAAAGGCGGAATGCGGGGCAGCCATTTTGTCTACCTGTGAGAGTCAGCTGGAGGACAGGCTATCTTGGAAGGTGGGGAGAGACTTGTGCGAGGGTTGATCTCCTGATCTGGGAAGCAGCCTAATTAATCCACTCCTCTACTCCTCCTTTAGGATCCTTGTCTTGTCCCCGCTGTGGATGTTTAAGGGAGACCCTGGGCGCCTGACTAACCCCTAGCTTGACAATAGTGGGGTGGGAACAGGAGAAGGAGACTGTAGCGCTGCGAAGCGCAGTCCTCTGCCCAGTGAGAAACTCAGGAAGAATAATCCTTATCCCTAGACCCCAGCCTCCATCCAGACTTGAATAGTAAAAGGACTTTGTGAAGTGGGGAAGTGGGAGCTGAGGTACAAAATCGAACCAGCGCTGTTCCTACCTTCCTGGGTGCTGGAGAAGGCTTGAGCCCTTGTGTCCTGAGAGGCCCTGGCCGGACATGCAGTCAGCCGATCCCTGGATTTCCTGGTGAAGGGTGCCGGGTTCTCTGAGGTAGCGCCGCCTCCACTGTGAGCGGGACCCCTGTGGTACTGATCGCGCACTGAGATAGCGCCCCCCCCGGGATCCACTGAGCCTGAGAAGCCTTGCGAGGCTTCCCTTTGTGAGCAGGACCCCGGGGGCGCCTTCCGCGCTTCTGTCGCGTTGCTGAGTAACATCCCGGTTAATAGGGGAAAGCCTGGGCGAGACGCTACCAAAAGGCGCCTTCGCGCATGCCCAAACCGCTTCAGTCATTCCCTCAGGAGGGGCCTAGGATCGAGCAGGCCCGTGGGTAGTGCGTCCTTCCTGAGAGCGGGCGCAGTGAAAGGAGGCACCGGCGCGAGCGCTTCTGCGCATGACTGAGGGATTAGTGGCCCCGCCGATCTTCAGAGGAAAAGCACCGGCTGCCGCCAGAGTGAGTGTCCCGCCCTTTTTCCTCTTCCCTCGCGCCACGCAAAGGAGCTGGCAGGGAGAGGGAGCTTAGGGACTCGGCGGCTCTCTGGGGGGTATTGTGTCATCGGCCCTGCCCTCCGCTCGAGCGCCAAAGCAGAAGAGCTGGCCCGAGTAAGGAGAGAGAGAGCAGGGGAGCTTAAGAAGGAGCCTTAAAGCAGCAGCGACGCGTGGAGACTGGGACAGCATCGTCTCCACGCTACAGTAAGGAGGTGATCTGAAGGGGGAAGGTGGCGCTAGAGCCTACAAACAAGTACTTAGACATTAATTGTTGTTGTTTTTCTCCTCAACTGTGATACATGAGGTGGGGAGGAGCTGAATGAAATGAACTGGAAAGGAAATGTTGAAGGTACCTGTTGCTTAGGGAAGAATATAAGACCCTCATAAGGGTTGTTGAAGATAACCTAAAACTTGGGTATTTCCCACACCTCTCACTGGATGTGCACTCACTTTGTGAATAAAGGTACAGATAAGGGAGGTAGAGGTTTAAACACTGTAGAGAAGTCAAAGCCAGTAAAGTTGAATCTAATGTAATGAAATGTACTATCGATATTGATTATTGATCTAAGTTAACAAATCTGAGAGTGTTATTACTGATTTAATGACAGATGTATTGTATTGTTGAAACTAGCTGGTAAATTGCTTAGCAGGTTAAAAGTACTTACTAATTCCAAGACAACCTGAAGTGTATTAAGTGGTGTATACTGAAAGCAAAAGAACAAAGAAATTATTTTTATAAAGCAGTACTTATTTTCCTATACTTTGGTGTAGTGTTGTTTTTGTGTGCTATTGCGTGGATTTACTCTTTGGTGGTCTGCAACCTCACACTTGTGCCTCTAGAATTGCATGTCTTACCCCTAGGCCAGGCTACCCTAGGTGACCTGGCATCTCAGGTTCTAACATTTGGTGCCTAGCGGTGGGATTCTGACTTGGTTGCAGCTACTCATTAGTAATTCAACGCAATACACTGACCTACACCAGGAGTTTTCTCCTTGCGGCCCTCCTAATTTGAATTTTGTTTTTTCTAAATTTATTTCTGGTGGTGGGTGGAGGTTAACCTCAGGTCACTTCTTGGTTTTCTCCTGTGTGTTGATTTTATTCCATAGTGAAAGATGGAATTGAATTTCAAAGAGCTAGAAGCCAATACTGTGGCCCAACTCAGAGAATGGTGTCAGCAACAAGGGGTATTCTTTAATAAAGGTGCCAAGAAAGGCGAGTTGCTGACAAGCATAAGGGCATGGGTGGAAGCTCATTTAAGGGAGGAACCAGAAACTGAAGAGGGTGACGGGGACACTGTCCTTGAGACTGCAATGTTGAACCAAGCTGGAAGGGGGAATCTGCTGACAGGTCCCAGGATACCTTCGAGGGCGAGCAGCAGCGTCTCAGACAGGGGTTTAACTGACGCCGAGCTAGAAGATAGGAGGGAGGAGAGGAGGATGAAGTTGGAATTAGCTAGGATGGAGATGGAAAGGGAGGAAAGGAGGTTAGCTCATGAGCGAACCATCAAAGAGATGGACCTACAAGCCTTAATACAAAGGCCTCCCAATCCAGATAATGGTGGCAGCGAAAATAAAGTGAACACCAGGGAACCCAGACCCTATTTACCCAAAGATGTCATCGCTAGTTACACCCCAGGCGATGACATTGCCAAATGGTTGGCCGCCTACGAAGTTTCTCTAAGGGCTCACAGGATCTTAGAAACTCACTGGGGAGGTGGGCTGTATAAATACATGCCACCTGCTGGCAGAGACACCTTGTTGGCTCTGGAGCAGGATGAGCAAACCCACTACCCTACCATGAAGGTGGCACTGGTGAAGAAGTTTGGACTTACCCCTGAAAGGTACAGACAGAAATTCAGGGGAAGTCACAAACTGAGTACCCAGAATTGGGTAGACTTTTTAGACTACGCCAAGAAAGCTTTGGAGGGTTGGGTCAAGGGCAGCGAGGTGAAAGATTATGAGGGACTGTACAATCTATTTTTGAAAGAACACCTCCTCGAGAAATGTTTTCCCGAGTTGCGGCAACACCTGGTGGACAGCAAGCTGACCGATCCCCGGAAGCTTGCAGAGGAGGCGGACACTTGGGCAAGTACCCGGGTGTCCTCAAAGGGGACTGGAGGGGATTCTCAAAAAGCCGGACAGGGCGCCCCCCAGAAGAAGGAGGGGGGAGATAAAAAGAAGGAGTTCTCCAAAGGTCCCCAAAATAATTTCCAAGGTAAGGGAGCAGGTTTCACCCCTAGGGCAAACCCGCCCAGAAACCCTAATCCTGGCCAAAGCCAGCAGCCAAGGGTTCTCCACTGTTTTGAATGTGGTGGTGTTGGACATTATAAGGGGGATGCCAGATGCCCAAAGAGACCACCCCCTCCCACCCGAGGAAAGTCACCGGGAGTAGCTAGTGTAGCGCTCGGGGAGGAGTTGCCCTTAGATAAGGGGGGTGAGTGGGCGGGTGTCACCTTAGTGTCCCTGGGAGAGCGGGAGATGGTTCCAAAGATCCAGGTGCCCCCAAATACTACAAAGTATGGGCAATGGGTTACCATCAATGGCCAAAGAGGGGAGGCTCTGAGAGATACAGGAGCCAGTATGACTATGGTGAGAAGTCAACTGGTGTCTCCAGAGCAGGTTGTTCCTAATGTACAACACCCCGCCGCGATGGCTGACGGCAGAATGGGCCACTATCCAGTGGCTGAGGTTCCCTTTGAGTGGGAAGGGGTTGCAGGTTCACTTCGAGTTGCCGTAAGCCCTGCCGTGCCAGTTGATTGTCTGTTGGGGAATGACATGGAGCACAACACTTGGAGAGAGGTGGAATACCGGACGCATTCTGCGATGCTGGGTACACCTGACTGGGCCTGTGTAAGCACACGGTCTGCGACTGCCCGGAGAGGGAGTTCGCCTGGGTTGGAGCCTGGAACAATGGCCCAACCCGCTGCCAAAAAGGGACAGACTCGGAGACAGGGACAGCCTGCTTCGGCTTCCACGCCCCATGTGACAGATCGGCCACCTGCGGTGGTAGGCCAGGAGTCCATGGAGGGGGGAGTAGACTCTCTGGAGGATTTACCCATCCCTGCTGAATGGCATGTGGAGGGAGGACCTACCAGAGAGGAATTCTGTAAGGGGCAGAGGGAGTGCCCTACCCTTGAGGGACTGAGGCGTCAGGCTGAAGCCCAGGCAGCAGGTGATGCTACGGGACACCACCATATTTACTGGGAGGATGGACTCCTCTACAGTGAACCCAAGGTACCCCTACCTGGCTCATCAAGGGCCTTGGTGGTCCCGCAGCAATACCAAGCCTTTCTGCTGGAATTGGCTCATGCGATACCACTGGCAGGACACTTAGGCCAGGACAAGACCTTTGCACGGCTTGTCCTCCACTTCTACTGGCCTCAGATGAAAGTGGCGTCCAACACATACTGTAGGACATGTGTATCCTGCCAGGCCAGTGGGAAAACAGGGGTGAAGCTAAAGGCTCCCCTGGAACCACTTCCTGTCGTTAGCACCCCCTTTGAAAGGGTGGGCATCGACATTGTAGGGCCATTGGATCCACCAACAACAGCTGGTCACAGGTTTATCCTGGTTCTGGTGGATCATGCCACACGGTACCCAGAGGCCATCCCTCTGAGAACTGTTACTGCACCTGTGGTGGCTAGGGCCCTGATGGGAATCTTTACCCGTGTAGGATTCCCCAAGGAGGTTGTGTCCGACAGGGGGACTAAATTCCTGTCAGCTTACATGCGGACAATGTGGAAGGAGTGTGGAGTGACCTACCGGTTCACCACTCCTTATCACCCCCAGTCCAATGGACTGGTTGAGAGGTTTAATAAGACCCTGAAGGGCATGATAAGAAGTCTGCCGGAGAGCTTACGGAGGAAGTGGGACGTCCTCCTGCCTTGCTTGCTGTTCTCTTACAGAGAGGTGCCGCAGAAGGGAGTGGGCTTCAGCCCTTTTGAATTGTTGTATGGGCACCCTGTGCGTGGGCCTCTCAGCCTGGTGAAGGATGGATGGGAGAAGTCTCCCAGAAAACCTCCTCAGGATGTGGTGAGCTACATGCTGGCCTTCAGAAGCCAGATGGCCAAGTTGTGGAAGCAGGCTTCTGACAACTTGGAGGCCAGTCAGGCAGTCATGAAGGAATGGTACGACCAAAATGCTCACCCGGTGGAGTTGGAGCCTGGCCAGAAAGTATGGGTGATGGAACCTGGAGAGCTTAGTCATGAAGGAATGGTACGATCAAAATGCTCACCCGGTGGAGTTGGAGCCTGGCCAGAAAGTATGGGTGATGGAACCTGGAGAGCTAAGTGCCCTTCAAGATCGTTGGACAGGCCCATTTGAGGTGTTGGAGAAGAAGGGTAAGGCCACTTACTTGGTGGATCTTAAGACCCCGCGACAGCCCCTACGGGTGCTGCATGCCAATCGCCTCAAACCCCACCATGAGAGGCCAGAGGTCATCCTGATGTTGGTGACTGATGGTGCTGAGGAAGCAGAAAGCGAGCCTCTCCCAGATCTCTTTTCATGCCAAGAGAAGGATGGGTCGGTGGAGGGAGTGATTCTCTCCCCATCCCTAACTCCTGAGCAACGAGAGGATTGCCGCCAGGTATTGGAGCAGTACTCTTCGCTGTTCTCCCTTGTCCCGGGAAGAACCCACCTGTGTACCCATGATGTGGACACAGGAGACAGCCCCCCAGTGAAGTCCAAGACCTACAGGCTGTCGGACAAGGTGAAGGCTAGCATCCATGGCGAGGTTGCCAAGATGCTGGAGCTAGGAGTGATAGAACCTTCCAACAGCCCTTGGTCCAGTCCGGTGGTGCTAGTGCCAAAAGCCGCCCCACCGGGCACCACACCAGAACTGAGGTTCTGTGTGGATTACTGAGGACTGAACTCAGCTACAAAGACTGATGCTCATCCAATCCCTAGGGCGGATGAGTTAATTGACCGGCTAGGAGCTGCCCAATACCTAAGTACCTTTGACCTCACTTCAGGGTACTGGCAGATCTCTTTGACAGATGGAGCAAAGGAAAGGTCAGCCTTCTCCACGCCTGAGGGACACTTCCAGTTCTGTGTGATGCCCTTTGGGCTCAAGAACGCCCCTGCCACATTTCAGCGGCTGGTGAACCAGGTCCTCTCTGGAATGGAGAGTTTCTCTGCTGCCTACCTGGATGACATTGCTGTCTTCAGTAGCAGTTGGGAGGACCATTTGCAACATTTGCAAGCAGTTCTCCAGGCCCTGGAAAAGGCTGGATTGACAATCAAGGCCAGCAAATGCCAGATTGGGCAGGGGTCGGTCGTGTACCTTGGACACTTGGTGGGTAGGGGGTCAGTGCAGCCCCTACAGGCGAAGATTGAGGCAATCATGGCCTGGGAACCCCCCAAGACACAGACTGAGGTCCGAGCTTTCCTGGGCCTCACAGGTTACTACCGTCGCTTTGTGAAGGGGTATGGCACTATTGTAGCGCCCCTCACAGAGCTCACCTCCAGGAAACAACCTCGACGGGTAGTTTGGACAAAGGCTTGTCAGCAAGCCTTTGAAAAGTTGAAGCAGGCCATGTGTTTAGCACCGGTCCTGAAGGCTCCCGATTTCTCCAAGGAGTTCATTGTCCAAACAGATGCATCAGAACATGGCATTGGGGCAGTGTTATCGCAACTAAATGAAGAGGGCCTGGATCAGCCTGTAGTCTTCTTATCCAGGAGACTGCTTCCCCGGGAACAGAAGTGGAGTGCGATTGAGAGGGAAGCTTTTGCGGTGGTGTGGGCTCTGAAGAAGCTGCGGCCATACCTCTTTGGCTCGCACTTCCTGGTTCAGACTGACCACCGACCCCTTCGTTGGCTGATGCAAATGAAGGGGGAAAATCCCAAGCTGTTGAGGTGGTCCATCTCCCTACAGGGAATGGACTTCCGGGTGGAACATCGGCCTGGAGTGGACCACGCCAATGCAGACGGTCTCTCCAGGTATTTCCGCCTTAGTGATGAGGACTCCCAAGGAGTTGGGTAGTTCTCCCCACTTTCAGCTGGGGGGGACGCGTGTTAGACCTGTCTGGATTTTTTGCGTAGTCCCTCCTCATTATTATTTATTTTGTCCCCTTTTTGCCCCTCATACCCTTAATAATTTTTGTGTCTACTACTTTTTATAGGTATTGGTCAAGGGGATAGGTGTTCTTTTTCCCCTCATAATCTTTTACCTCAGGCCCAGAGGCCTGTTCTGACAGGGAAAGTTGGAACCACAAAATGGTGGCTACCAACTGCCCTAACTGCCAAGCCCAGGACTTACTCATAGACCAGTATAGGGCATTCCAGAACCTTCTGGTCCATTCTGGACCACTGAGGGGCAGCCTATAAAAGGCGGAATGCGGGGCAGCCATTTTGTCTACCTGTGAGAGTCAGCTGGAGGACAGGCTATCTTGGAAGGTGGGGAGAGACTTGTGCGAGGGTTGATCTCCTGATCTGGGAAGCAGCCTAATTAATCCACTCCTCTACTCCTCCTTTAGGATCCTTGTCTTGTCCCCGCTGTGGATGTTTAAGGGAGACCCTGGGCGCCTGACTAACCCCTAGCTTGACAATAGTGGGGTGGGAACAGGAGAAGGAGACTGTAGCGCTGCGAAGCGCAGTCCTCTGCCCAGTGAGAAACTCAGGAAGAATAATCCTTATCCCTAGACCCCAGCCTCCATCCAGACTTGAATAGTAAAAGGACTTTGTGAAGTGGGGAAGTGGGAGCTGAGGTACAAAATCGAACCAGCGCTGTTCCTACCTTCCTGGGTGCTGGAGAAGGCTTGAGCCCTTGTGTCCTGAGAGGCCCTGGCCGGACATGCAGTCAGCCGATCCCTGGATTTCCTGGTGAAGGGTGCCGGGTTCTCTGAGGTAGCGCCGCCTCCACTGTGAGCGGGACCCCTGTGGTACTGATCGCGCACTGAGATAGCGCCCCCCCCGGGATCCACTGAGCCTGAGAAGCCTTGCGAGGCTTCCCTTTGTGAGCAGGACCCCGGGGGCGCCTTCCGCGCTTCTGTCGCGTTGCTGAGTAACGTCCCGGTTAATAGGGGAAAGCCTGGGCGAGACGCTACCAAAAGGCGCCTTCGCGCATGCCCAAACCGCTTCAGTCATTCCCTCAGGAGGGGCCTAGGATCGAGCAGGCCCGTGGGTAGTGCGTCCTTCCTGAGAGCGGGCGCAGTGAAAGGAGGCACCGGCGCGAGCGCTTCTGCGCATGACTGAGGGATTAGTGGCCCCGCCGATCTTCAGAGGAAAAGCACCGGCTGCCGCCAGAGTGAGTGTCCCGCCCTTTTTCCTCTTCCCTCGCGCCACGCACAGGAGCTGGCAGGGAGAGGGAGCTTAGGGACTCGGCGGCTCTCTGGGGGGTATTGTGTCATCGGCCCTGCCCTCCGCTCGAGCGCCAAAGCAGAAGAGCTGGCCCGAGTAAGGAGAGAGAGAGCAGGGGAGCTTAAGAAGGAGCCTTAAAGCAGCAGCGACGCGTGGAGACTGGGACAGCATCGTCTCCACGCTACAGTAAGGAGGTGATCTGAAGGGGGAAGGTGGCGCTAGAGCCTACAAACAAGTACTTAGACATTAATTGTTGTTGTTTTTCTCCTCAACTGTGATACATGAGGTGGGGAGGAGCTGAATGAAACGAACTGGAAAGGAAATGTTGAAGGTACCTGTTGCTTAGGGAAGAATATAAGACCCTCATAAGGGTTGTTGAAGATAACCTAAAACTTGGGTATTTCCCACACCTCTCACTGGATGTGCACTCACTTTGTGAATAAAGGTACAGATAAGGGAGGTAGAGGTTTAAACACTGTAGAGAAGTCAAAGCCAGTAAAGTTGAATCTAATGTAATGAAATGTACTATCGATATTGATTATTGATCTAAGTTAACAAATCTGAGAGTGTTATTACTGATTTAATGACAGATGTATTGTATTGTTGAAACTAGCTGGTAAATTGCTTAGCAGGTTAAAAGTACTTACTAATTCCAAGACAACCTGAAGTGTATTAAGTGGTGTATACTGAAAGCAAAAGAACAAAGAAATTATTTTTATAAAGCAGTACTTATTTTCCTATACTTTGGTGTAGTGTTGTTTTTGTGTGCTATTGCGTGGATTTACTCTTGGGTGGTCTGCAACCTCACACTTGTGCCTCTAGAATTGCATGTCTTACCCCTAGGCCAGGCTACCCTAGGTGACCTGGCATCTCAGGTTCTAACAGTAATTAGGTGGAAAAGGACCCATTGGAGGTTGAAAGGGATTCTGTTGGTTAGGAAAAAATCCAGGGCCTCCACATTGCCAGGGGTTGGGTGGCCACCATTGCTGTGGTCCTTGATTGTGTTGGTTCCCCCGCCAGGATTGGTTGAAGTTTTTCTTGCCTCGGCCCCTGCTTGGTCTAGCCTGGTTATCACTGCTAGAGTCACTCCCCGAGGTATTACCGTCTGAATCAGAAGTACCATAGTTGGAACTGGTTTTGCGATTGTTGGAATTAAAGACAGGCGGAGCATATGACTCACTAGTGTAAGGATAGACCCGGTCAAATTGAAATTTGTCTAGGTCTTTCTTAAACTTCTCCATCTTGGTGAATAGAATGTGATCTTTATAATCACTATTATTCTTATCAGACTCCTCCTTCTTCTTACGGAAGATCTTGTCGGAAAGAGTGGCTTTGATTTTAGATCCGGTGATCTGAATCTCAACTAGATTGGCGTCAGCCGCCAATTTGGAGGTCTTAATGATCAAGATCAGCCAATCCCTTGTACAGCGCCAGGCAATCATTGCCCAACTTTTAAGAAAGTCCTTGTCTTTTAGAAATAGCCTAGGGGCATTAGTGACAATGAGCCCGGTAGGGGCACAGTTATTACGTAAGTATTGGGCCATAATGGTGCCGTGTAGGGCTGTTCTGGTCATAGATTTTTTGAGGCCCAAGAGCTTGCCCCATTCCTCTTCACTGGTCGCAACCACTAGGGGTGTGAAGTGATTGGTCTAATCCCCTTAGCGCTGAACCAATCATAGCACTCGTGGCATCACCAACGCGTGACGCGGCTCTTTCGCGCGCCACGTGACGATTTCGACCGATTAGGAATAATGTAACAAAAACGTGGGTAAACAGACCGCCGATACCTCCCCAGACGGCACAGATGCCGCGTTGAAGTACCGACGGATAGGTAAGGTCTCCGTGAATGCTCTTAGCGTTCCCTTCTCTTCAATTTATCGGGCTGTAAGCGCGCAACTCCCCTAGACTTCCTTAGATGTATACACTGTGCGGTTGTGTGGCGAAACGGTTTCACCTCACGCCATACCGCTATATTGATAAGGTTTGTCTCTAGGCATTATAACAACAGGTATAGACTATGGGCACCGCGAAACACGCAGAGAGGCATCAGCACCTTCCGTGGGCACACGCTCTTTACCATTACTACAGACTGGGACTATGGGCTCCCTAGAGCACATAGAATGACATTAGTATCTCCCATAGACATACACTTTTTTAATCCTTTGCCATCTATAACAACAGTGGCTTTGCAATCATAGATCCAGGTGGGCATATTGACTAAAGAGGCTTGGAGCGGTTATAACATCATCTATACCGCTCCGCTTGTCACACTAGTACATCATGAATTTCCCGCCTTATACTAAGACAGAATGTCTCGGCAATGAATGAACCTTTTTTTAGGCATGTTCATGGTGAGTGATTCAGTGGTTGAATTTATTCACCTTTTACAGAGCGGTGCTTCACCTATGTCCTGAGCCGCAGCCAGGTGGGGTGAGGTCTTCACTTCTTACGAATCAGGTAAGAAGTAGTTTGTGAAATTTGAAAAAGTTTCAAGTTCCATAAGAACTGGTAGACACTAGTACAAACAGTGTGTTTTGGTTTTATTCTTTGGATATAGACGTCACCAATGTCGACAACTATCAATGGTGAAAAAGGAGGTTTATTGTGGACAGGTGGTGGGTGATGTACTCATGCCATGCATTTCTTTTTCAGTCCATTACTGAATTTGTGAGAAGACCCGGAACAAGTACACCTAGAAGGTTCAGGTGACACTTAAAGAAATAATTAAGTTGTTCCGCTTAATCTCATTCTTTTTAACGAAAACACTTCTTCACATTGCAGGGTTTTTTTTGTTTGCAGTAGCGTTGTTTTTAGGTCCTGAAGAAAGCAAGGCCACATGGCCATTAATTGCTGAAACATGTCGACCACGTTCCACCACTAGACAGTTTATAAATTCTCCCTGTCTTGGCTATTTTTTAACATTGGTGTCGGGAGCTATACCCTATTAAAAAATGTTTTCCTCCTCAAACCAATTTTATTCACCTTTTCTATACTTTCTGGTATCACTTTATTCTTTGCACTGCACTTTCTTTTTTACCCCGTCAGTTACATTACCAACACATATTTTTCAAACTTTCAACGACCATGCCCTGACCAACAGGAAGGTTAGTCCTTCCCTGTTAGAGAAAAGATCAGGTGCGTTGTTTGTCCAAGGAGCCCCAAATGATGAAGGGCGGTTCCGAGTGGTGACTGATGGGTGCCAGAGACCGGACACTAACTTGACCTGGCTGTTACAACTTTCAGTTGTTTGGCTAGTGGTAACAACTCACTACCTCTGTCCCCAGTGATCACCTGTAGGAATTCTGACCCTCTGATACTTTTTTGTGATAAGGGAATATTTTTCCTTCTACTTTGGTTAACTCTAGTAATAACTCTGGGTATGCTGATAAATGGAAGATATGTAAAAATGGACACAGCAAATAAGAAAGTCAACTTACTACTCAAGCCACACAAATCATCCCATAGTGAACAAAGAGACTTGTCACCAGTGAACATCACAGCCGTTCCTATACCTGATGGTATAGCTTGGGACAACGCAGAATATGACATTTTTGGCCCGTCTGAGCTGTTGAAGATTTCACACTTATTCAAGATTTCATTAAGTGACTTTATTACCTCTAGTACCTTTTCTGATGATTGGGGCTTGGAGACTGTTAATAATATGATGTCTGATCTAGAGATGTCTGCAGTATTCACAAATCATGAATATTTAGAAGGTTCATCAGACTATGAACAAATGTATTGTTATAATCATTATGGTCATCATTTCTTGCACAAATCTTCAATGCCTAGACATGTATATATGTATAACCAATGGGAACATTGTCCTACACCACCAAAGGGTAGCTCAAAAACTATTGCGAATAAGTTTCCATATTTTTCAGGGTTCAATGTATCAAATTCAGAAATATTTTATTTAAAAAATATGAACAGAACAGGACTGAAAAGTATGTTAACTAATACCAAACAGATTTATTCTGCATCCTTTTATGCCCAACTGTCTAGAGGTTTCAACTTTTGGATAGACAACATTGAGACAAAAACTGTCTGGGGTTCAAAAGATTGGCAAGTGCAGGGGGTAGAAGCTTTGTTTAGAGCCTGTATCACCCCCGAGGAGCAAATTATGTTTTTGAATGACACTGTCCAACAAACGTCTTGCATCGGGTTAGCCAAGATCAAGGACATGAACAATCCGTCCATATCTCCACCTACACCTGAGAGTAATAACACTTCAGGGGGGGGGGTCGACGTACATAATATTTTGCATCACAACAGATCAGATCCAGGTTGGAACAAATGGTTGTTCTGACCCATAGACACAAATAACTGTCAAGATCGATTCCTGAACAAAACTCAAGGTTTCAAAGTCAATAGGCCAGACCCAAGATATGTTCAAAGACAGCATCCTGGGGTAATAACAACATACAGTGTAGGGAAGCTATGCCTTGATTGGCTACAGAAAGCTACATTACAGGCTGTAAAACAACACTAATCTTTACTTAAAAATGGCGCAGACCTTAGGGAATTCTTGCTAGGACCAAGAAAACAGCGTCAAAAACATTTCATATATACCGGTATGTATGCTGCATATAACGAAATATGGAAGATTACGCAAGCAGAGACTGCAGAACGAATACGAGAAATTGATTGTATTATTTAAAGCAATCTCGCTCTGTAGTTGACAATGGGCTAACATCTCTGTCGTCAAAGATATATTCGTTGGACAGCATTGTGTCTTCTGCCATATACATCATGGAACAAGACTTGGTCATGTTGCAACATGGTCAGTTCTAGCTACGTTCTATCATGCTATTAGGTTGACGCTCCAAAACTTGCGTTCAGGCTATGTGTCTTGGCGCTTAATAAATACTACGTCACTGTTTTCAGAATTCAATCTCACGGATAAACAGATCAAACTGGCACAAAGGGGAGCAGACTATACGGTGCTGAGCATTGAAAAACTGGAAAGATTACCATTTACAGTGGCAGAAAAAACAGCTACTGAATGGATAATACATGGAACAATCACTCTGCCTGTTACAATTTTCCATTTCCAGTATTGCCTAAAACACATACCAGCAGGTACATATGAAAGGTTGGGTAAAGAATACATCAAGACATCCTGGTATTTACCCTACACACACAGATGTTGGAGTGTGGGACGTGAAGTGTTTCTTAGCGATTCAAACTGTGAAAACGCACTAAGCGGTTCACTTCTTTGCCAGGGTATTAATTTACATGGGGCCTGCAATGGTTCTTCTAACAACTTATCCTGTCACCTGCATGGTTCACCAGCTGCGGTGACTGATCCAATTTTTGAACAACTTTCAAATGGAAGTTACCTTATGTTGAACGATCATAGCTGCTGTGGCATGTTGCCAGGTATTCCATATCTAGTAACTGTGTCATCCAGGGTCCCTTGCTGTATGCAAGTATTGTTTCCACAAACCAAGACAGTCAGGGAGTCACCACTTTGGCATTCACTGAACATCTCTTCTATACAAATTGGTACTCTAAGCAGATTTGAAAGCCATTCCTTTTAAAAAAACTGTGCCACTGACTTCGGCCAAAGAGAATTATGATCTACAAATTGCAAGGACTTCTGCCGAGATACATGCCTTTTTGAATGCAAACTGCCCTATACATTTCTCAGAAATGTTCAGTTGAATCTTAAACACAGGGCCGGACTGGCTATAGCAGGCACCGGGCAATCCCCCGGTGCGCCACACAGGTGAGGGCCGGTTTTAGGCCCCCTGGGGGCCGGTTCTGTTACAGGGCCTGTAACAAAATCGGCCAAAAACCGGCCCTGGCAAAGAGCTCGGCCGCACCCACAACCCCCCCCCCCTGAGCGGGGAAGGGGGGTCCGGCCGAGCACTTTGCCAGGGCCTGTTGTGGTTACCAGTCCAGCCCTGCTTAAACATGTCTGTTACTAACTGTTGGTATTGTAAATGTATTTAAGGCCGTATTTTCCGGACTATTAGCACCTTTTCAAGCAGTCCTCGGAATCATTCCAAACTTTGTGCACTCTATGTTTAGCACTGCCCCTCCTTTTGGGACTCGCTGGAGGGATACTATTTTTGCTCCTTCTGCTATGAAAAGGCAAGCCAAATCACGAGCGACACCCAGTTCTCCATGGAGACAACTCTACTGGCGATGAAGTGTCGTGAGCGCATCGTCCAAATTCTGGGGTTACCTCGTCTACGAGAATTAAATACCACATTGTTTCTGTCATTCAGACCAATCTGGCAAGATTGCATCTTACCTGTTCTACGCTGCCTGCTATGCGGAGAAGAATGCGTGCTAGACACCTGTCTGACACTCCCATGAGTCATGCCAACGGATGTTGCTACTTTGCTGGACCCCGTAACGGCCCATGCTCTGTGTTGTCCCCAGCGGCTACCAATTCTGATGACGGTTTTCAATGAGATCTCACAGACGCAAATTGCAACTGCCGAGGTACGAGAGGAAACATAAGGCGCGGAGGTACCATCCAATACGAACATTGCTGATGCGACCAATGCTGAAGGCGATAGTTCACATCTATGTGCGTTTAATCTTCTAAACTAGGTAATCCAACTTTCACCTACAATGGTAGATGACTTTTTGTCTACAGACATAGAAGATTTCATGTTTTATCCAAGGCCTTACACTGACTTTTGATTTTGACACACAGTGTACTGAGAGACTTTGAATCTGACCTTCATTTTTGAAAACAAGGAGCTAGCTTTGGAACTTTTTCCTACGATTAATTTCTTTTTTCAAAATTTGTATTTTTCATTTTTGGCACAAGTAATCTGCTTATTGTAGAACTATTTGTAGAGAACAAGAAATGTTTAAATACTTCCAGAGACAATATATCACCTTGTCCACATACAAACAGTTGTATGTAATCTGACATGAAATGGTTTCAGCACTTTTTCTTCTGTATTTAGGAGCCATTTCATAATTGTTTATTTTCATGATTCATTCGGTTAGCATTCAAATGTCAACATATGCTTAGAATGAAACATTGCTTTAATGCGTATAGCAACACTTTTAAATGCATTTTTTCTAATGTATTGCAAAACATGCTTTTAGCACTTCATGTGTAGATACATTTTAGATGTGTTAACATGTTTAGATTTAGTAGCGTCGTACATACAAAAGTGGAGTGGGTGTTGTGTATCGATTTAGATTCCGTCTGAATTCCCCGATTCATGCCCTTATATAGGTACATTTCACATTGCCCTTATATAGGCATGGAATTCCAGTCCTTATTTAGGCATAGTCCTTGCTACCCAAATACAGGCATGGCTACTTACATATGTTCATCTACGTCACAACGAGTTCCTGGAAAACCAGACTCTTAAGCTTTAAGGGACTGCCCCTTGCCTGGATATTGATTTCTCCAAGAACTCATTTATTATGCATGAACATCTATTTGTTAGGGGTTTATTCATGGCGTTCATTTGCCCGACTTCCGCGTCAATACTGACGTTCCTAAACACCTTAAAGGTATAAATGTACCTTCACTTGCTATGGCAAGGCACGGTGCGGTTCAACTACCTACTTGCACGACGCGGCTCGCCACAGCAAGTCCCGAAGGAAATCATCTCCCCATCTGACGCACTGACCAGACACTATCATCCTCTCTGCCGAGAATCCAGCTCCAGTGTTTCTGACTCCCCTTGTGGGGTCTTAGAGAATCGAGTCCCGGGAAAGAGATACCAACCTCTCTCATTCTAAGGTATGGAGCTGATTAGAACCTAGAGAAACCTTTGGCAATTCTTGGCAAAACTAGACTAAACTAAACTTATGCTAGAACAACACCGACTTCTTCCCTCGCACTAGACCTAGGTTAGGTACACTGGGCTAGGCGTATTTTAGAAGCACCAGTTGAGTATTTTAGCCTGTGTTATTTATGTATGTATTTTTAGATATGTCATAGCAACAGATCATGCTATTACAGTATTATTTTATATTACTGTTTGCGCTTTACGCATTATACTTCGCATTCTGTCTAACGATTGTAGCAGTTCATATCTCTTGCATGAGAAAGAAGACTGTTCAATAAACCCTTTTTTATTGCAACACCCATCTCTCTATTTCTTTGCAACTCTGTAGAAACGAAGCATGCACGATTGAGTGAAATGGTTATCTATTGTTTCCATGACTCTGAAGATATTGTTCCGACTCTAAGGGAATCAAAGTTGTCATGTTTATGCGGTTGTCAGAGACTAATCCCTTCTTGTTCATTCAAGAAAGTTTCTAGTGACATCTGAGTTAGCTGGCACACACAATTAGGTTTAATATACTCGATAGAGACATTCTGACCTCAGTCCTATGTCAAAACTATAGTGGATGATATTCCAATGCGCAGAGCCTTTTAGAGATATAGGAACTACACTACACTCTCCTGCCAAGAATTTTTTACCATCATTTAAATTAATAGAAACTTATCTAGAGTTTAATCTATAAATGAAAACAAAATCACATTTCAGAATTCAAATGGCTTAAGAGTGTCTGACCTGGTTGGCAAGCTAAGCACCCTGCCATCATCTATCCACATTTCCTTACTCAGCAAATTCCATATTATCTTCGAAGTGCTGTAGCATGTCGCGTGATGTCTAACCCAATTCCATGTTATCTTTTAAATGCCGTAGCATGTCGTGTGATGTCCATCCCAGTCCCAACCACGGCTCCCAGCCAAGTCCGCATGAATCCTGGCTAACGCACAAAGATATGCTGAAGAAAACTCACTCTCACATTTGGGTTAAGTCTCAGGGCATAGCAACAAGGTGATCCCCCTACACCGGCAATGGAGACAAGCTCCCGGAGTAAAGGTATGATGCAAACACAAAGCGTTACTAGTATTGATCACATGACTAAATTGTCACCAAGAAAACAACTAATTGTAAAGTAGCGCTGATGTGAGACTTAATAAAGAGTCTTCATAAGGAACAACAATGAAAACAGCCTCACGATTTGCAAGCTTCAGATTCTGGGTGCCAAAGCATATCTCTTCTTACATCAAAAATGTGCACATTTGGTGTTCAGTGTTAGTATGAGCAGAAAACGTGGCTGTTACGAGATACTGCAACCAGGAATCAGTCAGCCAAAGTTTACTATATTTTTCAAGGTTTTAAGTTAAACTTCAAATAAACTGATGGGGGAGCGGGCACAGAGAGAGGTGATCACTGCACATAACTTAGTGTTCTAAAAAACTCATTCAAACTCACTAATTCTTAAACCATGGCTGCACTAACATCCACCCACAAATGCCCATCCTGCCCAAATAGTTGTGAAATACAGGCAAGTTGGATAGTAATTAGGAAGCCACCGAAGACGTATTCCAGAATAAGGCATTGCACTTCAATCACTAAGATAGCATGCATTAGCAGAGCCAATAGATATGGGTGTACTGGGAACATACACACACACACATACATGCTAAGTAAATTCATGCATGCAGACATGGTGGTCTGTGCATGCACTCTTATGAAAGTCACGCCTGGTCACATTGGCAATTACTGTTTTTAAAATGTCAAATACTATTGGCATTAACCATTTTTCAAAGCACTCTCTATATGTTGGCAGATGCGGAACTACAAGGGTAGGAACCAAAGTTTTTTGAAGATCACATAGTTCACCAAGAGGATAGGCACCAATGAGGAGAGTTACTAACAAACTTTAAGATAAACGGGGGAGTGCAGTGGTTGCTGTGGCTGTAACAACAGGTGCTCACAGATAAAAAGACACATACCAAAAGTGAACTAGGCCAGTCATACAGACTGGTATGTTTAAAAGGCCAGCTGTGGCATGCACTGGCATCTGACAACAACCTACCCCTCAACACGCCCCATTCTGCACTAAACTGCGCCCAGGCGCCAACATACCTCTCAATGTAAATGTAAATGTAATTTGCACTTGTATGGCGCCTATCACCCAGGGGTCTCTAAGCGCTGTACGAATACCGCTGTGGAACCCTTCCTGGCCTGTTCCTGTGAGGTGTCAATCCATGGGCACCCCCAAGGTGAAGCCAGGCATCCTAGCGTTGTTAGGGCCGGTGTGGAGATTAAGCAAGCTATTGCCCAGAGTTGCAGAGTGGAATCCATGATTAGAGTAGGCACCGAGGCGAGAATTATCGGGTCTGAGGACATTGAGCCCAAGACCATGCCGCGACGGGGATTGAACTCTGGTCCTGGGCCAGACCTCTGCCTCAGGGTCTGCCACTCTAATCGGTGAGCCACACTTCTCCACACGTCTCCATCTGCACTAAACTGCGCCCATTCACCAACATACCTCTCAAGACGTCCCCAGCTGCACTAGACTGCGCCCACTCACTAACATACCTCCCAACAAGTCCCCAGCTACCCTTGACTGCACCCACTCACCAACATACCTACCAACATGTCCCCAGCTGCACTAGACTGTGCCCACTCACCAACATACCTCTTAACACGTCCTCAGTTGCACTAACTGTGCCCAGTAATCGCTTACCTTCAGGGTGAGTTCAAGATGAAGCCGGGCTGTGAGCTGGGGTGAGAAGGGGCTCCAATCTTTCCTTGATCCAGTAGCGGCTGAAACTAACACCTAGGAGGATCGATGAGCCCTAGTGCTGACGAGAGAAACTGAGTGGCGATGAACACTGAAAACATCTTAAGATCGTCCCAATGACCTTTAAACTGTTTGGGGCACACCAGTAGGTGAGGGGGGGAAGCAGAGACACTGACAACCAGAAGTGTGTGAAAAAGGCCGCTTTATTGGAATCAGGTGCACATATAAAACATCCCCCTTGGCCTGTGCCGAACAAAACTACTGCTCACTAAATAACAAACTGCCTGACAGCCCCCCACCCCCACCCCTAAATGTAAACCCGAACATTGCAACAGTAATACAACAACATACGCTCATCAACCTGCCCCTCTACTAAATGCCCCTAATGACCTCCATGACCCCAACCCCCGCTACCATACAGTCCCAGGCCTCCAGCAACACCACCCTATCTCCTTAGGACAGCGCCACTCGAAAGTCGTTTACGACTTTCGACCCCCCCCCTAGGACTCCTGTCTCCTGGGATACCTGACCACCCCCAGGGCCCCATCTAAAGCCTCCTTCAGCTGCACTACATACAGCTCCATGCCATACCTGGACAGGTGAACCCCATCCTCCCGGAAAAAATAGTTTGCACCATAGCGCAACTCCGGGTGCTCCATCCTCCCCACCCCCTCCCTGGCGCAGAATGCACGCATCTCGCGATTGATCTTCCTACGTGCTCTATCTATGGCCCCTGGGCGCTCAGCTCCCCTCCACACCCGCCTGGGAATAAACTCAGACCATATGACATGGCAGCCCGCCCATTGCCTCTTGATTTCCCGCAGGTCCTGCTTCATTTGTTTGAGTAGCGCCAACCCCTTGCACTGCACCAAATCGTTCTCGCCCAGGTGAATCACCACCACATCCGGGCACACCCCCCCTCTCACCAGTGTGTTCAACAACGGCAATAACTCATGCCAACGCCTACCCCCTTTCCCCCTCCAATGACATCTGTACAACCCCGCATCCAATCCCAAATTGAGCGCCTGATGCCTGTCCCACTCCGCTCGTTCTGCCCTCTTGACGAACGAATGTCCCACAATATACAAATTCAGGACAGCCACTTCCGGCCCCGCCACAGCACCTGTAAAGACACATATATGAAAATCGGGAATCACTGCGACAACGAACCATCCGCCTCCCTCAACCGCACATACGTCCTGTAACAGTCCGACTTCCACCGACCCAGCCTCTGTATCTCTTCCTTACCCCAACCCCTCCGTGCCGCCTCCGTCGCCGCCCCGATCCGAAAAGAATGCGTCCCGAACGCCAGGGGATCCTCCCCCATGAACCGCAGGGCACGCCGCAGAACCCACAACGCTTGCGACGCCGTCACTCCGCCGCCCCCACCCCGACCAAAAACCTCCCCCTCCTTCTCGCCGCCTTCAGCCATCAACCTCCTGCCCCACACCGCCGGGCACACCCCCTCCCTGTCGCCTGGCCCCAGCACCACCCAAGTACCAACCCCCCGCTGGTCCGTCTTCGAGCGTCTCAAACACACCGCCACCTCCTGGGCCCGAACCTCCACATCCCCCCACAACACCCCCCGCCTCCCCCTCGCCCCCAGCAACTCCGACACTTGAAAAGCCCCAAAGTAAAGCCATGACATCAAGGTAGAGAAACGCACCGTCTCGCCCACATCCCTGCACACCTCTGGGAGCGCGCCAATCACTCCTGCCAACAAGACTACCGTGATGGGACGGCGCAGCCGCACCTTCGCCCCCCGTTCCCTCGCCCACCCCTCCAGCAGCCTGGTTCCCAGCTCCCCTGCCGACGGAGGGTAACCCCACCACATCTTCCCCATGAATGCCACCGCCGACAACTTGCCCGCAATCGACACCTGCGACAAGTCTCTATCCATGAGCGCCAGCATGAATCTTACCACCTGTTCCTCGCGCTGCCACCTGTCCCCGTGCCGCACTGCACCTGACTGCAGGAATTCCTCCCATGCCAGCTCGTACGCCTTCCACGTAGACACTGCCACCGACGACTTCACCAACTGAACGACCCGGCCTCGCCCACCGACCACAGGTCCTCCGGCACCGGCGTCCTGACTTCCTCCGCCGCCGTGGCTAGCCCATGGAACCTCTCCCACTGTGAACGAGACAAGGCATCAGCAATGTCATTGTCCACTCCGGGAACGTGGCGCGCCTGAAACAGAATGTCATTCTCCAAGCAACGCAAGACAAACACCCGCATCAATTTCAGCACCTGCGGATCCCGAGCCGACTGCCTGTTCACTACCTGCACGACGGCCATGTTGTCCACTCGAAAAAGCACCCTCTTGTGCGCCAACGCCCCTGCCCACACCGTGACCGCCACCACCAAAGGGAACAACTCCAGGAACGCAATGCTCCTCCCGCCCGCCTGCCAATGGTCGGGCCACTGCTCCGCACACCATTTTCCCTCCCAGTACAGCCCGAAACCTCCGCCGCCCGCCGCATCCGAGTACATGGTGACATCCCACTCCCAGTCCTCCGCCGGCGCCATCGGCACACCATTGAAACGCTCCAAGAAAGCCCGCCACATTCGCAGGTCCTCCTTCATCCCCGCCGAGAGGCGCACATGGTGATGTGGCAACGGCAAACCCGACAACGCCAAGCCCAGGCGCCGGCAAAACGTTCGGCCCGCCCGCACCACGCGGCACGCAAAATTCAAATGTCCCAACAACACCTGCACGTCCCGCACCGTCACCTTCCTCCTTGCCAACATACCATCAACCAAAGCCAACATTGCCACCCTTTTGTCTTCCGGCAGGCGTGCTTCCATGGCGACCGAGTCGAGCTCGATACCGAGAAAGGACAACACCGTACTGGGACCGCACGTCTTCTCTGGCGCCAAGGGAACCCCAAATTCCCCCATCAACCCGGCCAAACCATCCAGCAGCCGCTGACAGTCCGCCGCACCGGGTCGCCCCACCAGGAAGAAATCATCCAGATAGTGCGTCACTGACTCCGAGCCTGTGCGCCTGGAAAAAACCCACTGAATGAATGAGCTGAACCGCTCAAACAGTGCGCATGAAATGGAACACCCCATCGGCAGCGCCTTATCCACAAAGATGAGACCTTGAAACTGGATCCCCAGCAACTGGTAATCCGCCGGGTGCACCGGAAGGAGTCGGAAGGCCGACTTGATGTCGCATTTCGCCAACAGCGCGCCCCGTCCCGCCGCCGCAACCAGACGTCGCGCCACGTCCACCGACGAGTAAGTCACAGACGCCAACTCCGCCGAAATGTACGCATTGACCGACTCCCCCTCCGGCCAGGACAAGTGCTGTATCATCGGAACTGCCCTTCCTCCTTCTTAGGCACCACCCCGATGGGGGAAATGATCAAGCCTGGCAGCGGCGGCGCCGTGAAGGGGCCCGCCATCCGCCCCTCCCTGACCTCCTTGAACAGTTTCTCTCTCACCATGCCCTTGTGCGCGTTCACCGATTTTATATTGTCCGCCCAGCGAGCAATCCGAGGGCCTTCGTACCCCAGCCGAAAACCCTCCCGGAAACCCCGGCGCAGCACTGCAGCATCCTCCGCCCGCGGATACGCCGCCAACCAGGGCTCCATCCGCTCGATCCTAACCGGCGTACGAGCCTTTTCCCAGAGCCCCGGCTCCCCCCCCTCTACCCCCGCTCCCCTCCCCCCGCCTGGTCCCCCTCTGGCAAATCCACCTCCCTGCGCGGGCAGCTGCCCCGGTGGGCCCCCGGGGCCCCAACACCGCAGCACCGGATGGTTCCGTCCGCATGAAGAGCACTCGTGCCGGAAACGGCATGCCGCCCGCCCGCAGGCTCCCCTATTAAAATCCCAGCAGGCCCCGACCGCGGCCTGGCTGCCAGAGGCACCCTGTCCCACCCCCCCACGGGTGGGGCGCGCCGCAAAGGGGGGGGACGCCAGCGGCAAACCGCTGGCCGTGTAAATGGTGCGGCCAAACTTGGCCCCTCCCATCGTCTGCTGGTATAGATCTGAATCCAGCTCCCCCCACTGCGCCTCCGGGTCCCCCGCCATGCGCGCCCGAAACTCCTCATCGTAGTGCGACCAAGCGTACCCGCCGTAAGTCACCTGCGCCCTCCGCACCACGTCCATGTATTTAAACAGCGCGACGCACCTGTCCGGGAATTTCTCGCAATACACGCTCGCGTAAATGAGGAACGCTGCTGACCAATTGTCCAGCGTCAGGGGGACCTTTGGGCGCCTTGCCAACTCCTGCTCCTCCTCCTTTGACCCCTCCTTTGATGTCAATTCTCTGTGTAGCAGCTTCAAAATATCAATGTACTCCCCCTTCCAAATCTTTTCCTTCGTCGCCGCGGAAAGGTGGGCCCCTAGCGGCTTGGTCAACCCCATGTACGGCAGCTTCCGCACCGGAATCACACAACTCTCCTTACTTCCCCCCGCCGCCTCCTATCCGCCCGACGCCTTGTCACCCGCCGCCTCGGCCCCGCCACCCGCGCTCGGTGCAGCCCCGCCCGGCACCGCGCCGTCCGTACTGACTCCCGCATCCTGTACATACCGTCCCCGCACCAGCCGCCACCCATCCTCCCCATCGCCCCCGGACCCCACTGACACCTGCACACAACGCCTCTTAGCGCTCCCCGCGCCGTCACCTGTCTTACCTGGCGTCAAGGTCGGCGTCCTTGCTGGGTCCCGCCGCCTAACCAGTTGAGCCGAGGGGGCCGTCACTCTGGGTGCTTCCTGCCTTGCTGGCACCTGAAATACACGTCCAACACCGTTACCAGCCCCCCCATCCTCCCGAATCTCCCCCTCTTCCTCAGACTCACCATCCGCCGGCTCCACACCACCCCGGCCCCCCACCTGTGGTTCCAGCCGGCTCAGACCCGCTCTCTCACGACACACCCGCATCAACTCCATCAAGTCCACACTCTCCCTCCCATGCACCACACTCGCAGGCAACTCAGAGATAGTCGTGTCCATCCTTACACCCCCACCCCCGGCGGCCGTAGAGACCCATCGGGGAGGGGCCTGCGGAGACGCGTCTCGCCTCCATTCACCAAGTCCCTGAGCCAGGTCCCTCGCTGGAGCTCGGCCGTCCGCACCAAACAGAGACGGCCCATCCACTCGGTGGGTGGGAGCCGCATGCTGCTCCCCCGAGCGCCTTACCAACAGCTCCTGCCAAGGAAAAAAGGTGGAGTCCAGCATGCCAGGGTTAAAACAACCACCCTCGCCCCCCCACGCGCTGCCCCCTCCGCCAAACCCCCACCCTATCGCCGCACCCCTCCCCCACCCCGCCGAATGACCTCCGCCTGGCCCGCCCCACCCCCCGGAACCCCAACTCGGCCCCGCCCCCCCTCCTCGCCCCACCCCCCCTGCCTCCCCCCAGGCCGCGCCACTGCCCCCTGCCCCCCCCCCCAAAACTCGCCTCAAGCCCGCCCGGACCCCCGCCCTTCTCCTACCCCCCAACTCGCCCCCGCCTCTCCCACCGACCCACCCCGACCCACCCCTCTCGCCCGTCGAGCCGCCGCCTCCGCGCACGCCCCCCAGCGCCTCCGACCCACCCTGCCCCTCTACCCGGCCCGTCTCCCCCCCCCGGCCCCGCTGCCCAGGCGATGCCCGCCCCCTCGCCCCTGCCCCCCCTTCCTCCGCCGAGGACCCACTCCAGTCCAGCTCCGTGTCCTCCCCCCCCCACCCCGCACCCCTTCATCCTCCAAATCAGTCTCGTCTATGAGCAACGGCGAAACCGCCCCCCCCCAGCACTCCCGCCACCAGCCCCCCCTGCTCCCCGCTGCCACTGTGACCCTCCCCCCCGCCGCACTCTCATCCCCCCGCCCCCCCCTCCCTTGCCCCCACCCTCCCCAGGCAGAACTACCCGGGCCCCTCCCCCCTCCCCCACGCCCCCCAGGCCACCCGGCCCTGCCTCAACCACTGCCACTACCTCTTCGCGGCCCCCCCCACCTCTCCCTCACCCCCTGCCACAAAAACCAAGGGCCTCTTCCGCCCCTTCTGCTTGGCCTTCTGAGCCCCTCCCTTCGCCTTGCGCGGAGCCTTTTCCGCCGCCCTCCCGCCCCCCCTCGCACCCCCGCCCCCCCTCCCGCCCCGCTGAGCCGCCCGTGATCTCGGCGGGTCGCACGCCGCCACAGCTGCCGCGGCGCCGATGGCAGCGCGCCGCGGCAGCCTTACCTTGAGGTCGGGCCGCACTATGTCCATGCGGCCCGCCTCCGTCAAAAGCCTCAGCGCCTCCAGCACACGGGGGTCCGTGTAGTCCCCCATCGCGACCCAGCAACGCCCCCTACCGCTGACACAGCGCACCGACCAGCTCACTGCCTGCACACCCTACACGTCAGGCAACGCTCGACAAACGGCTCGGAAACACCGCGCACCGCCGCCACAAAGCACCGCTAGGCCTCAAACCCTGCCACAAAAATGCCTAGGACCTGGCTGCTGTGTCACCGCACCACAAACAGTGTGCGGTGACACAAAATGGCCGGTTTTGTAATCCCCCAGCCCAAAAGAAGCCCAAAACCGCCCAGACAGCCCAAAAACGCCGCTACGGCGAGCCCCTTGTGTCAAGCTTCCCCCCCCCCTCCCCCGGTGCCCCAAACTTCCCCGGGGGGGCGAGCCTCCCGTTGGTCGGCCACCCCCCCAAATCCCCATTGGGAGGTGTAACCACAAATCCTGATAACAAATATGTTTAAGTTATAAACACGAGGGCAGAAAACGTGTCTATTGAAGTAAGCACAGAAAATGAACTTGTCTTACTTGTGACTATATATACCGCATAAACAAATCAACGAGTGTGTACTTTTTTAAAAAAAATGTAAGAAGAATTACTTTGAAATGTGCAACGTGGTGTATTAAGGATCGCTCGTTGCAGCAGTAATGCCTGCAATGTTTATAGAGTATAAACTCTTACCATTGGGAGGACTAATGCCTCCCATAATGTCTGAGGCTTTAGAGAGGGTTTTAAGAGTAGAAGTAACCCGGAAGTGAACTGCGGCATGAAAAGAATCTAAAACAAAGGAAACAGAGAACGGTCTCTCAAAACAATTAAAAATGAATACCCGGTCTACTGCCACTGTGGCAGTGACACACCCCCCTCTGCATACTCCTTTTCACTTCCAGCCCTAAGCTGCCTTCCCTAATCATACAAGGAGAGTGAAGAGTTTGCATAGTTCTCTGAGAGAGCCGCTAGTCACTGCCCCCCCATCACTCTCGTTCATTCGCTATTCTCGTTAAACGAAGTGGACAGATAGTCTGCGATATAGTCCCATTATAGGCAACAAACCCCACCCACACCACAACAGAGTCGGCATGCATAAATGAATACACATCACTACTTTGGTTTGGAAAAAATATTGCTGCTGGTTTTATTCCATGCAAAAGTATGCAAATATGGTGGGTTATTTTACGGGCGATCCAAGGGCAGGCGGCTGTATCAACCTATGCTGCCCTGCCCGCCTGATGAGCCAAGCACTGTTGAGAGCCCAATCAGCACTACCCTTATGGGAGTGATCCCATTACTGGATCACGTGACACATTGGTCCCTTATTACTCACGCCCCTTTCAGGGCACAGCGTAACAAGGCAAGCGCCCGGTTGTTCAGGCCCACAACCGCCTGAAGGACTAACGGGGCGACAATGTAATTGTTCCAGGACCCTCCCACGAGGTTCCTGGGATTTGGCTCGGGCACCCCTATTGTGCTCTTCCAGAGGTAGCCTTCTATACCCATACTGCTTCGAGATCGCCCTGTAACTCTGCCTGCAATGACAAAGAAAAACATTACAACGTCCTCTGCACTTAGCCTGCCAGTCCCACGCCGGATAAGCGGTAGGATGGCAGATGGCGTGCCAGGCACCAAAGAGGACCCAAAATGGAGGGGGAAGGCCTAAATACCCTCCCCCTGCCACGGCGCGCCGTAAATGACGTCCTTGGAGCGCCAGGTAAGGGGACTCCTCCTGGAGTCCCGCAGTAGTAAGGGGGTGTGAGGAAGTGCCCAAATGCCACTAAAGGGGCCGCCCTTTTAGGGTGGCCCCTTGTGGGGGCTGCGGGCAGCCTCAGAATGCCAATATGAATGCCCATCATGCTTTCTTGTTGTGGGGAGTGAGGTTCTACGACAGTGGTTCCTCAAGTTAGGATGTTAGTTACCCTGTTATCATGTCCCATTTCACGCAGCAGGTCAAACGTCAAAATTATATGGGATCTATATTTCTCGAAATTGACACTGCCCCCTATTTATGAAGTGAAGTTGCAGCCATGCTTAAATTCTATTTTGTTGGCCAAATTGAGAATGGAGATGACCTTTATGAACCAGTCATATTCCCAATAGTAAGTGACATACTGTATATGTTTCTTTTACAGTAATGCTTTTCTACTATGCTTAATCATGCTTAATAATGCTTTATTTTGCAAATGTGTATGTGGTGTTTCAGTCATAACCAATCCCATTCTGTAAAACACAGATGCAGCTAGAGAGCTCATATTTTGGGCAACCAACTGTTTAATTTTCTGATTTACGTTACCATGCTCATCTACAGATAGCGTAATATTAGCAAATGAGCAACTTTAAGTGCAATACTTTCAGCGTACTGTGCATAATGCACTGTACAATAAAGCAATACTGTTTGCATAATGCTCGTTTTCTTACCTGATGACTTTTTGAAAAATGTTTCATTATTTGGGTTTGTATTTAGTGTTGTTGTTAGTTTTTAATGGATGCCTTGAAGACATGCTGCCAGGCTGTCTTTAAAATCTGACAACCTATTTACATCGAAAATACATCTACTTATTATCGTACAGTGATGCTTGCTAAACTTGCTTTTATTGAAGCTGATTTTAACGTTGCTCTCTGTTTTCAGGAGCAACACATATGTTTATTATGGTGTCTTCCTTCTGCATAAAAGCACTGACACAGTGCTGAGTTTCCACGTAACATTATTGGAGAGGGGCAAGTGTGTCTACATACCCCCATTCACTTGTCCCGCACTGGCGCGATGCAGCGCGCAATCCTGTCAGACCCCACGAGTCACATGGGTCCTGACATCATGAGTGCAGCACTAGAATGCGACACCACATTTCTCCCCTTTTATAGCAACAACATGAAGATAACAAAACTGTCAACACATTTGAGGTAGTCCTGCCCACTGAGCTGTGGGTGGTGGCTGGGCGGAAGGGAGTTCTTTAGGAGGGAGGGATGGGTGAGGATGTCCCGTTTGATTGGGTTACATTTCAAATTCTCTGTATTTAGTGGGTCGTACCACTAACCTTCCTGTGCAGGTGCGAGTGCCGGAGGCCTGTCCCTTGTGTGTGTCTGCTCTTTCAGGTGTGATGCGTGTGTTGCTCAGTTCTCTTCGTTCGGTGGCTGAGTTGCTTGCCTCCTTGGTCTGCTGGGGTGTACTGTGCTGAGTATTGTATGTGCTGGTACTTGGCTCAGGGCGACCCCCTGTCCCACTTTCCGAGCTGGGTTGATTGGAGTTCACTGATAAGCAGCTATCCACTGCTTCCTCTACCTCCCTGTCATAGCTAGCTTCTGCCGCAGTGCCGTCCATGGCCATCACTCAGGAGGGCGGAACGTAAGTAGAGTTCCTGAACTTGTAGTGGTTTGCTGTATTTGCTGTCTCCTTTCCTGCAGAGTTGGCCAAGCTTCACCCTGACCCAGTCACCTGCTGCCAAAGAGACTTCTCGGACTCCATGTCGCCTGTCATAGTGTTCTTTGTAGATTTTTTGCGCTTTGGCTATGTTGCATCTGACCACCGCCGGGGACCACTTGCTTTGGAGTGTCATGTTCATCCAAGCGCGATTGTCCTTGGTGAAGGGTTCCCTTCCCCTTAGGATGTTGAATGGACTGTATCCCTTTACTGTGGGCGTTATCCGGTATGCCCAGATCATGTTTTTGAGTTTTGTCTCTCAATGCTGGCCACCAGTATGACTGCTTAATCCTCCTTTTGGACTGTACAATCCCCAAGTGGCCTTCATGGGCTATGGTGAGGATGCGGTCACGTAGCGTCACAGGGGGCACAACCTTGTCCCCTTGGAGGAGGAAGACGGAGTCATCACTGAGGGATAATTCTTCCCGTACTTCCCAATACTTCTTTGTGTCTTCTGATATGTGCCTCTTCTCCGGCCACCCCGTCGTGACAAAGGTTTAGACTTCCAACAATGGGTGATTGGTGTTGTAAGCAGATGTCCATTCTTTTCCACTGATGCTGCTCTCGTGGTCCTCCATGAATGCAACGTGGTAGTCATCACATTCACTGGGCTGGTGCTGTCTCCTTGGAAGCTGAGTGACTGAGAAAGTCTGCCACTTTGCTCTTTTGGCTCGGTAGATATTCTACATCGTATACAAAGTCAAGGAGTTTGAGGGACATCTTGGCGATGCATGGGCTGGCTGTGGCAGGACCACTGGACCTTTATCATTGGTTTCTAGTCCGTGTGAAGACTGAATCGGGAGCCCCATAGGTATTGTCTAAATGTGCCCATGGTCCAGGTGACTGCTAGCATCTCCTTTTTGATCATTTTTCTTCATTGGGTGCCAGCACTCGGGACGCAAAGCCAATTGTGGTTTCCGTGCCGTCAGTGGAGCGTTGCATCAAGACAGCTCCCAACCCCTTGTTGTTCGCGTTGTGGTCAGGAAACTGGAGGTTCGACAGTTGAAGCCCTGGAGAGGAATCACCTCGCAGAAGTCCCGTTTGATGGCTTCGAACTCTCGGTTGGAGTCAGACGTCCAACATAAGCTGGCTTTGTCTTTCAAGAGTTGTCGCAGGGAATGGGTTTTCGTGGCAAAGTTACAGACAAACTTGCTGTAGAACTCCTCCAGTCCGAAGAATGACCTGTTGTCTTCCTTGGTGCGGGGCTGGGGTGCTGCTCTGATTGCCCGCCACGTTAGCTCATTTGGGAAATTTCCCTGTTTCACCTATTTCGTGTCCTAGGTATGTCACTGAGCGCAGTCCAAACTTGCATTTTGCGAGTTCAGCAGTGAGGCCGTTGGCAGACAGGGTGCGTAACATGTCTCGGAGGGTGGCATCGTGGTCTTCTTTGGACTTTCCCATGATCAGTATATTGTCTTGGAAGTATAGTATGTTTTTGCTGGACTTGAAATGCTTATGCATTAGTTTTTGGAACACCGATGCCGCTGATGCCAGTCCACAGGGCAGGCGACGGAATCTGTAGTAGCCGAATGGTGTGATAAAGGAGGTCAGTTTCCGACTGGTTGGGTGGAGTAGGATCTGGTGGTATGCCGCCGTGAGG
Organism: Lissotriton helveticus; assembly: GCF_964261635.1. Lineage (NCBI taxonomy): Eukaryota > Metazoa > Chordata > Amphibia > Caudata > Salamandridae > Lissotriton > Lissotriton helveticus. The sequence goes on from NC_136057.1 coordinate 1,925,113,380, forward strand.
TCAATTGTTGAGAACCATTTGATGTCTTTGGTTTGAGCCAGGAGGTCGCTGATGCGAGGCAGGGGGAATATATGTCTACCAGGATATTTCTGTTTAATTCTCGGTGGTCAATGCATAGGCGCACCTTCCCATTGGGTTTCCACACCACAACCAGTGGCTCCAACCATTCGGGGCTTTCTATGTGTTCAATTCTTGTTGTACAGCGTCTCGGCAGTTGAAAGGGATGTTGCACACTTTATGGCTGACTGGTACAACCCCTTCTTTCAGAACAATCTTGTGCATAAATTGGGATAGTTGGCCTATGGTGCCTCCAAAGATGCTGGGAAAGTCTTTTCTCAACTTGTCCTCTACAAGGGTGTGCGGCTCATCGGTCATGAGGACTTGAATGTCGCCACTGGGATTGAGTTGAATGCCATTTGAAAAACTAGGTCGCCCGGGACTATTCAATTTGCCATCCTCTATCAGGGTTGAGGACATCAAATGGGTCAAAAAACATTTCATGGAAAATGCAAGGCTGGCTCGGGAGGAGCTCGAGCTGACAAAAACATCAGTAAGAGCACATTACATGTTGTTATCCTCCCCATCCTTAGAGCCCTACCTTACCTTTGTGAATAAACCCCTACATATTATGAAACAATCAGAGAGAGAGAGGGTGTAAGACACTCTTATTCCCCCAGGTTATATATACAAAACAAAAGAAGAGTGTCAAGTGCACTGGTATCTTCGTGAAGACACAGCGGCAAAGACTGTGAAGGACTGTGAGAAGGAGTGTGAACAAACCCTTTTCATTAACACACTGGAAATCTTTCGGGTTTTTTTTGGAAGCCCTCACTCACCAACCTGGTTGGTGACATGCTTCATCATCGGGCCCACCAGGAGAAGCCGAGTGCCTCCCTGGTGTGCTGCAACGCCATATTACTGCGGAGCTGGTTTTTGTGACAATGGTGTGAAAAGTGATGTTAAAAATGTCTAAAACTGTACCAATCACAATGATTTATTTGTTGGTCAGTTGAGACATGGTTAAAAAAGGATATGTGTGGAAAAACTACCGCGTATTATGATGGGAGTTTCCACTTAAAGTGGGGTCAACATGTTTCTGCCCTTCCTAAGTGTAAGAATTACGTGGGCATTCGTCAGGACCATGTAGCGTGTACCTTGGCGGTATGGGCGCGCTAAGGCCCACCCTAACCTAAGGACGTGAAAGTTAAAAACTGTTTTATGTGTAAAAAAGTGCAAAACAGAACACAAACCACAAGTTGTGGGATTTACCTCCACTCAGAGGAACCTGTGTAGTCTGAAAAGGAAAAAGACAAACATACATGTAGGACAAAACAAACAATCAATGTTTACAGGTATGAGCTTGTCAGCACAGTCTCTGCGTTTAGGATGCTGTAAATTGGTCTAGAAGGCGACCTGGTGCCATACATCTATTTTAGTGCCAGGAAGCGCTGTAGGAGTGCCCCAAGGGGCATTACAGGCATGTGGACATGCACTATGGCAGAAAGAGTTTACAGGCCGTGGGACAGAGCGGCTTAGAATGAAGCACTCGTGAATAGAGATCAATCGACCATATAGTCGTGGTCAGAAGTGCTACCTCCTACAGGGGTGGGAAGGGGCACAGGTGTTGGTATTGAGGATCTCACTTGTGTAATAAAAGATCCACGCCCCATGGGTCTCGGGAGGGGGGTGGAGGCGAAAATGGCACACCCTGTAAGTAAAAGAAAGGAAAGGAATACCTCGTAAATTTACGCGGTCTCACAATGGAAACAAACAGGACATGTACTTAGCTCAGAGTTACTGATGTGCAGAATCCTTACGCCCGCAACGTCTAGCACCCTCGTGGCACCTAGCTGTTCCTGCTCTGGACCCCGTGGATGTGGGTCTCGGCGTCAGAACCGCTAAAATGGTGTGTCGGTCGGGGCCCGGGAGGGCGGGGTTAGCCGCAGCCAATCGGAGGCCGTGCTCACGTTGAGGCTTGAAGGCCAGGTCCAATCCCTAGGCAGTACCCAGACGAGGCTTGGGAAGCAAGCTCGGTGAGCTTGAAACAGCAAAACGAGGCTTGAGAAGCAAGGGTCCTCGCGCTGTCAGAGATAGGTGTTATGGCAACGTAAAAACATTGCTGGGGAATGAGAGCAGCAATATGGTGAAAGAAAGGGAGATTATAATAAACGGGGAATACAAAAAGAGAGAGGGAGGGGCCCAGTATGGTATAGGACCTATACTGCGTTGTCTTTCTAAATAGCAGGTGCACCAAGTGTGCATATCTGAAGTTTCAGCGTTTCAGTACTGAGGACCACGGGATCTGGTCCTTTAATCCATTTAGGTGTGTGCCCAATCTATACACCCACCGCTGCTCTTTTTCAAAAAGTATGCTGGCAGTGTTGGCAGTGGTTTCAATCTGCTCTATGATGGTCCAACTCAAGTCGTTTGGGGTGTGGTTATGTTGGATGAAATGCTCGCTTAGTTTGGTGGTCACTTTGCGGCATCTGATGTTGCTGCGATGCTCGCAAATGCGTTGTATGACCTTTCGGGTCGTCATCCCAACATATTTCAGTCCACACGTGCAAGTGATGAGGTACACGACATTCATTGAGTTGCAGTTGGTATGTTTCCTTTGAAACCATGTTTTCCCTGGTTCTAAGTAAAGTTCTTTTGTATGTGTCGTCAGATGGCATACGCTACAGTTAGAGCATGGGTAGTGCCCTACTACTGGTGGAAGGCCCCATGCATTGGTAATGGATCCAGGATTTGTATGGTTCAGTTTTACGACCTTTGGTCGGGTATGCACCAGAGTATCCTTGAGGCTGGTTGTTTTTTTAAAAGAGAAGAGTGGTTTCTGCCAATCTTTTCTGTTGCTCCTGATTATGCTCCAGTGTCTCAAGTATTTTGGATGGGTACCCTCTTGATTTCAGTTTCTGGGTTAGGTCTGATGCTTGGTTCTTATAATCCATGACGCTGCTGCAGTTCCTGCGTATCCTGAGATATTGCCCGTAGGGGAGATTTTCCCTCAGGGGTCTGGGATGGAAACTTGTAAATTCCAAAAGGTTGTTTTTTGCTGTTGGTTTATAATGTGTTTTTGTGGTCAAGGAAGTACCACTGACCATGATTTCCACATCAAGAAAAATGACTTCCTTTCTGCTGTAGCTGTGTGTGAACTTGAGATAGGTATCCAAAGTATTGATCCAGTTCAAAAAACGTTCCAAAGCTGTTTCATTATCCTTCCAAATTAAGAGGATGTCGTCAATATACCTCCTCCATAGGCCTATGGAGGAGGAAAACGGGTTGTTTGGTGATAAAATGTGTCTGGATTCGAAATCATACACATACAACCCCGCTATGCTTGGAGCAAATGTGCTGCCCATCGAGGTTCCGGTGGTTTGCAGGTATAGTTTTCCCATGTGCTCGAAATAGTTCTCCTTGAGAGCTATCGTCGCACACTGGAGTATGAAGGACTTCGGCGTTTGGTAATCCCAGACGGTGGAGTCCAGTGCTGTTGCCAGAACTTTCAGGGTTTCATCTCGTTTTCTTCTGCTTCTTTCACTATGTTGTGAAGCCTTTAGTTTTAGCTTCCTAAAAAATTCCGCTAGCTCGCAATGGAGCTTGAATTTGTCTGGTCTGGCAGTGGGAGCGAAACCTAGACCTCGCTCTAGAACCTTAGATTCTATAGTGGTTAGAGTTTTGTCTGAAAGATTCGTTATCAGACTCCCTGGGCTTTGGAACGTTTTTTGAACTGGATCAATACTTTGGATACCTATCTCAAGTTCACACACAGCTACAGCAGAAAGGAAGTCATTTTTCTTGATGTGGAAATCATGGTCAGTGGTACTTCCTTGACCACAAAAACACATTATAAACCAACAGCAAAAAACAACCTTTTGGAATTTACAAGTTTCCATCCAAGACCCCTGAGGGAAAATCTCCCCTACGGGCAATATCTCAGGATTTGCAGGAACTGCAGCAGCGTCATGGATTATAAGAACCAAGCATCAGACCTAACCCAGAAACTGAAATCAAGAGGGTACCCATCCAAAATACTTGAGACTGGCAACAAACGGGCTAGAAACCAACCCCGTGAGGCCCTTTTAGAGGACACTATCAAGGAAACATCAGAAATACCTCTAACTTGCGTCACCACTTATAGTACCCTCTCCAACCAGATGAAGAAATCTATAAACAAACACTGGAGCATAATCAGGAGCAACAGAAAAGATTGGCAGAAACCACTCTTCTCTTTTAAAAAAACAACCAGCCTCAAGGATACTCTGGTGCATACCCAACCAAAGGTCGTAAAACTGAACCATACAAATCCTGGATCCATTACCAATGCATGGGGCCTTCCACCAGTAGTAGGGCAGTACCCATGCTCTAACTGTAGCGTATGCCATCTGACGACACATACAAAAGAACTTTACTTAGAACCAGGGAAAACATGGTTTCAAAGGAAACATACCAACTGCAACTCAATGAATGTCGTGTACCTCGTCACTTGCACGTGTGGACTGAAATATGTTGGGATAACGACCCGAAAGGTCAAACAACGCATTTGCGAGCATCGCAGCACAATCAGATGCCGCAAAGTGACCACCAAACTAAGCGAGCATTTCATCCAACATAACCACACCCCAAACGACTTGAGTTGCACCATCATAGAGCAGATTGAAACCACTGCCAACACTGCCAGCATACTTTTTGAAAAAGAGCAGCGGTGGGTGTATAGATTGGGCACACACCTAAATGGATTAAACGACCAGATCCCGTGGTCCTTAGTACTGAAACGCTGAAACTTCAGATATGCACACTTGGTGCACCTGCTATCTAGAAAGAACCACTGTTGATTACCCTCCAAACTGAGGTGTAATACCAGCTTTTTACCCTAGCTTGCCAGTTTTTGTAGTCTTCAATAACAAACGCAGTATAGGTCCTATACCATACTGGGCCCCTCCCTCTCTCTTTTTGTATTCCCCGTTTATTATAATCTCCCTTTCTTTCACCATATGGAACTCTTCATTCAATTCGGCAAAATCATTGCTGCTCTCATTCCCCAGCAATGTTTTTACGTTGCCATAACACCTATCTCTGACAGCGCGAGGACCCTTGCTTCTCAAGCCTCGTTTTGCTGTTTCAAGCTCACCGAGCTTGCTTCCCAAGCCTCGTCTGGGTACTGCCTAGGGATTAGACCTGGCCTTCAAGCCTCAACGTGAGCACGGCCTCCGATTGGCTGCGGCTAACCTCGCCCTCCCGGGCCCCGACCGACACACCATTTTAGCGGTTCTGACGCCGAGACCCACATCCACGGGGTCCGGAGCAGGAACAGCTAGGTGCCACGAGGGTGCTAGGCGTTGCGGGCGTAAGGATTCTGCACATCAGTAACTCTGAGCTAAGTACATGTCCTGTTTGTTTCCATTGTGAGACCACGTAAATTTACGAGGTATTCCTTTCCTTTATTTTACTTACAGGGTGTGCCATTTTCGCCTCCACCCCCTCCCGAGACCCATGGGGCGTGGATCTTTTATTACACAAGTGAGATCCTCAATACCAACACCTGTGCCCCCTCCCACACCTGTAGGAGGTAGCACTTCTGACCACGACTATATGGTCGATTGATCTCTATTCACGAGTGCTTCATTCTAAGCCGCTCTGTCCCACGGCCTGTAAACTCTTTCTGCCATAGTGCATGTCCACATGCCTGTAATGCCCCTTGGGGCACTCCTACAGCGCTTCCTGGCACTAAAATAGATGTATGGCACCAGGTCGCCTTCTAGACCAATTTACAGCGTCCTAAACGCAGAGACTGTGCTGACAAGCTCATACCTGTAAACATTGATTGTTTGTTTTGTCCTACATGTATGTTTGTCTTTTTCCTTTTCAGACTACACAGGTTCCTCTGAGTGGAGGTAAATCCCACAACTTGTGGTTTGTGTTCTGTTTTGCACTTTTTTACACATAAAACAGTTTTTAACTTTCATGTCCTTAGGATAGGGTGGGCCTTAGCGCGCCCATACCGCCAAGGTACACGCTACATGGTCCTGACGAATGCCCACGTAATTCTTACACTTAGGAAGGGCAGAAACATGTTGACCCCACTTTAAGTGGAAACTCCCATCATAATCTGCGGTAGTTTTTCCACACATATCCTTTTTTAACCATGTCTCAACTGACCAACAAATAAATCATTGTGATTGGTACAGTTTTAGACATTTTTAACATCACTTTTCACACCATTGTCACAAAAACCAGCTCCGCAGTAATCTGGCGTTGCAGCACACCAGGGAGGCACTCGGCTTCTCCTGGTGGGCCCGATGATGAAGCATGTCACCAACCAGGTAGGTGAGTGAGGGCTTCCAAAAAACCCCCAAAGATTTCCAGTGTGTTAATGAAAAGGGTTTGTTCACACTCCTTCTCACAGTCCTTCCACAGTCTTTGCCGCTGTGTCTTCACGAAGATACCAGTGCACTTGACACTCTTTTTTTGTTTTGTATATAAACCCCTACATAGACACCTCCTAATTAAATTTAGATTCAATCAAATTCCTTATGTGTTGGGCTGCTTCCAGCAATGGAGCACGCCGGAATTAGGTGTCCCATGTAAATGTGATGATTTTTCGTGCCAGGATAAGTTGCACTTTATGATGTTTTGTAGTTTCTTTAGAGAGCCAAGAATCAAATATTTAGTACCCGTTTTAAAAGAAGCTGGTTTTATTCAAGTTAGGCCTGCCCTGTTATACTTACAGTCTTTAGGTAATATTTTCATTACATACTCTGTGGCTAGTTTTAAGTTGCAGCATTTAGAACTAAGTCAAGGCTTAACAATGGCAATCCTGTACCATGAATGTTGATATATATGCACTGCTTTTCATGATTGTTCAATGTGTCGCAAAATCTGATGATTTGTATGCATCCTTTTAACTTGTATATACTATTGTGTTTTTATTGGCTTTTATGATTTTAATCAAATCGAATAAAGTGTATTTTGACTTGAGTTGAATGCCCGGGCCGCCTTGGTCAGCCCACCCCCAGAGCTAGGGAGCCTTCTCTGTGACATACAGTTTGCCTGTGGCCACTCTGCCTTTGAACTCAAATGTGAGTGGTCTGAACCCCACCATGGGGATCTTCTCGCCAATGTTGGTGACCGAGTGTATGTCCGTGGGGTGTAGCTAGGGCCCTATGATGTTGGCAAATTCTGAGTCCCAGACCGCCTTTTGTATTTTGGTGAACGGGGAACCTGAGTCCGCCACCATTGAAACCTGGACGCCCGAAATGATCACTATGAACAATGGTTTCTTCTTGGCGTTGCAGTTAATGCCCCAAACCTGGTTGTCCACACATAGTATGCAGTCGTCATCCCGATACCCTTCTCCCTCGTGGGGTACAGAGTTGTGTATGATGCATTTCACTGACGTGTTGCTAGGCCTTCTCCTGCAGGCTTTGCCGAACTGTCCTACTATACCACAGAAGGAGCACTTGACGCAATACACCGGACAACGTTTGTCGTTGGCCATGTGGGCGGAACTGCCGCACCTGAAGCACGAACCTTTCTTGTCCCCTGTGGTTGGGGCCTACGCCGTCGGAGTACGAGTGGGTCACCTGGTCTGGCGATAGAGTGTGGGAGCAGGCGGCTTGTCTCTTGACCCGACGGCGTTGATAACTTTGCAGACGGCAGGTTTTGTCTCTGCTTCTTTCTTGGCCGCGGCGGCACATCGTTTTGAGAGTTCAGCCTTTTTGACGATGGCTATGATCTCATGGAGAGGTGCTTCGCCACTCACCCACAATTTTCCATGAATGTTGCTGCTTGTCGTGTGCATTATTATTTGGTCCTTTATTAAATCATCGTGCATGTGCCCAAATTTGCAGTTTATCGCAATTTTTTTTAGTGCAGCCATGTATTTGTCCACTTTTTCCGTGTCATTCTGTTTCCATTGGAAGAAGGTGTACCTATCAATGGCTGTACAGATGACTGGCTGGTAGTGGGTGTCTAAGTCCTCCAACGCATGTTGGAACACATCTTCCTCGGTCGGGGCTCGCTGTTTCTTCACCATGTTGTCGTAAACACGCAATCCTTCAGGTCCCAGGTTGTGCAGTAGAATCTTCTTCCTGCGTTTGCTGGAGAACTCTTCCTCCCCTTCATCCTCCAGCGCCGACAAGTAGTTTAGGAAGTACCCATTCAAGTCGGCCCACTTCATTGCCCGTTTCCCTGGTTTCGGGAGGAACAGCACCGGGTTCGTGAGGGAGAAGGTCTGGGCACACATGGAGATGGTTTGGGTGCACCTACGAGACTGTGAGCTCCCTGGGCGTGGACACAAGCTATTTGGCTGTCAGGATTGCTGGAGATGAGGCTCGATGACCAAACTGGAGAACAGTGGCTTGTTCTGTACCCTGCTGTAGGTGGTGGCACTGTGGTGAAGGCTTGTGCATTGTGGCCCTTAGTGGGCTCAGGCATGCAGGACCTCCTGGGTCATGGAAGAGGATTGTGCCTTACATGCCTCAGTAGTAGGCTGTGACCGCTGGCAATGGGAGCTGCTGGGGCAATGCTCTGCGGGAGGATGCTGGAGCCACCTGGTGGGCAGTTCCCTGCCTTGCGCGCACGTGTGTGGCCTACTGGCTGCTGTGACAGGCTGTCAGCAGGGGAGCGCTGGCGTCTTACCGCGCTCTTGATGACTGAAGAACAGCTTGCGGGGATCAAAGGCTGTTATGCCCCGCCATGTGGCTGCTGCGTGACGTTACTCCCCCTCTCTCGTAGTCTGCACCGGCAGTGCGTGGCAATCCGGGAGTGCGGTCCGGAAGCGGAGGGTCTTGTGACGGTCGGAACGGCAGGTCCGAGTCTGCTCATCGCCAATTTATGGTGTCTTCGTTATGCATAAAAGCACTGACACCGCGCTGAGTTTCCACGTGACTTTATTGGAGGGGCAACTGCGTCTACCTTCCCCCATTGACTTGTCCCGCACTGGCACAACACAGCGCGCAATCCAGTCAGGCCCCACGGGTCACATCGGTCCTGACGTCATGAATGCAGGACTAGAATGCAACACCACATTTATTTTGATGGAAGGGTGTATAATAATGAGGGAGCTGCTAAAGCTTTTTTTTATTTCATTATATGAATAAACAAAACGTTGTTTTCGAATTACCCGCATAAGAGTCTGCATTTTCACACAACACGATTAGGAACACACTCTGCCCTATTTCCGAGCATGGCCTGGCAAGGCACGTTTTGTAGGGAAGTTATTTTTATCATAAACACTTCGCATGCCCTGGTCCAAAGGTACTTTTGCTGACATAAAAGTGGTTTCATTTTAGTACATAAACCACACTTTTTCCTTGCAGCCTGGGAATGGCATAGTCAGCATCGTTCTCAGAGAGAGCCAGCCGCTTGTCACTGAAAGTTAATTTGGGGCCCATTGGGGAAAGGGGGGGGGGGAGAAAGCACCGACCCGAGACTCAATGTAAGTGTGATAAAGGCCGCTTTATTGGAAGCAGGTGCATCCTACACAATAACATCCTCGGCCTGCGCCGCACAATCTAAACCTCATAAATATGTAATTTCCTGCCTCACCCCCACCCCCTCCCCTAACTGATTCCCACAATCCACAAACATTAACAATTAGCATAACGTCAATTTGCCTCTCCACCTGGCTAAATACTTTGTGCTAGACCTACCCCCCGATACTCCAAACAGTTCTCCACTCTTCCCCCATATATTAGGAAGAACCGCCCTACACACATAATGCACCCCACACCTGCTCCAGCGACATGCGAAAACCCCCCACCCAATCCAAAAAATTAAAACCCCTTTTTGCACAGAATACAAAACATTGTAAATAGCCTTGAAAAGCCCTGGCGCAATTCGCCACAGAGTCGAAGCACTTGTCGGCTACCACATTTTCATCTATACAATAAAGAGCAATGATCCACAAAGCAAGAACTCTTCTGCTTCTATTGAGCCTAAGGACACCAAGATGCGCCGTCCACCAAACTTATCTCCCCGGTCACCCCTTCATGCACCAGCCTCCAACAAAAAAAATTGCCCAAAATCCCCAGTGCCCCCAAACTCCCCCGCAAAGGAAAATCCCCCGTAAAGATTATCGCCTGCCCGCGGGCACCCCCCCCCCCCCCCGAATCATGGCCCAGGGAGGGAGGGAGGGAAAAAATTGTCCACCCGCCACCCCCCGCCCGGCGGCCGAGACACCTCACTTAAAATGGTGTCTCTGCTGCGTGGCCGGGTGGATCCTAAAGCCCCGCCCAAAAGGAAGCCCAACCCAGCCCCGCCCCCCAGCCCAAAAGCTACCAAAACACCTAACCCCGGCCCCGTGACGGCGCCATCTCTACCCCCCCCCCCTCTCCCCGGCCCCAAATTCCCCCGGGCGGGGCAGGCCTCCCTACGGTCGCCCCCCCAGGACCCCATTGGGGCCCATTGGGGAAAGGGGGGGGGGGGGGGGAGAAAGCACCGACCCGAGACTCAATGTAAGTGTGATAAAGGCCGCTTTATTGGAAGCAGGTGCATCCTACACAATAACATCCTCGGCCTGCGCCGCACAATCTAAACCTCATAAATATGTAATTTCCTGCCTCACCCCCACCCCCTCCCCTAACTGATTCCCACAATCCACAAACATTAACAATTAGCATAACGTCAATTTGCCTCTCCACCTGGCTAAATACTTTATTGTGCTAGACCTACCCCCCGATACTCCAAACAGTTCTCCACTCTTCCCCCATATATTAGGAAGAACCGCCACTCGAGGGACGAGCTAACGGTCCTCGACCCCCCCCTAGGACTCCCCCTCCTTAAACCCGGGGCGCGCCACCTGGCCCATTCGGCAGGCCCACCCCCTAACGATATGGCCGCCGCGAAATCCCCCAAACCCTGTGCTCCTATCCACGCGTCCAAACCGCCGGCAGGCCCTCCCCCCAACCACAGGGCCATGCCCTCCGTCCCAATGAATAGGGCCATGCCCTCCGACACCACGTACAGGGCCATGCCCTCAGTCACCACGTATAGGGCCATGCCCTCCGTCACCAATGTATAGGGCCATGCCCTCCGTCCCCAATGTATAGGGCCATGCCCTCCGTCACCAATGCATAGGGCCATGCCCTCCGTCACCAACGCATAGGGCCATGCCCTCCGTCACCAATGTTTAGGGCCATGCCCTTCGTCTCCAATGTGTAGGGCCATGCCCTCCGACACCCATGCCCTCCGTCACCACGTATAGGGCCATGCCCTCCGTCACCAATGTATAGGGCCATGCCCTCCGTCACCAATGTCTAGGGCCATGCCCTCCGTCACCAATGTTTAGGGCCATGCCCTTCGTCTCCAATGTGTAGGGCCATGCCCTCCGACACCCATGCCCTCCATCACCACGTATAGGGCCATGCCCTCCGTCACCAATGTATAGGGCCATGCCCTCCGTCACCAATGTATAGGGCCATGCCCTCCGACACCACGTATAGGGCCATGCCCTCCGTCACCAATGTATAGGGCCATGCCCTCCGTCCCCCATATCTAGGGCCATGCCCCCCGTCACCAACGTATAGGGCCATGCCCTCCGTCACCAATGTATAGGGCCATGCCCTCCGTCACCAACGTATCGGGTCATGCCCTCCGTCACCAATGTTTAGGGGCCATGCCCTTCGTCTCCAATGCGTAGGGCCATGCCCTCCGACACCCATGCATAGGGCCATGCCCTCCGCCACTAACCGTATAGGGCCATGCCCTCAGTCGACGTCACCCCCCGGGGCGTGCTCCCTGGCCGCGGAATCGAGCTCCCTAACAGGTATGCCGCACTAACACGGGGCCGTGCCCCCTCTCTGGCGCAGAGGCCCACCCCTGTGAACACCAGGCCTGAGAGCCGCTCCGTCCCACCAGAGAGAGAAGCCCTCCGGGTGCGTGTCCCCACACCTGCGCCCGTCCGCCAGGAAGAAACCCCTGCCGTTCGGCGTCAGACCCCCAGTCCCCCGGCGGGCGTGCTCCCTGGCCACGGAGTCGAGCTCACCACGTAGACGACCACACTGCCATGGGACCGTGCTTCCTCTCTGGCGCCCCGAAAGAAGTCCTCCACACAGTGCGTCACTCCCAGAGCCTGTCCGCCAGGAAGAAACCCACTGCACTACGTACCCCTCCCGCACGCGCGACCGTGACCTCGTCGCGACCCCCCCCCCCCCCCCCCCCCCCGTCCTCGGCGGGCGTGCTCCCTGGCCACGGAGTCGAGCTCATTACGGAGATGACCACACCGACATGGGACCGTGCTTCCCCTCCGGCGCCCAGAAAGAAGTCCTCCACACAGTGCCTGTCTAAACGGCTTTAATGGGGCTCAAAAAGGATGTCTGTAGCTCGAGGGAAAAGTAATTTTCATGATGAAGGGCTCCCCATACGGTAATAAAAAAGGCTCTGCTCCTTTTTCTGTTCATTTTCCCTGACCAGCTGGTGTATTGAAAGACTACTACCGTACCTCACATTTAGAAGTTTGACTGGGACAATTATGTAAACTATGGTTGTTCTGGTCATAAAAAGTCCTGAAATTTCCCCACAGGCTGGCAGAAAATACCCAGGGGGATATTCTCAAGAAATTGCGAAACCTCAGTTAGCGATAAATATTTTAAATACCGCGGTAAACTATCGCCTTGTTAGCTTAGTATTCACAACATGTCACTATATGGCACTAGCTACAGGGATCACGGGGAAAACTGCTGCTAACATTAACGTTATGGCTTTTTTCTTTTTTGTATCTATTAAAAACAAGCATCCGCAATGCAATAGGCCCCGCCCCTGCGAGCCTAAGCCATTAGCACCGCAAACGACAATGCCCTTCATCCATGCCCTAAAAACCAAAACATAAATAAAAGGCATCCATCAACAACGCCAACCGCTCAAACCCGCGTAAATGTGATACCTACTGCACCGCAAATGCCCGGTCTCAACAGATTCCATTGTAGAAAAGAAAGAATCCCTCTCAGGTAAATAAGCTGGCATTCCTCACAAACGAAATAAGCTGTTGTCCCTAGGACAGTTCACGGGCACACACCTCACCTAGATGTTCACTCTCTATTGGTGTGGAGGCCGCGCCCAGCTTAGGAGGCATGTGCAGTGAAGGTGTAGAAATGTCATGTTTTTGTTTATCTATATTAGCATTTCCATTAATAACAAACATTTCAACCCAACAGCCATTTACGTACAATGTATCAGCGTCTAGCCATTTTTATGTTATTGTATTGCTCAAATACAAATCGAGTGTACAGTTCCATCCGTACTGAATAAAGAGAATATACATATTCGTTAACGTAGGGAGTGCACGCCACCAAAAATACCATCTAACACCATAAATAACGCATTTTTACCACTCCTACACATTCAGCCTCTAGCCTGCCACCTCCACAACTATGAAGACATATCTAGTGTATATCATACAACACAGTCAAGCATTTTCTAACCTCAGAAGACTGACAGGAGTTCACCCTCGAGGCCTCTTGGGCACCAGAAGTGCCCCCATCCTCCTCCCGATGAGCGCGTGCCCATTCCACAAAGGGGCACCATATGTCCCTAGGCCTGGATGCCGACGGCATCAGCTCCCAATAAGTTGTTAATTGTGTGTGACCAAATGTGACATCCCGAACCCAGTCCTTCAGAGCGGGCGCCTTCTTTCTTCCCCAGTGCATGGCTATACTGCGCTTGGCCATCAGTAACAACTGGCACCCCTTACGACCAGACGACAAGTTATCTGAACGTGCATTCGAAAATTTACAAACTACCAAATAGGTAACCAACCACACCTTTTCATTTTCTCATTAAACACCCATAGTCACTGGCACCCACTTAGAAGATGGAGACAATACCCGCGAAGAGGAAGGGGACTTTCAATAAGAAGGCAGCTTTGTGGTCATCTACTTTGCTAGCCACACATTTAGCTCCAGCCTGCCTCCACCCACCCTCTGTGGGGAAAGACAACAGCCCCTGCAAACAATATCCGGACAATAAACCACGTTTTGAACCAACACTCAAGGTCTTCACCCCCCCCCCCGCCCCCAATACAACAGTCTAGGATCCCATCTGTAGCAGTCTAAAAACACATGCATAAATACATTTAACAGTATTGGTTGCTTTTTTAAGTAAGAGGGCTTGTTTAAATATTTTACACAGATGCCTGAAAAAGAGCGTAGTCGATAATGATCAAGTGAGAATGCTCAACTCGGCATGTTATCCTACTTCAGCACGGCGAGCATTGGAACAGAAATCAAACAGCAACATTTCCAGTGATGCATTCGAGGAGCAATCCGCTTTTTAACCTTTGACTCGCCACTCTCGGAAATCCGCCCCCGACGGGGGCCTTTGGCACTCTAATGAAACTTTCATCGTCCGAGCTGTACTGTTTGGGGCACCCCGGCGGCCGCACGGACCCTTCGGGTAGGGGGCAGAAGTGACTCACCTAGTCCCACGTGGGAGCCTGACCGCCCGCACTAGCCAGAACAGGCCCATCCGCTCGGTCACGTGGAGCCGCAAGCTGCTCTCGCCGAGCTCCGCTCCTCCCACGTCCAGCGATGTGTCCAGCGATGTGTCCCGCGCCTTGAAAAATCTCCTCACAAGCCCGACCTGACCCATTGGAAAGCCCGCAAAGTCCCGTCACCCACAATCGTGAAGTCCCCTCCGCTGCAGGCCCTCCGCTCGTGCCGCAACCATGGGGACTTGAGGAGATTGTCCAAAATTTGTCCCCCCGCCACAAAAAAAAACTGTCCACCCGCCACCCCCCGCCCGGCGGCCGAGACACCTCACTTAAAATGGTGTCTCTGCCGCGTGGCCGGGCGGATCCTAAAGCCCCGCCCAAAAGGAAGCCCAACCCAGCCCCGCCCCCCAGCCCAAAAGCTACCAAAACACCTAACCCCGGCCCCGTGACGACGCCATCTCTACCCCCCCCCCTCTCCCCGGCCCCAAATTCCCCCGGGCGGGGCAGGCCTCCCTACGGTCGGCCCCCCCCCCCCCAGGACCCCATTCTCCTCTCTGCACTGGCATGCGGAGTGCTGCGCTGACGGAATAAGAAGCTTGGCGTAGGCACAGCGTTGCTGGTGAGGCAGGAAAACTGGTTTGAAAACAGCATTCATCGCACTCAGGTTCCTGCCAATCCAGGTGAGGGGGCAGAACAAAGGAAAAGGAAGCACTTCCATTAGATGACATCACAACAGTGAATAGCTGGAATCCGATCTGGTTATTTCAAAGTAAAGGCTTCCAACTAAAGCCATATACAATTCAGAGCGCAGACTGGATTCCAACTCCTAAATTGAAATAAATCACAAAGCTGAGTCCCGAGTGGAGCACTGGGAAGGCAGACTATCTGTGCAGTAAAGAGATCGCTCGTGACTCGACTCCTGCATTAGGTCAAGAGCGGCTGCCAAAAAAATACAAGTAGTCCCTAAACAAACTCATAAACAAATACAGCCATAGAAAACTGTAGTTGGCCGGTGCTCCTGAATTATAAAACCGGAAGTGAAGAATCTGCACTGCCACCAATAAGAAGCCAGGAAATGCATGTGATGCGGGAGTGGACCAATTGAAGCAGAAGGAGGAATTACACTCGGTACAGAGCAATTACTGCAGGTCTTGCAGACAGCGTATCCGCTGTAGGCTCGACCTAAAAATTGTACCCAGTAGGATTGCCATTTCAATTGAGGGAGGGACTTGTTGGAGAGTCAACTCACAGTTATAAAGAGGACATTGGTTTGTTCCTCTCATAAGATGTCAAAAATATAAGTTGCATGCATTTGCAGGGAACGAGCGTTGCTAAGAAAAGCTGAAAAAGACGTCTCAACCGGCATTTTCAACAGGGCCAAATTTCAGGCCTCTCTAAAGGGAGATTGCTCATGATTAAAGTGACAGGTGGGACAAACAAGCATTTTCAATGCAACAGGTTTCGCATTTGCGAGAGCTTAAGTTATTGGCATTGTAAATGACAATGCCTTTTATTTATGTGCTTTTAAAAGCAACACATATCTAAAAAGCATTGTCATTTCTAATGCTAATAGCTCAAACCCTTGCAAATGTGAAACCACTTTAATGGTGGCCATACCCCTTTCTTTAGACGCTGCTTGCCGTATTCAGGTTACAGTGAGCAGCGTCTAAAGAAAAGGGCGGGCCAACATTAAAGTGAAAGTGCGGTATGGGGTGCTTTCACTCAGAAAGATAAAATAAATAATTAAAGAAAGGTTCTGTAGCGTGGCTGCTAAAGTGAAAGCAGACCGTGCTGTAAATTAAATAAATAAATAAGTGCAGCTGCTAAAGTGAAAGCAAACCACGCATGGATTTGCCCACAGTTGTTCTGGGTCTCGATAGGGTCCTTGGAATGACAGGCTATTTGCGGTTCCAAGGCTATGGACATTCTTTTGGTAACTGTGTTGGGGTTTTAACATGGGATTTTTTAATGTCTGCGCATTTGCCTCATGACATCACTATGATCCTGCAAAGGGGATTTCTTTGTTCAACTGTCCAACTGTGAGCCAGCCATTGTAAGTGAATTTTTGTGAAATGTAGTGACCCCCCACCTCCCCATCAAATCAACGCAGGAGAGAACTATCCATTGGCGCAGGGGCTGAGCACCAGCCTGTTGCATATGTTTTATGCTTGAAATGTATACTAAATGGAATGGGTGCCAAAATACACAGGTGACTGGATGTGCTACAATTCAACACCATGCGCTGCACCTTCGTCACCCCAGCAACAGCAGTGTGCGTCCCTAGCAACTGCTCGGTCACAGTGTTGGCACCAAAATAATGTGAGAGCTTTATACTGCTGTAGAAGTGCAACCCAAAGACGTGAAAGTTGACTCCCAAAGTCTCTATATATACAGTTCCCTGTGACGGTACAGGTGGAGTGATCGTAAATCTGGCAGATGTTACGTTTTCACAAAATACGCCCTGGCTCCACGACCATCAAGCCTCCTAAGATGGATGACATCTTGGTTGTTGTTGTTTAATCATCGCTGAGGCAACTGCTGAGTGGCGGAATAGTTACAGACATCCTTCTCTCACCAGGATACTCCTCTACCTGGGTGTTCCCGTCTCATAGGATGTCCTGAAGGCGCTCTTCATCAGGCTTCCACTGGACTGGGTGTGCTTCACTGTGTCACTCCAGCTCCACCCTCTAGGTTCATGGAGGAAGTATTATGAGTCCCACCTTCAAGTCCCTCGCTCCACCTGGAGAGTAGTTGTTTCTGGATAGGATGTCTCCTGCTATCCAGACTCTGGTGCACCGGCATTGATAGGATGACCTTTAGAAGAGCCAGCTTACTACACAAGATCTTCGTCTTCCTGAGACCTGCAGGGGAGCTGCTGTAGACTCATCTCACCTGTAATACCTGAGGCTCTTGCCCCTGGATCGCCACAGCCTGGTGTGGTGTGGTCGGATCCTTTTCTAGACCTCACATCCAAGGTCACTCAGGATGTCGGATCAGGGCCACAATTTAGTCTCCCCTGCGATCCCAAAGGTGGATGTTACCAATGGTCCTGCTTGCTCACATCTGCAGGCAGGAGGTTTGCTTGGTGACTTCGGGACAGCTAGCCTCTCATGGTGCCACCGATGTTACTGAGGTACTCTGCTCCACTCCGGATGTTCTTGCACTCAGTCGTTTTCTTTATCTTCTTTATCTTCTGATGTGCCTGATGTCTAATCACACACTTCTTTCTTTCTTTTGTTTCTCTTCTTCTTTCTTTTCTCTTCTTTGTTTGGACTCCTTCTGCAGTGGCCTTATGTCACATGATTTCCTTTTCCTTGTTCTTGCACTTTGCGACGCACTCTGGTCCCATCTTGTCTTGCTCTTCTTCTCTGACCAGGCCTATCCATGTGACTTGCACTTCACGCGGGTCTCCCTGGCCCCTGTCCTACCCCTAGGACAATGCATTCTCCTCGTCTGGTGACCAGACCTCTTGTCATGACTTTCTTCCTTTTAAGACCTCTGTAAGTTTTCATGCTTTGACTTCGGGTCAATCTTTTCAGACCTCTCGCAAGTCATCTTCACAAACCTCTTGCAGGTCATCTTCTCTGACCTCTCGCAGGTCATCTTCTCTGACCTCTCGCAGGGCATCTTCTTGGACCTCTCACAGGTCATCTTATTAGACCTCTCACAGGTCATCTTCTTAGACATCTCACAGGTCATCTTCTCTTGAGGACGGACTCCATGCCCCACAAGGCTACACCTTCATGGCACTCTTCAGCCTCTACTCAGACAGGCTTTGCATTGTCGGTCACTCCCTGTGACAACCTGGACCCTCTTCCTTGCAGGGCTCTTGCTCTCGGGCTCCAGCCCGTATTGTCAGTGTCTCAGGTACAATCTTCAGCGCACTTCTATCCTTGTGCTTTCCATCCTTCATCGGAGGGTCCTCCTATTTCGGGTGGCTTGCGCACTCACTTCTTCCACTTGTGGCAGCATCCTTTCAGCACAAGGCGTGCATGCTGAGCACTTTCTTCAGTCCTTCGGGGTCTTGCTGCCTGGGGCTATTGCCCTGTACACACCTGCCGTTCAAGTGCAGTACCCACTGGTGTCCTTACTGCTGCAGTGACCACCCATAGCCACTGTGTGTCACTACATTCATACACACAAGCCTCAGAAGCCTTTTTCCTCAAGGTTCCTTTCCTGCCAGTGTCCAACACAATTCCTTGGGGTGGACACAGCAGCTTTTCCTGTTCTGTAGTACACCTCTCTATACTCTGTTTTCCATTGGCGTTTGCCCTCAGCAACCTTCCCTCTTAATGTTCCCTTCAGGGCTCACTTGCTATCTGGGGTTTAAGCAGTGGCGGCTCCTCCACTAAGGCAGAAGAGCGTCGCCCCACTACCAGAAAGCAGGAAAAGAAAAGAAAAAATCAAATGATAATAACGGAATGTTATTAGCATTGTATTTTGTCCTCCTGCTGCAGCAGTGCATGAGGGGGCAGGCAGAGCTGCAGGGGAGGAGTGATAGAACACTCCTGTGTGCAATGACTGTTTGGTTGGCCCTCTGGGGTCGCCCAAAACATGCGCACGACACCAGCTCCTGGCTGATCGCCAGCATTGTGATTGGCTTAGGGGTGGGAGCCCGGCTGCCTGCTTCCTGTACTGACATGGAGTCTGACACAGGCGAGCAGGATAGAAGACGAGGGACTCCGCGGTGGCAAGGTGTTATTTCATTCTTTTTTTTATGCAACTTGTGCCCCCCCCCTCCACACACACACACACACCTGCCACCTGCCACCTGTGAGCCGTGCTGGCCGCCAGGCCGCCCCTGGTATAAGTCCTTCCTGTTCACGTTGCATGACAAGGTCTTGGGGGATGTCTGTCACTTCAGTCAATTCCTATGCACTTTCCTCACTTCAGTCTCTTCCTATGCACTTTCCCCCCATCAACTTTGGGCTGCGGCAGTTGTCCCTATGCTGCAGTCGTTTCTTGGGGCATTATTGCTCACCAGTACTTTTATTTTTTTGTATTTTTGGCGCTGTTGTGAATAGTGCCACTAGGTGGCAGTGCTGCAATATTTCTAGTGCGGGTCGCTGCAGCTTTCCTGACGCAGTAGCCTCCCTAGTCCTGTAGAAACAATAAGGGCGCCCTCCCTTCCAGGCCCAGCTGGGTACCCCGATGCCACACTCTTCATCCATCCCATGGAGTGCCTGCCTGGTGGGGTTTGAGACTCCCAATGGAATGGTTCCTTCCCGACTCTGCTTCTATTCTACACGGGCTTCACGGGTGGGGGCCTTCCAGCTGCGCAACATGCTCTGCAGTGGCCCCACCCGCTTACTTCAGCCTCATCGGCCTCCAGGTAAGGCCGCAACGCGGCGCTCCTTTGTGTTGTCTGCGCACTTCGCGGGGCATCGCCTCGCATCTGCACCTGAAAAGCCCCGCCCCTTCATTGCCGGCTGCCTCACCGTTACCGGCCGAGTGCGGGTCCTTTCAGCCGCAGCTTCCTCGCTTCTTCTGCTGGCCCCTCAGGCTCACACACGCCGCTGGTCGCCTCTGTTCACGGGCACAAGAGTGTCCAGGCGGTTTCTTCGCCGGCTGCATTATCGGCCCTGTCAAGTACTGGGCCTCTTCACGCTTCCAGTCTCTGCTGCCACACCGCACACGCTTCATTTCTTACGCTGTGCAGCAGTGGCGTAACGAAACTTGAGGTGGCCCCCCTGCAAAGCACATTGCCCCCCCCCCCCCCCCGCGGTGCGGCCCACCATGCCTCCCCGGCGGTGTGTGCCACCATGTACCACGTTGCCCTACCACCCAGAAATGTAGCATATTTTGCTTTGAAACCTCCAACATTTAAATGAAATGCCTCCTTGCTGTCAGCACCACCCCTGCTGCTTCGCATCCTATTCCTCAGCGCACTTTGCCCAAGCCTTCCATTTTGCCCAAATATGCCAACCTTACGGAGTCGGCTGTCCTATTTTTACACCTTGTTGCTGTGTTATGTGACTGCACCCCTTCCTCTCTTGCGGGGTTCCTATGAGTAATAGAAGGCTGGTCCCTCACGCTCTGTGATTAGTGCTCAGTAGCCTGATGTCATTTACATTGCAGTTTCAGGCCCTAGAAATGCACGCCAAAGTAGCTGAAGATTCAACCAGTGCGTGGCTCGCATCTCTCCCAGGATACACACTCCTGGCACCTGCAGCTGACCCGTGATAATTCTTTATTCCCCTTATTTTAACATATCACTCGTAGTCAGCTTTTTCAGTAAATAGACATGCATTAATTGGCCAGATATCCATATTGCGGGAAGGGCAATGACCAGAGTGCTTTTGACTCATGAACATGTTTTTCTGCCGGCGCATTAACATTTTTCGTGTGAACCAGCTAAGTTTAAGTGTAGGTCATTGTCTTTCTGTAGTTTTGGCTCCCGGTTATATGCATATTTGGACTTGTTGTCTAAAGGGACCATTGTTTAAAAAATATTTATGAATGAATGAGGTGGTTGTATATCACATCACGATGTATCTACCTCCTCACTGCTTTAAATGAAAAGGCAGTGCCAGGCTCTGTGGACAAATGTTGCTTACCACGGTACGACATGTGGCTAGGAGGTCGTCTTTTTTGGTGAAAGCTTGGAGCACTATGATGTAAGTTATTGGGGTCATTTACTTTTAAGAGTCTGAAAGCAGTGCAGGGATTTCCATATATTAAAGGGATTTTTGAATTTAGCTTAGTCATGGCATTATATACTCCTCAGAGACTTATAATATATATCCTCATAATGTATGACACGTACTTTATCCCATTTCTGCTAATTATAATAATAATAATACAATTTTAAGCCTCTGAGGAGTGACACAGGGCATCTTCACGCAGGCACCTCCTGCATCACAAAATGTCAGCACATACATTATCACACCCTTGGACCCCCAACATTCCCCAAGTCAAACTCTCCCTCCCCCTTTGATGCCTTCATGTGACCCACTGAGCCATCTCCTTAGATCGGTGGCCCACCCTTCACCCCCTGCAGTATACATCTCTTCTGGATTTCCATCCACACCCCACACCCTCGTCTTGGTACGCCTGTCTTCCTATTGTTTCCTGTCTCCTCCCCTGCAAGCTCCTCGTGCTTAGTTTGAATCACTGTCTCTAAGCGTCCTATCCCTCCCTTGACTGCCTTGCCTCCTGCCTCTACATCCTTTCCTTCCCCTCCTGTCTCCACAGCTCTATTGTTTCCTGTCATTACTCTCTTTCTGTGACATTTAGTGTTGACTAACATGTCAGAATGACAACCGGTATGCTCGCAACCTGCCTGACTCTCTGTCTTTCGTCACCATAATGCACTCGCAGCTGACATTGTTCCACCTACACCTATGCACGTTGTTGATCTTGTATTCTCAATACTGTACCAGTTTTTGCACTTAATTTGTAATGGCTCTATCCCTTTAGGCTACTTGCCTTCAATGCTCTCATTACCCAGCCTGCTGCATAGATGCAGACACCCACTGCCACTAAAAATCTCTATGCTGATTATACAGCGCTCTGAAAAGGGCTTGGGTGGATTTTGCGCTATATAAATCCTTAAATATATACGCAAACAAAGAAATACATATATATACATACATAAATACTTCAGAAGTCGACGTAGAAATCCATCATGCTCTGGGTTTCTGACAAGGTAGTAATTAAAACTCTGGCTAGCGTGTTTATTGTGGTGAATCTCCGACTAAAAGTGGTATTTACATGTATGTTCATGGACTTTTAGAAAACGGAGTGATGCGTGTCGTCGTTCAATCTTGCAACGACCAATAATCAGCTATTACCGGATATTTTGGAAAGCATGGCTTACTTATGCTTTTGGGAACATCCTTGGTGTTTTAATCCATGGTAACATTCGTACAATATGTAGAATTCGTATTTTAAAGACATGTTTTCGTGACAATATCTACCCCTCAGATAACGCACATTACACCTCCTAGTTCCCCTGTGATGTTAAAATGCCACTCATCGCGTGCGCATAATGTTTGCAGGCGCGGTTGCCATGGCAACACCAACAACATGCTCAAAGTCCTCCAGAAGTTGCGTTCCAGGTCTCGAGCTCCAAGTGGTATTATTTATCTGGGAGGGGGCCGCAGACCAGGGTTCCTCTCTAAGGAAGGGTCCAGTCAGAGGGGACCCCCCACAAAACCACGGCATTGGGGGCATTTCGGGGGGCACGGGCGGTGTTTATAAACAGGAGCTAGAGTCCATCCATTCAATGCACTCTGCCCCCTGCCTAACCCTGCCTAAGACCCACACTGAGGACCAACCACAGGCCGTGCCCTGCTCGCGCGCTCACTCAGCATTCGCCAACATGGTGCCGTTCGTGTTACCTCACATGTTCGCCGACATTCCGACAGGCTTGGTTCGGAAACTGCTGGTGCATGTGAGCAAAATGCTATATTAGGGCACGTATTCCTCAGATACACAGGTCTGCATGTAAAGCAACATTGGTATGAGTTTAAAGCAGTGCTCTTCCAGTTTTCCTCCTGCCCCCATGTGACAATATGTTTTCACAATTCTTCTAGAAAATGGTATAACTATATTTTGAAACTTTATACTTATGTTCCGCTCTTCCCTTTAAAAATGTGGTCAAATACATGATTGGCACCAGGCTATGGGCAGCCCGGTCTTACTAAAGTGTACAACTATCCTCAATGTGCATCGTTATCCGAAATGAGGGGGGTGGAGAGTTAAGAATTATTTGGACCTCCTCCTCGACCCCTACTTGGCTATGAGTGACAAAACATGTTAGTGATGGCACATTACAAGGTGGCCTAATGCAGCACTGTTTTTTTTGTAGCATTTATCCCAACGGGATAAGGTATCCACCTCGGAATCAATTCTCCTAGGCCTGCCCCCCTCTTGAGAACTTCGTATTTAAAGGAACAGACGTACAGTGTGCGTGCAATGAAGGAAATGTTTCTGGGACAGAACGGGATGGGTGTAGTGATTTCACTCTCTCAAGAAAAAACGTCCGGGTACACAGTGCTGCGGGCTGAGCGCTGAGGCAAGAAGTGTGCGATGTTCTAAGGAAATGTACTGGGTCTTTGTCACACATCTCTGCAGTGAGGTAATAAAGGGAAGGGCCCCGTCCCCCCCACCGCATATCCCCTTCTCTCCACTTGTCTCCTCCCTCCATGTCACTCGGTAATGATTTTTGGAATGAGTTACCCCTGCACAAACACTGCCAACGCCTGTCCCCACCTCCATGCCTCTCCCCCTCTCTCAATCAGGCCCCTGGCAGCGCCTACAGCGCCTCTCCCTCCTGACGAGGCGCCCCGCTGGCCTCCCAAGGAGTGGGATGCCTCGCCCATGGCTGTCACCCTGCTGGAATCCGCTGACAGAACCGGTTCCGAAACTGGCGTCTCCCTCTTCCCCATGCTTGCAGAAGGCATCACAGCCCTCTGGAATTCCTTGATGGAAACACCTCAGTCGGTACACTCGTTCTCCTGAGCTGGGCCTGGCACCCTTCCCAGCCTCTCCCCGCCCCGTCACCCACTGCTGCCAAGTCCCGCGCGACTTCCCAATTCTGCCATCGGATTGCACACTGAAGGCCAACAGACGGACAGACAGATGAACAATGTTTTATACTAGTGTGGCCTTCTATACCGCGTTAAGCTACAGCGAATCACGGACACATTTATTTGTGTCTCATTAACATTGACCAATGTAACCTGGCACTTATTTCATTGACTTGCCAGAAACTGCCATCAATTTCTCTCTTGTGTGTGCGGTGGGTTAGAGGCCAGTGGGCTGTTGTTGGTTGAAATTAAAACCAGCACTTCGGTTAAAACGTAGGATAAGGATGTTCCACTCTAATAGTTCAATGCAAGCTATACACAGAAGTGCAAACGTCTAATATGCCTCATCATAACTGACGAAGTATGAATCTAATTTTCTTGTACAGTGCAATTGTAATTTGTAATTGATGGCAAAGTTGGACTGTGGAGGCAGGCACTTACTTCAGTTCGGAATCGGAGTCGACACAGACAGTCACAGTGAAGTCCTGAGCGTGCGCGGGCCTGGCTGCTTTGTCTGTTGCTGGAATCGAAGTTCGTTGTTCTTCTCTGTTGTCTTCTTGCCTATGGCTATGCTCAGTGAGCGCCGCCGCACCCCTGATGCCACACGCACCTTACTGAGTGCTTACTGCTTATTGGCCCGCCGGCGATTGCGCATGAGTGTTGTGCGTGCGTGCCCTGGGGCTGCCTGGAATTGCTCACCACTCAGCAGCCGCCTGCCCTGGCCCTGCTGCCCACGCCCCCCACCCGGCACGCGCATACCCGGCGCGGGCGGAACGGAAAGTGAAAGAATAAGTCAGTCAGGCAGGACTACTCAACTCTGTGGTAGCGGTCTAGTTGTTCCGGAGACGGAACAGGAAGCAGCTAGGCAGGAAGCGGAAGGCGGCCATGTTGTTTGCTGGCGCCGACCGCAAGAGCAGTCACGCAGCCCCGGCGCTCCCAATAAATTTATCTCACTTTAAAACTATACGGAGTCTAACATCATTATTACAATGGCGACGAGTCGGGATCTCTAGAGACCCGCGCAAGCACACGCTACCTCGGCGATTCACCCGCATTGTGCGTGAGACACAAATTAAGCTCCGGAGCGCGGCAGAGGAGCTGGAACCAGTGAAGTTTTGGCGCGAAGGTGAACCACCACGTCCCCATGCCAAGCAACTAACAGCCAGCCAGCCAAGCATAGTGCACCACCCTACCAAGCTGGAAAAACGCCCAGAAAAACGCCCAGACAGCAGAGGGCACCAAAGGACAGTGAGGGACCACTGCTGATAACCAGGAGGGCACGGCTGTGTGGTGCACTGCGGAGGAACATCACCTAGTGACCAGGTACCCAAGCAGAGTGACACACGCTGGCGCAAAAAGCAGGCCCATCACGTCCAGGAGCGGTAGGGGCAAGGCAGGCGACATCCGACACCACTAGGGGCACGCTAGTGGAGGAGAGCGAAGAGGAGAACGGAGGAGACGAAGGAGTGGAGCAGGACGCTCCGGGCAGTCCGACCAGGCAGGCAAACGCCGCATCTACTGGAAGGAGGAACGCACCAACCATGGCGAACCCGAGCAATTCCCTCACGCAGCTGGTGCCATTTCTTACGAAGAGCGGAGAACCTGAGAGAAAATGGGAGGACTGGAAGAGGTACTTCCTAAATTACCTGGAGGCATTAGAAGAGGAGGGCGACACCCCATTCACAAGCAAAAGAAAAAAGAAAATTTTGCTCCACAATTTAGGCCCAGAAGGGCTCAGGATCTACGACACCATTGTGAAAGGTGAGAGGACGGCGGGGGACGCAGAAGTGTTTGATCACGCCATTGAGGATTTAGACGCACATTACAGACCAGTGGTGTGTGTCGCAATTGACAGGTTCAATTTCTTTCAGAGAAAGCAGAAAAATGGAGAATCAGTGGACGAATACGTGGTTGCACTGAAGAAGTTGGCCATCACCTGCAAGTTTGGAGCCCTACATGATGAACTCGTTAGGGACCAAATAATTATGCATACCACCAGCTCTCACATTCAGGAGAAGCTGTGGGTCAACGGCGACGCTCCCCTCAAGGAGATCTGGGCGATGGTAAAGAAGGCCGAGTTGTCGAAGAGGTGCGCTCAGGCGGCGAAGAGGGAAGCCCAAGAATCTCAAGCGGTGTGCAGAGTGATGACGCCCAACAGAAATGACCGATGGAAACAGAGCGAAGCGAGGAGGAACCAAGGAGGTAGCAGAGCAGAGTTCCATGCAAGACCGCAGTCGGACGGCAGGACACACAAAGCGGGTAAAGCACAGTGTTACCGGTGCGGAAGCAGCTCTCACTTGGGCAACGACAAGGCATGCCCCGCCTTCAGGGCCAAGTGCTCCTACTGCAACATATTCGGACACTATGAGAAGGTGTGTCGCAGGAAGCCCAAAAGCGCAGTGGTACGGCTGGTGGACCAAGAGCAAGGAGGGGATCCCAGCGACCAGGAAAGTGCAGTGGAAGAGGAGGAATTCCTCTACATCGACGTACAGATTTTGGAAATGGATGGCTCCAACACGGATAGACCCAGGCTAGACATGCACATAGGGGGAGTACCCCTGGAGATGATTGCGGACAGTGGAGCACCTATATCTATAATCCAGAGACGTGTGTGGGAGAACGATTTCGCACCCATTCTCAGAGACACCTTGTTACCCATGGATGTGAGACCGGTGACGTACACTGGACAAAAGATTCCCATGCTGGGCTATTGTCCACTCATGTTCGAATTTAGAGGCCGGCAGGCGCAGTGTAAACTGTATGTTGCTGAGAAAGGCCCATCCGTACTAAGTTGGAAAGACCAGGGGGCATTGGGAATTCAACTCAACCCGGGTGGCATAGAGAAAATTCTACTAATGGACATGGAAGTCAAGGAGAATGTGCAGTTGTGGCGGGCAACGTATCCGAGAGTCTTCAACGGGCAGATTGGTGAGCTGAGCAAATACACGCATCTCATCAAACTCAAAGACGGAGCGGTGCCGGTAGTGCACAAAGTGAGGAACATCCCGTTCCGCAGCAGAGAGGCGGTACAAATGGAATTGGAAAGGCTGGAGAGGGAAGGCGTCATCAGAGCGATTGAGAGTGCGGAGTGGCTATCTCCCCTGGTCGTTGCCCAGAAGCCCAACGGCAAGGTACGTCTATGTGTAGACCTGAGAGAATTAAATAAGAACATTGTCGTGGATAAATTCCCCCTTCCGCGAATCAATGAGATGTTGGCAAAAACTAAGGATGTCACATGGTTTTCCACGGTGGACCTATCATCCGCCTACCATCAAGTGAAGCTTCACCCATCGTGCACACACCTCACCTCCTTTATCACGCCATTCGGGTGTTATGAGTTTGTGAGGATGAAGTTCGGCCTTGCCTCGGCAGCGGCCGTATTCCAGAAAATAATGCACAAACTGTTGAAAGACCTGAAGGATGTCCTTTTCTTCCAAGATGACATTTTAGTGATGGGGAAATCAATGCATGATCACAACGCAAAGCTTCACAAGGTGCTACAGAGGCTGCAGGATAATGGGTTGACTGCTGAATGGTCCAAGTGCAGTTTGGGAGTGCAGTCTGTCACGTATCTCGGTCATGAGATTAGTGGACAGGGAATAACACCCAAGAAGGCAAACATCAGAGCCATCGAAGAGGCACCCACTCCAGAAAAGAAAGAGGATGTTCGGTCATTCTTAGGAATGGCTGAGTATTACAGCAAGTTCATCCCACAGTTCGCAACCAAGACACACTTTATGAGACAACTGCTCAAGGAAAGAAACAGGTTCCAGTGGAGTAAGGAAGAGCAAGCGGAGTTTGATGCACTCAAACGAGAAATGAGCACTGCAATTCCCCTCAAGGGCTTCGATCCCAGGGCTGAATCCGTTCTCACCACGGACGCAAGTGACCGAGGCCTAGGGGCAGTCCTGATGCAGAGGGAGGATTCGGGTGTGATGTCTACGGTCAGCTTTGCCTCCCGTTCGTTGACGCCTAGTGAGGAGAAGTTCAGCGTGGTGGAGAAGGAAATGCTGGCTGTAGTCTGGGCAGTGGAGAAATTCAGGCAGTATCTATGGGGGGCCAAGTTCCTTGTCAAAACGGACCACAAGCCATTAGTTCGCGTCCTGACGTCGAGCGGACATGATCATGCCACACCCAGAATCGCCAAGATGACCCTCCGATTGTTGGACTTTGTCTATGATGTTGAACACATAC
Organism: Lissotriton helveticus; assembly: GCF_964261635.1. NCBI lineage: Eukaryota > Metazoa > Chordata > Amphibia > Caudata > Salamandridae > Lissotriton > Lissotriton helveticus. Next base: position 1,925,141,535 of record NC_136057.1, read on the forward strand.
CGGGGCCACAGAACAAAGTGGCTGACTTTCTGAGCAGGGCGGCGGCCATGGACGAGGCACAGAATGAGGAAAAGAATGAATGGGAAGGATATATGGTAGCAACCATTCAGGACACTGAGGAAGTAATAAGTGCTCAAGACTGGGAAAGTGCCTACAAAGAAGACACGGATCTGGAAGCAGTGAAAGGCTACGTGACACATGGCTGGCCTGAGAAGAGACATTTGAAGGAGGAATTGAAAAGGTACTGGGAAGTTAGGGAGGAGCTGTCCATAGCGGACAACCCTGTGTTCCTACTCCGTGGTGACAAGGTGGTACCACCCCAGAGCATATTGGAACGGCTGATGTCCTTACTCCATGAAGGGCACCAAGGGATCACGAAGACTAAAGCGTTGGCCAGACAGGCATACTGGTGGCCTGCCATTGATGCACAAGTTGAACGGCACGTGCGCAACTGTGAGTCCTGTGCCAGGGCTGACAAATCTCAAAGCATGCTCAGGCCGCCATTGGGAAGATTTCCTATTCCGGAAGGTCCATGGGAAATGTTATCGGTGGACATAATGGGGCCAGTCCTGGACAAAGATGGTACTCCGAAATATGTACTAGTAGCAATTGATAAGTATTCCAAGTGGCCGGAGCTGCAAGTATTGGAACAGGTGGACACTGAGGCGGTGATACGTTTCTTGCGCACCACGTTCGTCAGCGAGGGCATCCCAAGGATCATCACCTGCGACAATGGTCCCCAGTTCACGTCTGAGAAGTGGATCGCCTTTACCAGCAGGAATGGCATTGAAGTGAAACACTCCCCGATTTACCACCCCGCTGGAAATGGACAGGTGGAGCGCTTCAACCGGGTGATAATGGGCACCATACAAGCAGCTATTGAAGATGGCCTAGATTGGGAAAGAGAGTTGGAAAAAATGATTTGGGCATATCGCATTACACCCGGAAGTACGGGCTATAGCCCCTTCAAGATCTTAAGAGGTAGGGAAGCATTCACCAAAGACAATGCGGCCTGGAAGAAATTGGTGGTGCAGAGCAAGTGGTCACCAGCGGTGGTAAGAAAGAACCTGGAGAGAGCACAGGACACATACACTGTGCATTACAACAAAAGGAGGAACACGCGCAGTACGGAATTGGACAAAGGAGAGTGGGTGAGGGTTAAACTCGCTATCAAGAAGAAGAAAGGGGAAAGTAAGTTTTCTCCACCCCTCAAAGTAGTGGAGCCATACTCCCGGTCTGCACTGCTGAGCGACGGAAAGGTATGGTCTATGGACAGAATGGCCAGGTGCAGCAAGATAATGAAATGGGAGGAGGAGATAGAAGAAGGAGCGGAACAGGTCAGTGAAGAAGGAGAAGGTGAAGTGAGTGTGAGACAGGAAGAGAATGTCGGAGGAAGTGGTGAGAGACAAGGAGAGAACGTTGACGCTGCTGATGGGAGATCTGCAGGCGAAGGAAGAGAAAGGGGGAAGCCAACAGGAGAAAGAAACAGAGGAGAAGGAAGTGGTGAGAAGAGAGAGAGAGACAGAGAAAAGGAAAGCAATAGAGAACTAAGAGATAAAGGTATGATGGAAGGTGAGAGGAAGGAAGAGAGAATGGAGACTCGTGTAGGAAGAAGAACCAAGGTGCCGGAGAGATTTAAAGATTTCGTAATGGACTAGAAGTAAGACATTGTAAATTGTTGTGTGATTAAAAGGGGGGAGATATGTGGTAGCGGTCTAGTTGTTCCGGAGACGGAACAGGAAGCAGCTAGGCAGGAAGCGGAAGGCGGCCATGTTGTTTGCTGGCGCCGACCGCAAGAGCAGTCACGCAGCCCCGGCGCTCCCAATAAATTTATCTCACTTTAAAACTATACGGAGTCTAACATCATTATTACAAACTCGGACTCGGAGTGAAAGTGAAAGTGTGTGCGCGCCGCACATCCACCCTCCCACCGCAATGTCATAGATTGGAATCGGGCGGGCTCACTCAGTGTAATAATAACATAAAAGTGCCTCACAGTCCGAGTGACTCACAGGCCACGGCCGGGGCCCCCGGCCCCCCGCACCATCGAAGACTCGGACCCTGGCCGGGGCCCTGCACGCACCATTTAGAAGACTCCCAGGGGCCAGGCCGGGCCGCACCATTTCGAAGAATCCTCTCCCAGGGGCAACTGCCGGGGCCCCCCCGCACCATTTCAAATACTCGCAGGGGCCCTTGCCGGCCGGGGCCAGCGCTGCGTACCATTTAAGAGCCACAGCAGTATTGTATTAGTGACGTGAGGAGGGGCCCAGCTGGGGCCCCCCAGAGCGCGCCCCCCGCCCCCCCTGCAACGCGGGGCCTGCGGGGGCTTGTGTTACGCCCCTGGGGCCTTATTTGTGAAAGCCTTGCGCCGCCGGTACGTCACTTTTAAAATGGGAAAAAGTGACGTACCGGCGGCGCAAGGCCTTCCCCTGGTGTGCAGTCCGTTGACTCGCAGCCTTTTCACCCACCACCTTCTGCCGCATTCACTCAGCGAACTGGCGTCCCAGCCATCTCCATCTTCAGGGTCAGCGTCCTGGCCATTTTCACCGGGAACGACACAGTTCCGCTTCACCTTATCCGCTCCTACTCAGGTGGCGGGGGGGGGGGGGGTTTGCATCACTGCATGATCCATTCAGTTTACTTTCTCATATGCCAGAGCTGTGCCTGTATTCTCGCTTTTCCCGTGATATTTGAAAGCCTCAAAAGATTAGTCTTTGGCTAAGGAGCGATTGGCACTGATTTGAAGAATAGCTAGCTATTTAGTTATTATTATTTTTTTGCACAGTTTTATATAGCGCGAACTAGACCCGAACCGAATCAGGTATCAGAGCGCTTTACATATTTTTCCAGTTACGTTACAATTCACGTTTCCAGTTACTTTCATTTTAGGCACGGGGAGATTAAGTGATTTGCCCAGAATCACAGGAGGTTGATGGGCGTAATAAAAGATGCTGTTTGAGAAATCCTAGTTACTTTAGACAAAGGATCAACAAACCAGCCCCAGGACACTAAATGATAGGCAATGAGGAAACTTTTTCAGCAACGGTTTTGGGACTATGTTGCAGCAAGCTAAGGCGATCTAGCACATATTAACCCCAGCTTTGCCTTTAGACATTCTGGAGGTTTTTCTCCAAGTGTCCGGGAAATGTTCTTTATAGAAGTAGCACTGGAAACTGTTCATGTTGATCATTGATCGTCCAAGCTTCAAAGCCTGGTGTAATTATTACTCTAGCCCCTTTGTTAGAGGGACGTAGTTTTAAAAGTTGCAGTGGTATTAAAACTATGAAACTGTGGACAGAAGCATTGCCCTCGTGGACTTAACATGTGGTCAATCTGAACTAAGTTCAGCACCTGAAGCTGGTCTCCAGCAGATGCCTGGTTGGCACAAGTGGTGCACCTCAGTGTTGCACATGGCTGATTCCTGTCTGAGGTGGCATGATGGGCAAAATAACAATCAACATGGGGATATCCACAAGCAATTACCAGTGGCTCAGGTTTGTTAATTCTAGGATTCTATCCATAATGTTTTGGTTTTCCTCAGTGCGATGCCCTAAGTCTGACTGGTTTGCCAAGATGGCCCCATGCTTACTGTGACATATACTATAAAATTCAAGCTGCACCCTATTCAAGAGGCCCAAAAAATCCCAAAACACATATACTATACAATTCAAGCTGCACCCTATTCAAGAGGCCCAAAAAATCCAAAAACAATCGGTTGTTACTTATGTTCCCATTCATAGGGGACTTGGCACAGTGCTTACGTCTGGACTGTTCCTGTTGGAGCAGGGCCAATTCTGAGTTACATATAGCTGGTTCTGGATTGGATTGGATTGGTTCTTGTCTGAGGTGGCATGGTTGAAGAAAAAGCTATGGACTGTGATGCGGCTCAGAGTTATTACCAGTGGCTGAGATCAATTCAGTCATTCTACCCCTTGCTTTATTCGCCAATGTGATGCTATAAGTGTATTAGGTTCACTGATAGCTGGTCTTAAAATAAAGTATGTTTAAAAGGCTTTTCCTGATTCCCCTTTGTGCCGTTTTTGTTGTCACTCAGCATGTTTGAGTTATTAATTTTAATTCTTTTGTTTTATTTCTTGGTTGTGCCTTGTCTAGATACTACTCGTGGCCCTGAAGAGAATCCCACGAAAATAATTGGGATTCGAAACGCGTAGGCTCCTTTGCCACATCACAACTGCGAAAACGGCTTGGCCATCCAATTAATGTTTACATCCCGTCTGTACATTACGTAGAATCTTTCGAAAGTGCAAAAAAAAATATTAGAGACGAATGTACATATGATAGAAGTCGTTTTGTTAATTTTTGTGTAACATTGTGTTCGCAGTTTGTGGCCCCATGTTCTTTTTGAAAAATTAGAAATTGCAAATGTATATATAACTTTTTACTATTATAATGTGTGTTTCTTTATTTCTTCCTTTTCTTCTGAATGGTGTGAAAGTTTGTTGAATGCCTGTGATATGGTTGCATTAACGAATGTTTGAAGATAAATATTCAGTTTTCTTTCATTTCACTTGTCCTTCCCCTGTGACTATGTTCCTTTGATTGCTTCAAAAAAACAGAAATCCTTTTTTCTAATATATCAAAATAAAAAGCTACTAAACAGCAATTACCGTCCTTGAATCCTTTGTTCAGGTTCTGGTTAACATATTGTTTGTCTAAATTGTCCATATCAGCATTGGCATTCTATTTTGTTTTTTGATAATCCGGCTCAGCCTTGCTGTATAGAGCCAACCCACAGTTGTTTTCTAGATAAGTGTTAGTGGTCTGCCCAAACAAGGGTCCTAACCTCACTGTATTATTGGACTCAAGCCACATCCTACGAATGTGGTCCATATAGTCAGCGACTAGTCTAGGGATACCTGTGTTCCTGTTCAGAGGTAACCTGGACTGTTCTTATTGGAGCAGTATGAAGTCTGATTTGCCTATAGTTGGTTCCTGTCTGAGGTGGCAAGTTGGGCTAAAAAACGACAGATTATAATACAGCCACCAGCAACTACTAATTTCTTGGATTAATTCAAGAATTTCACCAAATACTTTTTCTTTTACTTAAAGTAGCCATGCAATCACCTCTCTGATCCACAACCGAGGGTGACTGAAACATATAATCTAAACATTACTCGTTCATAGTACAACAACCAGATTCTTGCTGAGGGAGGGATTGTTACAAATGCATGGGAATAACTGTACTGGGTGTGAATGTTTGACATTGTTCAGCATTCCATACATCAATTGTTTTTTTTGCATTTGTCGTCCTAAGTGGGATGCGTATGCCTGGCTGATGAGGGGTGATACCCAGAAACCGGCCCAGGATGCTTTGTTCCGGTACAAGGAGGGCCTGGCTTGGCAGTTCTGGCTGGACTGTTCCCATGAGGAGCAGGGTCAAGACTGATTTGCATTTGGCTGGGTTCAAACTGAAGTGGTATGGTGAGCAAAAAAAAATATGGATTTAGTCCTAGGTCACTGTACTGGGGGTGAATGTTTGACATTGTTCAGCATTCGGTACATCAATTGTTCTTTTTTGCATTTGTCACCCTCAGTGGGGCGGGTATGCCCAGATGTGGGTGGGCCCGCTGCTTGCCATGCCAGTGGAGTCAAGTTAGCCTGGCTGATTTGTGGTGATACCAAGAAACTAGTCCCAGGGTGCTTGTTTCCTGTCCAGGGGGGACCTGGCTTGGCAGTTCAGCTGGACTGTTCCCATGGGGAGCAGGTTCAAGACTGATTTGCATATGGCTGGGTCCAAGCTGGAGTGGCATGGTGACAAAAAACACGATAGATTTAGGCCCAGGTCTCTGTACTGGGGTGAAAGTTTTACATTGTTCAGCATTCCGTTCATCAATTGCTCATTCTGGATTAGGGAATAACTAACAATCAGAAGGCATGGAAGATGCTTCCAACTCTTTCTATCTGTACACCAGCAGTGTCTTTTCATGTCTCCACTCTGAAATGGGAACTGTAGGTTATGCTGCAAAAGTGAAATGGCAACCTTTGTAGACCCTGGACAGAGGGCATGCAAGGTGACAATGAAGGATAGATTGCTTATGAGATAGATTCCTTGTTATGTGGTATTCATTATTAGCTGGAGTGTGAATCTTTCCACCTGTGTGACAGAGGACAATGATTGGGTTTGAAAATGGCTCATGCTGCTGGAGCTGAGGAAAAATGCTGTCTTTGATGTGTTAAGCTTCACGGGACATCCTAATCTGGGTGAATGAGGTATAGTATGTGCTGTGTTGGAGGCGGCTGGCAGGTGGAATTTTCTCATGCAGACCAGTGCAACCAGTTTATTGGAGTCGGCTTATTCTGTGAATGGCCGAAGAGATGAGAGAGGATCAGTGTAGAGGTTGAAGAAATAATGGACCGATGTATGATCAACTCAAAGCTCGCGCGATCTAGTATCTCACATTTCAATTAATAGGTCCTTTTTGCTATGGTAGAATGTTAACCATGACACATATTACTTGTAGTATTTATAATGGATTGTTAGTGTAGGACCTGCGATTATTGCCTGGAAACGGATTAAGTTCTAGTCCCATAACCCTGCCAAAGACCCCCCTAGTTTTTGTTTCCCCCCCCCTTTTTTTGTTGTGCAATTAATGATGTTAAAGATTGCCACCACTGAGTACGTGAGTAGATCAGCTGTATCACAGCTGTTAATTTCAATTATTTTTTTCTATATGCCCACCCAGATTCCCTATGCATCGTGGATAGTATTAAAGTACGAAACGTAGTTTTACTGTAGCCCACAGTGGAAATTCACACTTAAATGTTTTGTAAAATATCTGTTAAGAAAAATAGTATAGGATAATTCTTGCTTTACTTTTTTAAGATCACACAAAAGAGTGGACACTGGACGACGTAACAGGCAGGCTTTAATGATCTCAAGGTACATGAAGTAATATAGGTAAAACTGTATCAGTGTGTGATATGTCTGAATCCACTGTGGTGGATGACTCACATCAATAGTTTCAATCATAGATGCAGTTTCTGGAGTTGGGGGCTGGGAAGCAGAACAAAAAACTGTGAACACTATTGTGCACCACTATTTAAACAAAACAGTGCAGAATTGTTTCTGATGTTTTCATAATAACATATATCAAATATTTAGGTGTATTATTGACTGGCTTCTCCCAAGTTAAACTACTAAATGTATTGCAAAAGAAAGTAGAGCAACGTGGGTTTGACCTTATTGCTTATCTAATTACAATGTCTTCGTTTGGATTGATTGCACTATTTCCCCATTTCAGGTCGAGCCTCAGCTAGATGAAGCAGATTGGCCTATGCAGTACACTCCAGCAGAGGAATCACTCAGGATATTCAGAAGTCACCATTGAGTTCATCTGTGGATCAGAACAATACTGATTGCCTGTGCCATATATGTTTTTCCACCCACTCAAGGAAACATTATTATCATGAACAAGGGGGAGGACATGGGAACCTCTATGTCAGCAGCCTCCTCCCTGGAGGATCAGGAAATTATTACAGTGGCAGAAGAGATGCCTAGTGCAGCCTGTGGCATCGAATCTCAAACAGGATTAGAGTCGCAAGTCAACACTGCGCTTTATCCAGCGGGGTTAAACAAATGCAATTTGCTTTGGAAGGCTGTTGTAGAAGGGAAGTCTGGCAAAGTCCGCCTCCTGTTGGAACAAGGTGCTGATATCAATTCAAAAGTCAAATATGGATGGACCCCATTACTTCAAGCAATGCACCTGGGATGGGATGAGATTGTTAATCTTTTGTTGGAAATGGGGGCAGGCCCATTAGTCAAAAAGGATAATGGTGGTACTCCATTCATTATTGCTGGGATGCTGGGAAATGAAGAATACCTCAAACATTTTCTTTCCAAAGGGGCAAATATCAATGAGCAAGATAACAATGGCTTCACAGCGTTAATGGAAGCCGCCTTACATGGTCATGAGCAAGCAACCAAGTTCCTCTTGGGTGCAGGCGCAGATGTAAATGTGGTGCGAAGTGCAAATGATGAAGGAAAGTCCAGGAGCACAGGTGGACAGACAGCTCTTATGGATGCGGCAAAGAATGGTCATGGAGGCATAGTCAGGATGCTGCTTGCTAAAGGAGCCGATGTGAATCACCAAGATCTTCATGGACGAAGTGCATTGCATCATGCCCTGAGTAGTTCAGACCCCACTGTCATCAGTATTCTGCTGGATTTTGGTGTAGAGATTAACATGAGAGACAGAGAGGGCAAAACAGCTTTTTTCATGGCAGTGGAGAAGAAAAAACCTAGTATGGTAGAGGCTTTATTGAGCAAGTGTGGAGGTCAAGCTGATGTACAGGATAACACCGGAAGGTCCGCATTGCAGGTAGCCGTCAGTAACAGTGATTATCAAACAGTCAAACTCTTGTTGGAAAATGGGGCTGACACAAAAAATAGGCATTTAATCCAGGAGGCCCTGACCAAGTATAATCCATCGTTGGTGAAGCTGCTTCTCAATTATGGTGCAACTGTGGATCCAAATGACATGTCAACAAACTGGACCGCTGTCAGCAAATGCTGGGGGCAGAAACTAAAGGAACTCCATGATTTGAAGCGTCCACTCAAAGGGAAACTGGAGATCTTTATCAATGACAACTACAAGATTAAAAGTACTTCTGGAGTAGGCGTCTATCTAGGCATCTATGATGATCATGAAGTAGCCGTGAAGATAACCCTGAAAGAAGGTGGGAATGAGAGATTCCTACAGGAGCAGCGGTGTCTGAATTATTTCCAAGGCAGAAGCCATACTATGAAGCTACTTGGAGCAGAAGACGATGATTACCTCCATTACTTGTGCCTTATGTTATGTGAAAATAGCATTGAGGGACATACAAGCATGTGTCCACTGAAAGCCAAGAACATCATGAAAAATGTATTCCAAGCTCTTGAGGACTTACACCAGTCAAACTTTGCCCACCAAGATGTATGTCCTTCAAACATTTTGATAGGTGAGTACTGTCTTCTCACCATTGCAATGAGTAAATTTGGTCTACTGGATTAGGTATTTCAGTTGGAACCACGAGTTATGACTATCAGCCTTAGTTGCTCACAGATACAGTTCACCATTGGGTAAATAGCTTTTTTTCAGTCTTGCTGCAAACAGTATTGTTATAACAAATTACATTTACTAACAAGTGGTCTTTGCGACTGCCCCTTGCTTATGACCCTTGCTCATGATTGGATGACCTTCTTGTCTATTTTAGCTCCTTGTTCCTGACTTTTTGACTTTGACTTTCCTCTCTATTCTTGTATTCACCACCCCTCCCCCCCCCCCGAGGATCATACCAAGTTTTGATTGGTTGACTTGTATACTTCAACTACTGACTTTAGGGGACTATTGTCCCTTCGGTATGCTTCTTCTGCATTTCAGTTTTTGCACATCAAAATATATGGACCCTTCTCTTTTTTGCCTTTTATTGTTTGCTCCTTGCTCTCCTATTCACTCTGTGCTTTACTTGCCCCTACTCCCTCTGCTTTGCCATGCCACCTCTCTCCTTCCCTCCCATTTGCCTCCCTCCTGTTTCTGAATCTGCAGCTTGGGCCTACTTATCGGTGCTCTCCCGGTCTTCCTTCTTTTCTCAAGCTGTGCTATAACCATCATAGTGTGGGGAATTGGTTCCTGCCTACCAGGGTGTGGGGAGCTGATCCATATGGATGGAGTATATTGTGTTGAAGTTTTTGCTCATACCTCCTCTTCATTACTATGTAAGGGTTGGTTCTCTTTCAAACATCGTCCCCATGCATCTTGCCATTCGCAGTCTTTGTGTAAATTGATGCTTCTCACTGCAGGTAGCACTGAAATTGCCTTTGAACAGGAGTGCCCACAAGGAGACAATGAAGTCTCATCTCACAATCATCAGCCTTCCTGAAGCAGCAATAAGGGTCAGACAAAAGGGCACTCCTGGCTTAGAACTTCCCTTATTTCGAATATCAAAAACAGCAATCTCACCCCTACAATACATCAAATGGCAGTGCACAGGAAGAACCTGCCAGCATCCCTTGCTTACAGTCTCCAAGTAATTTTAATGGTAGCCTTGTATCCACACTTCTCACTTCAGTCTTTCTCCAGGCACAGGAATGCAGGTAATAAACTTCCGCTATCTAGGGAACTATTGTCTGGATCCATGTTGTTCCCTGCTAAATTAGGGGCATCCATTCAGTATGGATCCCAATGGATTCAGTTATCCTCCTCTCACACAGACACACAGACAGAGTCCTAATACCATAAATGGGTTGCATGCTTACTGTACGCGCGCAACCACTTGACACACACACACACACACGCACGCACGCACACACACACACACACACACACATACACACACAAACAATATAGTGTCTGGTTCTGCATTTCTGATGGCAGAGGAAATGTATATGAGAGGGATCAGTAGACTGCACCCTCTCTGACACATTTGTGTTTTTTCAATGCCAGAAATGTAGAGGTTGCCGAGCAGCAGACAGACGATTCGCCAGATTCTAGTACCTATCGAAAATGCTTAGACGAAAACTATTTAATATGCTAATAATGTTGTTTCTTTCTACAGTTGTGCGTACTCTTAATGCCTGCCGCCTTAAAATGCCCCATTTATATTCCTAAAACCCTGCATGAAAAATGGACCGACTTAACTTCCGACTGTTACCTCTCCATGTTTTCTTTTGGATTACTCTTACCTTACTGTCCATCCTGTGCATGCCTCTCACTACAGCCTACTCCTGTCGCATGCATGGTTCGCTTTATTCTCTATTATTGTATTTCCTCAAAGTCACTGCATGTAATTTCATCACAACTTCTCTTTCTTGAAACCATACCTCGACAATTTACCAATGCCTAATCTCCTCTTGTCTGCATGTTAAGCTCACCATTCATTTGCATTAACGTACATAGCCTCCAATAGCGATCACCTAAAACCCTATCAATTTAATCTACTACAAAGACACTTGAGCAAATGCATGAAATGGTCTCCCCAAGAGCACACGACAAATCCCAATAACCACTGGGTTAACCACTAAGCTTGTGTTCCAGGACAGCCTGTTGCCCAACTAAAAGTACTTCAGCACCTTATCTGGGGTAGTAAGCACTATATACATTCAATTACAATATAAATTAAATTACAATACTCTACAATAAAACAAATACATTACACAAAATGATGTGATTCTTGTTATCATTGAAAGAATTGTTGTCAAATGCCATATAGTCAATATATCAATGTATTATGAGTTGGTAAAATAGTGCAGTATTGCGTTTAGCAGCAGTATATGTAAAATGAAGTGAGGAGTGCTCAGTATAGTCCATGATCACACAGTGAGTAGTATAACATCAAGACAGAAATGGAGCCAAAGTAAAATAGTAACAACTACCTGACCAAGATCAGCCACGGTAGCATAAACTATCTGAACCCCAATCAACAGTCAGATTCATGGTACACTAATATTCATGGTCTCAGTAGTCAGGATATGATGTTTCGGCCTGCACATTAGTACAAGGTCACCAATAGGACGAATGAGTGCTGCAACAAGAGCAATTAGAGATCAAATACGAGCGATAAGTTAGAGGCTCAATCGACCTCAAACATTAATACTGGCCTTAATTAGTCACTTAGCATCTCAAATCAGATGTAAGATGTAGATAAGTCAATGTGAGCAACAAAGGAATATAATTGTACGTAGTTCCTTAAGAGTGTATGATTTACTCTAAAATGTTCAGACGGGAAGGACAAATGGAATGAGAAGAGGGCAATCTAATCAGTCTCAATATCGTGTCTCCAAAGAAAGCACACGGGGCCAGGTGAGTAATCATTTTAACAGCAAATGTTTCGATTCAGTGTTAAAATGCTTTTTTTGAATTTAATAAAGTAATTTCAGGAGTCGTTAGCATAAACGTTTACCAACTCCTAAAATGGTTTTGCAAATTTTGCAGTTTGGAAGGGATGTGTTGTATTCGTGTTTTACGACAAAAACCCAGTTGCAAAACATTGAGAAATTACCAACTTCTGGATTGGGTTGGTATTGCATTTGCAAAAAAAAGGGAAGGAGTTTTCTTTGGATAAAGGCCAATTGATAAACAAACTGAAAAAAAAATCTTTATTGAGTAGCAATCACAGACATGGTGGACTGCTGATTCCAGCAGGCTTAGTCCCTTTGCTTGCCTCCAATCGGAGTGACTTGAAATTTGGCTATGTAGCTTATAAATATTAGTGAGTGAGGTTGGATCGCGGCTCACTTCCAATCCTTTTTAGGTCGAGTCTGATCAGCGCGCAAGCACTGCTCTGGTGATCTGCTGTTGGTACTGTACTGAGGAGAAGCCCTGCCCACATTTTTCATTGGCTTGTGTCTTTGCCCTTCATAAATGCTGTCTTCTGATTACTTCATAGGCTTGTAAGTCCCTCCTTAGTACGGCCATATCTACTGGCCCCTTTACTTCAGTTCTTACACAGTCAGCACTATTTTCTTCAATGAGTTTGTCCTAGTGAGGCACAACATGCTTTAATTACATTCAGCGTGCTATGCGCGCTTTCACTTTCTAAGCTCCTGGGACAATCGCGACCGCTTGTCTTTCCTTGCAGTCAGTCCCCTGGCTTGTAATGCTGCAAGGATGTGAAGCAATGACTATTAGAGCCCATTGTTCGGCGAAGGCCACCAGTCTCTCTCGCTCTCTCTTGCGTTCACATTGTGCAGCCTCCCTCACCGCCGCTCTTGCCTCAACAGAGCACTTCTGAGAGAGAGCTCTCTGCTGTTAATGATAGGTAAAGACGGACGTTAACAAATCATTGCCCTTAGGGCAATGATTTGAAGTGGGCATGTAGTGTGAAACACATGACTGTCTTTTCCAAATTTGTGCCTAGTGACTTAAATACAAGGCTGCTTAAATACTCTTTATAACCCTATATCTTCTAATAGCCACAAAGGCTGCCTGCTCGAGCTCCGCTGTGCCACTTCTGCCTGGCCGAGCCTTGCTATGGATCTGCCTCTGCTTCCGGGAGGAGAGCATCTGCCCCGAGCGGTAAATAATGGTAGACAGGGCACGGCAGACCCGGGGCTGGCAGCGGACTGGAGGGGCCCAGCCCACGGACAGTGTTGGAGCTTCAGGTGCTCCGGTTCCGCCCCAGCCCTCATTTTCCCTCTTCCTTCACTTCAGGTGCTCCGGTTCCGCCCCAGCCCTCATTGTCCCTCTTCCTTCAGTCCACGGATAAGGTCCGCCTGGAGGCTACTGTTGTTCTCCGGATTTCAGTCATACTAGATTTTCTTGAATGTGCCCTCTCTGTGTCTTCATTTGCCTCCACCTGCCCTCTGTTGCAGTGTTGCCAGATTTTGGTACTCATCCCAAACCCAATGCTGTCCAAGTTAAAGCCCAAATTCAGCCCAACACAGACCAGTTTCAGCCCAAAAACAAGTCCAATGTTGCCACCCTCAATTTATGCTAAATCAGCCTTCAGGAAATATTTTACACATAATCCTAATTTCCATTCAATAAGCTCATATTGGAAGAATATTCAATGGGCACCTATGCACTTCTGCATTTATGACCCAATTCGATTAGTAACTACTGATTTTGAAGATCAGTCCCATTAGGACATGTACCTTTGTTCACCACAAATCCAAACCTGAACCTGGCATTGATGAACAAACTTTACAAGAGCAGACTGTAATCCATTTAAGTGGAGTCCAAATGCTGAAAAGTTGAAACTCAATGTCGTGTAGCTCCTCAAACGGGGAATTTAATGCATTTCATGAATCTCACAAGATTACCACTACACAATGATGCACATATAAAGTAACCACCTTGCCATTAAAGCAATTTCAGCACTACTTGTTTGGCAAGCTGCAATCATAGGTCTACTCCCTCCAAATAAAATGTAACAAGGCCAAATAGGAGAGTCACTTACTCTGATTACTGCCTGCCCTCCACTTCAAAGTCTTTCACCACGACCATCTACTGCGACATTGAAAGTTAAACAGAGCCTATGTCGTTGCCTTCCTGTTTCAGCAAAGGGTAGACTAAAGGCACCATTCTTGGCAAGACGCAGATGGGTTTGTGTGGGGTCCAAATAAAATCAACTGTAGCAGACAGGAAACAGACTTCTTTCCCAAAACCTTAGGTAATACCCTCCCCAACTTCTGAACACTAAGGGGCCCATTAGGATGGCGGGCGGATTGCCCCCGCCAGGCTGGAGGTAACCACCGCCGGCCTGACGGGGGCAATCCGCCCGCCATCCTAACCAGAATGACCCCCATCATATTAGCATGGCTGGGGGGTCCGCGGCGGACGGAAAGACCGTCCGCCGCTTTTCCGCCCCGGTCGACCGGGGCCGAAAAGGTTTAATATGGTGGCGGTGTCTATCAGACACCGCCAGCCATATTAGTATGTGCTGCAACAGATGCCTTTCCGTGGTGGCGATGCTGCCACGGAAAGGCAGGCAGTCTTCACTTCGGGGGCCCCTGTGGGCCCCCGGAGTGAAGGCGAGGTGGGGGGTGCACATGGGGGGTACCTGTGGTACCCCCAGCATTTGCATACACAAAGCGGAAGGCACCGCGGGGTGCCGGCCGCTTTGTGTATGAAAATGCGTACATGTATTCTCAATGTTAAAAATGCAGGATGCGCCCGCCACTGCGGCGGGTGCATCCTAATACCCCCCACCGGACCCCCGGCCTTATGGCGGGCGGTCCCAAGTACCATCCTAATGGCCCCCTAAGTCAGATGACACTGTCATCACTTCATTTGACCCATTCAGTTCCATTCTCCTTCATCATTTGCACTGTCTGTCTCTCATATCACCATTGATCAGTGAAATCTCATTAGGTTGTGCAATTCCTTAAAACCTATTAGCCACTCGTGGCTTTAAGCAGAGCAGCTCCTAAAAACTTGCTTTGCAGTGGATGGATCAGTGACTAAATATCGAGGGACAGAAAATCGACTGTCCAGAATATCGATGCCAAAATATCGTGGGACAGAATATAGAGTCCCTATCTACAAACAGGTAAGTACTAAAATATCGAGTACAAATATAACAATGTTTAAAGTATAGTTAACTAAAATATCGAATTTTTCAAATGTGTTAAGAATAATATAAAAGTAATTAAATAATAAATACAATTAAATATAAAATAGTTAAAGTAATGTAAAAAAACGTAAATTGTAAAAATAATAAATGTAATATTAAAAAAACATTAATTATTTTGTAACATATATTTACATAATAATATTATAAAATAATTATTAATCTTAATGATAAAATATATAAAACATTATTCAAAATATATTTACATATATATAAATAAACCTCATATATAAATATAAACATAAATAATATATAATAGTTTACACAACATTAAATATAGCAAAATTAAAAATGCTGCATAGCTAAGGGAATAAAATTAGTATTCACACTCCAACAACTGCAAAAATAGGGAATTTGTTGGATAGCAGGTGGGTACAAATTAATATTCCACCTCCAGCGAGTGGAACTGTAGGGAAAGTGTTGGATTGCGGGTGGGTACAAATTAATATTCCGACTCCAGCGAGTGGAACAGTAGGAAAAGTGTTGGATAGCGGGTGGGTAAAAATGACTATTCCTACTCCAGCGAGTGGAACAGTGGAGAAAGTGTTGGATAGCGGGTGGGTACAAATTAATATTCCGACTCTAGCGAGTGGAACAGTAGGGAAAGCGTTGGATAGCTGGTAGGTGCAAATTACTATTCCTACTCTAGCGAGTGGGACAGTAGGGAAAGTGTTGGATAGCGGGTGGGTGCAAATTAATATTCCGACTCCAGCGAGTGGAACAGTAGGAAAAGTGTTGGCTAGCGGGTGGGTAAAAATGACTATTCCTACTCCAGCGAGTGGAACAGTAGGGAAAGTGTTGGATAGCGGGAGTGTAAAAATTACTATTCCCACTCCAATGAGTGGAACAGTAGGCAAAGTGTTGGATAGCTGGATTGTAAAAATTACTATTCCCACTCGAGTCAGTGGAACAGTAGGGAAAGTTTTGGATAGCGGGTGGGTAAAAATTACTATTCCGACTCCAGTGAGTGGAACAGTAGGGAAAGTGTTGGATAGCGGGAGTGTAAAAATTACTATTCCTACTCCAGTGAGTGGAACAGTAGGGAAAGTGTTGGATAGCGAGAGGGTAAAAATTACTATTCCGACTCCAATGAGTGGAACAGTAGGGAAAGTGTTGGGTAGCGGGTGGGTAAAAATTACTATTCCCCCTCCAGTGAGTGGAACAGTAGGGAAAATGTTGGATAGCGGGTAGGTAAAAATTACTATTCCCACTCCAGTGAGTGGAACAGTAGGGAAAGTGTTGGATAGCATAGGGGAATAACTTAGTATACCCACACCTGCAATATAATTAAAATGAATTAACAATTAATTAATTAATAAAAATGTATTTACCTCCAACCATTTTCCTCTATAAACGTCACCTCCAATATTGTAAAATTTTAATCTATTAACATAGTTAATTAAGAATTAATTAATTGGCTAATGAAAATTAACAATACAAATAATAACCATCATATCTAAATTAATTCACGCAATTAACACTATAAAATAACTTTTAATAAATATTATATAAAAAAATTGGATTTAAAATTCAATTACTTCGCAGCCTCCCCCCAATCAACGCTCAACCTGCTCCTAATTTTTTTACACAATTAACATATTAATAAATCAATAATTATTAATTAATATCTAATTAATTACTAATTCATATTTTGTACCACAATTAACATAAATAAAATTAATTATTACTTGTTATTAATCAAACAATCAGAATGAAGCTCGTGCTCTGGAGGATTTGCAAATCCTCCTTGGTGCTCAAATATCATTATTTTATTTTTTTTTTTTTCTCAGCAACTACTGAATGGATTTACACCATTTAAGCCCTTCGCTGCGGCAGCAATTCCGCCGCAGCGCTAGGGGGAGGGGGGGATACGCGGCGCTCACATGCTCGTGACGGAACCGCTCCGTCACGAGCCTTGGGTGGGCTGTGTTTGTGACGGAGCGGTTCCACCACGGCCCGCCCGCTCAATAGAGGTAATATATATATATATATATATATATATATATATATATATATATATATATATATATATATATATTCAGTGAAAAAAACAAAGGTTACATTTCACTGATACAAAACCAGATAAATTCAGCAGTAATAGTTAGCTAAGCTAACTATAACTCTCGTCCCTGCAATGCACTGCTTATGACCACATATTACTATAGTCAGTGAGTTCACTGATTACATCATCCACTGACTGTGACTGTGAGTGTTTTTTAAAACGTTTATGAGTGTTAAATATAGATACCAAGGTGTATTGGTGAATCAGTGCATGTATGAGTACCTGATTCGATGATTCAGTCGATGTGTTAGTAACTGTATAAGTGAATAATTAAGTGTTTCCGTAAATGTATGGGTGAGTGACTTGTGTGAATGTCTGTATCTCTCTGTCAGTTGGCGTGTAAGTGGTTGTATAGGTGTGTGAGTGGGTACTTGAGTTTCTGTATTGCTGAGTGATTGGTCGTCTGAGTATGTGTATATGTGTCTCAATGTCTGTGTCGGTCAATGAGTGGGTGTGTAACTGCCTGTATAGATGAGTGTGTGAGTGAGTTAGTGCTCTATGGGTTAGTGAGTGTGTGTGTGTGTTTGTGTGAGGGTCTGTATGGGTGAGTGAGTGTGTATGGCTGTGTCAGTGGGTGAATGGATGTCAGTGGTATGTGAGAGAGTAACTGAATATATGAAAGGTAGTGTAGGTGAGTTTTGGAGTATGAGTGACTGTATGTGTGACTGAGTGATTGCGAGAATGGCCGTATGGGTGAGTGTGTGCTTGTGTCTGTGACGGTATAGGGGAGTTAGTA
Source organism: Lissotriton helveticus (assembly GCF_964261635.1). Lineage (NCBI taxonomy): Eukaryota > Metazoa > Chordata > Amphibia > Caudata > Salamandridae > Lissotriton > Lissotriton helveticus. The sequence goes on from NC_136057.1 coordinate 1,925,159,405, forward strand.
TGTGTTAGTATCTGTATGAATAAATAAGTGGGTGTGTGTATAACTGTATAGATGAGTAAATGGTTGTGTGATTTACTCTACAGGTGATTGATTAGGTGTGTGAGTGGCTGGCTGCGTGTAAGTGGCTGTATGGGTGTATGAGTGGATATGCCAGTGGCTTAATTAGTGAGTGACTTGGTAAATGAATGGCTGTATGGGTAACTGAGTGGATGTGTCTGTGTAAACCTATAAATCAGTGAGTGGGTATTAAAAGTACTGGTATGTGTCAATGGTTTGGAGAATGCTAGTGTAGAAGTTGGAGTGGGTGTATGAAAGGTTATATTGGGGTGTGAGAGGGTGTGTGAGAGATTCTGTGGATGATGTTGTCAGTGATGTCATCAGTGATGTCATCTGTGATGTCACTGACCATGTTATGAGTGATGTAATATGTGAGGTCCTAAGCATTGCATTGCGGAGGTGTGAGTTATAGTTAGCTCAGCTAACTATAACTGCTGAATTTCTCCAGTTTTGTATGAGTGAAATGTCAGCCTAACTGTAACATCCCTGTAACCTTTGTTTTTTCACTGAATTGCTAAGGTTTTTTAAAATTCTATTTCATAACTATAATGTCTAGGTAACCTATGATTTTTTTATAGAATATTTAAGATTTTGATATTGTATTTTTGAACTAAAATGGCTCTATATGAGTTTTTTTTAAACATTTTTTAAAATTCTTGACTATGCTGTGATACACGCTGTGATGTCGCAAAAGGTGAATTTTTTTTAGAAAGTCTTAAACATATATATATATATTTTCAAATGGCTGCTCCTGCTGCCTTCCCTCCCTCTCTGCAGAGGATCGTGCACAGTCGGCGGAGCAACACCAACCAGAGAAAATTTCCAAATTTAAAATAAGACGATCACTCAGAGGTTTTGGCTGACAACAGTGGTTGTTTTAATAATATATATATTCACTGAAAAAACCATAGGTTATACACCATATATAGTTAGGAATTAGCATTTAAAAAACCTTATTTTACTCACACAAAACCATTGAAATTCCATATATAGTTAGTTGCACTAACTATATATCGCGCACCCGCAATCCACTGCTGATCATGTCACATATTACATCATTCATGACATGGTCAGTGACATCACTGATGACATCACTGATGACATCTCAAATGACATCACTGATGACATCTCAAATGACATCACTGATGACATCACTGATGACATCTCAAATGACATCACTGATGAGATCACTGATGACATCATCCAGTGACTGTGTGTTTCTGTAAAGTTTAAATATGTTTTACATATTGAAGAATGAGTAGATGTATAAGTGTCTGGGCGAAGGATTTAGTAGGTGCATGACTGAATGTATGAGTGAGTGATTAAATGTGTCTCACTGAGTGCATGGGTTAGTGAGTAAACTGTCTTAATTTGTGCATCATTATGTCTGTTGTTCTGTAAACTGCTGCATGTGTTGATCAGTAGCTATATGATTAACTATATGGGTTATTGATTGATTGTCCAAGTATTTGTATAGGAGACTGAGTGTGTGTGTGGCTGGCTGGGAGGTGTGTGACTCTGTGCAGATCAATGTGTACTTGTATCAATGATTGTATAAGAAAGTAAGTATGTGTTAGTATATGTTTGAAAATGTAAGGTGCTCTATGTTTAACTGTATAGACAAGAAAATGGAAGTGTGATTGATTCTTTACAGGACTGACTAGGTGTGTGAGTAACTCCATGGATGAGTGGCAGAGTGTAAGTGTCTGTATAGGTGTATGAGTGCATATGATAGTGTTGTAAAGATGAGTGATTGTATGTATGAATGATTGTATGGGTGAATGAGTGAATGTGTGTGTAGACGTAGGAATCAGTGAGTACGTATGTAGTAACTAGTATTGGTGTGTCAATGGTTTCAAAAATTATACTCTGTATTTAACACTGGGTGAAACAGAGGTTATATTAAAACGTGAGGAGATGCATTGTATTGTCACATGAATGATATCATCAGTGATGTGGTCATTGATGTCAAATGAGATGTCATCAGTGATCTCATCAGTGATGTCATTTGAGATGTCATCAGTGATGTCATCAGTGATGTCACTGACCATGTCATGAATGATGTAATATGTGACATGATCAGCAGTGGATTGCGGGTGCGCGATATATAGTTAGTGCAACTAACTATATATGGAATTTCAATGGTTTTGTGTGAGTAAAATAAGGTTTTTTAAATGCTAATTCCTAACTATATATGGTGTATAACCTATGGTTTTTTCAGTGAATTTTCAAGGTTTTGTAAATGCTAATTCCTAACTATATATGGTCTATAACCTATGGTTTTTTCAGTGAATTTCAATGGTTTTTTAATAGCAAATATCATAAGCTGTCGAATGTCAAGTACGTGGTAAGTGAAAACATTTTCGTGTTTATGCACACTGATCTGCTTTGAATGGTGCCCCCCCCCCCCTCATTTCTATTAGGAGTACTCTCTCTTTGCAGATAGTGAAAGGTAGTTAACGCAGGCCTTTGCCCCCGTTGTAATCCGTCGTGCCTGCTTCTCTCTCCATTTGATTGATTGATTGTTATCCAAGTATTTACTGTTTTAGAATTAGTTCTCTTTGGTTCATTCTCTATTTACAAACAAACACAGAGTCGCAATACTCTGTTTAGTCTTTGCAGATAACGAAAAATCGTGTAAAAAAAAAGAAAAGGAATCGAGCAAAATCAGTAGGCCACTAATGGGATCTCTTTTTGACCTCGCTAAAATAGAAACATTAGGAACAACCCCTCATGACAAATACAAAACTAGTGAGATGAACTGAACTCCACACAATGATGGCTGCAAAACAGCTCGGCTCCGCCACCCACCCCGCCCAAAATAACGATAAAGAGCGGCTGCCATGATTGGTTGCGGAATGGCCACAACGGAGCTACGAAATGGTGCTGCTCTCATGCTAACCCCAGCTTCGGTCTGAAACATCCAGAAACACTGTAGACTACCAATTCGATCAGTTCCGGTAGCGCCCCAATGTAACCCGGTAGAGAAGAACTAGCCCTCCCCTCTTTGACTGATGGTTCTTGTTGCCTGTCCTTTCTGTTGTCATTTAACAGAACTATTTAGCCTGCTGAAAGGGGTTGTGTTTCGACCGCTGGTTGGTGGAGACATTTTGACTATATTCTGGACCTGCGTTGTCGCGTAATGCGTCATATGACGCGCCGCGTTAGCGCATCCGGAAGTCATCCGGGGCGCGCAGCGCGTAACGTAAGCATAACAAGTCATGTGACTTGTTAATAAAACTTTTCATTGGTTCATTTTACTTTTCTTATTCTAATGATGAAAGCCTTGGTCATATCACCTAAAAATTACGCTTTTAATTACTTCCGAACATTATTTTCTCTTAAATATATGTTATAATGTTCCAGGCTAATGTACTTTCCCGGAAATTTTACAACTGTCCTGCAAGTAAAATATATTCTTTTTTCGAGAAAAAGAGCGTTTCTTCGTCCCATGACGGAGCCGTTGAGCAAAAGAGGGTCGACCTGCTGTCTTAGTCGCCGATACGCCTGAATATGAGATTCTTATCGATCACTTTATGTTGCAGGAATAGAAAACACAACAGCCCTTGACCATTTATCTTTACTGCGTTCCTTCGTATTATACCTTTTACCCTTCATGTAATTGGTCTGCTTTATTTCACTTGCCTTTTAATGATTCTAAAACAGTGACTATTATTAAAAACTTTACCAATGTATACACTACTACCATGTTTTCTTTTAAAAACCTTTATTGTGAAAATTTCATTATACAAATACGAGCCTATAACCACGTGGGCCTGCCACGGAGCAAACTGTAATCGTATATGATGAATAGACATTTACACTGTAGAGGAACGTAACGGGCGGGCCATTAGGTTGCAAAAACTAAGGTGTCTAACAGTTACGGAATCGGTGGACGTACATTTTATAATTAAAATACGACAGGGCCAGTTACAATAAAATTATCTAGATATACATTTGCGGGCAAGTACCATGGGTGACGTTAATTCGAATTTTCAACAGTACAGTAATCAATAACACATCAGAACTTAATATCAATAGGGATGTCGAAATATTCAATCAATTCTCGTCCCCGCCCGCCATGTGCTTCAAAACTGCATACGTATCTCGTGATTTCAAGGTTCTGCAACCAGTACACAACAAGGAGTTACGAGTCCCATTTATTCCGGCGCCATTTTGGGCGAGGACGGGCAGGTCCAGGATATAGTCAAAATGTCTCTACCAACCATCGACTATGATGATGTTCATATGCTGTATTTATTAGAGTAACACTCATCTGCCCACATGAAATTAATTTACCACAATCTAAACATGTCATTTTAATCTTTCCAAAGTTCTTCTAAATATTTGGGACCGTTTCCCTTGCCTCTGAAGCTCTCAGTGCCACTTCTTTGATGAATGTACTAGCAGGTCAGGGGTTCTCCTCCAAATCTCTCTTTTATGCAGCACTATAATTAATTGGTGCCACCTCTCCATATGACGATGCATGGTATAGTTACCACAACTATATATTTTTTCGGTTCCTCTGGAGAGTTCATCGTGGCAGATGAAGCGTGTAACATACCGGGCATTTACCTTTTTTTGCATGTACAGGAAAGGAAAAAAAAATCGAGCGTTCGAGTTCTTAGGTGTCCCAGGGCCATTTTAGTGGACCAGGCCCAAATCCAAAGAACAGCTATCTCACAGGCTAATGGGGCGACCCACGCCGAGTTTCAGCATTGTAGGATGACCACACAAGTACAGCAACTTGCTAGACATCACCTCGGTGCCATCCGGATCTCGGCGCCGCACTGCAGATGAAGTGCCTCTCAACTATGAAACCACCACGGTGACATCCGGATCTTGGCGCGTTGTGCTGCCTTCGGCCTATTCGCACATCGGTCCGCTACTGACGCCATCTCACAGGCTAATGGGGTGACCCACGCCGAGTTTCAGCATTGTAGGATGACCACACCAACTTGCTAGACATCACCTCGGTGCCATCCGAATCTTGGCATCTCAACGCCTAGTGGTATCTTCCATACAGAAAATATTGTTACGCTGCCTTTGGCCCCATTCGCACATCAGTCCGCAACTTAGACATCACCTCGATGCCATCCGGATCTTGGCATCTCAGCGCCTTGTGGTGTCAGTCAGAAAATATTGTTGCGCTGCCTTTGGCCCCATTCGCACATCAGTCCGCTACTGACACCATCTCACAGGCCAATAGGGCGCCCCACGCCGACTTTTACCATTGTACGATGGCCACACCAGTGGCACAACTTCCTAGACATCACCTCGGTGCCATCCGAATCTTGGCATCTCAACGCCTAGTGGTATCTTCCATACAGAAAATCTTGTTACGCTACCTTTGGCCCCATTCGCACATCGGTCCGCAACTTAGACATCACCTCGGTGCCATCCGGATCTTGGCATCTCAGCGCCTTGTGGTGTATTCTCTTCAGAAAATATTGTTGAGCTGCCTTTGGCCCCATTCGCACATCCGTCCGCAACTTACACATCACCTCGGTGCCATCCGGATCTTGGCATCTCAGCGCCTTGTGGTGTCTTCTACTCCGAAAATATAGTAGAAAATATTGTTGCGCTGCCTTTGGCCCCATTCACACATCAGTCCGCTACTGACACCATCTCACAGGCCAACAGGGCGCCCCACGCCGACTTTTACCATTGTACGATGGCCACACCAGTGCCACAACTTGCTAGACACCACCTCGGTGCCATCCGGATCTTGGCATCTCAGCGCCTTGTGGTGTCTTCAAATCAGAAAATATTGTTGCGCTGCCTTTGGCCCCATTCGCACATCGGTCCGCTACTGACGCCATCTCACAGGCCAACGGGGCGCCCCACGCCGACTTTCAACATTGTAGGATGGCCACAGAAGTGCGACAACTTACTAGACACCACCTTGGTGCCATCCGGATCTTGGCGCGTTGTGCTGCCTTCGACCTATTCGCACATCGGTCCGCTACTGACGCAAACTCACAGGCCAACGGGGCGCCCCACGCCGACTTTCAGCATTGTAGGATGGCCACACCAGTGCGGCAACTTACTAGACACCACCTCGGTGCCATCCGGATCTTGGCGCGTTGTGCTGCCTTCGGCCTATTCGCACATCGGTCCGCTACTGACGCAAACTCACAGGCCAACGGGGCGCCCCACGCCGACTTTCAGCATTGTTGGATGGCCACACCAGTGCGACAACTTACTAGACACCACCTCGGTGCCATCCGGATCTTGGCGCGTTGTGCTGCCTTCGGCCTATTCGCACATCGGTCCGCTACTGACGCAAACTCACAGGCCAACGGGGCGCCCCACGCCGACTTTCAGCATTGTAGGATGGCCACACCAGTGCTGCAACTTGCTGGACACCACCTCGGTGCCATCCAGATCTTGGCGCGTTGTGTTGCCTTCGGCCTATTCGCACATCGGTCCGCTACTGACGCCGCCTCACGTGCCAACGTATTTTCTCCTAATTTTACACCCTATGCCGCATAACAGGTCATGTGACTTGTTTATAAAACTTTTCATTGGTTCATTTTACTTTTGGTTTCCTAATGATGGAAGGCTTGATCATGTGACCTAAAAACAACACTTTTCATAGGATGAAAACTTTTTTTTTTCCCCAAACGATGAAAGCCCCACCTTGTTTCTGGATGTTTCAGACTGAAGCTGGCGTCAGCATGAAAGCACCACCATCTCGTAGCTCAGTCGTGGTCATTCCGCGAGCAATCATGGCAGCCGCTCCCCACCAGAAGCCTGCAGGAGTCGGAGCCCCCAAAACTTTTGATGAATTCTCAAGGCGGAGGGGACGCTTTCGAGAATGAGGTCCAAGACCTAGCAGACAAGCGTCCGATTTCCAAGGTGTCCCAGGGCTATTTCAGTGGACCAGGCCCAAAAAGGAAAGAGCCTGCCGCCATTTTGAGAGTCCTGTGACAGCCGCCTATCGCTGCACCGCAAGAGTGGGCGCAACTCAGCTGAATTGCGGCTTTTGACACAGTGGACCAAAAACGGACGGAATGGCAACTGAAACGGTAAAGGGGCGCCCCACTACAACAGATGACACTCCACCTGGAGAGGCCCGTTCACGCCGCCTCCCCCGGGGCGCTCCACGCCGTTATTCGGAGCAGCATTGTAGGATACCAAAACCAGTGCGGCAACTTACTGGACATCACCTTGGTGCCATCGTTCTGCTGCCTTGGAACTATTCGCGCAACAGTTTGCTACTGATGACCCACCCCCCGCGACGCCCCATGCCGTTATTTGCTGGGTGGCAACTTACTAGACATCACTTTCGTGTCATCTAGATTTCAACGCGTTCTGCTGCCTTGGAACTATTCGCACAACAGTTTGCTACTGATGACCCACCCCCCGCGACGCCCCACGCCGGAAATCTGGACGTTGTGCTGCGTTGGGACTATTCGCACAGCCGACCGCTACTTCGTTGTTTTTCCCTAAAAATGTTTATATGTTATTACTATTTTTGTTTTCTTGTATATATTTATAAATTATTAAAGTTTTATAATCTTACTACTTTGTCGGAGTGCTATATATTTTTAATGTGACACATAATTGTAAAAACTTTGATGTACAAACAGTCATCCCTGGAATCTTCCGCTTCAGGCTCGGTCCCCTCCCCAATCACAATACAGGATGGTTTTCAGATAATAGCAACGCTTCTGCTGTGACGAATCTCATCGAGTGTGGGCCTTGATCTACTATAACTCCTTTGAAGAGGGGTGATTCTTTACAGCTGTGGCCATATACTACATCTGCAGGGCTAGCTGATACCCTAGGACCAGCCTGGACAATCGGACACAGAGGAAAAGGAGTGTCAGAGGGTGCGGTAGTGAATAGGGCGAAAGGGAGGTGTCGGGCAGGCACAGGGTGTGATTCTCAGGGAACAGCAGCGCAGATGGGGGAGGTTTATTACCCATGCATAAGACAGAGAGCGGGGGTGACCACTGCCTGGGGGAGATGTTTGCGAGGGTGGGGAGCCATGCTAAGGATCGACAGCGTGCACAGAGTGGGTCTGGTCAAGGCATCTAAAATGGCTGCCGTGCACGACAAAAGTGTGGCATTTGAAAAAAGACAAGATGGCGCAGACAATGTTTTTCAACACTTCCTGATTTCCTTCGAATCGAACGTTAACAGACGTTGGGGCATATTACCAAAGTTAAGCGATATTTATCCCTAACGATGCTTAGCAACGATTTTTTTACCGTCAGAAATTATCGCAGATAAACCTTGCTATTATCAAGGTTTATCGGAAATACGATAAAAAACGACCGCAATGCATTAATATCGCTGATAACTCAGCGATATTCATGCATTACCGAGCTAATGCTCTTAGCCATGTTATCCACCTCCCATTGGATAACATGGCTAAGAACTGCTCAGGGCAGGTGGTAGCTTTTAGAGATATTCGCCCTTATCTCGAATATTTCCAAAAGTTGATAATAGGAGATAGCGATGTTAGCGACTGTTTCCAGTCGCTAACATCTTGGCATGCCCACTTTGCATGTCATTAGTGATAAATATCACTCACATGAAAAGTGGGGCCCAAGATGGTCGCTATCTTCTACTAGCCGTCGCTAACTGGTGTTAGCAACAACTAGGTAATACACATATAATTTTATCTCCGCGAAGCGGAGCGCTGTTACAGATATATATCTTGTTTCTGAACGTTAATTTCTCAAAATGCACTGAAGCACATATATTGAGACCTAGCAAAGGCACATCGGGCTACCAGTCCCTACAATTTTGCCAAGTTTCGTGCAAATCCATTCAGCTGTTCGATCCTACCGAGAGACAAGATGGCGGCCGCTACGGACTGTTTGGAATGTTTACAGACACCGGAGAGCCAATCAGCTTCGCTTCGCAAAGCTCCGTAACGCGAAAAGTACGCGAAGCGGTGCGCTGTTACAGATATATACCTTTTTTTGAACGTTAATTTCTCAAAATCCACTGGAGCACATATATTGAGATCTAGCAAAGGCACATCGGGCTACCAGTCCCTACAATTTTGCCAAGTTTCGTGCAAATCCATTCAGCTGTTCGATTATTATTATTTTTATTTTTTTTTGCCCCGCGGGGCCCTTTTAAAACCTCCACATCAAACCTAGGGGGTGAGCGACAATGTACTATGCCCCCTTATGGTCATTTGCCCCTTCGCTTCGGCCTCCTCTTGTCTCTCGATCCTACCGAGAGACAAGATGGCGGCCGCTACGGACTGTTTGGAATGTTGACAGACACCGGAGAACCAATCAGCTTCGCTTCACAAAGCTCCGTTGCGCGAAAAGTCCGCGAACCAGAGCGCTGCCCGGTCCGCTGTTACAGATATATATCTTTTTTTAAACGTTAATTTCTCAAAATCCACTGGAGCACATATATTGAGACCTACAAAAGGCACATCGGGCTACCAGTCCCTACAATTTTGCCAAGTTTCGTGCAAATCCATTCAGCCGTTCGGGCTAAAAGTGAGGCCAACCGCCCTATGGAAAACTCAATGTTAAAAACACGTTTTGGGACCCACCTTTTTTCTCAGCCCCCACTGGACGAACCCCCCCCAAATTTTCAAGGGCTGCTCAGAAACAAAATGTGCCATTTTCCTGAAAATTTCAGCCAATTCCGTCCACAAACGCCAAAGTTATTAGACATAGAATTTTCAAAAAACCCATAGAGAAAAAATCCTAACTATATATACCTACTGGCGACCGCCAGTAGGTAATATATATATATATCTACAGACTTTACTTATTAATAGACACTAGTTGTTTATTAATGTAGAGTTTTTATTTGAGCTTTTGTAATGGTTTTGTAAAAAAAAGTCTTCAATGTGATGTTTTATATGTTTGCAGTGACTTACCACACGTCATGTGATCGGGAGTCTCTCTGAGCTGTGCTCAGTGACAGTTGGCTTCTTTAACTTTTGACCTCCTGCTTTCAGCTCAAGGTATTTCTTTTTGTAACTTTCATAATGCCAGATAAAAAAGGGTTGTTTAGGCCCTGTAAGTCTTGTGGCAAATCCAGACTTTTCTCAGAAGATCCCCACAAGCAATGTCTCTATTGCCTCTTCCCTGACCATAAGCCCATGGAATGCAAATACTGCCGCACCTTCTCGGCCAAAACCCTCGACAATAGGGAAGGAAGACTGCTCCTTTGGCTCCAGAAGAAATAGACAGTTTCTGAATTTGGCTCGGACGCCCCCCTATTCCTCCAGGAAAAGGAAAGAAGGTAGCTCCTCTTCTCACCAAGGGGACAACAAGAGATTAAAATCACAGGAGGAGGAAAGATTTGAAAAGAAATGCCACAGAAAGCAGACTGAAGGAACTCATCTTCTACTCCAGTTTTTGCTTCTTTAACACCTGTGAGAGATCTTTCTTCTTGTCCGTTGACGGCGTCATCGAAGAGAGCTATCCTGTTAGACCTGAGGTAATTCCTTCGCCGGCTGCGGCGGTGACAACGTCGACGGTCACTACATCGATGGCTGCTGCGTCAAGGGGCCCGCAGTTAACCCTGACGATGGTGTCACCATCGATGAGATCATCTCCGATGACGAGACCTTCGTCGACAAGTCTTCCTCCGTCAATGAGAATTTCTCTGTTTACGACCACTCGGTCAACGACGTTGTCTTCCTTTCCGCAGACGGTCGTGGTGCCACCGTTGACACCCTTGATGGGCCCATTGACAGGAGAAAAAATCAATTTGGGACCTTCTAAAGTTCAGGACTATTCAAAAATGTCTCCGCTACCACCTACACGTTTGCTTTACTTCCAGGAGTCTGAGGATGACAGCATGTCATCCTGCATATAGTCCTTACCAGCTACAAGTCAAATGTCAGGACTTTGATGATGATTAGGCCATAGAGAAGGTTAATCCATCCAAATACCTTGCAGGAGAGTACTCGTTCACTGACTCAGCTACCATTCAGGAGTCAGAATCTTTCAAGAGCGTTATCCCTATGAGGAAGCGGATCTTCATCATTTGAGGGAAACATCCATTAACGTTCCAGTGTCTTTGTAACGGACTTATGTCACATGCTAAATGACTACTATAGACACTTTCCTGTGGCACATGCTCTGCAATATCCTCCGCGGCCTCAGCAGGCCCCGGTGGAGCACGCAGGACAGATGACTCCTAGACCCACAAGGGAAAAGGTCTTGCCTCCTCCTATCGTTATTCCTGTTGAATCACAGAATGTGGACCAACCACAGATAGAGGAAAGAGACGTTGACACCCAGGACGAATGGGATGATTATGTAGTTACCACACCGTCATCACCTCCTCCTGCAGACTCTCCCCCTGCTGACATCAGGAGCTTTCATAACATTTTAGAACATGCCTTGAGGCGATTTGCTCTACCCATGTCAGTTAAACAAACTGAGTGTTTCTTGTATGACTTTAGGCCAAGCACTCAACGATCTATTAGCGCAAGTCCCATTGTGGATTACTTAAAAGCTGGAGGGACTAAAACTGATGCGGACACCAGCTTCTATTCCAGTGGTAATCCCAAATCTGGATAAAATGTACAAGGTCCCGGATAATTCACCCACATGCCTCGTCGATCATCCTAGACCGGATTCCGTAATCATGCAGGCTGCTCAAAGAAGAACTAAAAGTCCTGCATCTCAATGTTCTGCGCCTCCAGATAAAGAAGGATGTCGGCTGCACAACATAGGGAAGAGGTTTGCCACAATGGCAGCCACTTCTACAAGAACCCCCAACGCTTTGGCTATTCTCCGCAGGTATGACCGATACATGTAGTTGCACATCTCTTCACTCCTAGAACATCTACCCGGAGATGAGAAGAAAGAAGCAAGGGATATGTTATCGGAGGGGGAAAGAGCATCCACTGAGATGATAGTGATTGCGATGGATATCTCTTTGACTTCATCCCGACAAATGGCAGAAGCAGCTGTGTTGAGGCGTCAGGAGTGGCTGAAGTTAGCTTCCGTCCTGAGGTTCAGGCTAGAGTGCTAGAAATGCCTTTTGACGGCGAATGCCTATTCAAAAATCATATAGATGAAGCTCTTAAATCTATGAAAAAGGACACAGACACGGCTAAATCCCTGGCAATGCTACAACAATGTTGTTTCCAGTCCTTTCGGGGCAGAGTTCGAGAGCAGTACTCATCCAGACTGCAGTTCCAACAGAGGTTCCAACAGTACCCTCAAACATCCTATCAGGCGTACAACCAGCCTTACAGATCCGGCACTGCATCATCCTATTCGCAACCTGCCGGTCATAAAAGGCAGCAATCTGCCGGAAGACAACAGGATTCTCACAAGATTTGCTTTTACAGTCCCACAACAATTCGGACCAACCTGCTCAAAATTCTTAAAAAATTGGACATCCATCTCGTCAGACAGATGGGTTTTAGATGTCTTCCATCACGGTCATACATACCCTAGAGTTTGTTCAGTATCCTTCAGCTACCCCTCCTCCAAAGGTATTACATCGTCATCTGCCAGATCTCAAGAATGAAATAAAAATTATTTTCTCCAAACGCGCCGTAGAAAAGGCACCCTTAGGTCAGCGCAATCGGGGATTTTATTCCCATTTTTTCTTAATTCTCAAAGAAGACAGGAAAATGAAGGCAGGTCTTGGACCTCCGGTTACTGAACAAATTCATCAAAAAACAATCTTTCCTGAAGAGGCCTGGGACTGGCTTGAGGGATGTCACACAGTGGAAAAGAAAGGTAAAAAGGCATTCTCTGCAGTGGATGACAACACTGACTGACGTCAACAGAGACAATCTCCTCTGCATTCTGACTCCCAGGGACACACGGGAGGGCGCTGATTCGGTGGTTGGTAAGACTGTATGAGATTGGCAATGTCCTCCTGATGCCGCATGGTCTTAGCGCCATGACCTCCCGAACTTGACTTTATACAAGGCTAGTAATGGGGGGAAGAAAGGGAAGATGTCTGATTCTTATATCATTTGGGTTGTCAAGTCTTGGGGGATTGCCCTAGTACTTGATTACAGTGCCTACGCTGCTGTTTGGTATGTTCGTGTAGCATGTTGGGCTGTTTGAGAAAAAGATAAAAATTGTTATTGCACTGTTCTTGATGATGTGGGCGCCACAGGACATTTTGCGAGGTTCGAGCCGAGCCTCTGTGTGGTATACTGCTTCTGGGGTGGGGTTGGGCCGGGGAGCGAAGAAATGTCTGTATAACGATCTGCAAATTGAGAGTGGGGTTACTTGCGTTCCCTGGAATTGTTTATGGCTGGGCGACAGGCACTCTGCATGTTGGAGGTGGTGGGTGGTTTAAGTCCCGCTAAGCAGGGAGACAGGGAGGGGGGTGAGTTTGTTGTCCTGACAGTACTCTGGAGGTTAATTTGTTCGGGGGGAGCTAAGGGGGGCACTTTGCAGCTAGATGAAGTAATTGCTTACTCATGAACAGCTTGGTTGGGTCCAATGTACAGATGGCAGCAAGAGATTTTCAGTGTTTTGAAATTATCACTGTAAGCCCGGGCATTGCTCAATTGACAGCAGGGGAGAGCCTGGAAGGCCGCATGTCCTACTTCGTTCTTCTGATATTTGTGACACTATGGCGAAAGGTCAAGGACTTAAGCTTATAACCTGGAATGTCAACGGGTTGGGAGACAAAATCAAAAGAGGTATTGTACTGCAATATGTCCACCGGCATGGGCTTGACCTGGGTTTGCTGCAGGAAACTCACCTAATTGGTAACTCTTGCATGGCCCTTGATAGGAAAGGGTACCGAATGGTAGTCCAATCAGGTTTCATCTCAGGATCCAGGGGGGCAGGTGTCCTCCTTCGAAAAAGTTGGTCATATGTAATACAGAATACCTGGACGGACCAACAGGGTAGATACACAGCTTGCACAGGGATGTGGGAGGACAGAGTTCTAAATGTTGTTTCTGTGTATGCTCCACCTGGTCTACAGCGACTGACACTGATAGATGTTGGGACACTTTTACTTAATCTACCTCTGGACACACTGGTATTGGGGGGGTGACTTTAACCTGACAATCGATGATCAATTGGACAGATCACCGCCCAGACGTGACCCAGTACACCGCTCCCAACTACGGGATTTTATCGAAGCCCTGGGGATGGTAGATATCTGGAGGTGGTCACACCCTCATGACACACATTTTACCTTTTAGTCTGCCGTACACGGAAGTCAATCATGTATTGACTATTTGTTCACACATGCGCAACACATACAAGACTTCTCTAGTTCTGGGCGCGGAGGTGTCAGATCATTCCTCAGTGCTGACGATCCTGGGAGTGCAACGCCCGCTGCAACCTGGTCCAATACGGATCCAGCCTTTGGAACTAAAATTCAGAGACACCTTGCGGAAAGACACAGATTATTTTTTGGAGGAAAATGTAGGCTCGGTCCAATCACCCATTACACTCTGGGGGGCGTATGGTGCAGTGATCAAAGGAAGGGCACTATCGTAGATGGCTGGAAATAAGGCTGAGCGCCGTTGTAGGATATCGGAGCTAGAAGCCTAGATTCTACAGCTTGAGGTTGACATATCTCGGGCTCCAGACCCTGATACTCAGCACCTGCTTAACATGAAAAGGCAAGATTATAAATAATTGCTCCTAGAAGACGCCAATATGCGTGCTCTGGCCTCACAGCATCATATATATGAGCAAGGGGAACGCACTGGCAAATTACTGGCATGGCTGGAATGCAAAGAACAATCAGGGAGATGGGTATGCACGATTAAGGTTTCTATTGACATTCTCATGACGGATCCTCTGGACATCGCTGAATCCTTCGCAAATCACTATAGGACAATGTACGACACCCCACAAGACTTGCAGGCTTCGAGAGCGGCGGAACTCCTCGCCACTATCGGGGTGACGTGCCTCTCGGAACATGTGAGTGAGGCGCTCAACGCTGATTCAACGGTCGATGAAATTCAAAAGGCGATTCAAGACATTAAAGCGGGTAAAGCAATGGGCCGAACGGGCTCCCGATTGAACTGCTCAAGCCTATGGCTATCAAACTAGCACCTCATTTACTAAATTTATATAACGAAAGTTACGAGAAAGCCCTCTTCCCGAATGATATTCGTGAAGCCACTATTGTGGTCATCCACAAACCTGGTAAACCGATAGATGAGTGCATCTCGTATAGGCCTATCTCTCTAATAACGGTAGTGGCTAAAATTGTAGCCAAACTTTTCGCCACTCGTTTGTTACCCTATCTCATTGCCTTGATCCATTCAGATCAGTCGGGCTTCATGCCAGGACAGAACACTCCGTGCAACTTGCGTCGTTTTCATGGTGCACTGGGCAGTGTAGATACTCTAGCAGAAGAAGCAACTCTCCTGGCGCTCGATGCCAAAATGGCGTTCGACCCCATAGCGTGGGAATACTTGTTTGCAGTCCTTGACCGCATTGGGTTCGGAGCTAAATTTATGGGGTGGGTCAAACTGTTATATACACAACCTAGGGCTCATGTTTCAGTGAACAATCATCGCTCCACTCCTTTCCCTCTGTGTCGCGGCACAAGGCAAGGATGTCCATTGTCGCCGCTCCTTCTCGCCTTGGTTCTGGAACCATTGGCGGTGTGGATAAGGGGAGACCGGGGCATTAGAGGCATTAAATGGACTAGAGAACATGAAGACCGCATATCATTGTATGCAGATGATATCTTGCCTCGCCGACGCGATCTTTACACTGCGTACTCCATATCATTCACATTTTCGGGGCGCACTTCGGGTATCAAATAAACTGGTCTAAATCCCAGATGTATCCCCCATGGCGAGACGTATTATGGAACAACAGGCCGCCCGCATAGCCATGGCCAAACTTTCTATGGGGTGGTACGATGGGGGTATAGGACTTCCAGATCTACGCTTCTACTATCAGGCCTCACAGTTGACGGCCATCAGTCAATGGGTGTTTGGGCGACATGACTATCCCAGCTTTCGCACTGATCACTAGCTGCTTGGTAAGGGGGGCTACAGCAGAGCACTGTATACAAACCACAGGAAATTGTGCTTGACTGGCCCTACGGCATGAACGGTAGAAGTGTGGCACAGATACGAATGGGCTGGCAGAGGCGCCTCACGAAGACTACCCATCTTTGGGAACCGGACATACTGGGACGGCTCAGTGCCTGTGCAGGATTTGACAACTGGGACATGATAGGGATCTCCACTGTGAGCAATTTATGGGTCAAGGGCAAGTTGGCATCGTTCCCAGATCTCCAAACTAAGTACCAACTAGCAAAGACGGAGAACTATCGCTACCCCCAAATCAGCCATGCCATTGACTCCGCTGTCCCTAAGGATACCCCCTCCCTGACTACTCCCCCCGGAGGACCGGCTAATGCTGTATCCTATGACCCGGAAGGCCATCTCTCTCACGTATAGAAAATTGATAAATAACCGAGCCGATCCGATGCTGAAGTTGAGAGTGGTGTGGGAGGCTGAATTGGGAGAATTAGCTGATGAAGCCCGGCTAGATGCGCTGTCCTCACCCCGAGAGGTAGCCATCCCGATGCAGCTTCGCCTGGTGCAGCTGAAAATTCTTCGTTGTGTATATTTTGATGCCACACTACTATACCGACTAGGTAGGCGACCCGACGCTCTCTGCCTCCGACACTAACCATACGGGAACATTCCTACACATCCTATGGGACTGCCCCCACATACAACAATACTGGACAGACGTAATCCGACAACTGACTAGGACGTGTGACAAGCCCCTCCGCTCGACTCCCATGCTGTGTCTTCTCAACATTTGGGAAGCAACAGACCTCACGCAAGCCGAGCAATCATGGGCAATAATGGGATGGAGCATAGCAAATTGAAACATAGCTCAAAAATGGGGGGGTCGATACCCTACCGCTGCTGAGAGACTGGGCAAAAGATATGGATCACACCATGATCGCCGAAAAAATAGTTTATAAAAATAGGGGATGTCCACGCAAATGGTATCACAAGTGGGGGCGCTGGAATAAATATAGGGGGGAGACATGCATCTCTCCGACAGTTGAATTAAGAAGCGAAAGACTCCTGGTGTTGGAAGAAGACGTAGATGAAAGCACGGCACATACTGTGGGCTAACAGAGTTAGCTGGACATGGGTGAAGTTTCCTGACCCGAGAATATACAATTGACCCTCCCTGGATAGTTCTGTAACTGTTAGAATATACTGCCCTGAATCTCTGCCAAATTAATATAGTGAAGATAATATTGTAATTGATTGCAAATACTCGTGAGGCGGAAGCCGGGAGGTTAGAACTTCAGAAACAGAAAAATTGTTATTTTTATGCACTGCACTTTATCATAGCATAGCGCTTTTTAAAAAATCGGCATAATTGCTTTTTATAGTGTTGTAGTGTAACTTGTGTAAACTGCCCCTGACGACCGCACCGAGCCGCTTATCATTGTAGATTCAATTACATGATACGAAGCCGTTCTCAAGGCTCCCGGTCTCCTTAGACTATCCCCCTCGAGGCAAAGAATCTACGGCCGCCATCTTGGAACGGGGCCTGGACAGCGCTCTAGTGGCTGGGCGATTTGGGCCCTCCCACTATAAAATGGAGTCCTCCTCCCGTCCGCGCAGCGGGCGTGCCGATGGCGCGCCAGAGGCAAGCCCGTCTGGGCCCCTCCGGGCCGGGCCAGGCACAGGGCCACCCACTATGCCCTTTTCTCGAAGTCATCGAATCAAACATTCACGTGACTACCTTCTACAATTCTGCACAGCCGCCTCAACCCCTATCCCACCACCCTCGCTTCAGGGCGAGTCTTCATGGAAAACCAATCGCCACCCACCAAACCCGGTTAGCCTCGCTCTGCTGAACTGTAGATCTGCATCCAAACATTCTCTAGAGATCAAATTACTGATCCAAGACATTAAATTAGATATACTTTTCCTCGCGGAAACTTGGTTGACGTCTCATTCCGAGGCTGATATTGTCAATATGCTACCTCACGGCTACCTTATACAGCACCAGAACAGAAGGAAGGGAAAAGGAGGTGGTCTAGCGATTGTATACAGAAACACCTTCGTATGCAGGCTACAAGAGGGTGGAATCGAAGACTGCGAAAGCGTCCACTTTTCCCTCCAAATAACTCCTAATAAATCCCTTTCGGGTACTCTCATATACCGACCTCCCGGCAGTCTAGGAAATTTTGGCGGTTCATTGCTAGAATCCACATTCTCCTCCTGTACCTCGACTTCCAATTTTATCTTGCTTGGAGATTTAAATCTCCATTTCGAGGACTGCACAGACAAAATAGCAGGGGATCTCATTTCAGAATTAAAGGCACTTGACCTTCACCTACTAAACTCAGAGGCAACACATACCAAGGGTCACCTTTTAGACCCTCTCTCCGCCAACCTCTCTAAAATAGAAATCCTACCCTCACTCCCCCTTCCATGTTCTGATCACTCCCTCATCCCATTTACTTGGCAAACTATTTTAAACACTCCCCAAACCCCGATCTCCAGAGAACAGGATAGAATATGGTCCAGACTCTCATTTGAGCGCTGGACCCAGGAATTAACACTTTCTGCCCCTCCCGCAGACCCTGACCCTGTAAAAGCAGATGAAAACTTCACTAGATGGCTCACCTCCACTCTGGATGCAGTCGCTCCCAAGAAAAATCTAAAGAAAAAAAGTAAGACCTTCAAATCCCCATGGTACTCACAAGAACTAAGGAACCTTAGAAAAATTTGTAAAATCCAAGAGCGGAAATGGAGGAAAAAATGGGACCCCCTCATCAAGGAAGAATACAAAAAAGCAATGAGGACCTATAAATCAGCCCGAAAATCAGCCCAGGCTTCCTTCTTTGAAGAAAAAATTAAAGCTGCATCTAACTCGTCTCGAGAGACTTATAAAATAGTCAAAGAGCTACTTAAAATTCCCAATCCCCCTTCAACCCAGCAACCCACAGTCGCTAGATGCAACCAAGTAGCATCTTTCTTTCAAAATAAAATTGCTAACATCTTACAAACCCTCCCACATAAAGCTGATAATAACCTCCCTGCCCCCTTGTTACCGCCCACAACTGGCCCGACTCTGGATAGTTTCAACCAGCTGTCCAATGAAGACTTTCTGAAAGCTCTTTCAGACATGAAAAGTGGCTCACCTAATGACCCAGCCCCCATCCGTATCCTCAAACAAGTCGGACCTACCATCTCACATCTAGCCACCAACCTTATTAATGCTTCTCTCAGCCAAGGAGTGGTCCCTCCTAATTGGAAACACGCAATAGTTAAAGCTTTACAGAAAAAACCAGGCCACGATCCTTCAGATCTTTCCAACCTTCGCCCAATCTCTCTCTTACCAGGCATAAGTAAGATTGCAGAGAAGGTGGTCAACCAGCAATTGTCGGCTTTCCTTGAATCCAACAATCTCCTTCGCCCCTCGCAAACAGGTTTTCGTCCTGGTCAGGGGACCGAGACCGCTCTTCTGAAAGTGGTCGAGGAAGCCAGATGCATCTTGGATTCAGGAGGATCGGTTTTACTAATCCTCCTGGATCTAAGCGCTGCATTTGACACGGTGGACCATAAGATCCTGATCCAGCGACTACTTGGCCTAGGAGTGAGGGACACGGCACTTTGTTGGCTTTCTTCCTTCCTTAAGGACAGAACCTTTCAGGTCTGTGAAGGGAATATGCGATTGGACTTTTTCCCCCTCCAGTGTGGGGTTCCCCAGGGCTCTTCATTGAGCCCTACACTTTTTAACACATACATGGCCCCCCTGGAGGATGTGGTTACTCCCTTCGGGATAAAAGCCGTCACATACGCTGATGACACCCAAATGGTTGTATCATTCTCCTTAGAAGGTGACAAACTCAAAAACCTCCATGACTGTCTTGAAGGAATCCATAACTGGATGTCTAACTCAAGCCTTAAACTAAATGGCTCTAAAACCGAGCTCATGCTGCTGGGACACCAAATGTCATCTCTCCCCACCGCCATGTGGCCATCATGCTTAGGACCCCTCCCACAACCCAAGACTGAACTTAAAAGTCTTGGCTTCTGGCTGAAACAAGACCTTTCTTTGAAAACGCAGGCAAAAAAAACAGCTGGTACCTGTGTGGGCTTACTCCGTTCAACCAGGAAGATTCTTCCATTACTTCCCGCACAATCACAAAAAATGCTCATTCAAGGTCTAATCTTATCAAGATTGACTACAGCAACGCTCTCTTCTTAGCAGCCCCAGAATCCACTATCAATGTTCTTCAGAGAACACAAAATGCCGCTGCAAGGATTCTGACTGGTACCCCCCGCAGAGCATCAGCCAAACCTGCCCTAAAGGCACTCCATTGGCTGCCGATCCGTGAAAGGGTCAAATTCAAGGCCTTATGTACCACCCACAGAGCTATGCAAAATCAAGGGGCCCGATGCTTAAGGCCATGCTGTTCCCATACAAACCCAACAGGTCCCTACGTTCCTCCCAAGGTAACCTGGCTACTGTCCACAGAGTCAAAAAAGCCCGCACTGGAGGGCGTCGCTTTTCGGTAACAGCTGCAACCCTATGGAACGCATTGCCAACCCAGCTACATGCCGAACCCAACCATATGAAATTCCGGAAGCTACTTAAAACCCACCTTTTCCCGCAATAACCCTTCCCTTTACTCCTCTGTTTCTCCCCTCAGTTGTTAATGCAATCCCAGCGCTGGGACGCCTCCGGGCAGCCATGCGCTATAGAAATCCCATTTTCATTTCATTTCATTTCATTGTAATCTCTTGAACAACTTAACCTAAGCTGTCGATGTAATGTCTTTAATTCTGCTCTTGTTTTCTTATAAAAATTGTTTAAACAAAAAAAACAATCTTTCAAGATGTTGTCTCTGCAGGACATCCTTCTTTTTATCGAAAAAAGGGGTTATCTGTCATCTCTCTATCTTCTTGATGCTTATTTTCACATCCCCATTCATTCCAAGCTTCAAAGATATCTCAGGTTTGAAGCGGCAGAGTGCCATTATCATTTCAGAGTGCTTCCCTGCGGTTTGAAGTCTGCTCCCAGAGTCTTTACTAAATGCATGACGCCGATAGCTGCCTTTTCTGAGACGCTCAGGTCACCAGGTATTCCCCTACCTTGGCGATTCGGTAATAAAATCTCCTTTGTTTCAGGTAGCCAGACACTCTACTCAAACTTGCTAGAATCTCTTTCAGTCTCTGGGTCTCCGCCTCAATCTAGAAAAGTCCTCTCTCATTCCTTCCAATTCTCTGACTTTCCTAGGAGCTCACTTCGATACAAATCATGGCAAAGCTTTTCCAACTCTCGAAAGTGTCCTGCGTCTCCAGAGAATGACACGCCTTCTATCGTTAAATATCTCAGTTTCTGTCAGAAAGTACAAATCTATGCTGGGGAGGATGTCCTCATTCATTCACCTAATTCCCAATTGCCACCTTCGGATGCGCCCAGGAGCAACTGGACACTCAATTGGTTCAGTCCAAGGGGTCATTCAACAACATGATTTAGATCTCAACAGCTATGAAAACTGCAATATCTTAGTGGAAATCAAGAAAAACTTGGCTCAGGGCCTGTCCTTCATTCACTCAACTACTCAGTTTGTGATGACATCATATGCGCCCATGGAGGGTTGGGGGGGCTCACCTACAAGAGCTTCAAGTGCATGGGGAATGGTCCAAACATGAATCAAATTGACACATAAACCTTCTAGAGTGAAGAGCGGTGTTCTTGGGACTCAAAGCATTCTTGTCTCGGATTCGGGGATCTCCAGTTCTGGTCCGGATGGACAACACCACCACCATGTTTTATCTCCAGAAACAGGGTGGCATGGGATATCAGGTTCTCTCTCTTCAAGCGCAAGAGATTTGGGAATGGCTTCTCCTCAACTATATTTCACTCTGAGTGGAGCACATGCTAGGAATCCACAATCAGTGGTCTGACTCTCTCACCAGGGTGTCAACACAGTGCCTCAAATCGGAGCACAATGACTAGATGTTGCAGATGGTCTTCCGGTCTTGGGGCTTTCCAGCGTTAGATCTATTCGCTACGTACCTTAGCAAATAGTGTACCTTTTACGCAAGCAGGACTCCTCAGCTGGGATTGTGGGGAGACGCTTTTCTGCTCTCCTGGAAAGGAAAATTCACCTACACCTTCCCCCCGTTTCCTGTCATTCCTCGAGTTCTCAAAAAATAAAACGGGAGCCGTGCCGCATAATTCTTATCGCTCCAGGGTGCGCAAGGCAATTTTGGCACACAGAGCTTCTTTGCCTATCAGAGTGCACTCCGATTCTCCTCCCTCCAAAGGAGGACTTTCTCTACATGGGCAAGGGGCAAGTGATCCATCCGCAAATCCCTTCTCTTCACTTATCAGCTCGGCTCCTCACTTCATTGAATTTGAGAGTTTGAACATACCCAATGATTGCAAAGCAATTTTACTAAATTCTCGAGCTCCTTCCATGCTCAAATGTTACTCTGCAAAATGGAAAAGGTTCTGTGCGTGGTGTAGCGCTCATTCCCTACATCCTCTTTCATCCACACCGGAGCCAGTGTTACCCTATCTCTTACACCTAGGTAAGGCGGGGCTCTCACATTCGTCCATTAGGATCCACCTTGCTGCAATTTCTAGATACAAATGACTTCTGGATCAATCTTCATTGTGGTCTCCAACCAGACACCGAGAATGAAACTAGAGACTCTTCCTGCGGTGAGAAGGAGGCTGCGGATCCTTCCATGCACCCTTTGGCAGCTGAGATCCTCGCAATGGAACGGGACGCGATGGAGGAGGCTACAGCGTCACAGGGAGAACCTCATGAAGAGTGGTCTGCAGAGTTGGCCGTGGTCTAGACTGATATGCCGAAGCCGACAGGCTGGGTATTCGCCACCCCTCCTCCTTTTCTTTTTCTTTTCCTTTTTCTTTCTCAGTTATTACTGTTACATACAGAGACATATAAAACACCCGCAGAGCCGCAGGCGACAGCCTGGTGTGGCTGTAGACTTGGACCCGTAGCGGCTCGCCTGTTCTGGCTGGAGTGTTCTTCCTTGGTTCTATCTCTGTCCCTGTTTCCTCTTCACTCATCTGTTCATTTGGTAGGATTTTGGGTTTGATGAAGGAGTCGGAACTTGTGACGTAAGTGGGGACTGGGAGGGCCATAGACCTCCACCAACCTAGTGTTCACTCCCCTGCGACTGGCAGGGGATGCGACCTCGGGAGGGGGGAGGGGGGTGCGGGTGGGGTGGGGAGCTGGGGAGGGCACCAGAGTTCTACAGTTGGGGGTTGGTATACGTTTGTTGTGTACAGGCAGTCACATGGTCACTCAGAGACGCGCGCTCACCTGCTCTGCCCACCCGGGTTATACGTTGACCACCCACTACTATGGCCCCTGTGACTCAATGCACCCCCCTGCTGATGGGATGTAGGCAGATAGCTACAGGATACTTACATGGAATGTGAATGGCCTAGGGGATAAAATTAAGAGGGGACTGGTATCCACATATATAAAACTGGTTCACCTGAATGTGGTCTTACTACAGGAGACCCACCTTAAGGGCACAAAGTGTGGGTTCCTGGCAAGGGGAGCTTACACAGTATTGGAGCATGCGGGTTTCACTGCTGGTTCCCAGGGGGTGGCAATCATACTCAGGAAATCTCCCCCTTTCAAGATAGTTCGAACAAGGGTAGACCCCCAGGGTACATACGTGGGAGTGACAGGGTCATGGGGTAGACGGAAAGTTACCATAGTCTTGGTTTATGCCACTCTGAAGTTACAGGACAGGACACTAAGGGGGCTAACTGATATCCTGCTTGATACCCCGGACACACTTCATATAATAGGGGGTGACTTCAATGACGTCATGTCCCTCCCTATAGACCGTTCAGGGAACCGTACCGACCGCACCCCAACAACGCATTTGGTGGAGGTGATGAACACGCTGGGATTGACAGACATATGGCGGTATCTACACCCAGACACTCGAAGTTACTCACACTACTCTGGCACGCACAAGACGTACTTCTGGCTAGACTATGTCTTTCTCCCACAGCGGGCACTGGACAATGACTGTGAGGCGGAATACATGGCACGCTGCATCTCTGACCACTCCCAATTGACAGTTAGGACGGGAAGGATGGCCAGGGCAAACTGTGGTAATTGGAGGTTGACGGCTTGGGACCTTCAGAACACCGAGATATTAAAGGCACTGCGGGCCGACACAAAAGTGTATTTTGCGGAAAATGTTGGCTCTGTGCAATCTGGCGTGATAGTGTGGGAAGCGTATGATGATGCTTCGCGATAGGGCACAAAACCGAATAGCCTGGGAGAAGCGGAAAGCCCGAGAGAATCTAGCTTCCATGGAAGCCCAAATCCTGATGTTGGAGTGACGGTATTTGACAGGTTGCGACCCGCAGGTACTTCGGCTTCTGACTGAAAACCAACAACGCTATAGAGCCCACATAACAGAGGAGGCCAAAGCGCAGGCGACCCTCCACAGGCTGTATGATGTTGGGGATAAATCTGGCAAACTACTTGCTTGGCTTAACCGCAAGGAACTTGACGCCCGCTGGATCGCACCTATAGTGGACTCCCAGGGACTGCTCCATAGGGGGGATGCACAGATAGTACAGGCTCTTGCCTCCTACTTTAGGGATTTTTACGCGGCCAGGGAACTAGCTACCCCGGAGAAGATACAGGCCTATCTAGACACTGTTCCGACTCCGAACTTGGAGGCAGAGGATATAGCAAATTTAGAAGCTGACATATTGGTGACGGAACTTAAGGAAGCGATTTCCAAATTGCGCCCTGGGAAGTCCCCGGCCCGAATGGATTCCCAGCCGAATTTTATAAGAAAGGGGCAGTCCTCCTGGCGGCCCACCTGTTGGCTCTGTTCAGAGACGCAGCCCAAGAGGGCGCCTTTCCACTGGACCTCAAACTGGCCACAATTGTCCTAATCCATAAAATGGGGAAACCCCCCCCCCCAAGGAGTGTGCGTCCTATCTCCCAATCTCTCTCCTCAACATAGAGGTTAAACTTCCGGCGACGATGCTGGCCCTCCGAATACGCCAAGTAATTTCGGGCCTCGTGCACCAAGATCAAACAAGTTTCTTGCCAGATCGGGCGACCCGACAGAACCTACGGCGGACTCACAACTGGCTTATGGAGGTACAGGACCGGGAGGACCCACATATGTTCCTCTCTTTAGAAGCAGAAAAAGCGTTTGACGCTGTCTACTGGCCCTTTTTAGAGGTGGTCCTGGTCAAATTCGGCATCGGCCCCAAATTCAGACACTGGGTGGGACTCCTATATGCGGACCCACACGCTCGAGTGAAAGTGAATAGGCTATTGTCTGAGGACTTCCCCATTAGAAGGGGAACCACATAGGGGTGTCCTCTGTCCTCCCTGCAATCCCCCCTCACTATTGAAATTGGGGGAGATAAGACAGACAAAGGAAATATGGGGGTTCCAAATTACGCAGACGCAAGAAAAGATTTCGCTATACGCGGATGATATCCTATTATATGTTACTCAACCGGAAAGAACGATCCCCACGCTATTCAGGCTCCTGGGAAAATATGGCACCTTCTCGGGGTATACGATTAATTGGCACAAGTCAATTCTGTATAGCCCACGACCTTAGGTAATATAGCCCCCTCTCCCAGGGGCTCTCTTGGATACACAGACGGGGTTCATGTACCTGGGATCTATATAACCATAGACAGACATGTCTCCTACCAAAAAAACATTCACAAATTTTACACAAGGCGCTCTACGTTGGAAAACGCTCCCCCTTACGATACTTGGCCGAGTCGCCATGTTTAAAATGATAACGCTACCTCGCTTCCTGTACGCCCTCCAAAATGAAAATTCCCTCTCCCTCGACAGACGTTTCAGACGATAGCAGCGGAACTACGTTCTCTACTATGGCTAGGGAAACATCCGAGGATTGCGTTAAGTACACTGCAGCGTAACCAGTACAATGGAGGGATATCCCTACCGGACGTTGAGGCCTACTATTTGGCGGAACATCGAGCGCCGGTGAATGACCGGCTCCATGCCCCGGCAGATCATCCCACAAATAGATTGGAAAGGGACACCATGGCACGTCGATCCTGCCTGTTTTATTTATATGGGGGTGCGGGTAGGAGACACCTCCTGCCGTACACGCAAATAACCAGTGAGATGTGGGATAGGGCGACTAAGACCATAGGATGGGCGCGTAAGCCGACAAAACAAATGCCGCTATGGAATTACACCTGGTTGAGGGAACTTCACAAACTCAAGGGCTTATGAGGCTGGGATGACATTGGGATCTCCACCCTGGGGGAGATGGTGGCAAAGGGGGAACTTAAAACCTTCGGGGCTCTGGCGCAGGAGTTCGGGCTGCACCCCACCCAAATTTTCAAGTACGCCCAATTACGACATGCATTGAGGGCGGAGATTGTGCACTCTGGCCTCTTGCTGAAATATGCTCAGCTGGAGGGTCACCTAACACAAGAACAGATAGCCAACAAGACAGTATCTCTGACGTACAGAACACTGAACAATAATATGCTGGGCAAGCTAGAAAAATTAAGAGAAACATGGGAGCACAACGTGGGTGAGATGGACACAGTGGATTGGGAGGCTGCCCTGATGCATCATAGGGAGGTAGCGATTAAGTCACGCCTCCGTCTCATCCAATACAAAATATTACACAGGGTATACATCGACAGGGCTCGACTCCACCGAATAGGGTGAGCAAGTGACCCCAATTGTCTGCAGTGTGGCCTTCCGCCGAGGGACTTCTATCATACCATCTGGGATGCCCCTTCATCCTCACATACTGGTCACAAATATTGGGAGAGTTGAATAAGGTGCTTGAGACTACACTTCCCCTGGACCCTAGATTTGTATTGTTGGGAATCTCCTACAACGTTGACTTGGGCGCAACTTATCTTTGCATTATTGGCATTAGTGGTTGCGAAAAGGGACGTGGCTCGCGCGTGGGGAGCAGCGCTCCCTCCACAGCTGGATGAATGGTGACGGGGATCGGACCTTTACATGGCGGCAGAAAGGGTCACATATACAGCGAGAGGGTGCCCCCGGAAGTTCCGTAAGGTATGGGGGAAATGGAGGAAATATCATGGTCTGGATTGGGGGTTGGACCCTGAATAGCGAAATGTGGGCCTCCTCGACCCTTACTACGTGCAGGGCCGAAGTGCTAGGGAACGTGTGTATTAGACCCTGGGGGAGGACGGATGGAGAGGGGAGTGGACTCCCAAATATGTCACCGGATTCAGAGTTGATTCTTTGGCAGTTATATGTCATGGAAATTATGCTATAGGAGGTGGGTGGGGGAGGGGGAGGGTATTGGGGTGTGAGAGTGACCATCTGTACCATGTTGGTTGTTTGGTTAAAAATGCAAAGACAAATGTTTAAAAAAAAAAGTAAAATCTTCATTGTGGTCTCATAGACTTATTAAGGAATTTCTAAAAGGCCTATTCAGGACCTGCCCACCGGTGCAATCTCCTCCACGGCTTTGGCAACTAAAAATACGGTCTAATCACAACTAATGCATTTTCCATTTGAACCCATACACAAATGTGACCTAAAGTTTCTCTCCTGGAAGGTCGTCTTTCTCTTGGCCATTACGTCAGCCAGATGTATCAGCGAGATTCAGGCTTTTTCTTCAAGGGAACCATTTCTTCAAATTTGAGCAGATTGGGTTATTCTGGGTATGAATCCTGCTTTCATACCTAAAGTACCATCTTCTTATCACCTCGACAAGCCTATAATTCTGCCTAAATTTTTTCCAAATCCGACCACTATGGCAGAAAAATCTTTCCATTCTCTGGACATCAAACACTGTTTGAAATTTTACCTGCAAAGGACAAAATCCTTTTGTAAGTCTTCTCAGCTGCTGGTTTCTTACTGTGCACCCAGGTAGGGACTCGCCCTAACTAGGGTCAGTATTGCTCGTTGGGTCACTTCAGCTATTGTTTTCTGGCATGAGAAGGATGAACATCCATTGCCTGCAAGAGTGCAGGCTCATTCGATGAGAAAGGTCGCAACTTCTTCAGCCCTATTTGCGGGGGCTTCTCTCCCTGACATTTGCAGGGCAGCAACGTGGGCAAGGACGCACACATTCACAAAGCATTACTGCCCAGATGGTTGGTGGAAGGCAGATATAGCCATGGGACAAACGGCTCTTTGTCATCTCTTTGCCTAAGGTAGGAGGCTTGTAGCCATCTTGATTTCTTTATCTACTTATGGTGTGTATTCTTGTATAATCTTTTTTGATGGTTATTTATTCTGGTTTGATATATATATTTTCTGATCCTGTCATGGTGGGATTTTTCGCCTTCATTGTTGTTTCTATTCATATATAGATATACTGCTCTTTAATCGGATTCAAGCATGTGAATGTATAAAAGATACAATACTGGTTAAAAAACAAGTTCCATACCTGTACACTGCGGTTCTCCAGTATTGATATCGTTTATAGATTCACATGCGACGCGCCCTTAGGCTCACCATTCTACCTCAGAGTAATATATATATATATATTTGCACACTTGTGCTCGAAATCTGACGTGTGGTGGCACTGTGGAGAGGGTTAATCTGAGGTCTCTGCTGTGATGTGCTGAACTTTAGATGTTATAAAATTAGGTTGATAGAGTGCTCAATTGAATTTTCTCTCAATCGAGGTCTATGTAATGTATTCAGTACTACTATCAATAAGAATCCCTAGCTGGTGTGCACAGGACAGGATTATTGCTATATCAATTCAATGTTATCAATCCCATCAATCACGCTCCACCTTCTGTAGCCCACCACTGCAGGACCACCTCCAATGAAAAATACCACAATGAAGGGAGCGCCGTATTCAGTAATCCGTATTTGCAAATGCAAATTTGTTCCCAACTGATTCAATTAAAAATACAGATTTCCTTGAATCCACAGATCCACAAATAATTGCACGTCACTTTAGGATAGTGTTTCCACAACGATTATGACAGTTCATCAATATTAATTGACAAGCTCGTAGCAGTTCATCAACAGAAGTTCCTAATAAATCCAGCCAACTCGTTTCGTCCAAAGTAGGACGTCATCAGGGCTGAAAAGAAAAACATAACACCATTCATATTTCCCATACCATATAATTAAAATCATCTTGATTGATGACACAATTTCCTAAGCATTAACTTCTTCACATTATCATCAACAGCCCCAATATATCGTCATCAGCATTAACAGTGTCCCTCTATAAGGAAGCCTGCCGATATACCAATCTCAACAAAAGTCGATCATATAACGCAAATTGCAAACAATTCTTAGAAACAACTAAACACTGGGAGAAAAACATATTCGTCCTATATGTAGAAATACTGGACCCTCCAAAACATAATCTCATGGTTATTGAATCGTAACCGTACATTGACCAGTTCATTCATGTCACCAAATTGTCTTTCCTGACATTGATCGTTCACTTATTATTTAGCTCAACCTGAGACATTATTGCTTGCCAGAATTCTATCTCTATCCCAAAATCCTCTTTACAGTATTAAGACAGAAAATTAAAACACCTACCTATAGTTCAGTGTTCTTTCTGTGTAACTTCTACCTATCACGCAAAAGGTTCTGATTTAGATTTTTATATTTCTGAAGATAAAAGGAGATACATAAAATATGATTATTACATCTGCCCCAATCCTCTTATCTCTTACCATCCGTTCAGAATCTGATAACCTCATGGCCGATTAAACGTACCTTCTAAAATAATGGTTTCCAAAATGTCATGAGCACCATATTTCATTAGGTTATCCTTGTCTACTACATTCCCAATCAGCAGTGTGCACGAAATTACAATTTAACTTATTACACCAAAGTCCACTTTAGTCTTCATCATACAACAGTTTCAACAATTAAGCCACCCACCATATTTATTATGAGCTCACCTTACATATATCCGCATCCAAATTCATCAACGATTTCCCTGTAAACAGCTATTACAGTGGTCTTGTAAAAGCATCTTACTTATTTTCAGTCCACTCCCTACAATTGAAACAACAATAGAAAAACCTATTACTCAAAGGTCCAGGACACAATCCCCATATTATATAAAGCCTCCAATCTACGCCAAAACCTGCTCACCTTCAATTAAAGCCCCATTCAGCTAAGGCGACCTCATTCCTCTCAGCTGGCCCGATAAATCCCGCAGTCAGAGCACTTCCCGCGTCCATCTCCTTAAAAGTCTAATCACAGCCTATCATGAGCGAGTCCCTTTAGCTCATTCATTAGCATAAAACCAGTACTGTTTCCACTGTGGTCCTGTACACGAAAACCAGCGCATAGCGTTCGGGTGCACCCGAACGCTATGTGCTGATTTCCTGGGAACGGAAATATGAAAAGAAGGGTTGGCATTGGTCACGGTGGATTGCGCGAAAGCAGGACTCTTATAGGCTGGTTTTTGAGCACAGGAGATATATCAAGAATAGCTTTCATTAGTTGAAAGGTGAGGAGAACCACAGTGGAAACAGTACTGGTTTAAGCAAAAAGAGGATTCTGATAGGCTGGTTTTCGGGCACAGGAAACATATAAAGAAGGGCTTTCATTGGTTGAAAGGGGACGAGGACCACAGTGGAAACAGTACTGGTTTTATACTAATGAATGAGCTAATGCGACTCGCTCATGATTGGTTGTGATTAGACTTTTAAGGAGATGCGCAAAAGCAAGATTCTGGTTTTCGGCACAGGAAATATATAAAGAAGGGCTCTCATTGGTTGAAAGGTGATGAGGACAACAGTGGAAACAGTACTGGTTTTATGCTAATGAATGAGCTAAAGGGACTCGCTCAAGGAAATCTGTCTTTTTGATTGAATCAGTTGGGAATTAAATTTGCATTTGCAAATACTGATTACTGAATACAGCGCTCCCTTCATTGTGGTATTATTGAGTACTACTATTTCTTCTGTTACCGTGGGACCCCACCATGACGACTGGGAAGATTCAAGCATGTGAATCTATGAAAGATATCAATACTGGAGAACCACAGTGTACAGGTGAGTAACTTGTTTTTTTATACATATTAAATTGTGTGATACTCATTTGGGGTTTAATATCAGTTGATTATCATTTATGGTTGACTTCTTATTTTCAAACAAAATATTATTCTGTTAAATTTCTGGTCTTCGCGATGACGCCGATCGACGTGAAGATCATGTGACCGGGAAACAAAGAAATATGATTGGATGATACACTTTTCAATGATAACATTGGGAAGAACACCCCCATACTCCTTTCTTGTTCATTCTCTGAGAGCACTTCAGTGAAAGAAGGTGTCTGGAATTTTCTGGTGAGATTTTAACAACTTTACTAAAGAAATGGCAACTCAAACAACAGCACAACAAATGGGCGGAAAACAACAACAACAGGAAAACCAGGAACTGCATTCAGAAGACTCTGAAGATGAAGGGCATCCACAAAATAAAGCAGCATTGCATGGGAGTTCTTAAAAGTTCCTTCTGGAGTATACAAAACTATTGCAAAATTGTGCAATGCACAATTTGTGAGAAGAAGTTGTCAAGCGGTACAAATAAAAATACTCTTGTGGATGGACTTCAATGCTCTACCATCTATAAACTTTCCACAACAATCAATTACAAGCTGCAAAGAGACACGGAGAGGCTGAACGTCCATCTACATCTCTAGCAAGTGCATCAACACCACAAAGATTGCCTTCTGAAGTTCAACAACCGTCTCAAGATTTCACACCTCAAGGCAGCGAGAGGGCCACTTATTATATGGACTGTGGAGTTGTGGTTAGTGCTGACAAGCAGAGCATAACAGCTTTCTGCAACAGTTGCAAGATACACAAATGTTGATTTTGTCTTCGGTTCCTTGCAGTATTCTCATGTTTTTGAGAGCTTCTTCAAGTTTTTCCATTGCCAGTTGTAGTAAATCTTTGCTTAAAAAATAAAGAATTAAGAAGTTGAAAAATCACAAAAAACAACACCTCTCAAAACAAAAAAAACACAAATATTTTTACAGATATAAATAAAGCTGAATGAATGTGTGTGTGTAGGTATGTGTATAATGTTTGTAATAGTAAATGACAGGATGAGTGGTTTATTGAAGAATGAATGAATGCAAGAGTGGTACATGGGTAATGGAATGAGTGCATAGGTAGTGCCTGAGTGAATGGGTAATTACATGAGTAGTACCTGAGTGAATTTATGAAAGCATGGATAGTGCCTGAGTGAATGGAGGAGTGCATGGGTAGTGCCTGAGTGATTGGATATGTGCATGGTTAGTGTCTGGGTAATTGCATAGTGCATGGGCAGTGCCTGAGTGAATGTATAAATATGAGGTTTGTGATTGTATGAGTTTATGGGCGGTGCCGGAGTGAGTGGATATGTGCATTGTTAGTGCCTGGGTAAATGAAAAAGTGCATGAGTGAATGGATGAGTGCAAGCGTAGTGCATGAGTGAATGGTTGAGTGCAAGTATAGTGCCTGAGTGAATGGGTGAGTGTATGGGTAGTACCTGAGTGAATGGATGAGCGCATGTGTAGTGCATGAGTGAATGGATGAGTGCAGGTATAGTGCCTGAGTGAATGGATGAATGCAAGATAGTGAGTATGAGTGCATAGATAGTGACTGAGTGATTGTATGAGTGATTAGAAAGTGCCTGGGCTATTGGATGAGTCTATGGGTAGTATCTGAGTGATTGGATGAGTACAACGTACTGCCTGGGTGACTGGATTAGTGGAAGAATAGCGCCTGGGTGATTGGATGAGTGCATTTATAGTACCTCATTAAATGGATGAGTGCATGGGTAGAACCTGGCTGATTGCATGACTGCATGGGTAGTTCCTGAGTGGATGGATGAGTGGATGGGTACTGCTTGGGTGATGGGATTAGAGCATGGGTAGTGTCTGGGTGATTGAATGAGTGCGTTGTTAGCACCTTGGTGACTGGATGAGTGCAAACGTAGCACCTCTTGAATGGATGAGTGCATGCATAGTTTGTGGCTTATTGGGTGAGTGCATGGATAGTGCCTGGGTAATTGAATGAGTGCATGGGAACTGTCTCAGTGAATGGATGAGTGCATGGGTAGTGGCTGTATGAATGCATGGATGCAAAGGTGCTGCCTGGGTGATTAGATATGTGCATGGTTATTGCCTGGGTGAATGGATGAGTGCATGAGTAGTGCGTAAGTGAATGGATGAATGCAGAGATAGTGCCTGAGTAAATGAATGAGTGGAAGGGTAATGCCTGAGTGATTGAATGAGTGCAAGGTAGTGCCTGGGTAATTGCATCAGTGCAAGGGTAGTGCCTGGGTGATTGGCTGAGTGCATGGATAGTGCCTGGGTGTTTGAGTGAATGCATGCATAGTGCCTCTGTGATTGAGTGAGTTCATGGGTAGTGCCTGGGTGATTGGATGAGTGCTTGGGTAGTCCCTCAGTGAATGGATGAGTGCATGCGTATTGCCTGGGTGACTAGATGAGTAGAATAGTTGTGCCTGGGTGTGTACATGAGTAGTGATTGAGTGAATGGATGAGTGCATGGGTAGTGCCTGACTGATTATATTAGTGCAAGGGTAGTGCCTAGGTAATTGTGGGAGTGCATGGATACTGCCTGGGTGATTGGATAACTGCAAGGGTAGTGCCTGAGTGATTAGATGAGTGCATGGGTACTGCCTGGGTGACTAGATGAGTGGAAGAGTAGCATCTGGGTGATTGAATGAGTGCATGGATAACACCTCATTGAATGGATGAGTGCATGGGTAGTGCCTGGGTAATTGGGTGAGTACATTCTTAGTTCCGGGGTGATTGGGAAAATGCATGGATAGTGCCTGCGTGATTGAATGAGAGTATGGGTACTGCCTGGGTGACAGGATGAGAGCAAGAGTAGTGCAAGGGTGATTGCATGAGTGCAAAGTTAGTGCCTAAGTGATTCAATTAGTGCATGCATAGTGTCTGGGTGATTGCATAGTGCATAGGTAGCGCCTGAGTGATTGTATGTGCAAGGGTAGTGTCTTGGTGATTACCTGACTGCATGGATAGTACCTGAGCAATTGAATGAGTGTATGGGTAGTGCCTGAGTATTTGGATGAGTGCATGGGTACTGCCTGGGTCACTGGATGAGTGGAAGAGTAGCGCCTGGGGTATTGGATGAGTGCATGAATAGCACCTCTTTGAATGGATGAGTGCATGGTAGTGCCTGAGTGAATTGATGAGTGTATGGGTGCTGCTTGGGTTTGGATTAGTGCATGGGTAGTGCCTGGTTGATTATATGAGTGCGTGGGTAGTGCCTGGGTGACTGGAATAGTGGAAGAGAAGCACCTGGGTGATTAGAGGAGTGCATATATAGCATATCATTGAATGGATGAGTTCATGGATAGTGCCTGGGTATGTGAATGGATGAGTGCATGGGTAGCAGCTGGGTGAATGAATGAGTGCAAGGTAGTGCCTGGGTGATTGGATATGTGCATGGTTAGTGCCTGGCTGAATGGATGAGTGCATGGGTAGTGCATGAGTGAATTGGTCAGTGCAAGGGTAGAGCCTAAGTAAATGAATGAGTGAAAGGGTAACACCTGAGTGAGTGCAAGGTTGTGCCTGGTTAACTGGATGAATGCAAGGGTAATGCCTGGGTGATTGGGTGAGTGCATAGATAGTGCCTGGGTGATTGGTTGAATGCATGGATAGTGCCTGCATGATTGGTTGAACGCATGGATAGTGCCTGCATGATTGGGTGAATGCATGGATAGTGCCTGAGTGATTGGATGAGTGAATGGAATAGTGCAAGGGTAGTGCCTAAGTAAAGGAATGAGTGGTAGGGTAACGCCTGAGTGATTGGATGAGTGCAAGGTAGTGACTTGGTCTTTGGGTGAGTACGTGGATAGTGATTGGGTGAATGCATGGATAGTTCCTGCATGATTTGGTGAATGCATGGCTATACAAAAGGGGATGATGGACGGAGCGTTTGAGCAAATCAAACTCTCACCCCCAGTCAACTGATCTGGGTTTAATCCATCACCATTCTTTAGCCCACTCAGCCACCCCAGTTCAGACATGGCCACATGCAAATCAGTCTGACCCTGTGCCTAATGGGAACAGTCCAGCCCGAACTGCCAAGCCATGTCTTCCCTGGACCGGAAAGAAGCATCCTGGGACCGGTTTCGGATTCATAATCCTCATCAGCCAGGCTATCTTGAATCCAGTGGCCAAGTGAGCAAGGGACTCACGTCTGAGCATACCCTGCCACACTTATGGCGAACAAAGCGATACAAAAGGGAATGATGGACGGAGCATTTGAGCAAATCAAACACTCACCCCCAGTCAACTGATCTGGGTTTAATCCATCACCATTCTTTAGCCCACTCAGCCACCCCAGTTCAGACATGGCCACATGCAAATCAGTCTGACCCTGTGCCTCATGGGAACAGTCCAGCCCGAACTGCCAAGCCATGTCTTCCCTGGACTGGAAACAAGCATCCTGGGACCGGTTTCGGATTCATAATCCTCATCAGCCAGGCTCTCTTGAATGCATGGCTAGTGCCTGGGTAACTGGATGAGTGCATGGGTAGTTTCTGGGCGATTGGATGGATCCATGGGTAGTGCCTCAGTGAAAGGATGAGTGCAAGGATAGTGCCTTTGTGAGTGGATGAGTGCATACGTAGTGCCTGGGAGACTAGATGAGTGCAAGAGTAGAGCAAGAGTGATTGCATGAGTGTAAAGTTAGTGTCTAAGTGATTGGAGGAGTGCCTGTATAGTGTCTGGGTGATTGCATAGTGCATGGGTAGTGCCTGGGGGATTATACGAGTGCAAGGGTAGTGCCTGGGTGATTGTGTGACGGCATGGATAGTGCCCGGGTGATTGCATGAGTGTATGGGTAGTGCCTGAGTGACTTGTTGAGTGAATGAGAACTCCCTGGGTGACTTGATGAGCGGAAGAGTAGCACCTGGGTGATTGGATGAGTGCATGGATATTCTCTATTTCACTTTTTAACAGTTTGCATTTGATTCTTGTAGTGAGTTTGTGGACAGCATACACAAACATACGCTGATTTTTCAGAACATACTGTCTATTTTGTAATCTCTTCTTCAAAACTATCAACTGGAAGACCTGTGCCCTGTTCTGCAACTCCTCCTGTTATCAGCTCTTCAATTTCCCTACAGTCCTGTTCTGGGCCAAAGAAACAAAACTGCACATCATCACAAACCTTTTCAACCACTGCCACTGTACCATGCAAAAGTGCCCTATTCATTTCTTCTAAACATAAAGCATGAGTTTTCACAATATAGTACAGCCTCCAAACTAAAGTTTGAATTGTTTAGTGATGTACAGCTAACTCTTTAAATAATGAAAGGTGCTTTGGCCCTCTTTCTTTAATAAACAAGCTTGTGAGTGTCCCTGCCAATTTGTATGCTTTCTCAGATTGCAAGGATCCAAACCTTGTAAAGTACTTAATTTGTGTTTTAAACTTCGCCTTAGATATATGCATAGGAATTTCCTTAATATATCAATGGATTGCTGTACAAACACTACTACAATTTCATTTGTATACAGGGGCCTGACTACTCCTTCCTTGTATCTCTTCTGCAACAACTACTTCTACATTTCTAGGTAGCATCACCTGTAGGACTGCCATTCTTCATTTCATAATTTTGTCGTCGTTCATCAATAGCTTGAACTATTCTGTTATCTCATATAATAGCTTTCTTCATTAAAGAAAGGCGCTGTACTAGAATTATGTGTCCATTCTCCACTAAACACTGTACAAAAGTTACTTCTATTCACTAATCCTTTCTTCTGGTTTTATCCCCACATGCACAACACTGTTGTGTCAAGAGTCTTCATTCTATTAGAATCAAAATGAAAAGCTTCATCTTCAAAACATAGGCCTCATCAACTGCTCTCTTAACTTGTTCTTTCTGCTTCAGTGCATCTCTCCTATAATTTTTTTTATTTCTCAGTAGATTTACAACAACTCTACTACGAAACATCCTGGCTCTGATTTCCTTAAACTGCTTCTGTCTCCTGGTTAAGGTGCATCAATGTTTTTACAATCTTTTCTGCTCTTGCAATGTACACTTTGTCCACTTTTTCTGTATTTTGCCCCTTTTTTCACTCATTTCTGCTAACATACTGTAGTTGGTTATGATGCGTGTTCGTCTGAGCTTTTGTAGGCATTCTAACTGTGTGTAGTTATGTAGATATTGTGCTATAAAAAAACAAGAAGATTTTAATTTTTACCCTAGCCAATCTACCAACTACTTTACTACTGACTTACACATAATACAAAAACAGTTTTCACGTAATTTTCAGTTTGAAATCTACAGATGAAGCTAGATATCTTACTACATGCACTTAATTCAATATAACAAAACCAGAACAAAACACAAAACTTTATTTATTAGTTGCCTTCTAACATTTTAGGTCGCTGTTGTACAAATAAGGTGCAGCATGTCTCACTTATATATATTGAAAGAGCAGTTTATACCTACTGTAGTAAATTTTAAAATGAAAATCAAGGCAAAGAGGCGCATTTACAAACCCCATGCACTTTCCTGGACATTACTTTTTTGGCACACTGGTGCGTACTGTGATGCTCCATATTTACAAAGCCACGTAAAGCCACTCTGCATAGTTTTTAACACCTTCAGCGTGGCGCGAATTTTCGCGCTGTGCTGAAGGTTCTAAAAAACGGGTGTGGTTATGACGGAACGGTTCCGTCATCAGCACAGCTCAACCGACGCTGATGACGGAACCGTTCCGTCATAAGCATCGAAGGGGTTAATGGCCTTATAAATACGGGCCCTTTTCAGGCAGCACTTTGTGTGAAAGAAGCATGCCATGGGTGTTGCTGTGGATGTTCCCATGCAACACCCATGGATTCTGCTACATATCCAAATTTACAACAATTTGTAAACCTGGTAATGCAAAGAGGAGAAATACTGTTCTTTCTCCTCATTTTTTCCTGTTTCTATGCATGCTGCATTCTGCAGCACACATACAAAGACGCAAATACCTCTGTGATTGTTTTTTGTACAGAAAGGTGTCCATTCCTGCAGAAATACATTCATCCCCACCACACAGACACCCTTGCACCACCTGTGCTGTGAAAGTATTGTTGCAAGAGACAGCCAAATGACTTGCAGCTCTGCACTACATTACTTTCTTGCAAATGTAGCCGCCCCAAGTGTGCAATAATAAAAGTCTCAACACTGTAAATACGAAAACACAACTTAAGAGCAATTGGATGCCCGTCTACCACTGTGTTAGTGGTGTATTTTAGTATCTCAGTACTGTTCTATTTAAATTTATCAGATTTAAATTTTGG
Source organism: Lissotriton helveticus (assembly GCF_964261635.1). Classification (NCBI taxonomy): domain Eukaryota; kingdom Metazoa; phylum Chordata; class Amphibia; order Caudata; family Salamandridae; genus Lissotriton; species Lissotriton helveticus. The sequence goes on from NC_136057.1 coordinate 1,925,197,707, forward strand.
GAAACTGTGCGTATAACAATCTGCACATTAATCTCTATCAAAGCATATAGCTCACACATTCTTCCAACTTAATGCAAAGAGTGAGTCACAGCTTGCATATATAATTCACCAGATGGTTCCAAAAGACTACAAATTCCTCCGTAAAACTTGTAAAAACATGTGCTTGTGGTTGAACACATGAATACTTGCTGAATGATTGAATTGGTGCATAGGTAATACCTAGGTGATTCTTTGAGGCTACAGGTAGTGCCTAGATGATTCCCTCAGTATATCAGAACTCAGATCGTTCTATATCTGCATAGTTCCTGCCTTCATGTTTGCATGAGTATATCACTACTATCTGCGTGTTTGGATGAGTGCATATGAGTAGTACCTGAATGATTAGAAAAGTTCATGACTACTGGCTCAATACTTCAATACATGCATAGATAGTGGTTGGATGATTACATTAGTGCGACTTTAGTGCATGGATGTTTGCATGAATGCATAAATAGTATATAGGCGATTTGGAGTGCATGGATAGTCCACACATGACTGTTTAAGTACACATGCATAGCACCTAGCAGTTTGGATGAGTGCATAAGTGGTGTTTCAGTGATTACATGACTACATGGCTGCTACCCATGTGTTTTTGATTCAGTGAACAGGTAGTACCTGGGTATTTAGATAACTATATGGGTAGTGCATGGATAATTGAATAAGTGCATCAGTAGTGCCTGGCTGATTACATCAGTGCATGACTAGTGTCTTAGTGATTGCATGACTCAATTGTTAAACCTTGAGAGATTGGATGAAAGTAATTGTACTGCTGAGTTGATTGTATTCGTGCAAGAGTATTCCCTCATTGATTAAATGAGTGCATAGCTACTGGATGGATAACAGCTTTACTACAATGGTACTCTCTACATAATTAAATAAGTGCATGAGTAGTATCTGAGTGTTTGCATGAGTTCATGCGTGTGCCTCAGTATTTCAATGATGGCATAGGTTGTAAGTGTAGGTTTAGAGGACTGCAAGTATTACTATGACTGCATAGTTACAGCCTTGTTAATTGCATAAGTAAATGGGTACTGTCTGAGTGATTAGATGAATGTATAGGTAGTGCCTCCATAGTTCAATGACTACATCATTTCTACCTGCTTGATTTGAAGAGTACATGTGTAGTGTCTAGGTAATTCAATAACTCCATGGATACTGAATCACTGATTTGATGACTGCCTCACTAGGCTGCAAATATAATCATGTCTATTTTAGACTACACTATATCCACTTGTGAATAGTTAGTATCTATTAACCCTTTCCCTCTCTTTCAAAAAGAGATTCCTATCTATGTGTGTTTGCCATGTATTTGTGATGATCCCAGAGAAATCGCAAAACAAACGGGAGTTCAAACTTACATCTAGCTTCATTTTTCTAAAATTTAAATACTACACAACAGTTCATTACATAGTCCTGAGTAGGAAATTAAAGCTTGCCATTACTTAAATTGTGTCATCACTCCTCAACGTAAAAAAAATATTTCTGTCTCTTTAACACCCTTCCCTCCCACCAATACACTCTTAGCACAATGTACTTAGCAACCCAGCGGAACTAGTAGGTCACAAGTTCATAGCACATTCTAAAATAAACATGCTGCTTCCAAATAAGATACAGCAGGTGTGCTTTACTCCACAGATTCAAAAGCATATTCATGTCTGGATTACATTTTTTTTCTTAAACAACAGCCAATAATAAGACTTCTTGCTATAGCATCCAACACACTACCTAATCTAATTAACTTTCATGCTGACAACATTCAATGTCTAGTAGATCCCTGGGCCTATACCAAACTTGCAGGCTGTCCACAGAACCAATATAAAAGACAGATCCCTCATGCGAAAAGCTTATGTTAGATCTGAATAATGTAATGTGTTATGATCTTGTAGCCCTCTTATGATGTCATGAAATCTGCACTTAGAGATGCAATGTAAAGATTGAACAACTAATGTGAATAACATAGTTTGTATGAAAATGTTAAGAAGCTTATGCTAATAACGAGTCTATTGCCATGTTATTAATTTCACTGTGTATCTATCCTTTAGGAACATTTGTAAAGTACGACAGAAATAGAATCTTTGTCTTGATAAAGGTGGATAAAATTTCAACAAACCACTGAAACGCGTCGACGCCCTAGTACAGTGTGATTGATGGTTCATACATCGCTACTGACAGAATAATATTCTATCTGCACAACACCGCTGTTCCAAAAAGAACATTAGAACACATACCGTGTATTGCATAATTTGTATGTCTTACTGTTGTTTCTGTCTTTTTTCAGCAATATTGCTGGTCAATATTGAATATGGATTGTTATTTTTATCATGTTTTAACTTGTGTTTAGCAGTCAACTTGTTCTCTGCTTTTTTTAACCTCATTGTATACAATAAAATTTGAGAGATTTTTTTAACCTTTATTCAGTTGTTATAGTCACTGTTTTTCCTCACTTATGGTATTTATGTGAATGACCTTACTCAAGGGAATTGTTCTTTTATATTGGAACATTCAATGTACATCTTTGTTTTTAAAAACCTGGAAAAAAACACCTACATTGTAATTGCTTTTCCCCTGGAAAACTACATCCTTCAGCTCCAGCCTTCTCCTGACCACTATTGCTCCTTCACTTCAGCTTAGAGCATGGATTGTGGGCCACAGCTATATCTATTGGGCTAAAGAGGCTGCAAAAAAGAGAGGCCTTGACAAGGACTTGGGTTTGCCAAATATGCAGATTACTTGGTTTGGCCAGAGAGTGGTAACGTTTCATCAATTGCTGGCATTGGTTAAATACATTGTGGATTCCCAAGCTCCTCACCTCATGAGTGTGCGCTGTGGCACATTGACTGGGGTAGGACTGGAAATCCTAATGAAAGAAACCTTTGCAGAATTGATGTTGCTTTCCCTCACACTGTCTTGGTGTACTCTAAAACATGCCAAAGACAGAAATGGAAGTGGTCAAAGTAAATGTGTAGACAGATTGACAAAGCCAGAAAACATGTTATTAAACTGTTTCTGCATTCCTCAGAGACCATTGAATGGGCTGTATCTATAACAACAATCTGCGTTTTGATATGCATGGAATTCATAGAAATGGTGGAGTGCAGTTTACAGATGAAAGCAACAGGCTGTTTTGAAGTAATCTGAAACTCTGCATCCGGTCTTATGTATCGAAACTATATACACACAACCAACACAACAGCACTTGTAAGAGCCACCCTAGTACCCAAAATATTGTGAAGTTTTTTTCTAAAAGGTTTTTTATCCTTTAGTTTTTGCCAATGTTCTCGATGACGTCGCGATCCCTGCAGATAAGTCGTGAAAACAGAAAGCAAAAGCAGACATTCAATGACAACCAACACATCAAAATATAAAAGGTTAAAAATCAGTTCTGAACATTCCCCTACACATATTAGTATATAAATACTTTGTTCAAAGCATGTTTAAACTCATATTTGGTACTAAGTTACTTTAAAAAGCATCCTTCAGATCCTTCATGATGCCGCGATGACGTCGTTAACCACGACAATCACACCTTTTCCATAAAGTGAAAACACATATTTGCACACCTATTACATTATTTTACACATTAAGGATTTCTTACAGTATTCTCTAAAGTCATGTTTTTCTAGAGCGTTTCTATAAAAACCATCTCTAAAACCTAGTTTCTGTTTTTGTGGTGAGGCCGGAGATCAAATTACATCGGTAATCAGTATATCCCCGCACTTACACTGCGAAAGCAAAAGCAGGAATTCACTAGCCACCACCACATTAAAAAATGCTTACTATATAACTAATTCTAAACATCACAGTAGATAACTCACTGTATAAATAACTAAACACTTATTAGAATCTCAATATCTCTATAAAAATGCGTATTAATGATTCACTGATAAATTATTTATGTTTCCACCAATATTTGCGACAACATCGATAGTTGCAATGTCTCCACGATGGTACATGGGGGGGGCCGCACTAGTGGTCAAGGCGTTGTCAAAGTCAATTTTGGACACATAACTTGTGTCACTAACACCCCCATTCCTCAAACATGGGGTCAGAGTACCTCTACTCTTACCCCTTATGTTAGCTTTTTCAGAAATGTTCAGCCCAGGGAACAGTTCCAGAGCAATAAAATGTGGGCCGCAACTTTCTGTTCATATTCTGTCCAGCCAATCAGAGCATTCCCTTTGGCGTGTGTTTTCAAAATTAATCGCAAAACCACTGCGAAATATCCACGGCCAGAGGTATCACTATAATTTTAAACTTACATTTCTCGACAACTACTGAACGTATTTACACCAAATAAGCAAAGGGTGCTTCCTTGAACCAACATATACCTCCGTACCAAAGTCAGTGTACGTCCGTTCAGCGATTCGAGCTGTAGCTATGGCTAAAGGTTCCTATGGGAATTAACATTACAAATGCACCCTAATTTCATGCCCCAAATTCTCCGGTCCCACTGCAAGGATCAACCCAAACTTTCCATGAAAAACAGAACATACCTTGACACTTTTTTGGGAATCTTTCATGAAGATTGGTCAAACGCCACCAAAGTTATAGGCAAGTCAAAAATGCTATTACTTTGGAAACTAGGTCCTAACTATAATATATATATATATATCTATCTATCTTGAAAGCAAAAGAAGCCAAACTGCAGTCCCGGGTCCCCAGGGCAGAAACAGATGACTCCACGATTCCAGTCTGAGGCAAAAGATTTATTTAAGCAGCTTAGCAGAAAGCACAAACTGACGCGTTTCGGGCGGATGCCCTTGATCACAGTTGAATCTTAACCCCTCATATTTGAACTTTTAAAGTGCTAGTGCATACCATGTGACAAACATAGACATTGAAAACATACTATCACTACGAATCACTGGCATGGGTTTGGAATAAGAGGGGAAACATTCTGTAACCACATTAATATTATATCTTAAACACCAGTTAATACCTGAATAAATTCATTTAGTATATTTTGAAAAAACAAGATTGCTTCTGCATGAATGCTCGAAGAAAGTTCTATATAAGGATAATGATGATAAACTACTAACAAATATAAGTATTTAAAAAAGGCATTATAATAGCAGCCCACAAAATATCCACATACTGACCTCCATAATGCATTTGAATATGGTACACAGCATATATATGAAAAATAATGTAGCTAAAAATGCACATTTTACCACTACTGCATGTTGTTATGAGCAAATGCTCTAATTAATACACTATGTATCTCTACAATAAAGGTAATATCATATGTGCAAAATTTCGCCAATAAATACTATACATATATACAAATAAAATCATCTACCCTATTTACAATCTTGTGGGGACATCTCATAGTGATGGCAACCCCTATGTGGTGCTGGAAAAAAGGGGACATCTAAACTTGATGGCAACCCCTCATTTCCCAAACCAATTTCCTACGTCTAATAGTAAATTTTCAAAAATAAGTGAAATGTGTGCCCAATATCTAATAGGTGAAATAAACAAATGAACCAAAATTATTCTCAGATATGGTTCCAATTTTTTTGTACATTTTCTACAACATAATCCAGTCAGGACCGATAGTTGTGTTTAAGTTCAAAAAACGAAAGAAATATTAAACGGGGTGAATAAAGAAAATAAACAGAAAATTCTTTTTTAGAAAAAAGGGGGAAAGGGACAAAAAGTAATAATGTTGTATTTTGAAATTAGCAGGAATGTCAGTATGATAACATAAAGGCAGACTTCTGAACTAACCGATGAACACAGATAATAAAGGTTACAAATGAATACAGAAAATGGACAATAATATAACTGAGACAGGATCTTATAGAAAATGATATAGGTCCTCCGTGGTGTTAAGCCCATTGGGGATCTTCGTATCTAATTCTAATATCATTCTAGATTCCAGCTGGCGAAGCATCTTGTCTCTGTCCCCTCCCCGACGGGGTTGGGGTACAGATGTCAGGACAAAATAGCTTAGACACTCCAGATCGTTGTTGTGAACACTCTTGAAGTGTCTTGCCACCGGATAGGAACTGTCGTTATTTACAATTGCTCGGAGATGCTGCAAAATCCTGACATGCACCGCAAGCCGAGTACTACCAACGTACCTCAGGCCGCAAGTGCATGTCAGGACATATACAGCAAACTCCGTCCTGCAATTGAAATTGCCCCTGATCTGTATTGGTAAAGGACTGAATGGAGTCTTGTAAGTACTGGTATTTATACCAAACTTACATGCTCGGCAACTAGAGCATTTGAAAAATCCTGGTCGTTGCGGGAACCAGGATTTCTGTTTGAGGATTTCAGGAAATGGATTTGTGACATGGTTGCGGAGGGAAGGTCCTCTCCTGAAAGTAATCTTGGGGTTATCAGGGAGTTCAGATGATATAACATTATCAGTTTTGAGAATTGGCCAACTCTTCGTAAGGATTGATCTAATTTTCCTATTTTGGCAGCTATATGGTGTAATAAATCTCAATAATGATTTTTCAGGGTCATCATTTATTGTTGCACTCAATTCTTCCTGGTGAAAGAGACAGTCTCTAGATTTTTCATTTACTTTGTTGACCGCCCTTTTCAGAGTATCAACATGGTACCCTCTTCTTCTGAACCTACTCAACGCTTCCGTGGTACACTTCTCAAATTCCTCTTCACTGCTGCATATCCTTTTGAGGCGGAGCAGTTCCCCATAGGGATATTTTCAATAGTATGGTGCGGATGAGCACTACTAGCGTGCAGAGTAGAATTGCCCGCTGTGGCCTTTCTATGGAGAGTGGTAGCAATCTTGCCTGACTTGTGGTAAACCTTAACATCTAAAAAATCAACTGATTGGCTACTGATGTGATGAGTAAACCTTAGGTTGTAATCATTAGCGTTAAGTTGGTCAATAAAAGCGAGTGCACTCAATTCATCCCCTCTCCAAATTAAAAACACATCGTCAATAAATCTGACCCACATTTGTACATTTTCCTTAAAGATGTTGTGGTGTGTGCCCATGAGGACCTGCTTTTCCCAATATCCCACGTGCAAGCACGCGTAGCTAGGGGAAAAGCAGGCCCCCATTGCCACCCCCCCTCTCCTGTAAATAAATGTCTCTGCCAAACATGAAAAAATTGTGGTTGAGGCTCCATGCAGTTAAGGCTACCAACATTTTACTGTGGTTATAACACTCTACAGGTCTTGTGTTTAGAAAAAATTCCAAAGCCCTCAATCCAATTTTATGTTCTATGCTCGTATAGAGAGCCTCAATGTCAAGCGTAATCAGAAGAGAGTCATCTGTCCAGGTGGTATTGTTAATTTTGCTCAAGAAATGTCCCGTGTCTTTAATATACGTGGGCAATTTGACCACCAATGGTTGTAAGAAGTAGTCTATATACTGCGCAAGATGTTCACCCATACTGTTGATGGCCGAAATGATCGGCCGTCCAGGTATGGGGACTATTTCCCTATGGACCTATCTATCTATCTATATCTATCTATATATATATATATTCACTGAAAAAACCATAGGTTATAGACCATATATAGTTAGGAATTAGCATTTAAAAAACCTTATTTTACTCACACAAAACCATTGAAATTCCATATATAGTTAGTTGCACTAACTATATATTGCGCACCCGCAATCCACTGCTGATGATGTCACATATTACATCATTCATGACATGGTCAGTGACATCACTGATGACATCACTGATGACATCTCAAATGACATCACTGATGACATCATCCAGTGACTGTGTGTTTCTGTAAAGTTTAAATATGTTTTACATATTGAAGAATGAGTAGATGTAGAAGTGTCTGGATGAAGGATTTAGTAGGTGCGTGACTGACTGTATGAGTGAGTGATTAAATGTGTCTCACTGAGTGCATGGGTTAGTGACTAAACTGTCTTAATTTGTGCATCATTATGTCTGTTGTTCTGTAAACTGCTGCATGTGTTGATCAGTAGCTATATGAGTAACTATATGGGTTATTGATTGATTGCCCAAGTATTTGTATGGGAGACTGAGTGTGTGTGTGGCTGGCTGGGAGGTGTGTGACTCTGTGCAGATCAATGTGTACTTGTATCAATGATTGTATAAGAGAGTAATTATGTGTTAGTATATGTTTCAAAATGTAAGGTGCTCTATGTTTAACTGTATAGATTAGAAAATGGAAGTGTGATTGATTCTTTACAGGACTGACTAGGTGTGTGAGTAACTCCATGGATGAGTGACAGAGTGTGAGAGTCTGTATAGGTGTATGAGTGCATATGATAGTGTTGTAAAGATGAGTGATTGTATGTATGAATGATTGTATGGGTAAATGAGTGAATGTGTGTGTAAACATAGGAATCACTGAGTGCGTATGTAGTAACTAGTATTGGTGTGTCAATGGTTTCAAAAATTATACTCTGTATTTAACACTGGGTGTAACAGAGGTTATATTAAAGTGTGAGGAGATGCATTGTATTGTCACATGAATGATATCATCAGTGATGTGGTCATTGATGTCAAATGAGATGTCATCAGTGATGTCATCAGTGATGTCATTTGAGATGTCATCAGTGATGTCATCAGTGATGTCACTGACCATGTCATGAATGATGTAATATGTGACATCATCAGCAGTGGATTGCGGGTGCGCGATATATAGTTAGTGCAACTAACTATATATGGAATTTCAATGGTTTTGTGTGAGTAAAATAAGGTTTTTTAAATGCTAATTCCTAACTATATATGGTCTATAACCTATGGTTTTTTCAGTGAATTTTCAAGGTTTTGTAAATGCTAATTCCTAACTATATATGGTCTATAACCTATGGTTTTTTCAGTGAATTTTCAAGGTTTTGTAAATGCTAATTCCTAACTATATATGGTCTATAACCTATGGTTTTTTCAGTGAATTTCAATGGTTTTTTAATAGCAAATATCATAAGCTGTCGAATGTCAAGTACGTGGTAAGTAAAAACATTTTCGTGTTTATGCACACTGATCTGCTTTGAATGCTGCCCCCCACCCCTCATTTCTATTAGGAGTACTCTCTCTTTGCAGATAGTGAAGGGTAGTTAACGCAGCCCTTTGCCCCCTTTGTAATCCGTCGTGCCTGCTTCTCTCTCCATTTGATTGATTGTTCTCTTTGGTTCATTCTCTATTTACAAAAAAGCACAGAGTCGCAATACTCTGTTTAGTCTTTGCAGATAGCGAAAAATCGTGTAAAAAAACAAAAGGAATCGAGCAAAATCAGTAGGCCACTAATGGGATCTCTTTTTGACCTCGCTAAAATAGAAACATTAGGAACAACCTGTTGAAAATAGCAATGCGTATGTATATAAGCGGCGTTCATTTGTGTTCACAGTACCCCTTGTTGATTGTTTCAATCGAGCATTGAATTGTTCGAAGTTAATTCTCTTAAGGATCTTCTCTACCTGCAAACGAGGAAGAATAGGAATATTCTCTCTCCCTTTGCAGATAGTGAAGGGTAGGTAACGCAAGCCTTTAACACGTCGTACCTATTTCATTCCTCATTGATTGATTGATTGTCCGAACATTGACTGTTTGGGAATTAGTTCTTTTTGGAGGTATTCCCTGTTTGCAAATAAACGTAGGAAAATCTTTGCAAGTAGTGAAAGGGTACGTAATGCTGACCGTTCTCCCCCGTTGTAATCTGTCATGCCTATCTACTCCCCACTGATTGATGCACCTTTTTCACCCGGACCATTTACTAGAGATACGTCATCTGGCCCGACCAGAGAGCACCCCTAGTGAAAAGGACATATGCAATAATAACGAAGTGATCACTGTATCCTGTTAACAGAAACTTTACCATGAAACAACCTGGAAAGAAAAAAATAGGAAAACGAAAATCAGTAGGCCACTGATGAACATGAACTTTTATTAAACAACGAACTAAGAAACGATAACATAACGTAATGATAAAACCTATTAATGTCCTAGAAACAAGAAAACGTTAAAATATGCCAGTGGTGAGAGACCAGAAAAACAGTAAGAGAAACCAAATCACCCCTCGCTGTCCCACCGCCTGCCACGCCAAAAAAATCGATAGACTAGGGAAAATGCAAGTCAGTAGAACATCCACCCCCACTCTGGAAACTTCCAAGGTGGGGCAGGGTTCCGGCTACGCCCAGCCGGGAGCAGCCCATATAAGGCAGGTCCTGCTGCCACGCCTCGGCCAGGAGATCCTAACGTAGGGTGTAGCCGGAGGAGAGGCCGAGGCCAGCGGGACCCGGCCAGGGGATTGCCTTTACAACGCTGAACAGTTGCAGGGGGGGGGAATGTCTCCTCGACCCTCCCCTCTCTCTCCCAGTCCGGCCGCGGTGGCCCTTGAGAGTTGCAGGTAGTCCCGCCACATGCTCTTCCGGTCCGACCACCAACGGTCGGGGGGCCGAGGCCGACGGGATCCGGCTGCAGCCGATAAACCAAGAAACCCGTTCATGGGGCCAGAGCCAGGGGCGTCCGGCCGACATCCACTGGAAGCCCGGCCCGAAGACGGACGGGACACTTCTTTCTTTTATAATGGCTGCGACAACACTGGGGGGGGATGTCTTGCACATGCCTCCGACCCCCCCCCCCTCGTCCTCATCGCCTGGTCCGGCCATAACAAATCTCAAGCGAGACGCCGTGGGGTGCACTGGGAGGGAGAGACGGTGCGAACAGGCCTCTCCCGCCTCCCCAGGTGGAGGCTTCCCAGCTGCACCCTCAGCGCTCCAGGCGCCCGGAAAAGGGTTCTTCCACTGTGGCCATGCTGCAACGTCTCGCCCGGCAGGGTGGAGCCCGTCCGCTCATGTGACACCGCGATCGCCGGTAGCTGCCGAACTCTCAAAATGGCGGTCGACCTGGCAAGAGCGGGCCCAGCATAAAGAAATGGCTCCACCACCGTAGTCCTCCACGACCTTGAAGATTCTAGAGGAGCCGCGGGAGTCTCCGACCCCCGATGGGGAATGACTGCCATGATCGCCCGTGGAGTGACGAAACTGTATCCGCGGGACGTCGGCGCTCCCATGCTGGCGCCAGCCTCACTTTGAATTACTAGAATCCTGCAGACCTCACTTCCGGTGAAAGCACAGTGTGACCCGGTAGGAAAAATTATTGCACCCCCTCCCCTTTTTGACTGATAGTTCAAACCACCGATCCTTTCCTTTGCCCTTTTAACGGAACTTTGGACTGCCTCCCCCTCTTTTACATTTTCTAGAGAAAACAAAACATTAACCACTACATTAGCATAGCAGTTGACACCAGAACTGTTTTCAAATTGAAAACCAACAACATCTTCAACAGAATCCTTTTTGTTTCTGCTGTGACCCTGCTACAGCACAGGCATTGTCCCCAGCAGTAATTCTGCAATGCCGGTAAGAATAGCTGTGGTGCCTACTGGACTCACTCACCCCCGCGGCGCCCCACGCCGTTTTTTGCTGGGCGGCAACTTACTAGACATCACTTTCGTGCCATCTAGATTTCAGCGCGTTCTGCTGCCTTGGAACTATTCGCACAACAGACCGCTACTGACAAGAATATTTCATTATTGGTGCTGTCAATTTCAATAAATCTATTGGATAATTCAAAAGAAATTGCCACGGTCTCTTCGTTGTTTAAATGTTTTTACTGTTTTTGTTTTCTTGTATATATTTATATGTTATTAAAGTTTTATATTCCTACTACTTTGTTGGAGTGCTATATATTTTTAATGTGACACATAATTGTAAAAACTTTGATGTACAAAGAGTCATTCCTGGAATCTTCCGCTTCAGGCTCGGTCCCCTCCCCAATCACAATACAGGATGGTTTTCAGATAGTAGGAACACGTGTGGTGTGACGGATCTCATCGGGTGTGGGCCTTGATCTACTATAACTCCTTTGAAGAGGGGTGATTCTTTACAGCTGGGGCCATAAACTACATCTGCAGGGCTAGCTGATAGCCTGGACAATCGGACACAGAGAAAGAGGAGTGTCAGAGGGTGCGGTAGTGAGTAGGGCGAAAGGGAGGTGTCGGGCGGGCACAGAGTGTGATTCTCAGGGAAGAGCAGCGCAGATGGGGGGAGGTTTATTGCCCATGCATAAGACAGAGAGCGGTGGTGACCAGTGCCTAGGGAAGATGCTTGCGTGGGTGAGGAGCCATGCTACGAATCGACAGCGTGCAGAGAGTGGGTCTGGTCAAGACATCTAAAATGGCTGCCGTGCACGACAAAAGTGTGGCATTTCAAAAAAGGCAAGATGGCGCAGACAATGTTTTTCAACACTTCCTCATTTCCTTCGAATCGAACGTTAACAGACGTTGGGGCATATTACCAAAGTTAAGCGATATTTATCGCTAACGATGCTTACCAACCAATTTTTTACCACTAAGCATCGTCAGAAATTATCGAAGATAAACCTTGCTATTATCAAGGTTTATCGCAAATGCGATAATAAACGGCCGCAATGCATGAATATCGCTAAAAACTCAGCGATATTCATGCATTACCGAGCTAATGCTCTTAGCCATGTTATCCACCTCCCATTGGATAACATGGCTAAGAACTGCTCAGGGCAGGTGTTACTTTTTGGAGATATTCACGCTTAGCGCGAATATCTCCAAAAGTTGGTAATAGGAGATAGATATCTTGCATGTTGTAATGCAAGTTATTGTGGTATATGGAACTCATACCATAATCTCTCAGGAAAGCAGAAACTGATCCTTTTGGGACCGCCTAAAAAGGCCTAGGGGGTGAGGAGTACTCTACTTTGCCCCCTTTTCACATTCCGAACTATTTTATTTTACTCTCTTCTGTAATTACACAAAATAGCAGCGATAAGATGCATCGGAGACACACAGTGAGAGAAAGGAGGCCGGAGATGAAGAAGAGATGTCAAATACACATTGGAGATAATATAGTGGCAGAAGGGAAGTAAATATGAGTAAACTTACCATGTAACATAAAAATGTTGCACTCTATACTATAAGTCTCGTTTTATACTACAATCACTTCGCTACAACCTCATAAATTAAAAATAAAAATGAATAATGTCTCAAACAATTTTTGATTTCTAAATATAAATTTATTCTTCAGAATTTTCTAAATTTGAAAGAACTAGTAACATGTCCTCATCAGCAATGTCCTCATTAAAAGTCTCCAATGATGATTCTTGTAACTCTATGGTCTCCAAACACTCGATAAATTCGCCATCAAGAGATTGATCAAAAAAATCATTCAAGTCATCTCCTCCTTGTGACAATATTTCATTATTGGTGCTGTCAATTTCAATCAATGTAGTGGAATCATTCAAGTCATCTCCTCGTGACAATATTTCATTATTGGTGCTCTCAATTTCAATCAATGTAGTGGAATCATTCAAGTCATCTCCTCCTTGTGACAATATTTCATTATTGGTGCTGTCCATTTCAATCAATCTAATGGAATCATACAAGTCATCTCCTCCTTGTGACAATATTTCATTATTGGTGCTCTCAATTTCAATCAATGTAGTGGAATCATTCAAGTCATCTCCTTGTGACAATATTTCATTCTTGGTGCTGTCCATTTCAATCAATCTAATGGAATCATACAAGTCATGTCCTCCTTGTGACAATATTTCATTATTGGTGCTCTCAATTTCAATCAATGTACTGGACAATTCAAAAGAAATTGCCACGGTCTCTTCATTGTGAGCCATTTTATTTTGAAATTGCTTGCTGTAAATTGCAGAAAAAAATAATCACTTTCATTTATCGTTTTTAGTAATACATAATATAAAACTAACTTTATCAAGTATTTAGTATAACAGAAGGACTGCAAATAAATAACAGAAAACATTTTTCAAATTATCTTCAAGTGTACAACATAGTTCCCCTTACAAATTAACAACTCACCTTTTTAAAAGTAGCAGAAGTGTTAGTACTGTGTAAATCAAACACCAGAAATTCACCACCAAAAATTCCTCACAAATGTACCTCAGACAGTAGTATCACAAAATGGCTGTGGTTTCCTCTCATTTGACATATATACATAACCAATTAACTTTCATCACACACAAATACAAAACCAAAGTAACATTTTAATTGGTTCTAAATTTCAACACTTTCAAATGTGTTTTCCCCATGCAATTTTCCATAGGACATTTACATACGTCTACAGCCTGAATGGCTGAACGGAATTACACCAAACTTGGCAAAATGGTACATCAAACCTAAGAGGTCAGGAAGGATCTACTATGCCCCCTTATGGTCATTTCCCCCTTCGCTTTGGCCTCCTCTTGTCTCTCAATCCTACCGAGAGACAAGATGGCGGCCGCTACGGACTGTTTGGAATGTTGACAGACGCCGGAGAACCAATCAGCTTCGCAAAGCTCCGTAACGCGAAAAGTACGCGAAGCGGAGCGCTGTTACAGATATATATCTTTTTTTGAACGTTAATTTCTCAAAATCCACTGGAGCACATATATTGAGACCTAGCAAAGGCACATCGGGCTACCAGTCCCTAATATTTTGCCAAGTTTCGTGCAAATCCATTCAGCCGTTCGATTATTATTATTTTGTTTTTTTTTTGCCCCGTGGGGCCCTTTTAAAACCTCCACATCAAACCTAGGGGGTCAGCGAGGATCTACTATGCCCCCTTATAGTTATTTCCCCCTTTGTTTTGACCTCCTCTTGTCTCTCGATCCTACCGAGAGACAAGATGGCGGCCGCTACGGACTTTTTGGAATGTTGACAGACGCCGGAGAACCAATCAGCTTCGCTTCACAAAGCTCCGTTGCGCGAAAAGTACGCGTCCTGGGACGCTGCCAGGTCCGCTGTTACCGATATATATCTTTTTTTAAACGTTAATTTCTCAAAATCCACTGGAGCACATATATTGAGACCTACAAAAGGCACATCGGGCTACCAGTCCCTACAATTTTGCCAAGTTTCGTGCAAATCCATTCAGCCGTTCGGGCTAAAAGTGAGGCCAACCGCCCTATGGAAAACTCAATGTTAAAAACACGTTTTGGGACCCCCCTTTTGTCTCGGCCCCCCCTTGACGAACCCCCCCCAAATTTTCAAGGGCTGCTCAGAAACAAAATGTGCAATTTTCCTGAAAATTTCAGCCAATTCCGTCCACAAACGCCAAAGTTATTAGACATAGAATTTTCAAAAATCCCATAGAGAAAAAATCCTAACTATATATACCTACTGGCGACCGCCAGTAGGTAATATATATATATATATATATATCTATATATTTATATATATATATATATATATATATATACAGAGACCTTTCTTTCTTGTGAACACTCCGATTTTGTGAGTTATTTTAGCTGTTCCAAGATGGCGCCCACAGTGGTGCATGAAGGGATAGTCCCTTATTGGTGTTTAGTTGTGTCATCACATGTTTACTTAACCGGAACTGCCTGTGTACGGTGAGAAACACCGAAGAAGGCTTACGCCGAAACGTTTGTTGTGCATATTAAACTCGCTGCGACTGTTCCCGCCTTAGTGCTGCTTCCTTTCTTTAACGGGGAGGAATTTGAGCGTTACATATGGCGGGGCCACGGCCCGCTAGCAGCACCCGCTCCAGAGTGCTCGGGATCTTTCTGTGGGAAACGGAGCGCTTTCCATTTCCGAGCACTGCCTCAACTGCGAAAAGGATAGACGAGAGGACCGCTGTTGGATTTCACGGCGAAAATCTCTCCGACCGCTGGTTGGGGACGAGTGCTTCGCACCTAGCCGGTGAGTCCTTTACCCCACTTTGTTTGCAACTGCAGGAGTGAACTGCATATCGCGGTAGAGCGTCTGGGCGGATGACAGTCATAGCGAAGCTCGTTTAAGCAAGAATACGAGCACACAGATTGGTAGAAGTACTTACCATCACCTGGCATCACTATGGATGTATTTTGCGAGGAAGAGCGTCGTGCTCTCGCTCAGGATATGTTCAAAAGACGTGATAGACCACTGGTAACGGCGGCTCAGCCCGCTGACACAGGAATGGGGAATAACAAATTGAATGAGACAATGCACAAACTGGAGAAATTACATGAGCGTGAAATACGGAAGTGGTGGGAGGCCACCAGCCTGAGCAGTTACATTGAGGTGGTGCGGGTGCCACGGGGACTCAGAGTTTATACAGTACCATCATATGAGCACCCAGATCCCCAACTGTTTACAGATTGGCACGAACAAACTCAAAATTATTGTGAAGGGATACTTAAACTATTGGTCAAATATGCGTGGAGCGATAGGGACAGGGCACTGGCTGAAATTAAGATCCTCGAAGAAGATATCGAGAAAGAAGAGGATACTGACAAAGTGAAAGAGCTCAAGGAGGCAATGAAAAAACGCCTAACTAGATATCAGCAGAAAATTATGACGCGCAAACAAGAAAAGTTTGAACGCGATGAGACTGACTATCGCCAGGGTCGTGTTCTTACATTCGCCCAAAAATATGACGCACCACGGAAGGCCATGAACCAGGGCATCCTGGTAACCCCCACCTCAAGTGCAGCTACCTCAGAATCGGAGGCCACAGCCGAGGAATCGGGTGATGAACAGCGGGACTGTGGTAATGAACGCAGAAGAGTGGCTGTTCCTTTTCACACCGAGTTCCAACTGATCCGACAGAACTGGCTGAGGGGGGGGAAACAAGCCCCCAAAGCAACAGGAAGAAGGAGAACCCGGAGATCAGGAGATCAGGAGGCGGCGGCAAAAGGAAGAGGGTGGGGAAGAGCAAAACCCCAGAATCGATCTTACCGCAACAACAAGAAGAAGTAAGGGGCAACCAACAGACTGAGGTAACGAATCTAACGGTAATTAACCTCACGGATCACCCCCTTACAGCTGAACAACATGAACTCTTAAGTCTAGGGCTCACCTTCTGTCCATACACCAACCTGGAATTCACGCAAAGGAAAATTGATCTCTTTAGGTTCACCAGGAGATTGAAACTACACAAACATTTCAAATTAAGACCGCATACCAAAGGATCTTCCAAGCATGGTATAAGACTCACAGCTACCGATGCTCTGACGGGCAATGATTTGTCCTGTATTGAAGCAATGGAAGCTATCAGAACTGAAACAGACACCATTGACGTCACTGGAATGGATATGGTGCAACGAGCAGCAATGAGGGGAATTGAACAAGAGCGAGATGAAAGTCACTTTAAAACTCGCTCTACATTTATTCCTCAGTCGCCATGGGATGCCATCGATGCTTTTTCAGAGGCTATAACGATGGAACTACTGAAACATCGGAAGGAAACCAGTAGGAATATGTATAACATCACGGAAGCACAGAAAAAAGCTTTACAAGAACTAATGAATAACAAGAAAATCATTATAAAGCCCTAGGATAAGGGGAGGAACGTTGTACTGATGTCTAGAGAGTACTATCGTGATGAGGCGATGAGGCAACTCTCCGATTTGAAATTCTATTCTATCACCACTAGGAGTGTTTATGAAGCTAGCATCAGACAATACGACGATCTAGTTCTTAAGTGGTACAACCTTTCTATGTTAGGGAAGGACGAGCATATTTATCTGCGCAGCAACAACCCCATGATACCAACTTTTTATCATTTGCCCAAGCTGCATAAAAACAATACAACACCACCAGGCCGACCCATTGTGGCCTCCACTGACGGATTAACTGAAAATATGTCTAAATTTTTGGACAATTATATCTTTCCACTTGTTTTGGAGCTAAAGTCTTATATCCAGGATACAAAAGACTTTTTGAGTAAAGTGTCTATGATGGAATGGAAAACAGACTATCTATTTCTGGTGATGGACATCACCAGTCTTTACACCATCATCGATCACACCCACGGACTGGCCGCTATCGAACACTATCTAGGCAGACGCCCTGCTCGTTTTGCACATCACAATATCATGTTAATCGAATTTGTGCAGTTCTGCCTCACTCACAACATTTTTCTGTTTGAGGATAGTTTCTATAGACAGATCTCTAGTACGGCGATGGGCACCTGCTTCGCCCCCAGCTATGCAAACTTATTCGTTGGCTGGTGGGAGGAGCGGGTGCCCAGGAGCTGGAAGGAAGGCCTTGAAAGTGGCAGGGTGGTACACTGGTACCGCTACATAGATGACTTGTTCATCGTGTGGCAAGGTACCAGGGACATGGCAGAGAAGTATATCCAATCTCTTAATGACAACATCTACAACATACACCTATCAGGTACAATTAGTGGGGTGGCAGCCAACTATTTGGATCTCAGGGTGTATGTTGAAAATGGCCATGTCCATACCTCGCTGTACCGTAAGGAGACAGCGGGGAACTCTATTCTGTTTGCTAAGAGTGGACACCCACCTAGACTCATCAATAGTATCCCCAACGGGGAACTATTGAGAATCAAGAGGAACAGTACTCAAGACCAGAAATTTGAGGCGGCTGCCTCTGATTCCATGGCTTGTTTCCGTCTAAGGGGGTATGACGAGACACTCCTACAAAACACTCTGAAAAAAGTCAAGAAGATCCCTAGGGAGGAACTGCTCAAAAAGAAAAACAAAGATTCCAACTATTTTACCAAAGATACATTTAGGATGATTACACCTTATTCCACAGGTGCCGAAAGACTCAAAGCAATGATGCGCAAGAATTGGCACATCTTGCTTACTGATGAAGTCATAAAAGATGACTTGCCACCGTGCCCGCTGGTGACCTTTAGCAAAGCTAGGTCCCTTGGCGATATGTTGGTACATAGTCATCTTGAGGCGCCTAGTATCCATTCCAACACTTTGAGGGAAATGAGCGGGTTCTTTCCATGCGGAAAGTGCAAAGCATGTGCCACAAGTCGTAGGGTACTTCAATACGACATTCCAGATGCGGGTAGAACGAACAAAATCCATAAATTCATCACGTGCAGTACCACCTATGCCGTGTATTGTTTAGTATGCCCATGTGGTCTCCGTTACATCGGGAGCATCATTAATCAGCTAAAATTGAGAATTTTAGAGCACCTTAGGGCAATCGACAGAGTAGACCCCTCATACCCAGTAGCCCGACATTTCGCGGAACATCACAATAGAGATCGAAATAAATCACGATTCTTTGGGCTAGACCATGTTCCATGTAACCCACGGGGGGGTGATAGACTTAGGAGATTACGACGCCTTGAATCAAGGTATATCATCGACCTGTCTACTAAATACCCAAAAGGTATGAATAGCGGGGAGGAAATGGCAGTACACCTTGGCAAATAATGGCTAATAATGAATTACTTCTTTATGGGAAACATCCTTTACAACAAAACTTTTACAATGCAGTGCTATTACAACGCAGGTTTTACAACGAAAACCATTACAACGCATTGCACTGGGGGGCGCTCTAGGATAGGGAATAGATTTAATTTACTATCCAACACCTTCCCTACTATCCACGGGGACTGGAGTTGGAATAGTAAATTTAACTATTCATTATCCAGCACCGCAAAGCGCTATGCGTTGTAACAGCATGCGTTGTAAAAACTGCGTTGTAACAGCATGCGTGGTAAAAGCATGCGTTGTAGTGTCATACATCCCTTCTTTATGTGTCTTTCATTAGACAACTCTGCTATGTCAGCCTGTCCATCTCCACCCCTGTCGACTGAGCCTTAGGTGATCTATCGTGAGATTGGGTATTACCAGCCACATAAACCTGTGTCTGTGATAGATACAATCACTGCTTTGCTAATCATAATGCTAATGCATATTTTTTTTGATAATGTTGTCAACAATGTTAGATATTAGGAAGGGATCTTCTCTAGTATCAGTGTAGCTCACCTGGTACACCGATTTTGTGTATTTTGTCAATGGACCTATATTAGTTTCCAGGTTACATTTTTGTTACTCTGGAAAACAGAATATGAATTATGGAATTTTCTTATATGTCATTCATTTGCTATTTATCTCTAGTGTTTCCTTTCATTCACAGTGTTGGTGGCACGCTAGCCTTCGTTTTACAATGGTTATATCATCAATTTATGAATTTAAGTGATACATTATGAATTCTCATTGAAAGGTTTGAAATTTTATAACTTGCCTAACATCTGCATAATGTTCCGAGTTCTATCTTTAATGTACATATGTGTCACATAATACTCACCCATATAGGGACATTTGCCGATCCACGGCTTTATCTTGCAGAGACCTTTCTTTCTTGTGAACACTCCGATTTTGTGAGTTATTTTACCTGTTCCAAGATGGCGCCCACAGGGGTGCAAGAAGGGATAGTCCCTTATTGGTGTTTAGTTGTGTCATCACATGTTTACTTAACCAGAACTGCCTGTGTACGGTGAGAAACACCGAAGAAGGCTTACACCGAAACGTTTGTTGTGCATATTAAACTCGCTGTGACTGTTCCCGCCTGAGTGCTACTTCCTTTCTTTAACAGGGAGGAATTTGAGCGTTATATATATATATATATATATATATATATATATATCCTCGCTCCTGTTGCACCAATGACGACGGGGCTCTAACGGTGGGTGCCGCAACACGGTTGGTGCACCGTGCAATATTCCAGCTCCAAGAACTTCTCTCCCGGCCAAGAAAGAAGAGGCAGCACTCGCGGGGTGAGTAACAGTGTTATCTTTATTCCTTACAGACGTGTTTCGGGTCAAGCCCTTTGTCAATGTGATAACAAAAAACGCTACTTGGAAGTCATTATTTATGTGAAGCGCAATTTCCGGTGGAAATAGTAGAAGGACTACCCACTCATAATCCGCGGGCAAACCAGATATTTTAGTAGTAAGATAGCAAAGGAATGTTCTACTCACTAGGCAATACTATATAAGGTGGGGTAAATTGCTGGAACATATACTACTAAAATGTGATAAACTGTTTTGATGATTACGAAATGTATACAAGTATAGGATTACGCTGTATATGTCCTAGCATTTGTTTTTACTCTACAGTAAGCATTGCTGCAATGTGGATATATCTGGTTTGCCGATTCACGGCACAATGAATTGATGGTATTTAATGATTTAAATGCGATTTTGCTAAATGAGCTATGGTACATTCCAATATGGCGCCCGCGGATTATGAGTGGGTAGTCCTTCTACTATTTCCACCGGAAATTGCGCTTCACATAAATAATGACTTCCAAGTAGCGCTTTTTTGTTATCACATTGACAAAGGGCTTGACCCGAAACGCGTCTGTAAGGAATAAAGATAACACTGTAACTCACCCCGCGAGTGCTGCCTCTTCTTTCTCGGCCGGGAGAGAAGTTCTTGGAGCTGGAATATATATATATATATATGTTCACACAACTTGGCTCGCACTCGTAGACCCCTGGCAATTCTTGTCTCTGTGCTGTACATATCGGCAGAGCCCCGCCGAAATGTATTCAACCACAACTCCCTTTCCGGAAAACAGTATGCACTCACAGGATCTTCATATATTCTCAGTTTCTTTTAATTTGACCCGCAGTATCCAGCACTGAAAAATCCTGATGCGTTTCACTACACACAGGTAACTTGCTCACGGTAGATATTTCGTAACATTCAAACCATCCTATAAGAAATAGTACACCAAACATGTGACTACCAACGTCACTTCCTATTTCATTGCTAAGGATTGTGGATGATGTAGTTATCAATTGATAAATGTATCTTCAATATTTACATTGTGGCGATATAATTGTAGCGCTATTTATTCATAGATCGTTATACATTCTAATTCCATAAGCCTTTATATCCAAGCAATTCTCGTTTAAACTGATTTATGCCAATATCCTAATATCCTACTGGGACTGATTTTTTTCCCCGTATTCATCCATTATTCAACACCAAACTTTATTGTTCTTTAGCTTTTATTTGAGTACGCTTATATGGGGCTATAGTATCTTTAATATTAAATCCTCCTTATCCCCTTGCATTTTTAACTGTGCAAATAGTATTTACATAACGAATCTGAGATTTTCATTTAAGGTACCTGTTGTGGTTAATGTTACTGTCCCTTTAATGGAACACCACCAGCCTTGTCTTCTTGACATCACTATGAGAATGTTATGTTTTCTACTAAGTGTCAGTTGCTGTAGACTGCTGTTGATGGTTGTACTAATAAAGCTCCTTCTACAAAGTATCCTGATTTTGAGCTTTTATCACTGGCGACGAGGGTCAAGGCTTGATTGGGGACAAGCGCCTACAACCATCAACTCCCCTACCTTTGGATTTCGTTTTGGACTTTGAACATTGAATTTTTTTCAAATTTTCGGTTTTTTTGGAACATTGGATCGTACTTTGGACATTGGATCTCTTCACATATTGGATTTGCTTTGGTCAAATTGGATTGATATTTATTTGTCATTTCATGGTCATCAATTTTTCCTCACCTGCACCTTTTTGGACACATTTTGGCTGACTATTGTAGACCTTCTTGATCTACACGACTTTAGAAATTGCGCTGGAAATTGTACTACCTTGCTTTGCTTTGGAAACTCATATAGGACATCGCACTCAAGTTTTCGATTTAAACAACAAGGTAGTAGAGAGGCACCAGCGCTCAGCAACTTGGCGCTTACCGTTGCACCTTGTTATCTTTCAAATCCACATTGAAGCATCGCGTGTGACGAGCTGCAGGTGCCATCGCGCGTGTCTGGAAGCACTTCACTGCTCGCTCTCCTGCTTGTAGAATTGTAGACTTTGACCTCGCGTCTTCTCGCGTGTGTCTGACAGCGCGAGTGTTTACCTCACGCTCCTACAACATCGTCACACAGCGTCATCACGCAAACGGCGGCCATCTTTATTACCATAGCAACGCCGATGCGCACGGCAGCGCATTTTACATAAAATTCAACTCGCTGATACACACAACAGCGCGTTTTCAACGACAGGTGCAGTATCGCATTCTACACAGATTAACAGCGCTGATACACACAGCAGTGTATTTTTAGACTACCACTTTAAAGGGAATAACAAATATATCGGAAGTAAGATATTTTTACAGTTTAGCAACGCTGATATTCACAGCAGTGTACTTTTGGACTAGCAGTTTAATGTGATTGACATTACATTGAAACGATTTTATTATTTAATAGTTGCATACGACAACCTGACATTCCCAGTAAACTATGTCTGACTTATTTTCATTACTAATATGCACTACAAAATATTTCTGGAAGTATTAAGTTTTACATGCTGATTATTCTCTACCTTAGTATTATATGCTGTAATTTATTACACTTAGTCTCACAAAGAATAATTTTAATTTATTATTTTCTTATCTAGTTACTCTTTATCTGTATCCTGGTCTATTCCAATAATGGCTACTACTTCTAGTATGTCACAGCCACCTCCTTTCCTTTCAGAAGAGGGTGAACCCATTCTCCCTTGGAAGAGATGGAGAAATTTATTTGATTCGTATTTAGTTGCCATTGGGGGAGAGAAATTTTCAGCGGTCAGAAAACAAGCTATTTTGTTACACAATTTGGGTGTGGAAGGCAGACATACATATGATAGTATGGACACCATACCTATAGGTGGGGCTGACGGTGAGCCTGCAGACATTTTCGAAATGTCTATGTCTATGTTAGAACAATATTTTGGTCCGAGGATAAATGTTGTACTCGAGCGACATAGATTTTTTACACGTGTTCAAGGGTCTCGTGAACGTGTTGGAACTTATGTCGCTGCATTGAAGACTCTATCTCGCACTTGCGATTTTGGTGACCTGTCCGAATCTCTTGTTAGAGATCAACTTGTTCGATGCACGAACAGTTCTAGAGTACAAGAAAAATTATTGTCTAAAAATCCTTCGCTGAAAGAGGCATTAGATATTGTAGAGGGCATGGAGAACACCTCCACTTGGGTCAAAGAGATAAGAAAGAATAAGGAAGATGAGAGTCAAACTGTTAACGATACTAAAAAGAAAATGTCAAATTCTGTACATATGCTAGAAGAAGATGAATATACTGAGTGTCATGAGGAAGTGGCTAAAGTTAGTGTTGGACCTAAGAGTAAACCTTCTCAAAAGAACTCTCCTTTCCAAAAAAACTCTTTTGAAACTCGTCCTGCTTCCTCCAGAGAGTCCACTATCTCCAAAGAACATGACTCTCGTCAACAACGTTCTTTCAACCATCAAAAAATGCGTTGTTTTAGATGCGGAAGCACTTTTCATTCGTCTAATTTTCCTCAATGCTTTGCTAAAGACAGCATTTGTAACAATTGTGGAATCAAAGGGCATTATGCTCGTGTGTGTAGGTCTGGAAAGAAAAAAGAAACAAATGACCATGTATCTGATGGTGTACATACTGTTGTTGTTTCCAGTGTCACTGAAGGTGCTGTTGACGTAGAACGCATTTATATGCCATTGTGTGATGTTGGTATAGGCAAGTTTGTATTCAAACTCATGGCTGACTCAGGATCTCCGTTTACATTAATTGGGAACAAAATTTGGGATGAGGTGGTTGGTTTAGGGAATGTAAAACTCCTACCTTCTGATATCTCTCCTTTGAGCTATAACAAATCAAGAATAGAGATACTAGGCTATACTGTTACTAACATTTCTTTCAGAGGTAGATGTATTTTTGGCAAGGTGTATGTTGCTGTCAGAGGTGACAATCTTCTTGGTTGGCGGCATCAGCATGACTTGGGGATAATCCTTAATCCTGGAGCTGAAGACCCAAATGACCAAGTTATGTTAAAAGAAGATTTTCTTGCAGCGTTCCTTCCTGTTTCTTCTTCTTCTCAGATAGATTTAGTGTCTGGAACTGAGAAGTATTTTACTGATTATCCCAAAGTTTTTGCTGACACCTTGGGGTGTTTGAAGGGTTTTGAACACAGAATAATCCTCAAAAAATCTGCCAAACCATGTGTGCACAAAGTGAGAAAAGTACCCAACATGATGCTTGAGCCACTTAAGAGTGAAATTGAAAGATTGTTGAATTTAAAGATCATCGAAGAAATCGAGTCCTCTGAATGGTTGAGTCCAGTGGTTCTGGCACCCAAGGATGGTGGGAAGTCAATTAGGATGTGTGTGGACTTGCGCGGACTGAATGAGTGGATTTGGGTAGATCGACAACCATTACCTAACATAGCTGAGAGCATTAGCATATTGAAGGGTGCGAAAGTATTTAGTGTACTCGATCTATCTTCAGCTTATCATCAAGTTGTTCTGCATAAAGATTGCAGGCACTTAACATCTTTTGTCACGCCATTGGGTGCCTACCAGTTTTTGCGAATGCCGTTTGGTTTAGCTTCGGCTGCTGCGTGTTTTCAAAGAGTGATGAAGATGGTTTTGGGTAGTCTATCTAATGTCATGTTCTTTCAGGACGATATATTGATATATGGGGTGGATGAGAGAGAACATGACAAAGTTTTGAGATCTGTTTTGAACAAGTTAGATGAAAGTGGTCTCACTGTAAAGAAAGAGAAATGTCGCATCGGTTTAAATTCGGTCATATATTTGGGACATGTTATATCTGGAAATGGAATTCAGCCAAAACTAGAGTTAGCTGAGAGTATTGTAGGAGCACCGACTCCTGTGGATAAAGACCAGGTTAAGTCATTTCTAGGCATGGCGGAATTTTATTCAAAATTCGTTAAAGACTTTGCCAGTCTGGTTGAGCCCATTAGGTCTCTTTTAAAGAAGGGTGCACATTTTTCATGGTCTGCTGACTGTGAAAAGGCTTTTGAATTGGTAAAAAGAGAGATTGGTAAGATGCCTACTTTGGGTCATTTTGACTCGAAGCTTAAGACTATTCTCACAACTGACGCCAGCCTTAAGGGTTTAGGTGCTGTACTCTCTCAGGTTGTAAATGGTGAAGAAGTGGTTGTTGCTTTCGCCTCTAGAGCCTTAAGAGAAGCTGAATTTAATTATTCTTGTATAGAAAGAGAAGCGTTGGCAGTATTTTGGTCTGTGTTGCATTTTAAGTTTTATTTGTGGGGGATTCCCTTTCTAGTAAAATCTGATCACCGTCCTCTAGTTCAAATTTTTTCATGTCATCAAAGTGATCATATGACACCTAGATTGAAAAGATGGAGTGAAGGGCTGCAGGAATTTAACTTTAAAGTACACTATATTCCTGGGACGAACAACAAACCTGCCGATTGTCTTTCTCGTCTTCCCATTGTAAGGGATGGTGTCACAGAAGGTGTTTGTATAAATTGGATCTTGGAACCTAGCATTTCCAAGGAGGAATGGTCACGCTGTGTAGCTAATGACGTTGGTTTTCAGTTACTCAAAGATGTAATCAGAGATGGATGGCCAAGCTATGACGTTCTTGAGGTTGTCTTGAAGCCTTTTTGGACAGTAAGAGATGATCTAACCTTCATTCAGGATAATTTGATGAGAGGTGACAGGGTGGTACCTCCAAGCGATTTGAGAGAGAGAGTCATCAATTTAGCTCATGAAGGGCATTTAGGCAGGAACCTTACGAAGGCTCGCATCAGAGAGAGGTACTGGTGGCCCAGTATGGATAGTATGGTGGAGTCAGTTGTCAAGGATTGTCATTTGTGTGCTGTCAATGACAAATCACGAACCACTACTCAATCTCCCCTGTCACCAATTGAAGTTCCTGTTGCCGTGTGGACTAAAGTGGGTCTGGACATTGCAGGTCCGTTTGAGCTCATGCCTGCACATGAGAGATTTGTTGTTTTACTTGTTGATTTTACATCCAAATGGGTTGTTTCCAAATGTATGAGTGTTGTAAATTCTAGAACAGTAATTGAATTTTTGAAAGAAGTTTTTATGTCAGAGGGCATTCCTAAATTCCTGCTCACTGACAATGGGGTGCAATTCACCTCCAGGGAGATGGATGATTTCTTGAAAAATCTTGGTGTCATTCATCAGAAAACAGCCCTATACTCTCCACAAGCTAATGGTCTCACGGAGAGAATGAATAGAGTTGTGAAGAGTTGTGCACAAAGAGCTTTGGAATCCAAAGTTTCTTTTAGCAGTGTCTTGAGGGAAACTTGGTGGGCACACCGCACGACTCCAAATGCTGTAATGCAAAGATCACCTTTCGAAGCTTTGAGGGGTAGGTTGGCATATTCAAAACTCAATCCTACCTGGCTTCCTGAGAAGGGTCGTGATGACACTGTTGAAAGTGAAGTGAGAAGGAGGGAGGCGTTGAGAAATTATCAGCAAAAGTATAAGCAACGCTATGACGTTAAGATGCATGTCAAACTTAGGAAGTGGAATGTTGGTGATTCTGTGCTGGTGAAAAAACCTAAGTGTGGTCTTAAAGGTACTTCAAACTTCACTGGGCCTTTCACCATTATTTCCATCAGGAAGAATGTTGTCACCTTAGACAATGGATGTACTTGGAATATGTCCAAATTGGCCAAGTGCGATGCTGCCAAGTTCCATTCCACCGGCAGTTTCAATTCTTCTTGCACTCCTAGTGTTTCTCCTTCTCCTAGTTTTCAAAGAACTGTATCCAGGAGGGCTTCACACCTTCCTCGCAGATTCGATGATTATATAATGTCTTAAGTATTGTTTACTTTAATTCCTTTTAAATTTATTGATTGGTTGGGGGATGTGTTGTGGTTAATGTTACTGTCCCTTTAATGGAACACCACCAGCCTTGTCTTCTTGACATCACTATGAGAATGTTATGTTTTCTACTAAGTGTCAGTTGCTGTAGACTGCTGTTGATGGTTGTACTAATAAAGCTCCTTCTACAAAGTATCCTGATTTTGAGCTTTTATTGACCTATTTTTTCTCGGAGCTCCGATTTTATTATGCCATACTCCTGGCTTACATGCAATTGCAAATAATTGCATTTGCTGCTCTCTTGGATTTGGTACATTCTTAAACTAAGCCCTCCAGTGGGCTAAACTCTGATATAGTAATGTCTGGATTCTTTAAGCCCATGCTTAAAGAATGAACTTTTTTTTTATAAATTGGTGTTGAGCCTGTTTGGGTTAAGACTATCCCATACATTAAGCCTAAATGATTTCAATTGCAAAATCATTTAGGCTCAATGTATGGGATAGTCTTAAAAAAATAGTCTTAATGTATGGGATAATCTTAAAATAAAATAAAAATTAAGAAAAGCATGGGGCTTAAAGAATCCGGACTAAACATTACTCCAGTATATATTATTACAATGTACTCCATTCCACTCTATGCCACTCCAATATTTAATTGTATGTCACTCCACTGTATGCTCCTCCACTTTCCACCGCTATAATGTATGGCACTCCACTCTATGGCACTTCATTCTACATTATTCGATAAGACCTCACTCCAATGTACGCCACTCCACTGTGTGCTATTACACTTTACCCTGCAACATTTTACGCCACTCCAGTCTACACCGCTCCATTATATGCCACTCTACTGTACGCTACTCAACTACACAGTGTTACACTCTATGCCACTCCACTGTATGCCACTCCACTATACACTGTTACACTATACACAACTCCACTCTACACTGTATGCAACACAACTCTACACCGCTTCAGTGTATGCTTCTTCAGTGAACTCCACCCCACTTATTTATTTATTTATATGAAAGGTTGTATATAGCGCTGGCTAGACCTGGGGGTATCAGAGTGCTTTACATGAGCAGAAACAGTTCAGGAAGAAAAAAAAATGTTGTTCAATAGCATTAAACTAAGACTAAGCAAGACTAAGACATATTACTTCACAAATGGGCAAACAGCTATTTACATGAGTAGAGGCAGTCAAGAAAGAACTATTTTACACGGTCAACAAGAACGCAGGTACAGCTCAATATTAAGTAAAGGGGTGAACGAACATTCTGGACAGGCCAGCGGGTATCAATCAATCAATCAATCAGAGCATTTGTAAAGCTCACTACTCACCTGTAAGGGTCTCAAGGCACTGGGGGGAGGGGGAGGGGGTGCTGCTACTGCTCGAATAGCCAGGTCTTGCGTAGCCTCCTGAAGGTTAGTAGGTCCTGGGTCTGCCGTAGGAGGATGGGGAGGGGGTGTTCCAGGTCTTGGCGGTGGGTTGGGAGAATGATCTGCCGCCCGTGGTCCTTCTTCGGATGCAGGGGACGGTGGCGAGGGTGAGGTCAGCAGAGCGGAGCTGGCGGTTCGGGGTGTAGAAGGTGAGTCGTCTTCCGAGGTATGCCGGTCCGGTGTTGTGGAGTGCCATGTGTGCGTGGGTGAGGAGCTTGAAGGTGATCCTCTTGTTGACTGGAAGCCAGTGCAGGTCTCTCAGGTGGGGTGTGATGTGGCTGTGGTGAGGGATGTCGAGGATCAAGCGTGCAGAGGTGTTCTGTATGCGTTGTAGTAGTTTCAAGAGTTTGGCCGAGGCTCCTGCGTAGAGGGCGTTACCGTAGTCCAAACTGTTGCTGATGAGGGATTGGGTGACCGTTCTTGTTTCGGTGGGGATCCACCTCTAGATCCTCCGGAGCATGCAGAGGATGTTGAAGCAGGAGGACAAGACGGCGTTGACCTGCTTGGTCATGGAGAGTGTTGAGTCAAGGATGAACCCTAGGATGCGTGCTTGGTGGGTGGGTGTTGGTACTGCTCCCAGTGCGGTCGGCCACCAGAAGTCGCCCACTGCCAAGGGTGGAGCCGAGGATGAGGACTTCCGTCTTGTGCGAGTTCAGCTTCAGACAGCTGTTCTCTATCCACTCGGAGACCGCTTTAATTCCTTCATGGAGGTTAGTTTTGGCGGAGAGGGGGTCCTTGGTGAGGTAGAGGATCAGCTGCATGTCGTCGGTGTAGGAGATGATGTTGAGGTTGTGCGGTCAGGCGACGTGAGCGAGTGGTGCCATGTAGATGTTGAACAATGTCGGGCTGAGGGATGAACCCTGGGGTACGCCGCAGATGATCTCGGCGGCTTCGGATAGGAATGGAGGAGGCAGATGCTCTGGGTTCTGCCGGAGAGGAAGCAGGTGGTCCATTCCAGTGACTTGTCTCGGATCCCTGCGTTGTGGAGGCGTGTGCTTAGGGTGCAGTGTCAGACAGTGTCAAAGGTGGCTGACAGGTCCAGGAGGATGAGGGCTGCGGTTTCGCCATTGTCCAGTAGGGCCCTGATGTCATCAAGTGGCAGCGATGAGGGAAGTTTCGGTGCTGTGGTTGCTGCGGAACCCGGACTGGGACGGGTCCAGGATTGTGTTCTCCTCGAGTTAGCGGGTCAGTTCTCTGTTGACGGTCTTCTCGATGACCTTCACCGGGAATGGGAGCAGGGAGATAGGTCAAAAGTTCTTGAGGTCCTTCGGATCAACCTTGGGTTTTTTGAGTAGGGCGTTGATTTCAGCACGCTTCCAGCTCTCCGGGAAGGTCGCAGTCTCAAAGGAGATGTTGATGGCCTTGCGGAGATGGGGTGCAATGGTGGCGCTGGCTTTATTGAAGATGTGGTGTGGGCATGGGTCTGACGGAGAGCTGGAGTGGATGGTGTTCATGATTTGATGGTTTCTTTGTCGTTTATGTTGGTCCAGGTGAGCAGGGGATCGGTGTGGATGGTGGCCGTGAGGTCGGAGGTCTCATGGGCTGTCGGGGCGGTCACGGTGTTGAACCTGTCATGGATGTCTGCGATCTTGCAATGGAAGAAGGTGGCAAGGGAGTCGCACAGATCTTGAAAAGGTGGGATGTCGTTGGTGTTGGAGCTGCGGTTGGAGAGTTCCTTCACAATGTTGACGAGCTCTTTGCTCTTGTGTGCGTTGTTCTCTAGGCGGTCTTTGAAGAAGGCCCTTTTGGTGGATCTGATGAGGTGATGGTGTCTGCGGATGATGTTCTTGTGGGCTGCGTAGCTGTCTGGTGTCTGTTCGCGGTGCCATTTCTTCTCTAGTTTTAGGCAGGTTGACTTGGAGGCCTGGAGGTCCGTGTTGAACCAGCTGGCTCTCTTGTTGGTGTGTCTGTTGGAGCGTTTCTTGATCGGGCAAGAGTGTTGGTGCAGTTGTTGATCCACTGTCTGAGGTTACGGGCGGCGATGTCCGGGTCGGTGGGGTCAGCACGTGGGCTTCTGGCATGGGTGGCGTTTAGCTGGTCTTCGGTGACTTTGTTCCAGCAGCGGCGGGGGATCTGCTGAGTGCAGTGGTGCATGGTGGGTTTCCGGAAGGTGAAGTGGATGCAGCGATGGTCGGTCCAGTGGAGCTCGGGGTGTGGCTGAAGGAGACGTGGGGGCTTACGAAGAAGATGGAGTTAAGTGTGTGGCTAGGTGTTGTGTCGAGCTGTCTGAGTCCGAGGTTGGCGAGGTTGTCCATCAGGGTGGTGGAGTTGGTGCCGTTGTTGTTCTCGAGGTGGAAGTTCAGGTCCCCGAGGAGGATGTAGTCTGTCAAAGCGAGGGCGTGCGTACTGACGAAGTCGGCGATGGAGGCGCTGAATTGTGGCTGTGGTCCGGGGGGTCTGTAGTCGAGGGTTCCTCTGAGGGTGGTGTTGGGGCCCATGTGGATCTGGAAGTGCAGGTGTTTGGCGATGCTGAGGGTGTTGTCGGTGCTGGTCAAGACTCTGAGAGAGTTCCTGTGGACAATGGCAATTCTTCCTCCTGTTCCGTTGGTGCGGTCCCTGCGGGTAATCATGTAGCCTTTGGGGATGGCTATGGCGATGTCGGGTGCCAAGGAGGGGTTCATCCAGGTCTCTGTCAGGAATGTGACGTCCGGGGAGGAAGATTCGAGTAGGTCCCAGAGTTTGACGGCGTGTCTGTGGGCGGAGCGGGTGTTGAGTATAATGCATCTGAGGTAGTTACGTCCTTTCTCGGTGGGTGGATTTGCGGCTCAGATGCTGGTGAAGCTGCAGTTCTGGCAGGAGAAGGGTCCTTGGGTCCACTTCGGGTGGCCCGAAAGCAGGTGTGTGATCGTCCGGTGTTGAGTGCGTGGAGGGTGCTGGCATCATAGCGGTGACGGGCCTTGGGTCGTTCGTGGGGGCCAGGGGTTCTGGTGCTGGGCGCGGACCGATGCAGACGGGTGCAGACGGGCTTACCTTAGGCGCGCCTTAAGGGGAGGTGGGAGGGAGGAGCAGCTGGGAGGCGGGAGCGGGGCGGCGAATGGGTGAGCAGGGGGCCTGGGCCGCAGGGGACGTAGCGGCAGGAATGGTGAAGCAGGGATACAGAAGGCAAAAGGGGGGCACAGAGAAAAGAGGGAAAATGAGGGAAACAAGGAACAAAAAAATTACACGGGCAGAAAACAAAACAAGACAAAAGCAGTGAGCAAATTAAGGCAGTACCGGACTACCGAGGCGGAGGGGCCTCGAACCTCCGGCAGCAGCGGTGACAGCCAGCAGAGGCAGACAGAAGCACTGGTTGAGCTGTGCAGGGGAGCGACCTGCCTGAGGACAGGGTCTCCTCACTGCGCAGCGGCCGCCATATAAGGAGAGGTGGGAGGGAGGAGCAGCTGGGAGGCGGGAGCGGGGCGGCGAATGGGCGAGCAAGGGGGCGGGCTGCAGGGGACACAGCGGTGGGAACAGCAAAGCAGGGATACAGAAGGCAAAAGGGGGGCACAGAGAAAAGGGGGGAAAAGAGCGAAACAAGGAACAAAAAAATTACACAGGCAGAAAACAAAATAAGACAAAAGCAGTGAGCAAATTACCGGACTACCGATGCGGAGGGGCCTCAAACCTGCGGCAGCGGCGGTGACAGGCAGCAGAGGCAGACAGAAGCATTGGTGGAGCTGTGCGGCGAGGGGGAGTGACCTGCCTGAGGACAGGGTATTCATTATTTAGATTAGTATAGATCGGTGGGAACAAATTGAGGGAGAGAAGTTATTATTGATGGAGAGGGATTATTAGGAGGAACTGGAAGGTAAGGGTAGCAGATGGGGGGGAGAAGGGAGGTAGGGAGAGAGTAAACAGGATGATATATAATAAGGGGGGAGAAGAGATGAGAGCCAGGATGAAAGTAAAGGAGTAATCAGAGCGGGGGAAACAGAAGGTAGGATCAGAGGCGAGGTTATGGACCCAAATATTTGATGAGAAGGTGATGTTTGAGGTATTTTTTAAAGCTGAGGTAGGAGGGGTTATAGCACAGGTCCAGATGTTCGGGCGTTCCCGGAGATAAAGCGAGATTGTGTGAATTTCTTTTTGAACGGGTGGGGTAAGGAGGAGTGCATTAGTGCTTCTCATTGCTCGGGAGCAGCCCGCTTTCTTGAGTTTTTTTGTAAGGTACAACGGGGTTTGTTGGTGAAGAGCTTTATGCATAATGCATGCAGTCATGTAGGAGGATCTTCCTTCAACGGGTAGCCAATTGAGGGCTTTGAGGGCTGGGGAGATGTGGCCAAAACGTTTACAGTCAGTGATTAGTCTGGCCGCTAGGTTGAGCACAGATCTAAGAGGGGCTAGGTGTACATTGTGGGTTCCAGTGAGGATAGCGTTACCATAGTCAATTTCCAAGAGGACTCGAGATTGGACAACCCATTTGAAGTCGTCAGATGGTATGAAGGGCTTGACTTTCCTGAGATGCCGTAGAATGATGAGAGCTTCTTTAGCTGAGTTTTTTATGTGGTCATTGAGAGAAAGGTTTTTGTCAATAGTGAAACCAAGTGATTTAACCGAGGTGGATAAGGAAAGCGAACAATTGAGGGCATTAATGTCCGAGATCCAGGCTTGGAGGGATGGGGACCAGGCCATTAAGGCCAAAGCGAGGTTTGAGCGAGTTGAGTAAGGAGGAATGGTGAACTGTATCAAAGGCAGCAAAGAGGTAAAGGAGAAAAAGTGGGCAGAATGGATGTCATCCACTATGTTTAGCATGGCGGTTTCAGTGCTGCAGTCTTTTCTGAACCTGGATTGTAAGGAGTCAAGTAAGTTGAAATTGCCAATGTTTTTATCCAATTGGAGCAGAGCACATTTATCAAGGGCTTTTGAAAGAAGTAGGAGGTTAGAGATAGGGCGGAGAGTGTTACGGTCGTTAGGGTCAGCAGTGAGGTTTTTAGGAATGGGAGTGATTTTTTCGAGTTGGAGGGAGTCTGGTACACATCCCGTGGCAAGGGAGGTGTTAATGATAGTAGTTCAGTAAGGGGTAATGATGTGGTTAAGATCTTGGACAAGGTTAGAAGGGAGAGGGTCTTTGGTGTGTGAGGTCAGCTTTAGTTTGACAATGATGTTAAAGACTTCAAGCTCAGTCACGGGGTGGAAATTATACCAGGAGACATTGTTTTTCAGCTGTAAGTTTGAAAGGCTGGCTTCAGGAGCAGTTGTAACGGGTTGGTAAGTGGAGGTACGGGCGGAGTCAATAAGGGAGGTAAGTCTATGTCAACATCAACAGCAAATTGGGGCAGGGCGGAACCTGAGTTAGATGGAAGTTTTGACTTATTTTGGCGATGTTATCCGAGAGGAAGTTAGCAATTTCCTCACATTTCACTGTTGAGGCCATCAGCACTGGGGGGTGGGTGGGGGGGGGGGGGGTTGGGGGGTGGGTGGGGGGGGGGGGTTGGGGGGTGGGGTGGGGGGGTGGGGTTGGGGGGGTGCTTTGTTTTCTAACAATGTTAAACAGTTCTCTGGGCTTATTTTTGGGACAATCAAGTTGTGCTTGAAAGAAGGTGGCCTTTTCATTGAAAATGTGTTTCTTGTAAATTGATCTGGCGGAGCTGAGGAGGGTGAGATGGGAGGGAGAAGGGTGTTGTCTCCATGTTCTTTCAGTCAGTCTAAGTGAGCGTCTTCGGATCTGAATTGAACCAAGATTTTGAAGGAATTTTTATTATATTTTTTATTTTAGGACGGGATATTTGTCCAAGACATCCTTAACGGTGTTATAGAAATGTTCAGTGAGCTCATTGGCATTGTGGGAGAGAGGGGTGAGAAGAAGTTGCGCTTGGAGTTTAGACTCAAGTTCACCAGGGGATTTGTTTAAGATTTCTGGTCCATTTCATTGTTTTTATATTTTTTGTAGGGGGAAGTAGGGCACGTGATGCAATCTTAAACAGAATGAGGTGATGGTCAGACCAGTCAATGGGGATAATGTTGGAAGGGGAAGCCAAGTCATTATTGGAAATGATGGCATTGAGAGTGGCCCCTTTGGTATGTGTTGGATTATGACATAGTTGTTTAAGGTCGTTTATCTCTAGAAGGTTTATGAGGCGCATGACTGGGGGATCCTCAACGTTATTCCAGTGGATGTTAAAATCACCTAAAAAGAGATTTTTCGAGTCGGAAAGTGAGGATTGTGTAAGAAGGTCGGATAATTCCTCGACGAAGAGAAGAGGTTCACCCGGAGGGTGGTAGATGTTATGTAGTCGAATCGGGGAAGAGCTCTGCTCTATGAGTTCGGTGCCAAGGTATTCAAAGGTTAAGTAGTCTGTGTTCTTTAAAAGGGTAAGTTGAAGTTAATTTTTTTTTATTATAGCTAGTCCACCCCCTTTTCTGTCAGGTCTGCCCTTCCTAATGATAGAGTAATCTCGGGGGGGGGGGGGTGAGTAAGTGAAGGACAGCCGTCGAGTGGTCATTGAGCCAGGTTTCCATAAGGAAGGCGATGTCAATAGCTTCGCTGAGGATGGTTTCTGATATTTCTGTCGCATGTCGGACAGCCGATCAGCAGTTCACAAGCATGCATGAGAAGGGATTCGGATTATCTTCGGAGGGATTGCAGGAGTGGATGGTGGTAAATTGAGCTGGGGTCTGGGGGAGATGGGTGTGGAAGGGATTCTGTTAGTTCCCACAATCACTGGTATGCTGGCGTAGGGGAGGGGATGATCAGTAGTCAAAGGTTGAGGGTAGGTGGGAGTTGCATTGGTCAATATGGTCGGAAGTGGAGAGGTAGCTCACAGAACGGAGAGGCCTATGCGTTTGGATGCATAGGGGTGTAGTTCTCCATCAGTTATATTGGGAGATGTTTTAGAAGCAAGAACATAAGGAATCCGTGTGATTAAGGAAGGTCCTGGAGTTAAGGGCATTATAATCCTCTCTAAGTTGTGTAAGTTCAATCATCAGGGTAGAAAGATTATGTTCAATGTTAGTTAGTGTCTGAGCCATAAGATTGAGGGGGAACTCAGTTGCAAAGGATGGGGGGGTGATGAAGTGGTTTCCATATTGACCGGGGAATAAAGTTTGATGTGTGGAGAGGGGGAGAGGCCAGGAGGAGGAGTCAGAGGAGTGTTCCGGCTGCTGTACGTGGAGAAGGACGGGTCAGTCATAGAGTCAGGGAATGTGTAAGGAGTGATAAGAGGGAGTGAGGGATGTAGGGATAAGCCACTTTGGGTTGAGGGGGGTAGGATGCAGTTTAGAGAGGGAGAGATTGGTGGAGGGGGTACAGTAGGAAATTCCAGGTGTGGGGGCAGGGAAGTAGGAGAGAGGTCAGAAATAGCGAGTGGGGCTGGAGGTGATCGGTCATTAGAGAGAGTGTGAGTTTGCATGACTGTGTGTGCAGTTGAGATGTAGAGGAGAGGGAGGGTCAGAGCCGGGGCGGTGGGAGACAACATATGGGCATCAGCAGTTGTGTTGAAGAAGGGTTTAGAACTAGTTTGGAGAGTTGGTTGGATAAAGTGCTGCATTTGTGCTCACAGATTTTGTGGTGATAATCAGAGGCTTGAATGAGGATATTACCAGTTTTGAATATGGAAATGTCAGTTTCACTGAGAAAAGCTGGGGATGGGATAGTAGACCATTTGAATTCATAAGGAATTTTGTTTGATATGGTGACTGCAAGGTGGAGAAGGAAAATGTTTTTCCATTTGGAGGGGCGTTTGGAGTAGAAAATGTAGTTTGTTATTATATGAGGTAGGTGTCAACTAATAATGTTTCAGGGTGACAAATCAATAATTTACGTTTAGAAATGTTCTTGGCTGTTTTAGAAAGATTGGAAGGGTATAAGATGTTCCATGATTCGGGGCCATGTCTGGAGAGAACAGGGTCTGGAGGAGTGAGGAGGGGATTGGGGGGGCATGTTAGGTCCTAAGATGAAGACTAGGGGAAAGAAAAAGAGCGGGAGAGATGTAAAGAAAAAGAAGAGGAGTGAACACATGGTGGGAAAATAGCAAGAGAGTGAGGGGGGTAAGTGTTAGGGGGGAAGAGAGGTGATTTTATGTATGCCACTCTCCTGTTCGCTACTCCGGTATATGCTATTTCACTCTACCCCATTCCACTGTATGCCACTCCACTCTACGCCACTCTTTTCTATGCTTTTCTAGTGGACGCCACTCCAGAGTATGCATTTACACTCCACCCCATTCCAGTGTACGCCATTCCAGTCTACACCAGTTCATTTTATGCCACTGCACTGTATGATACTCCACGCTATTGCACATTACGCCACTGTACACTTTACTCCACTGTACACTACTATACTAGATGTTATTACACGCTACGCCACTTCACTATAAGCTCCTCCAGTCTATGCTACTTCACTCTACACTATTCCCCTTTAAGCCTCTCCACTCTATGCTAGTCCACTCTAAGCCACTCCAGTACTCTACTGAATATAACGTGAGTCTACTACTCTCTATACCACTCTTCTAGACTCTAAACCACTCTATTTCTTAACACTATACTGTCCAAGTTTGCACTCGATCTATGCCCATACACTCTATGGTACAGCATTCTACTCCACTCTACGACAGTTTCCAACACTGTACAACAAAACACTCCACTCTACTGTAGGAGACACCACTCCAATTTATATGTTTCCTCAACTCTACACTGCACCACTTCAATGTACGCCACCCCACTCTACTTAAATCCACTGTGCCCTACTCCACTTTACGCTATTCAACTGTATGCCACTCCACTTTACGACTATCCACTCTAGTCCACCACAATGTACACCACTCCACTCTACTCCGCTCCATTGTATGACTCTCTCCTCCACTCTATATAAGTCCACTTAATAAATGTCTGCAACATTTCATGGCAACCCTATGGTCCACTCTATGCTCATACACTCCAGTGTATAATACTCTATCCCACTATAGGACACTTTTCTATTCAACGCAGCAATCCATGCTACTGTATAGGACCCCACCTCAATTTATAACAGTTTACTACCTATGCTACGCCAGTATTCTCCAATCCATGCCACTCTACTCTATGACATAACAATCACCCTATCATACTTTACTCCACAGTACTGTACACCACTCCACTCGACTCTACTCCATTGCAGAAGACTTTTTCTCACTATATGCTATTATACATCAATTTTCTCTACAGAGCACAACTGTTTCACCCACTTCTGTACTCTATGCAACTCCACTGTACAAAACTCTACTACACTATTTTCCACTTTCCGACACTTTACTTCTATGTATAACCTTTCACTCCTTTGTACAACACTGAATTATACTGTATGCCACTGTACACCACTCTGCAAGACTCTAGTCCACTTTACAACATTGTACGCAACTCCATTGCTCCCCTCTTTACTCCATTCTACTCTTACCCAGTACTTAGCTATACTCCACTACACCACTATATGCCACTCAGTTCCATTGTAGTCTATAACATTGTATGCCAATCCACTGTATCACACTCTACAACTAGGTACTGTACACCACTCCACTCTACAAAAGTCAACTAGACTATATGGCTCTGCATACCACTTTAATGTTGTGTACATCACTGTCCAGTGCTGTACGACACCCCATTGTACTCTAATGTACTCCAATTTATGACACTTTACTCAACTGTATGCTATGCCACTCCATCCTAGTGCACTCCACGCCACTATAGTCTAGGACATGCCACTTGTCTTTCTGACACTTTACTCCACTCTACACTACCCCACTCGAGTGTATTCTACTTTACTATGCTCCACTCTGCTCCATTTTATCACACGATACACTACTCTACTTTGCTCACCTCTATGCCACTCCACTGTCCAACACTCTACTCCACTGGATGCAGTTCTACTCTATAGCACTGTACTACACTCTATGCCTGTCCACTCTATGCCATTGTTCTACCCTGTATGACAATTGATGACAAGCCATCAACTTCTCTCTATGATAAGCCACTCCACTCTATGACATGGCATTCCACTCTACGACACTCTCCTCCACTGTACTCTACAACAATCCACTTGGCGTTCATCCTTTCTATGAAACTATTTCACCCTACTCCACTTTACTCTCCTGTGTGACAAGTCTACGACATCCTACTCTACTGTTCGACACAACATTCCACTGTAGAACTTGCTGTGCTAGTCTATGATGCTTGGTGTGTGGTTTTTCAATAGTAAAAAAATTGAAACTGTGACATCGTACAAATACCTGGGCATTTATATGGATTCCAAGGACTCTTTCTGAAAACAGAAAGAAGTGGTCAAAGCAAAAGCATTGTCTCTTGAAGCAGCATCAATGAAATTCTCGAGACAGCTACTTGGCCCTAGCTTATCCCCCCTCCTGACAGTCATGAAGGCAAAGGTTGCAAATTATCTAACCTACGGTCAAGAAATTATGTTGGAAGCAATTCTTTAATGCTGAAGAAAATAACAACTAGAATTTTTAAACGAGCCTGGCTCCTGCCGAAATCAGCATCACCGGCTCAGATCAGGCACAAGTTTGGCCTTTTGAACCATGAGGGTGTCAGAGCAAGTGCTTTCATCAAGTTGTGTCATAGATTCCTCAACTCAAGGGAAGGAAGCCTGGAGGCCATGTTGTGGCAAGAAATATTAGCCGGCCAATCCAGTCAAAAACACCAATGTTACCTTGAACACTCCGTGCGACTGCTTGACGTCGTGGATTACTGGGGTACTAATCCGCCCCAGCAGGCATTAAAACTGTCTATTAAAAGAAGTGACATGAAAGTAGGAACCCAATTTTCTGGGTTCAGAGACCTAGCTTGAGTTATGGTCACTGATCAACTTTGGTCAGTAAAAACCGATAAGAAAGAAAAATTTCTTTCTGGAGTCCCCTCACTCACCGGGGTTTCCCCATGGTGACATGCTTCATCATTGGGATCCCAGTTCTCTACGAAAAGGGGCGTGCTACAACTTGCGAACTACATAGGAGCACTTGGTTGTGAAGGACTATGTGTGGTGCAAGTGAAATTGTGGTCGAGTGGGTGTGAGTGAATTAAAAATACCGTGCTAGTGGGCCTCAACAATTTTATTTTGCTCCTAGGTTGGTATTTTAAAATGGGGTGTGACACTGTATAATAACCAATATTAAGGATTATATCAGTGTTCGGTCGACATGTTTCAAGCTACCCCTAGCTTTTCTTCAGGACCATACAGGGACCAGCCCTATATATGCCACTCCTATAAGCCCCTAATTGGGGTATTAGTATATGTTAAATTAACTAAACAACATGTAACGCTGTTAAATCTAAAACATGCGTATCATACATACGTTTGTACTGTTTTGCTGTTTCTGTAAAGATAATGACACATAGTTAGTGGCGAAAATCCCCTTCGAAAAGAGAATGGGGGTTACACATTTTACCTTCATGCCGCACCTCAGAGTATATGGTGTTTGGTTTGCCCCATATTGGTGCGTGCAGGCTTTCAGGTCCAGTGCGTGATTCATAAGATATAAAAAAAAGGTGATTGTGAATTCACACATATAAACAACACAGGACTTAATGTGACTAAGGACGGTTGACACACAAAACATAGATATCGTTATGAGAAAACTGCATATTTACATGTTTTTGTGCCTATTAGCACTTCATGGTCTCTGGTAGGGGGCAGGATCACCTATGGAAACTCTGCTGCCGTTTGAGAAATCAAGATGGGAACATGGATTAACCCATGTCTATTATGCCCTCATCGAAAATGCTGCGGTTGAGTGAGAAGGTGGGGATCTTCACGCCGTTAAAGAAAGAAATGTACTTACTTCCTTATCAGTGAAACCGCATCAGATTACCTAATCGTTACCCCTCCGGACCGCATCTTAAAGCAGGGTCGGCGGGCGATGTTTTAACTGCTGGTATTTCCGGGTCCGCAACACAGGCGCTAGACCGTGTGTCGTCCGCGGCCATCTTGGGAGTATGTGATCGGCGTGTATAATAAAGTTGTTGAGAACACAATATCGCGTTGTTCAACTCATTGGCTTACAATTATTATCCAAACACTTTCCGACCTCTAAACATAATCTGAGCACAGTTGGCAATGAAATGGCATTTACATGCGTTTAATGACGCGAGTGGTTATTTAATTATTTAATATTCGTAAATTTTAAGGAGATTGAAATTTTGATGTCTGATATGGGCAGGCAGTAAAATCCACCTCCAGATGATTAATACAGGGTTTTTTTTTGGCGCGTGACGCGGTTTATAAGGACAAAGGCAACATGGCCAGTACTTATTGTAAAAGAATGTTATGTCATGTAAAAACAGTCGCATGTTTACATGAGATCCATGTAAAGCCCTGTCTATTCGTTATTAAGGGTGGATGGAGAAGGTTATAGGGTGAATCAGTTATACCACAACAGTAGAGGTTAGTTGCTGAATACACCCCAAGGGATGTCGTAGTTGAGCCCCTGTGTGTCAGTACGTAGTTTGAAAACCCATCTTTGTTCTCATTCATGCAGTACCCTCTTGAGGTTTTCTTTGTTTTTGAGGCATTCCAAAACTACCCACGTGAGGTCATTGGGTGTATGATTTTTCTCAATGAAATGGTTCGTCATGCGAGTGGTAGCACGTTTGCAGTGGATGTTACTCCTGTGTTCCACTATGCGGGTACTGACCTTTCTAGTGGTCATACCCACATAGTGTAGGTTGCAAACACAAGTGATCAAGTAGACCACCCCACATGTATTGCAATTTGAAAAATTGCGTAACTCCCATTTGGTGTTGTTGTTGAAAAGGACAGATTTTGTAATGGAGGTCAAATGGCACACACTGCAATTGTTGCAAGGATAGTGCCCGGTTGGCAGTGGGCGCAGCCTTTGAGTGGAATTGGTCGGTGGTGGTCGGGTATGTACTAGGTAATCTCTGAGGTTTTTTCCCCGGCGATGACTTAACATGGGCATCGGTATGTTTAATCCGCCGCTATTGATCATTGGCCAATGTTTCTTTACTATTTTTGTTACATTGTCAGATACTTGGTTGAAAGTCGTGATGCAAATGGGTCTTTTGTTTTCCGTTGGATTTCTCATTTTGGGTTCCAGCAAAGCGTCCCTGTTATTATTGCTTGCTCTCTTTTTTGCATCTTTCACCAGTGTTTTTGGGTATTTCCTGATTTATAATTTCTTACTTAGGTCTTCTGCTTGTGCAAGGTAATCATGCTTGTTTGTACAGTTCCTTCTCAACCGTAAGAATTGACCAAACGGGAGGTTTTGTTTCAGATGTCGCGGATGGAAGCTGTCATAAGTCAGTAGACAGTTCCGGGCAGTTTCCTTGAAATGTGTTGTTATGGTCAGTGTACCCGCGTCTGCCCAGATGTTCAAATCTAAGAACACCAGATGGGATCTGCTCATAGTATTGGTGAATTTTAGAAAT
The DNA here is from genome assembly GCF_964261635.1 of Lissotriton helveticus. NCBI lineage: Eukaryota > Metazoa > Chordata > Amphibia > Caudata > Salamandridae > Lissotriton > Lissotriton helveticus. Next base: position 1,925,239,901 of record NC_136057.1, read on the forward strand.
CTATCCTGCTCATTGAGCCAGTAGAAGAAATATTCAGCTTCCTCTTCATTCCCATGCCAGATCAGGAGAACATCATCTATATAGTGCTTCCATAGTATTATATGGTGCCTATATGGGTTGTTGTTGGTCAGGATTTTCTTCTTCTCTAAATGGTGGACATACAATCCAGCTATGCTCGGCGCAAAAATGCTGCCCATGCTGGTCCCGTGTTGTTGCCGGTATAGTGTCTCCTCAAAATGGAAGAAATTTTCTGTGAGAGCCAGGTGGCAACACTCCATCACCACATGTCTAGGAGTGTGATACTTCCAGTCTTCTTTGAAAAGAACTTCCTCAAGTATTTCCAGAGTTTCCTTATGTGGGAGGCTTGTGTATAGACTCTCCACATCCAGGCTGATGAGAATGCTGGATGTGCGGTCATAGCTTTGTTCCTTCAATAGGCAGAGAACATCTTTAGTGTCTTTAAGGTAGGTGTCAGTCCCTTGTACCAGTGGTCTTAAAAATGCATCCGCATATTTCGATAGGGGTTCCAAAATTGACCCAATCCCCGAGACTATAGGTCTCCCTGGTGGATTGTCTAGTCGCTTATGAATTTTGGGAATCATGTAGAAATAGGGGATTGTTGGTTTGTTATTCACCAGGAAATCTGCTTCCTTTTTGCTTATCCAATCATTGGCAAGAGATTCCTCAATAAGGTATGCTATAGATACCCTCAGACGTTCTGTTGGGTCTTCCTTTATGATGGTGTCATTTCTGGTGTCTGCAAGGAGGCGAAAGCATTCCTGCCTGTAGTCTGTGGTGTTTTGCAGGACAATCGCCCCACCCTTGTCGGCTGGCTTGATTGTGATGGTGTCATTTCTGGATAGTTCCTGTATTGCTACCAGTTCAACCTTGCTCGTGTTTTGAAAAACTTTCACTGTGCGAGGATCCAGATCTTTCACCTCCTTGATAATGGCCTTCTCAAAGGCCAATAGTTCAACTGGTAGATTACCTGACGGGGGTACAAAGGTAGATTTCTTCCTTAGTCCTGTGTCACTTCTGGTTTGTTCAGTGGGTTCTTTGTCTTGGAAAAAAACCTGAAGTTTTAGTTTCCTTAGGAATTCCTTCAGCTCACAACAGAGTTTAAATGTATCTGTGTGAAGGGTTGGTACAAACCCAAGACCTTTGTTAAGTACTTGTGTCTGTATTTCAGATAGATTGATAGAGGACAAATTTACCACTAGGTCTAATTGCTGCTCGTTGTTGGTTCTGGGGGACCCTTGCTGCGTGTGTGGCGTACTGCTGTCACTAGTGGTTCGGCCCATTGTAAGTGTTGGCCGGTTTTGTTTTTCGCCCGTTGTGTGGATCTGCCCCCGCCTAAAAAAGGCCGGCCTTGGTTTCCTTGGTTGTTGCCCCAATTTTGAAAGTTCTGTTGCTGGTCTTTCCATCGGGACAGGGCACAATGGTCTAACTGAAAACACGCCTGGTCCATAATCGCAGTGCTCCAACCTAGATCAGAGGCCCCCTATCTTTCAAGCACTTATGCAGCCTTGTTCAAAATGAAGGCATGTAAAAATAGCTCTAATGTGCTAACTTACAAGATTCCAGGCATGAGGGGAGTAAAAACAATCAATAAATTTTTAACTTATAACACCCCCTACTGTGTGTACTGCCTAGTATGTCCGTGTACTCAAAACTACGTAGGCAGTACTATACATCCTACGAAACGCAGAATTCTGGAACATGCAAGGGCCATCGAGAACAGGGATCCCTCGTATCCAGTAGCGAGACACTTTTCCCAGTTTCATAATAGTGACCGTGATCTCTTGAGATTTTTCTGTATTGACCATATTCCAAGCAGTGAACGCGATGGAAACTGCGAGTTGAGGCTATGTAGGCTTGAGTCTAGGTATATAGTCGAGCTAAGGACTGTAATCATTTCCTTTTTAGTCCGAGCAAAGCTTGTTTTTGTGCCATTGCCCTCTTCCCATGCTCACTCCTCCATTGTGCTGCGGCATAATTATTGAGCCTTTCTCATGCTAGTCTGGAACAATTAGCACCCACACCCTGTATTGTATTTATTACTCAATTGTGTTTATTATACAAATGTTCCATGTAATGTACTTGAAAGAGCTATAATGCAGTGCTATGCTGTATCGTTTTACACCATTTAACAATGGCGGTGACTGTTCTTTGACACGGAGTCCTTGGTTAATGTTCCTGACCATAAGCCTATATACGCACAATACTAACATCTGGAAATTAATTTGTCTACCAAGCCGGCAAACTTGAACTTCTGAATAAACATCTATACTCTACGCCTACATTATATGCATACGCATCTCGTTTCTTGCTGAACTCTGGCACAGTAATGTATAACAATGCTCGGCACTCAGAGATGTAATGTTAGGTCTGTGGTAGCAATCACAGAATAATGAGGCAGCGATTTGGACTGCACAGCACTTCATTATTTTCCCTTTAGTCACAATGGTCGGCTGAATAGGATTTACACATCCTAATATTTTCCTTACTTAAACATAGCTACTTACACACCTTATTATGGTTGTTTTAGCACACTTTAATTAGTGTTCACTGGATTCCTGTTTTATTAAGTGTCCTCATTCACACTTTTTATCAGTCTCTGTGAGCAGTGGTATAACATTCAGCTTGTTCAAATAACATTCACATGCATACTCCTTTTGTTCATTTAACATCCGGTGTATGTGCTTTCAAACGCTTTCTAATAACCCTCGTAATCATCTAATACACAATCTTGGTAGCATTAACAACAATGATCACTCCACTTCAAACAAAAATAAACATTATCATTTGCATAGCCAATAGGTCTCACTTTTGGAGCCTTATAAGTATTTAGTTATGCAGCACAATATCCTTGTTGCAACAACATCAACTATTGTATGGCTAAACACTTATAAGGTCCCAAAGGCGAGACCTATTGGCTATGCCAATGCTTGTTTCTAAAGTCCCCGTGTGGGCCACATCCTGGGGCATGGTAAAAATGAAGGAGGAGGTGGCTTGGGCCCGCTCCTCGGGCTATTGAAAGCCCGGGGGACCGCCACCTCCCCAAGCCAGTGATTTAAATATATGCGGGGGAGCCTTGCGGATCCCCCGCTTCCCCAGGGACCACCACCTTAATGGGGCACAAATACTATACTATACCACTGCCCCAGGGACCACCACCACCCTGGAGCACTAACTTAATTATATGTGGGGAGCCTTGCAGCTCCCCTGCTGCCCCGGGAGCCGCCCTCTCCCTGGGGCATTGTTCCAAACAAATGCAGGGGGAGCGTTTGGCTACCCCAGGGACCGCTACCTCCCCGGGGCCGCCACCTCCCCGGGGCACATACATGAATTTTTTTAAAACAACGTGGGGAGACCCTAAGTCTTTGCCCACCGCCTGGGGCCCGCCACCTCCCCAGAGCTCAAATAATAATGCTCCCGCCACGCCATAGCACACAGTGTGCAGTTTGCTTCCACTTGCTCAAAGCAGAGCATACTTTGCTTTTGCACACAGGGAGGTGCATGCCTGCAGGAGGCTGGAAGCCGGCAGGGACGGAGGAGGCCTTCAGGCTCCACCGCGGTACACAACAAAGTGGCCTGGCCCCATGGAATGGGGTCCCCAGGGCCTAAACAGGCCCCCTTCCCTTTAAAGAAAAAAAGAAAGAAAAGAAAAGTCCTGGCCCCAGTGGATGGGGTCCCCTGGGTAATGTCCAACCAGGAGGGAGGCCACGCTGCCCCATCTAGGCCTGGGCGGTGAACTTCGCTCCGTTTTCCGAGTTTGCAGAGTTTTCTGCACTCCGCAGAGCTCGCGGAGTGCAGAAAACTCTGCTTTGCGATGTGCTGCGGAGTTTTTCCCCGCTGCCGCTCTGGTAGAATTTCTACCCGAGCGGTAGAAATACCAGCACAAACTGCAGTTCGCATTGCACTCCATCACCCGCGGAACTTTGCAGAGTTTTTTTGTAACTTCGCGGAGTTTGCTTAGCAAAACTCTGTGAACTACGCCCAAGGTTACCCCATCTCCATTTCTTAAAAGACTGGCCCCAGCAATGGGTCCAGGGAAGGGGGGCTACACAGTCCACGTCCCTAAAATAAAATAATAAAGAAAAACACTGGCAAGTTGCCAGAAGCCACGCCCCCTTCATCACCACTCTGCAAACGCACCTACTGGTGCAGTTGTGGTTCGCGGAAAAAGTCTCCTTGGGTGCTGAGGGTCTTTGGGGCCAGCAAGCCCTCTTGTTAACTCCAGTAATTCCCAGACAGAGGGATTGCTGAGAGGTTATCAGAAGCCACACTGCCTTTCTCCACCACTCTGCAAACATGCCTCCTGGTGCGCTTCTGGTTGGGGAATGAATACTACTTACTCCTGAGGACCTCAAAACTAAAGTGGACTACTTCCCTCAACTAGTAGTGCACCAGAAGGCACATTTGCAGAGTGGTGGAGAAAGGGGGTGAGTCCTCTGACAACCTCTCAGCAGTCCAGCTGTGTGGGTCTTACTGGAGGTGACAGGAGAGATAGCTGGCCCTTATCCCCAAACTAGTAGTGCACTGGGTTGGCCTAGAGAGCTCTGGGCACTGAATGAGGGTTTCTGCCATCATGGTAGTGGGCAGAATGGTGAATCCTAGGATAGTCAGATGTCACACCTCCCAGGAAGTTGTCCTCAGGAGGAAGCGAACCCAGTAGCCCATTGGCTACTGACCACGTCTACCTTCTACCCTATGGGCACATTCTGAGCATAAATAGGGCACCTCTGACACCCAGAACTCAGTACTCAACTACACTGGAAGAAGAACTAAAGAAGGACTGCCTGGCTGCACAGTGAAGCCGGCAATGCGAGGCTGCACCAATGTGAACTGCTTCTGCTAAACCTGGTACGTTGCAAAGAAAAAGAAATGTACCTGCTGTGTCTGCTCAAGGAGGTGAGCAGCCATCACAACGCGGGCATTACCACGCGCTGCCATTACGACGCTGCTTTTACAACACAAGTCGTTTCAACGACTTGCGCTGGAGGGCGCTGTTGGAAAAGGAATAGTTTAATTTTCTATTCCAACACCTTCCCTACTGTAACGTGGGCTGGAGTTGGAATAGGAAATTAAACTATTCCACTATCCAGCGCTTACAGCGCAAGTCGTTGTAACGACTTGCGTTGTAAACACAGCGTTCTAATGGCACGCGGGGTAAAAGCCCACGTTGTAATGTCATACAACCCTCAAGGAGAAGTCGTCTCCAGAGCCCAGCCAAAGCCAAGAGACTCCAAAGGTCAGTTGGCTGACCACCTGTTCACAGCACAGGGCCACATCAGCTGAAAAGCCTGCTGGTTCAAGTTGGTAGCCCAGAATCTTCAGACCTCTGCCAACCGCTGCTGTGCAAGGCCAGGGACCAGTACCCAGCACACATATGTGCACCCAAGTTTGTTGAGCCCGGAAGAGTTGTCATAGAAGGCTTGGTAGCCCAGAAGATGGGTTATCCCCCAGGTTAGGAATTGGCTGTTACTGTGATACCAGGCGACTGGTAGCCCAGTGGTGACTGGATTTCTGCCAGCACCGAGAGTACTTTAAGGGACGTAGATCCTGTTACCAGCACTGCCTTACCCCCTCCATGAATGGAAGAGTAGCCACAGGAAGTCCCCATTGACCACATTGCTTGCACATCGTCCTTGAGCATCTTCAGCATCCTTCATCCCTTGCACCAGGACCACTGCCATAGGAAACCACTGCAATAGATAGGAAGTGCCTTGAACTGACTGAACATCTGCTGAGGTCGCTGTTTCTCCTGACTGGCTCCCTGCTGGAGTTAGTTGCCTAAAGTGAATCTAAGTGACCAACTTGGCTAATTTGTGGTGAAAAAGTTTCTAAGTGTCAAATTTGTTGAATTTGTCAAAGCTTGTTCCTGGCTGAGTGAAATGCTTTGATTTAGTGTACCTTATTAATTCTATATCTCAGGAAGCCTCCAGTAGATCTTTTTGATTGTGATGTCTAAAAGTACATAAAAATACAGTTTACTTTCATAAATTGGTGTTGGATTTCTTGAGTGTCTTCTCAATTTTTTCTTCCATTGTTTTGGTGCTGTTTAAATGTTAAACAGTTCTTCCTTTGTGTAAGCCTTGCTGCTGAGAGTCACGTCTACCTAGGGTTGAGCTGAAGGTTTGACAACCTGAATCTGCTGGTCGTAAAGGGGTTGGTAAGTGAATCACATGGCACAGTTGTACAACCACACCATATAATACATTTCCTCACAGGTGTCTACCAAAATAGCCATCCGATGGATTCAAATCATATTGGAATAATTTTTACTCCCCAAATTGAGTCTATAGAGTGTGTTTACATATGTAAAATCCCCAGATTCATCCTTGAAGTGTGTACACATGGAGAAAATGAGCATGAGTGAGCTGAAAACTATATAATTCATTTAAATACAAATTAAATTATCTATATCAATTCAAATTATCTACATTTCAAGAATCTACAAAATAATGGTGGAAAAAACAAAGTTCTATTCCAATGGTTAATCCCAAGTGGATAAATGAATTTCTATATAAAACTGTTTCTGCTGATTTTGCAAGGTATTTCCACTTTACACTCATTATTAAAAAATCTATTTTAAAAGAGGTCCATATTCTGATCATTCATAATAGACTATGTAAACCCTAGTGGGTGTACTATTCAACACATAAATGCATATAGGCACTTACCAGAATACAGTACACATTTTTCAATTCACATTTATCTTCAATCGTATTTTCAAACTTCAATACGTATCCAGTACTTGTAAGACCGAAACAAAAGTGACCATTTCAAAAGCAGTGCAAAATGTAAATAAATCACAAAGGTAGTTAATTATACTGTATAAAAATTATCAGATCATATGTTCCGCGTCAGTATTTAAGACATTTGGCTCTTTTGTGTCTAACTCTAAGATATACCGGCTCACGAGTCTCCTTAATGATTTTCCCGATCGCCTCCCCCTCTTACTGTTGGGGTTATCATCAATGATGCTGTATTCTAGCAATACCCACTTGTGTTTATGTAGCTGCCAGAAATTTCGAGCTACTGAGTATGTGTCATTCTGTTATCAAAGCTCTAAGATGGTGTAGTATCCTTTTGTGTTCAGGTAATTTGGTGCTTTCAATGCACTTTTGTTTGGCAAGGGCAAGTTAGCGTATATACCACAAAATCATTTTCACACCCAGAATGTTTTCTAATAGGTTTAACATTATTCGTTGTGGGGTTCTCTAGTTCCTTGATGTTCCTGCCATGTTTACAAACCTTACACTTGGAGCAGTTGTACAACTTGCACTCCTTCGTAAGCCAACAGCTACTTTCCTCTGTTCTTAGGTCGCTCTGTAACAACCTAGCTTTCATAGATGGAGGCTACCTAAAGTTCATTAGAGATTTATTATTCAGTTGGTTACCTAACTCTGTTTCAGATTTTAATATTAGCCAATGTTTTTGCAATATGTGGCTTATTGACTCGTGTTCTGTGCTATAAGTGGTATTGAATCTCAGGGAATCTCCATAAGCAGTTGCTTCTTTTTTCCTTTGGGTCCTAGAAGTTCCAAACAATAAATCTCCTTGTTTCTTATTTTTAACTCTCTCAACAGCTTCACTTAATGTGTCCGCCCTGAATTCAAGATTTCTGAATCTCCTAGTGTGCCCGACCTGGATGCCATGTAGATGGCCTCCGTGCTACTATTTCATTTAGTTCTATAAGCTCTCCATATGTTATATTCTCTTTCACAGGAATTGGGTGGGAATGCCTAGCGTTGTGCAAAACATTCCAGCTATTGTAAACAAACACAATTGATTGTATTTGGGGTATATACATTTTGTATTTAGGGCATACAAATGAATTCCGTGTCAATTTCTTAATTCAATGACTATTTCTGTGTACACTACGGGGTCGATTCCGAAAAAAACGCTCCGAATAGCCGTTCGGAGCGTTTTTCCCATACGAATCGTACCCTGCAACGTCCCCCGTACATACGACGAAGTATGATTCGTACTAGGAGCTGTATTCCGTACGAGTCGTACAGAGACCGTACGACTCTAATCTCCGTACGATTCTCCCTCGGAACCCGCTGAACACGACATCTGTACGTTTCGCGGCTGGTTTTTACGACCCAGTAAGTACGATACGTGTCGGGGACGCACCGTACAACCCTTTTTCTACGGGAGCTGAAAACAGCCGTAAAAGCAGAGTTCGCGCCGAAACAGGTACGGAACGGCCCCCCCTGGTACATTGCGTACCCCCCATGATCGCAGGGGTACGGTGCAGGGGTACGCACTGTACCCCATGTATGATGGGTGTGCGCACCGTACCCCATGTACGATGGGTACACCCATCGTACATGGGGTACGATGGGTACACCCATCGTACATGGGGTACGGTGCTTACACCCATCGTACATGGGGTACGGTGCGTACACCCATCGTACATGGGGTACGGTGCGTACACCCCATGATCGCAGTGGTGTGCACCGTACCCCTGCGATCATGGGGGGTACGGACCGTACGGTGTGTATGTGTTTGTGTGCTTTTCCGTACGACTCGCCTTTACCTGACGTGAACCATACGAATCACGTCCTCATACCCCGGTCCGGATCGTACTCGTCGGGTCGTACAGCATGTGTACGAGTCGTACAGCATGTGTACTAGTCGTACGGTTCACGGTTTCAGCCTTGCAATACGTACGGATCGCGACGATTCGCATGGATTCACGGAATACAGATCGTACTTCGCGACTCGGACGGACGGGTAGGATTTGTACGGAGAGGGCTCCGGATACAAATCGTACGGATGTTTTTTTTTCCCGAATCGGAATCGACCCCCAGATGATCTCAATTCTGAGACTTTACTAGTGTGATCTTTGTTTCTTTTGTTTTGGGTAACTAGTGTTGTAATGTAAAAAGTGCTCTAAATATGGAACTCTTTATCATGACCAAGGCTATTAGTTTACCCCAAATGAGTTGAACTTTCTGACAGAGAAAAAAATAAAGCACTTTCGTAGAGTGTGCAGTCGCCTTTTCTTTAATTGAGTGGAGAGGAATGAGCAGTTATATATTTGTATGAGTGTGCGTGTGTGTATATTTATTTATTCATACACAGAAAAAAGCAAAGGTTAAAATAACATTACAGTTGGGTGAAAATTTCTGTGACAGTGTAACGTTTCAAACTTATAAAACCTCTGAAATTCACCAGTTATGTGTACTAAAGCAGCTGTAACTTGTGCCCAAATGTAACTATAGCTCAAGCCCCCTTCATGCACAGTTTTCTAATCAATAATTTTATTGCAAATGCTGCAGTGATGTTATCAATGATGTCATAGATCATGTCATGAGATATGTGGGGTAATTAGCAGTGCATGACAATGGCTTGATATATAGTTACCTTATGGCACGAGTTAAAGCTACTTGAGAAAACTATAACTGGGGAATTTCAGTGGTTGTATACGTTTAAAACATTACATTGTCACAAACGTTTTCACCTAAGTATAATGTTACTTTAACCTTTAGTTTTTATTCCAGTGAATTTTTAAGTTTTTTTTTTTTAACCTAAAGTAATATTACCATACGTAAAGCGAACCCACACACAGCGAAGTGCTTTAGCTGTGCGTGGCAGGGATTGAGCACAGGGCCTGCATCCAACCCATAGCGTGAAGTTGGCTATAGGGCCTGCAATCAACTCATTGCCCCCCCCCGCCCCAAGGGCCCTGACTCAACCCAGGAGTTTTTTCATGAATAGCACAAACTAGCGGCGAAATGTAAAAACCAAAAACATTTGTAGCATTTTTTTAAATGTGTTCTCACTGTGTTTAGATTACAGGGGGGAATGTTACCTGGCAGACTTTGACAAGAGCCTGCGATTTGAAGACTGCGCCGAAAATGTTAAGCGAGAGCTAGTCAAAGGTGACATGAAGGTACACCCTAAGGCTTCTTGTCTTTCTAAGTTTCTCCACAAAATGGTGTATGTGCTTTAAACAGTACCTGGTTTCTTGGTAATTAGTAACATCCACGCTTCTTCTGTTCTGGATCTCCCTGTCCTTCTATCTTGCAAAATTGTGTTTCTAATGCCAGATAGCAAAGCAGATGATGGTGTCTGCTCGACTCTTGCAATGTGTTTTTCTCTGATGATAATCGTGTTTACCCTGTGCTCCCAAAGGTAGGACAGATAACTCAGAGATGCAATAAACAAAGGAAGCACAACCCAGAGGTGTAATCACAACAGTGGCACACACTTTTTAAGGATACTTTTTAAGGTTTATAAAGCTTGTTCAGCTTAGCAGTTTGTGCAATAGAGTAAAGCATCAACTTAGAATTGTGTGGAAAATGTAATTGTTTCACAGCCTTGTTCTCTTTTCAGCATTTACGCACTATACATGAATAAAATACTAGATGTCTCATCATGCATAGGAGAATCTGTGTGTGGGCCCCAACAACCTCTTTCCTCTGTTGCAGTTTTACTTTTGAGCAATGAAGAAATGCAGTTGTAGGTTTGTTTTATTTTTCCTATAAAATTTACTGCTAGGTTAACCTGTCCTATGTGTGGTGGGATCTGGAAGCTAACACCGGCTGATGGTGAAGCACCTGCTGTGAGATCTGAAGTAGAGACCTTTACATAGACAGCCTGAGGGGGCCCTATCAGAGAAGAGCCATGGACCTGAAAATTGCATTGCATGTGGTAACATTTCTGGAACAGAAAAGTAAAATACACCTCTCCCCTGGTGATCCAGTGGAAGGGCAGGGAAATAAATTTCACAGTCAACAATAATTTCACACCGGGCCCATAAGCATATTCTTGTTTTCTTGGCTATTCCGCTCGGGGTCAATTTTTATTTCTTTGATCCTGATTAGTCAATACCTAACTAATCAACACTCTTCCTTTGGTCAATGGACCATTAGTTGAGTATTTGATGGTAATATTAACAATTATAACTAGTTTAATTTATAGCCATTCATAAAATAATCACAGACTCCAGGTAAGATTCAATGGATTTTTTTTATCTAATCACTCATTCAAAAATTAACGCTCATTTATACAGATTCACAGTAAAAACGACATCAAATTTCATGGGAGAGAAAACCTCATTTATCAAATACATTCAATTCATAGATCTATTCAACAATTCATTGCATTAGGAGTGGATAGTTGGAGAGACAAAATACATAATATTGATAACAAGAGAGAGAGAGAGGGAAAAATAATTACAGGCACTATGTGAGGTGGGAACTCCTGGTCCCCCAATTAATATGTAAAAAACAATAGAGGAGTAACCCCTCGTGGTTAGAGAGAAATATCTCTCTAACAATGAGCCCAAATGCTCTGGTCAGCACATTTTGCCCCAACCTGTTGCTGGATAATGCATATCCTTATAGAAGACCCCTCACTCACCAACCTAGTTGGTGACATGCTTCATCATCGGGGTCCCACCCCATAGGCCAAGTGCCTATAGGGTGTGCTGCGACACCTGATTACAGTGGAGCTGGTTTTGTTTTTTATGTGTTCAAGACTATCAAAACTGTGTTTAAAAAGGGCCAACACTACTCACTTCAAGTATTTTATTCTTGAGTGCTTGAACCCTTGTTAAAATTAAAGTGTGGCACCTTTGCCTAATTAGGTAGGCTTTGGTGTCAAAAGTAGTATTTAAAATATATAAAAATAGCCAAAGTGTGCTATGTGAATGTGAATGTACAAAACTATTGTTTAAGAAGGTCTACATGTTTCAACCCATACATGGATTCCAGGGTTTTCGTCAGGACCGTGGTGATTTGAACTGGGTGGTCCGCCCACGCTAAGGAGCGTCCTGCCCTAGTTCAAGAAAGAGACCATAAATAGTGGTCTCGTGAAAAAAGGTGCGTTTTTCTTTTTTGAAAAAACGCTTAGAAGCGGAACTATCGCTTCATGGGCACCAGCGTTACCAAGATGACAGGATTCCGTCTCTTGTCGCTTCTGATCGTCAGACCGAAAAACCTACTTGGTTCTTGCTCGGCAAGGGTTCAAGCACTCAAGAATAAAATACTTGAAGTGAGTAGTGTTGGCCCTTTTTAAACATTATTAAAATGTAACCAACATGTTTGTCTAACTAATTTCCCATTTATTCTGACATTTTGGGTATCCTAGTGATGCTTGCTTATGTGTTTATTAACCTTAATACACTTGCCACTAAAATGGCCTCTGCTTGGCGGGGTTTTCTTCTGCGCATGCGTTGGTCACAATCACGTGACGTGACGTACTCGCAGTTCTGGTGGGAATCTTTGCGCTTGCGCACTCGACTTAAGACGGCCGCTTTGTGTTCTCACATGCTGAAGCTTGCACTGCCGCTTTCTGCATTTCTGTTCGTCTTGCACTAATCTTAATGCTATAGTTAGTATAAAGTAAGGGGAGTCATATAGGGATTCCTGGTATACAGTGTATTCATTTATTTCTATGTTCTAAATAGTTTTTTCTTTACTTTTCATGTATCGTAACCCTTGGGCCTGGGAGGGATTCAAAACCCCATCTTAGAAGTCCCCACTGCGCATGTCATCCTGGCAGAGGGAAGAAAACCTTGTACCAGTGGAAATCAGCCAGGTGGCAGCCACAGTCAAGATGCTCATGAGAAATGACCTGCGACCCAGCAGGACGAAGCTGAACTGTACTACAATTGACACAATTGTATATAATCTTTGTAGTCTCCATTGTATTTTGTAAAATATGTCATGGAAACCCCAAATTCAATAGGCGGTCCCAAAAGAAGCAAATTGTGACTTGTAGAAGCTTATCCTGGTTGGTGTGTTGACCTGTCCTACTTGAGGACCAATCGAAATTGGGGATTCTTACACTTGCAACATTTGGGGGGTGGTACACTGACCCGAAAACAGTATAACTAGCCTAGGTTTAGCTAGAGAATTTGTCCGACTTGTCCAAATAGCTGACCTGTCACTGACCCAACGCACTCAATAGGTGACTGATACAGAGAGCTGCGGAGCACTCTGTCCGTAATTTCCACAGACCCAAGCGGGGGTTTTAAAAACCTTAAGTGCTGGCGGAGCACTTTGCTGGAGAATTCGATAACCCAATCGGGGTTCTGACTGATAGCTGCAGAGAGGGTGTAGCGCAGGCGTTGCTACCGAACTGCGGGTGCTGGTCCTTTCCTTGATGGTCTGTCCTGATCCTAATCTGGTTTACCTGTCCTATCCTGGGGTGTCCATTCTGCACCTGCTGGCCTACTGGCGACTGTCCTTCCTTGGGGTTTCTCCTGTCCTTAACTGACCCGTGGCCATGGTTGGTCTTCACACCGTTCTAGGTAAATATAGGGCTGGGAAATCTATTCTGCATCCTTCATTCTTTTTCTTGCTTTAATAAAGACGTACTCTTGCATATTGATTTTCCATGCTTTCTTTGCACCGACAAATGAAAAGGTCATACATTATAGTTGTTATACTAGCATGTTCCAATTTTTCCCTATCCTTTATGTACGTTCCTGCATACAGCTTATGAAATATAGATGTTCCTTTTTCTTTACCTACCTTTAGCTAAATGAAGTGACTGCATCTGAAATATTAGCGTGTTCCACTTTTACCCTTCCTATAGTTACATGTTATTTTTCGAGTCTCCATAGACTGACTAAATTCTCATATGGTGTCCACTTTAGAAGGGGTATATTCTAGCATGTTCCTTATTTTTCCCGTCCTTTAGTCACTCCACGTCTAGCCTAAATTCCTGAAATTCATACTAGCATGTTCCTTGTTTTTACCTTCCTTTAGAATTATAAATGGTTAGCCTGATGTATTTCCTATATGGATACGTGCTCTTTATAATTTTAGTTATTGACAGTTTATTGGCTGTAAACCTTATGTTTAATGAAACTGACGAATTTCAGATAAAGGTTTTTAAAACTTCCAGAGTTTGTGGTTATTATATGAGTGCAAATAGAGTAAATAGAGTATTTTGGTGTCTGCCTTTCTTTTACAGCTAGCTGCCTGATCCATTGTGGTCATTAGGTACCCGTAGCAGTGGAATGGTAAGTCGGGTACATTAGAAAATACAGTAGGAAGGAACAGGGTTACTGATAGTAGAGTGTAAGGTTACCCGATCAATAAATATGGTAAATTGAATTTTTATGGGCCCAATACGTATACGGTAAAATTATAGTCGGGTGACCTGCGCGCTCTATCAGTAATTTTTCTGGTAGCAGATGTATGGTTAGGGACTAGTTAAAGTTAGGTAGGACTAGTTAGGATAGGTAGGTAGGTTATTTGCTGCTAATTGTGAAAATAATATTTTTCTGTTAAGATCGATCGAATGTACAATTGATGTCTTATTGCTGTGAAAATTATGAAATGTTTGAAATTGTTTTTTTTGCTGCTATATTGACATATGTACTAATCCACTTGTTAGTGATTGTTATATATTTGTTTGGAATCCCCGGGGAAAGAATAGCGGGTGGTGAGGAGAATCCATCGCGCAGTGAGGTCAGTGGCTCGAGGAAAATTGGTGCAGGATAGGCAGAACTGGAAGCACTAATTAGGGTTTCTGTATAAATGTATGAATGAATGGTAGCAAAGAGTTCGCTGACAAAACTTCTATTGTGAGATAACCTAGTAAGGGTCACACGGAAGGAGTAGCAGGTTCGTCTAAGCTTGATTGGTAGCAAAAGAGTTCACTAGTGAAACTTTTGGCTTAGTATATATCCCAAAGTGGATGAGTCGAAGGAGTAGCAGGTTCACTAATGCTTGCGTGAAGAGTAGGCAGAAGGGATCTACTCGTACTACTTGAAAAGTAAATAAAGAAGTTTACTTGCAGTGAAACAAATCTTTTTCTTTCTAGACACTCGAGTACAGTGGCGAATGTGTTTTCGTTGTAAATTTAACTAAGCACTTGCACTTTAAAAGGTAGAATTCAAAGTGTTTCTTACCTTGTGAAGAAGGGAGTCAGTTGCGGAGCTGCGCTGATGTCACTCAGTGCCGCGCTGGTATTGGTCGAGACAGCGGGTGTGTAGCTGAGGCGGAATTGTAAGGGAGGGGTGAGCACAGGAGCATGAGAACTCGTTTACGAGAAACGCCGCTCACCCATTGGTTGAATTATTTTGAAATCGCGCAATTGATTGGTTTGAGAAAAATTGAAAGACGTGTTAACATTGGAAGAAAATAGTAAACAGAAGAACGCATTCGCGTACGATCTAGGGTTGCAAAGTATATGTGGTATCCAGAATTTTTACCTGATCCGAAATACTTAGGGTTCGCTAAAGAACAGATGCTAAAAGGCAAACCTTAAAATATGTACGGAAGCAAGAGAAAAATGACTTTAGTAGACAAAGTTAAAAATTATTTCAAGAAGGATAAGCCCATCAAAACTAGAGAAGGAATAGTTATTCCACCATCAAATACTCCTGCATCATTCATGTTATTTGACAAAGGGTATCACACATGTGTATGGTTGGAAAATTGGGTGGAATATACTCAAAATGACGGAATTTTGGCATTTCCATTAGATGGTACTTTTAATAGCCGGATTCTTTTCAATTTGAGAACCCGAATGAATGATTTACATCCCAGACCCAGACTAACGCAATATGAGGCCTTAGAAGAATGGGAGATAGAGGCTTTTGAACGAGATAGACCTAGAATTGACAAAGGAATAAGTAAATGGTACCCAAAAATGCATGGAGAAGCCAACGAGATAAAAATGAAGCAGTGGAGACAGAACATGATAACAGAAGGACTGTACCCTGTAATTGCCCTAGAAGCCCCAATGGGAGAGAATAGGACAGAGAAATCGAAACATTTGATGACCAGTGGGGATTCAGATGATGATTATTTGGAGGAATTGTTAATGAAGAATCCACCTCCTTATAATGAGGGATCCAGATCCTCAAGTGTAGGGGATACTTGCCTAAGACCCCCTTACCAGGAGGGATCAAGACCAGTAAGTGTAAGGGACGGCTGTCAAATACCTCCTTATCAGGAGGAGCCGAGACCTTTAAGCACAGGGAATCCATTTCTGAAACCTAATTATGGTGAAGGACCAAGTATGACGCATCCACCTGCCCCGACTTATGCCCCAACCCTGACTCCGCGAATAGTACATGAAACAAGCCAGGAAAGAGTACTGCAGGAGAGAGAGCGAGAGGCTATAGCTAAACAGAGAACAGAATTAATTCAGAAAATTTCCCAACTAAATACAAGTCCTGAAGCCTTGACAATCCCAGTAACTATTGGACCAGTTGTTCCTTTGTACGGGGATAAGCAGAATAACCCAAAACCTCCAATTATTACTCCAGCTGTAGTGCAGCCGAGAAAAGAGCCCCTAATGGTAGATGACCAGGCAAGTGAATGCGAATCTGTGATTTCCTTGATGGATTTACCGATAAGGGAACCAGAAACGGGGTTCACGGAGGAAGAACACTCCTTTCAATTCAGGAGAAGTGCAGATTGAGTCAGCTTCTGATACTAGAAGTGCCACCGTAGTGACTCCTGAAGAAATCGAGAGATGGAGTCGAGAATTAGAGAAACCAAATCCTCAGTCGAAACCATTAGATATTTACAAATTAAGAATAGAATTGGAAGAATTGATGGCTGGAAATGTGGGGTTAGACAGACTAAATACTTTTTCCGAGGAAGAATTGCTGTTTATCTGCAAGAGTATCACCCGTAATACCAGAGTGTTTCATGAGAAATTAATGGACACTGCGGCTAGTATGGGAGTAGATATTGGTAAATCTAAAGTGTTGCAAAAACCCTACAGAGCAGAGTTTTCAGACAAAGATTTGGAAAACATGAATGTGTCGGGGAAAAAGGTACAGATCAGAGAATTGTTGAACCTGTTGCAAAAATGGGGAGAATTAGAAAAGTGAAAAGCCAGATGGGCTAAGAAAAAGGAGGAGATTAGATCAAAACAGATGGCTTCCGAGTATGTCTTAAAAGAAGCAGACAAGGCAGAAAAATTATATCCTATGCGAGAAGTGCCAGGTGGAAAATATGTGCATGTTCCATGGTCCTGACAGGATATTGTGTCATTTACTAATGATTTCCCAAAATTAAGAGAAAAACCTGTAGATTGGTACAGACAGGTAGAGAGATTTGTGAAGGTTCAGAAATGTCTCTGGAAAGATTTGGATGGTTTCTTTGATATTGTAGTCCCCGTAGATTTGTGGACGGAATGCAAAATTGCTATTGATTGGCCTAGTGAGGAATTCCCGTGGGACCCTAACACAGGAGCTCCTTCACCCGAGGTAATGAAAAAGTACAACCAGGTAATGTTGCATCTCAAGGGAAAAGTGCCTGCAAAGGAAACTGATTGGACCCGAATAGATAGAACTACCCAGAATAGAGATGAAACTGTGCATTCCTATTATGAACGACTGTTACAGGTGTTCAAAACGTACAGTGGTCTAGACAACATCGAGATGAAGGACATGACCCACTTTATTTATAGATTTGTGCTAGGGTTGAGACCTGAGATTTCACAATGGATCAAAGACAATAAAATCTGTTGGCAGTCCAAACCAATTGATGAGGTCCTGAAGTATGTCAAATATTGTGAGGATGAGATGGCTGACAAACGAAAGGCATTGAAGGAAAAGGTCATGTGGGCACAGGTAAAACTGGCAGAACAACAAGAACAACAGTTAAGTAAATTAACCAGTAATCAGAATCAAGGCCCCGGGGGTGGGGGTAAACCCTAGAGTAAAAATGAGCAGAGAAGAGGCCAAAAAGAAGTTCCCCTGTCACGGGTCACTGGAGAGACGAGTGTCCACATGTACAGAATGGTAACGTCCAAATAACTGATTTAAATCCACAGACGCAGAATGAGAAACCACGAAAGACCCAGCAACAGGTAAAACAGAATCAGTTGCCTCGTGCACCTAGACAGAATATTAGGAGCAAAGCACAACAGGGTGAAGACACCGAAGTGTGGGAAGTAAGGGAAAATAAGAATGCAGCAACCTCACAATTTCTGTTAAATGACATGTTTCTCTGTGATGACACCTACTGACGGGGCCTGAGGGGGGAGGACGAGGAGTGCGTGCTTGGCGCCTCCTAGCCGGTCGACCAGTCAGGACCATACATTGAAGGAAAGGTTGAGGGAAATGACGTCACCTTCCTGTTGGACACTGGTGCTACCCGTTCTACTGTGAGAACAGCAGACGTTCCAAACCTACCCCTCTCGGGAGAAGCGATCCAAGTAGTGGGCGTTTCTAATCAGTTAATTAGTACCCCAGTTACAAAACCCATGGAGATTAAAATTGGAAATTTTAAAGAAATGCATAGATTTGTTGTCTGTGACTCCAGTCCTGTAAACCTATTGGGACGAGATTTGCTGTGCAAAATGAACTGTACTATCTTTTGCACACCAAATGGCGTCGAAATTCAAACCCCAGACGAAGATGGAATTTACAAATTAATGTTAGCACGATCAGACTCTGAAATTAAAAGACTAACAATGCAAGACTTGCCTGAAGAGCTCCAAGGAACAGTGAAACCAGAAGTATGGGATTTTACTGGAAAAGACGTAGGATTGATGGAAAATGTTGACCCAATTAAAATAGCCATAAAAGAAAATGCAGCATACCCAAATATTAAACAGTACAAAATGAGTGCAGAAGTAAAAGCAGGAGTTGCCATTGAAATAAAAAGATTGTTAGAAGCAAACATCATACAAGAAGTAATGAGCAGCCTATGTAATTCGCCCATAATTGGAATCAAGAAACCTAGTGGGAAGTACAGGGTAGTACAGGACCTGCGCAAGATTAACAAAATTGTGGTTCCTTGTTGTCCTGTCGTGCCAAACCCTGCAGTAACTCTATACCAAATTCCATGGAATGCTGGATGGTTTACCGTCATTGACTTATGTCATGCATTCTTTTCAATTCCATTGCATCCAGACAGCAAATTTCTTTTCTCATTTGAATTCGACAGTCACGTGTACGTCTGGAATCGCGTCCCTCAGGGGTATACAGAAAGCCCCTCAATCTTTAATCAGATTTTGAAAAAGTGCCTTGAGACCCTAATTTTGCCCGGAAAATCAGTTTTGGTGCAATACATAGACGACCTCTTGGTGGCGTCTAAAAGTCGAAGAGCCTGTGTAACTGACACAATTGCCTTGCTGAACCATTTAGGTGAAGGGGGGCATAAAGTATCACCCGAGAAACTGCAATTCTGTACCACATCAGTTAAATATCTGGGGCACCAGATAGAGAGAGGTATCAGAAAAGTCACCTCAGAAAGAATCAGGATAATTCGAAACATGGAATTACCAAATACCCAGAAGGAAATCAGAATGTTCCTTGGAGTTGTAGGGTACTGCAGGCAGTGGATTGTGGCATTTGCAGTCCTAGCAAAACCATTAATAAAAATGACAAAGAAAGGAGCAAGTGACCCTGTAGATTGGGATGACGAAAGCATAACAGCTTTTACAAAATTACGAGACTGTCTCTGTACTGCTCCTGCCTTAGGAATGCCCGATTACTCAAAAGATTTTGCACTGTTCTGTGACACACGAGATAATTGTGCACTCTCAGTCCTGACCCAAATTCATGGTTTGACCCGACGTCCAGTGGCATACTTTTCTTCCACATTGGACCCAGTAGCAGCTGGATTACCTGGATGTCTGAAAGCTGTAGCTGCAACTTGCATGAGTCTTGAACAGAGTGAGTCCATTGTTATGGGACATCCAGTAACTGTGTATGTTCCACATTCTGTTGTAATTTTACTGACAAGGACAAAAACCCAGTACCTCACACCTAGTCGGCTGACTAAGTACGAGAGCATCCTTGTAGGTGCAGGAAATGTAACCATCGAACGATGTAACATTTTGAATCCAGCTACCTTACTGCCCAGCTCATTTGCAGAGGAAGTGAGGGAGGAATTTGCACATAATTGCATTGATTTGACTGAGTTCAGTACCAAACCACGCCCAGACATCAAAGAAAACCCTCTGTATAGTGAAGATTGTGAGCTGTTTGTAGACGGCTCATGCATGAGACATGAGGACGGGGGCCTAAGCGCCACCTACTCAGTATGCACTCTAGAGCGACCAGTGGAAGCATCCTATTTACATGGAGTAAAGTCTGCACAAATAGCCGAATTAATTGCATTGACAAAAGCTTGTAAATTTGGGAGAAATTTGAGAATAACCGTATATACTGATAGCCAGTATGGTTATGGGGTTGTGCATGACTTTGGCCAATTGTGGCTACAGAGGGAGTTCCTGACTTCTTCAGGCACCCCTATCCGAAATGGAAAATACGTGCAGGATTTACTGGAAGCAATCCAGTTACCAAAAGAATTGGCTGTGGTCAAGTGTGCTGCTCACAAATCTGGCAATGACGATGTGACAGCAGGTAATTGTTATGTTGACCAGTTAGCCAAACATTGTGCTAAATACAAAATGGCAATCAACATAAAGGTTGGGGGAAACGGAAGCAGCTGCCAACTTTTGATGCTAGAGGGAGTGAATACATGGGAGGAAGTGAGAGACTTACAGGAAGAAGCAGACCCACAGGAGAGGCAAAGATGGAGAAACTTTGGTTGTCGTAGGAGGAATGCAGATGGTGTCATTGTATACCTTGATGATATGCCTGTGTTGCCAGACTGTATGCTTGCTCCTATGGCTAGGCTGATCCATGGAGACACCCATGTAGGCAGAGATGCGATGATTCACATGTTCCACCAAACATGGTTCAACTCGAGATTCAGAAGCGTAGCAGAAGCACTCTGCCAGAGGTGTTTGACCTGCCAACAATTTAACCCTGGAAAGAAAACCATAGTATTACCAGGAAAAATTGGAAAGCAGAAGGCCCTTTTATTAGATTACAACTTGACTTCATTCAGTTGCCCCTTGTCGAGGAATGAAATACCTACTTGTCATTGTCTGCCTGTTTTCAAAATGGGTAGAAGCTTTCCCTGCACGTAGAAATGACAGCATCACAGTAGCCAAATTATTGCTTAGGGAACTAATACCTCGTTACGGTTTCCCAGTCTTAATTGAATCGGACAGAGGAAGTCATTTCCAGAATTAAATAATAAAACAGATTTGTGAAGCATTCAAAATCACGCAACATCTGCACTGTGCATATCGTCCAGAGGCTTCTGGAGTGGTAGAACAGATAAATGGCACAATCAAATCGAGATTGGGAAAGATGTGTGAATACACTCAACTGGAATGGCCAGATGCTCTGCCTCTAGTGCTGATGGGACTCAGAAGTATTCCAGTTCGGAACACGGGCTTGAGTCCCCATGAAATCCTGATGGGAAGAGCAATGCGGCAATCATGGGTGCCAGGATACAGATTAATAAGCATATCTGATGATTTGGTACTGGAATACTGTAAAGAACTGGCTGACCAAGAGCGTTCTATCTCTCGCCAGTTTGGGGGAGAAGACGTTGCCAGGCCAACAACTCCAGCACATAACCTGAATCCAGGTGACTGGGTCGCAATAAAGAAGCACACTCGGAAAAGTTGCCTTGAACCAAGTTGGGGAAAGCACGACAGGTGATCCTGGTAACCACCACAGCTGTAAAGTGTGCAGGAGTACCTCGCTGGATCCATGCCAGCCACACGAAGAAAGTGACTGAACCAGACCTAACTGAAGCTGAAGGCGTGACTTATCATCACCTGCCCTTAACCTATGGAATTTCCTGTAGTATACTAACTAGCTTATTTTACAAAAGAGGACCTTTACAGTATAACTACTCAAACTCTGATGTAACGTTTTCTGAACTTCCTGTTCGAAGAAACCTGAACCCTGTACATACGACTAGAGATGTAGCTAAGTACATGAGTGATTATTTTCTAACTGTAGGAAAAATTAATATAGATGATGCACATAAAAATAACCTGACCTGTTCTTTACATGAAAAGGAAAAGGAATTTCTGGACATGGTAGAGAAGAGAAGAGAGAGTTTCCAAAAGAAAGCCAAAGACAAGAACCATAAAGTTCCTAAATGGGCAGAGAGTATAGGGAGCACCCCAAATGGTGGAGCTAATGCTGCGATGCTTCTGGATTTCGAAAAGAAGGGGAAACTTTGTCTTAAAAGGGAAATGACTAGTTATTATAGCAATATTTTTATTGGTTCCAGTGAATGCGAACATAATTACAAGGTAATTGGAGGTTGGGGTTTCAAAGATGGGACAGAGCCTGTGTTTCCTGGAATTTATTTTATTTGTGGGAACAAGGCTTACTTCAAATTGCCCGACCATTGGTACGGGAGTTGTTATTTTGGTATTGTCTTCCCAAAGATATACCATGTGGGGAAAATCACTGGAAGCAATGAAGAAACTAACCAATTAGTACGCACTAAAAGAGAAAGTATCGATGAAATTGTAGGAGATATTTTTAGTGCAATAATACCTGCAGTGGGAGTGGTTCTGAACTCACACAAAATTTGCCAATTGTCAACAGTAGTAGATCGGTTATCTACTGACACTGCTGGAGGTTTCCTGATGGTCAATACCGAAATGGTTGCGGTCAGATCAATGGTTTTACAGAACAGACTTGCGCTTGATACCCTATTGGCAAAAGAGGGCGGAGTCTGCAGAATGTTGAAAGCGCAACATTGTTGCACTTACATACCTGATACAAGTGTGGAAATCCAAAGGTATGTAAGGAACATTACTAATTTGGCAAAAGAACTCACACCACTGGAGGTTGACAGTGCCTGGAAGAGACTTACTGATGGTCTTTCCGCCGTAGGTCATTGGTTTGCTAATTTAGGTAAAAGTTTTCTGATTAAAGTACTAATGCCAATTGCAGGAATAGGTTTAGTAGTATTCGTCATATTCATCTGTTGTAAATGTCGAAAGCACCAGAAAAAGTATACTGTAAACCAGAGAGGGGTAAAGAGAAATGTGGATGAACTTGAATTAGAAGAAATGAACAATCAGATTTATAAAAGGGTGAAAAATTCTCACCCTAATAAAGAGACAAAAGAGAAATTGAACCAAATGTTTGAAGAAATTGAATTGGGCAAACTGTGAAAAGTTGGCATCTGGTTCTACTGATTTGTGATGATATAAAATATCATCAAAGAGGGTAAACAACATTTACAACGCAACTTTTACAACGCACTACCATTACAACGCATTTTTTACAACGCAAAAACTTTTACAACGCATACCATTACAACGCATGTTTTTACAACGCAAGTACTTTTACAACGCATGCCATTACAACGTAAGTATTGGTAAGTATATAATTATATTTAATATTTTATATGTTTGTTTTTTTTTTACGTTTTCAGCTTTTGGGTAAAGGGGTATTTTTAGGGTTTAGGGTCAGTTTTCAGTTTTTGGGTAAAGGGGTATTTTTAGGGTTTAGGGTCAGTTTTCAGTTTTTGGGTAAAGGGGTATTTTTAGGGTTCAGGGTCAGTTTTCAGTTTTTGGGTAAAGGGGTATTTTTAGGGTTTAGGGTCAGTTTTCAGTTTTTGGGTAAAGGGGTATTTTTAGGGTTCAGGGTCAGTTTTCAGTTTTTGGGTAAAAGGGTATTTTTAGGGTTCAGGGTCAGTTTTCAGTTTTTGGGTAACAGGGTATTTTTAGGGTTCAGGGTCAGTTTTCAGTTTTTGGGTAAAGGGGTATTTTTAGGGTTCAGGGTCAGTTTTCAGTTTTTGGGTAAAGGGGTATTTTTAGGGTTCAGGGTCAGTTTTCAGTTTTTGGGTAAAAGGGTATTTTTAGGGTTCAGGGTCAGTTTTCAGTTTTTGGGTAAAAGGGTATTTTTAGGGTTCAGGGTCAGTTTTCAGTTTTTGGGTAAAGGGGTATTTTTAGGGTTCAGTGTCAGTTTTCAGTTTTTGGGTACAGGGGTATTTTTAGGGTTCAGGGTTAGTTTTCAGTTTTTGGGTACAGGGGTATTTTTAGGGTTCAGGGACAGTTTTGGGTTTATGGGATACAGGGGTATTTTTTGGGTTCAGGGACAGTTTTGGGTTTTTGGGGTACAGGGGTATTTTTAGGTTTCTGGGTTAATTTGGGTTTTGGGGGTACAGGGGTACAGGGTAAAAAAATTAAATTAAATTAAATTAAATTATATTAATTACAAATAATTTAAAAAAAATATATTATATACTTACCAATACTTACGTTGTAATGGCATGCGTTGTAAAAGTACTTGCGTTGTAAAAACATGCGTTGTAATGGTATGCGTTGTAAAAGTTTTTGCGTTGTAAAAAATACGTTGTAACGGTATGCGTTGTAAAAGTATGCGTTGTAACATCATACATCCATCAAAGAGAGGATTGATGGAGCAAGAATTCGCACGTAAAGCGTCTTGCTTGTATTCAAGAACCTCGAATAACATTAATAAAATGTAACCAAAATGTTTGTCTTACTAATTTCCCATTTATTCTGACATTTTGGGTATCCTAGTGATGCTTGCTTATGTGTTTATTAACCTTAATACGCTTGCCACTAAAATGGCCGCTGCTTGGCGGGGTTTTCTTCTGCGCATGCGTTGGTCACAATCACGTGATGTGACGTACTCGCAGTTCTGGTGGGAATCTTTGCGCTTGCGCACTCGACTTAAGATGGCCGCTTTGTGTTCTCACATTCTGAAGCTTGCGCTGCCGCTTTCTGCATTTCTGTTCGTCTTGCACTAATCTTAATGCTATAGTTAGTATAAAGTAAGGGGAGTCATATAGGGATTCCTGGTATACAGTGTATTCATTTATTTCTATGTTCTAAATTGTTTTTTCTTTACTTTTCATGTATCGTAACCCTTGGGCCTGGGAGGGATTCAAAACCCCATCTTAGAAGTCCCTACTGCGCATGTCATCCTGGCAGAGGGAAGAAAACCTTGTACCAGTGGAAATCAGCCAGCTGGCAGCCACAGTCAAGATGCTCATGAGAAATGACCTGCGACCCAGCAGGACGAAGCTGAACTGTACTACAATTGACACAATTGTATATAATCTTTGTAGTCTCCATTGTATTTTGTAAAATATGTCATGGGAACCCCAAATTCAATAGGCGGTCCCAAAAGATGCAAATTGTGACTTGTAGAAGTTTATCCTGGTTGGTGTGTTGACCTGTCCTACTTGAGGACCAATCGAAATTGGGGATTCTTACACTTGCAACATTTGGGGGGTGGTACACTGACCCGAAAACAGTATAACTAGCCTAGGTTTAGCTAGAGAATTCGTCCGACTTGTCCGAATAGCTGACCTGTCACTGACCCAACGCACTCAATAGGTGACTGATACAGAGAGCTGCGGAGCATTCTGTCCATAATTTCCACAGACCCAAGCGGGGGATAGCTGCAGAGAGGGTGTAGCGCAGGCGTTGCTACCGAACTGCGGGTGCTGGTCCTTTCCTTGATGGTCCTGTCCTGATCCTAATCTGGTTTACCTGTCCTGTCCTGGGGTGTCCATTCTGCACCTGCTGGCCTACTGGCGACTGTCCTTCCTTGGGGTTACTCCTGTCCTTAACTGACCCGTGGCCAGGGTTGGTCTTCACACCGTTCTAGGTAAATATAGTGCTGGGAAATCTATTCTGCATCCTTCATTCTTTTCCTTGCTTTAATAAAGACGTACTCTTACATATTGATTTTCCATGCTTTCTTTGCACCGACAAATGAAAAGGTCATACATTATAGTTGTTATACTAGCATGTTCCAATTTTTCCCTATCCTTTAAGTACGTTCCTGCATACAGCTTATGAAATATAGATGTTCCTTTTTCTTTACCTACCTTTAGCTAAATGAAGTGACTGCATCTGAAATATAAGCGTGTTCCACTTTTACCCTTCCTATGGTTACATGTTATTTTTCGAGTCTCCATAGACTGACTAAATTCTCATACGGTGTCCACTTTAGAAGGGGTATATTCTAGCATGTTCCTTATTTTTCCCCGTCCTTTAGTCACTCCACGTCTAGCCTAAATTCCTGAAATTCATACTAGCATGTTCCTTGTTTTTACCTTCCTTTAGAATTATAAATGGTTAGCCTGATGTATTTCCTATATGGATACGTGCTCTTTATAATTTTAGTTATTGACAGTTTATTGGCTGTAAACCTTATGTTTAATGAAACTGACGAATTTTAGATAAAGGTTTTTAAAACTTCCAGAGTTTGTGGTTATTATAGTGCAAATAGAGTAAATAGAGAGTTTTGGTGTCTGCCTTTCTTTTACAGCTAGCTGCCTGATCCATTGTGGTCATTAGGTACCCGTAGCAGTGGAATGGTAAGTCGGGTACATTAGAAAATACAGTAGGAAGGAACAGGGTTAATGATAGTAGAGTGTAAGGTTACCCGAATAATAAATATGGTAAATTGAATTTTTATGGGCCCAATACGTATATGGTAAAATTATAGTCGGGTGACCTGCGCGCTCTATCACACGTCTCTAGAAACTGAGGCACCGGAGCACATCCCTATATCACACTCTCTCCCTCCTCCATATTCTTCTGCAATTCTTCAATCTATTCAGGCTGTCTTTCAATATTGAATATTCCCAGTCTGTTCTTAAACAAACAGCATTTTCACCCCTCCTTATTCAGCATCGACATCTGCATCAATCTCAAAACCCGCAAAAAATCTCACTCGACTCCTTTCTTAAGTTACTCCAGTTATACCCTTTGCTTCTGCATATCCCACCGTCAAAGTTGCAAGTATTCAGGAATCCTGGACTGCGATTGGACAAGGGCTGGGGAGTTGTCATCACCTCATGCCGCCATTCTTTATTTCTTAACTAATCCTTTGTTTAGTAAACCCTTCCCATTTAATTTATTCATAATTCAGGAAAACTTTCTTTCTCACATATTCATGAACAGATTAGATACAAAATGTATATAATTCTTCAGTTAAGAAATGTTCTCAGGCGTCTCGTCCTTGGTTCTTGTCAGCCGGTCAATGATCCGGTCACCAGGTCACTGCAAATTATCAGTGCGCAGACTCGACTTGTATTACGTCTCAACCACCATCTTTTCTGTTTGGCTTAGCACATCAGGCCCAAATGAACACTATTAATAAAAGAATCATAAACAGATGTTATGTTCTCAAATATGTTATTATCACTGTTCACAACCCACTTCTACTCTATCCCATGTTATTTTTTCCTTTGTTAAGCAAAAGCCTTAGGAGCGACAGCTTCTTCTACACTCAGGCAGCATATAACAGGCACGCAGTGCTTCGAGACCCATGGTTAATGACTCCTTGCGCATGCATGCGAGTTTCCTTCTCACATGGGTTAATCACATGGTTACTTGCATGACACTATTACGCACGTGCGCAAGACGATTTTCGGTTTCAAGCGGGATTTTTGTTGCGCAGCAGAACATTTTCTGTTAATTAAGCAAGCATAAAGCCTTTTCTTCATGTGTGGATGTTGCGTGTGTGTTAATTTTCTATTATCTATTGTTTCTTTTTGTTAGTATCTGTTAATAAGAGGTTGATTCAAGCAAGTTTCTTTTCCTCTGATCCTTGCTCCATCAATCCTCCCTCTGATGGCATTTTAGATCCATCATAAAATACCCATCATTACCATCTGCCAAGTATAACATTAAATCTTAGTGTCTACGTTAGTCTTTACACACTCTTTATTTTTCTCTTTTATGTTAATTTCTTTCATTTTCCCATACAAGTTGTCTTTCATTTGCTCTAAATCTATTTCTTCCCATTTTCTCTTTCTGCCCATTCTTGTGTTCTTTGTTTCAATCATTGACCTCGTTTTCATTTTTCCCTTACATTTATGTCAGTCAGTCAGTCAAACCACTTTATTCGATTATTTAAAATCATAAAAGTACAATACACAATACAATAAGCAAAACTTATTTACATTAAATCCATATGAGCTATGGTAAAAAGAATAAAAACAACTGCAGCAGTTTTATAGTTCATCAGGGTTAAAACTAAAAAATTGTCAGATAAATACAATTACATTAAGATATAAAAATAGAGAGATTCATACATCATTAAGCATGGGATATCTTTTTTCCCGAGGTGTACAGCTGCGATGAAGAAACTGGCAATATTAAAAATGTTCTGTGTATTATCAAGCATTTGAAGATAGATTAATGCTGGTCTAACCTGAGAGAAGCTCTTTCCCCTCAAAGGAGGGACTAAAAATCTCCTCTGTATATCATTATAAAAATCACTGAACATCATAAAGTGCAATTTGTCCTGTGGTGAAAAGTTGTCACACTGACACGGGCCTGTATCCTCTGGTTTACACCACCCTGGAATGTTACCCAGCGAGAAATTAATTAAGTTAAAACGGCACCTAGTCAGGAGCCAACAATGGAAATGTTTGGTTACAATTCTCAAGTAAGGCTCAATTAATTGAGAAGAATTTATCATGTAATGAGCCCTGATCAGGGGTTTTTGTAGCTCCAGCTCTTCCCGTTCCATCATCAGTATGTTCAAAAATTTAGATTTAACCCATTTCACGTCCTCTTTTTTAATCCCCTCCGGAACATTAAAAGTTTGGATCGCCCCAGTTTAAAAAACATAAGCTTAACGTAGGACAGCCACGGAATACTGCTGGCTTCATCAAGGGAAACACAATCCCGCAAGATCTGGTGATTCAAAGTTATGTCTGGATTGAGCCAGGTTTTAAGCCAGCAGACCATTGGGGCCATTCTCAGCGAATCAGACACGTAACCCATCCCCAATTCCTGATGAATGGCAAAAGCTGGGGTTGCCTGGGGTACACCCAAAAGGGTACGTAAAAATCTATTTTCAGCCATCTGGACCACTGCCAGTTGTTTATAGCCCCAAATGGCTGAGCCATACATAGCAGTAGCCAGGCTTTTATATCTGTAGATAGTAAGAATAGCTTCAAAATGCCTGGCTCCCAAATGCTGTGAAAACCCTAGTAGAACTGACGTTGATCTAACTGTTGCGTTTTTTTTAGCTTTATATTGGGGGACCCAAGAGTATCTGTCATCATATAGGACCCCCAGATATGTAAAAGAGGTCACTCTGGACACCTCTGCTCCATTACAGAATAGAGGTTTAGCTTTTCAATTTCTTTGGCCCATTGTCATGACATGTGATTTCGAAATGTTCACTATCAAGTCCAGGGATTTCATATAGGCACCAAAGGCATCCAGAAGCCTCTGGAGGCCAATGGCAGTTTGGGATAACAACACAGCATCATCCGCGCATAGGAGAACTGGGATAGTCCTTTCCCGTACACACGAATGTCCAAACTAGCCTGGGCCAAGGTTTTATCTAATGCATTAATATAAAGGGTAAAAAGAAGTGGTGCCAATATACATCCCTGGCGGATGCCTCTACCTGATTTAAAGTGCCTGGTGCATTTACCTTCCTGGGTAACCCTGACTGTTGCTAGAAGATTCCGATGTAAATCTGCTTAAAAATAAACTAAGCATGGATCGTGCCCATATCAAGCAAAATAGACCACAGCTTCGACCTGTTAACCAGATCGAATGCTGAGGTGAGGTCCATAAAGGCCATCTGTAGAGAACCTTCTTTAGCTACGGTATATTTTCCTATTAATAAGTATAAATTGAGACACTGATCCATGGTGCTTCTACCTTGTCTAAAACCATACTGTAGATTAGATAAAACCCCATTGTCATTCACACAATCCGTGACTTTAGCCAGAATCACTTTGCCTAGTATTTTGGCTGCAGAATCAATCAGTGATATTGGTCTGTAACACCGTGGATCCCCTCTCTGTCTCTTTTTAAAAACAGGTATAATTGTAGACAGGGACCATGAAGCAGGAAACCCCTGTGCACCTGAGGCATTAAAAACATTTGATAAAATCTTAGCCCAAAATTTAGGTTCACATTTATACAGGTCTGCAGGGACATAGTCAGGACCAGGTGCTTTATTACTAGATGTCTCTATTATCGCCCTTTTAATGTCTTCCTCTTTAAAAACCAACAAAGGTAAGTCACAATAAGTATCTAAACATTGAAAGGAGTCTGGAACCTCACTAGATCCATAGATTGCTTCAAAGTGAGCTAACCACTGCCCTTCTGAGATATTAGTTTCCAGGGCATCATTCTCAATACCAGAATAAAAGGTGTAGTAACAATAGCCCAGAATCTCGATCTGTCCTTTAAGACTTCAACACACATAAGTGCATTCCAGGCCTCATTTTTGTATCTAATTTTTTCATGTATGTACCACTAGCTTATAATGCTTCCTTAAACTAGCTATCTGGTCCCTGTCTCGAAGTGTACTTTTCAGGGCTTGTACTAGGTTTCGATGGGCCCTAGAGCAGTTGGTATCAAACCATCTGTCACCTGTATTTAATCTGGGTTTAGTTATAACGGTCAGATAAGATGCTACCTAGCCACAAATCCCCTCTGCCCTTGGGGTGGTATAATCTACGCATTTTGCGATATTTTCTTTGGCCCTCTCACAAAGGTTAACAAAAAAGGATTCAGGAATTGCCTTGGACCATGTGAGCCTCCTCCCCTGATCACTTGATGCCACACAATTAGCTCCCATAATACTACCCGCTGGACCCAAAAAACCCAAATCTTTGTTTAACTGCAAAATTACAGGGAGACAACCTAGCATTATAGAACACTACCTTGTCTAACATTGTGGAGGACAAAAATATATAGTCAATGAAGGTGTCCCTCTCCTTGACCTTAAACGTCGGTAACCTCTCAGATGGATCATTAAAGCTTGGTTCACAGAGGTCAGCTCCAGCCAAAAGGTCCTCCAGAGCCTCCCCCTATTGTGTTTGCTCAAAGTGGGGTGTCACTGAGTAGTCAGGCCCCAGGAGATCATCAACATAACAATTCAAGTCACACAAATGAATATTAAAATCGCCCATAAGTATAATATAATAAAAAGTGGATTGCTTCAACCTATAATCTTCCATAAAACTTTTCAAATAACATAAATGTTCATTCCTAAAATCACTTTCCCCAGAGTTATAAAAATGAATTAATAATATTTTGGGGTAATTAGGAGTACTTAGTTCTACTATCAGACAGTTATGGGAGTTCACCTCCATCCTCTTTGTAGACCCTATTAACTTTAATGAAAAGAGGAGCACTAGACCCCCCTTTGCTCTACCTGCCGGAGTAGGACGTGCAGGTGAGCAGAAGGTTTTAAACCCATCCAGCCAAAAATTGCTCGCCCTATCCCACATTTCCTGGAGGCCAATAACGTCATATTGTTTTATAAAAATCAGCCATCTTGGATCTTCTCTTTTAGTTCTAGGACCCGCAATGTTCCAACTAATGATCTTACAATTAGGGGCAACTTCTATATCCATGGGCTGAACGTTATGGCTGAATTCAGGAAAACCCTCATTGGCTATCTCTAGTCAATCAGTCTCATCTAGCTGAGACAGTGGGGAAAATCTATTTGATAGGGCTATACCCACTCCTTCAGACCCTTTTTGCATAGGTAGTGTTTGCGGAGCAGCTGCTACTCTACAGCTGAAACATTATGGACGAGACTCAGAGTTTTTATTTTCTGCAGGATGATTAGAAGACTGATAAGGCATCCTCTGGTATACCTCAAGCTGAGCTTTAGCAAATGGATTAGAACATCTTACTGGGGGGATAAAAAAGTCCCAACGGCAGAGCCCTGATACCCCCTTCCCCAACTCTGAAGCATCCGAAAACAGCCTGTCAGCTACTTTTCGTTTGTTAAAATTAACAATAATACAATCACTGTTGGCTTGTTTGCGGCAATTTCCAACCCAACCCACCGTCAAAGCCATAAAAATGTTAGAGGAGATCTCGGCATTTCCGATACAATATTGATCACACCATTTTTGGGCTTTTAATACCAGGGTCAGGGTGGATTCATTGTCATCGACACCAAGTGGGGGTACCCCTACAAGAACCATTACCAGAGGGGTGGCTTCTGGGGGGGGATTACGTCTACAACAATTGGGTTTTATATTCCTCTCTTGTGGGACTGGAGACCTCCTAGTAGCCAGACCCGGGCCATTGACTGGCAGGTCCACAAGGTTCTGGTCAACATGGGTAGGAATCCACCCCCCCCCCCTTACCTAGGGGCCCTGGATTACCCCATATCTCTCCAGAGAGCTGAATTTAGACCTAGCCCGTGAATGGATTAGGGGTTGACTACCCTAGTGGTTCTTACCAATATGTGGCCTAGACTCGAGTTGGGCTTTAGGAAGCATAGTTACACTAGGTGTATCATGCGGAATTTTTGTTGAAAAGGAGTCAATGCGCTCACATTTTTCAGGATCCCCGCAACACGAGTATTCAAAGTGTCAGTAATATCTTTAGCTATACTAGTAAGAATAGATTCCAGCCGTGAGCTAAAAATGTCCTCCATCAGATTCCGCAGTATTAGATAAGTGTTCTCACCCACAACATTCCCTTGGGTAGAGTTACTCTTTTTCAAGCTTTTGTCCAGTTTAAAAGTTTTTCTGGTGGACCTCCTTTTCCCAGAAGGCCCCTAGGATGACCTCTGCGATGCCTTTTCCAACTCAGGCGAGGGTTCTTTAGTTGCACCATCCATGCCCCCAATCTGCACAATGTCATGCTTTCAAGCATTTTTGCCATGCACCGTCTGCAAAACCATAGATCTGATTGCAACCATTTTAGTATTGATCATTAAGAATCCTCCAGCAGTATCCATTGATAAACGGTCTACTACAGTGGACAATAGATGTAATTTATGTGCATTTAATGTGACTCCAACTGACGGTATTAATGCACCAAATATATCACCTACTATTTCTGAAAAACCTGCTCTTCTATCTCTTGTTAGTCCTTTACTTAAATCACTAATTTCATTGTTCTCAGTAATGTGGTATACCTTTGGAAATACAATGGCAATGTAACAACTGCCATACCATCATGCTGGTAACCTACCATACAAAAAGAACAATTGATTAACAGAATACAGAACAATGTCATACATTCACCCCAGTACAGATATCTGGACCTAAATCCATTGTTTTTTTGCTCACCATGCCATTCCAGTTTGGACCCAGCCATATGCAAATCAGTCTTGACCCTATATCCAATGGGTACAGTCCAGCCCGAACTGCCAGGCCAGGTCCTCTCTGGACTGAAAACAAGCATCCTAAGACCGGTTTCGGGCTTTCAGCCCTCATCAGCCAGGATAGCTTGACTCCAGTGGCATGGGAAGCACGGGACTCGCGTCTGAGCATACCCGTCCCACTTGGGGTGACAAATGCAAAAAGAACAATTGATGAATATAATAGGCATTTTTACCACACATTTAATACATTCCTGGAAATACGGGATCAGTTCCTCCTTTTAGTCCCCATCTCCCCATTATTAGAAAGGTATGTTCACATTCGCTAGTACCAATGAAAATATTGTTATATTCCGCCTTTAATCTATCTAGACAGAATTTCCCCAGTTTCGACAAGTCCAAGGACATTGCAGCATGAGCCCCGCCTTTCTTATAATCCCCGTCTAAAGCAGCCCATGGAGGTATATGGGACTTTTGCTCAACTGCTTTCCTTTGGATATCCTGCCTTCTTTCTTCTACTAAATGTAGAAAATCTTTTTCTTCAAATCGCAAAATGCATGTTAGATTATTTCTATGTGTGTGTGTTATGTCTATGGGATTCGTAGTTAGAAAGAATTCTTCCATATACACTGCATTTCTAGCACTAAGTTCTGGATTCATATTTCTTCTAATAGGAACCTCTGAAAATACTAAATCCATGTTACTATAGAAATATTGCAACTTACCAGTAACATAAAACAAACTAGTTATAACACTATAAGACACACCATAAATTAATGGAAGGTGGGGATATGTCACACCCTCCGAGACAGACGTAGGTAGTTTCATGCAAACATAACATTCACTCACATTCATAGTCTCAACATAATGATAAAGAAGTTTGGTAAATAGATTTAATGTTGAATCACTATTTGATTTATCATGATAATACATGCTTTTATCCACTTGTGTTAATTCAGTAGTAGTAGTTCTCTTAGTAACCACACCTACCCTTTCACTTACATTTGTGTTATTCTGATTATTAATAATCATTAGGACAGGTATCACAAGTGTTAATAACAACCACAGCAATATTAATATTGTAAAACTATATAGACAACATTTAACACATCGCCGTTTTATGTTAGATTTTGGATGTTCAGTCACCTTTACTTCTGCCATTTTTAAGTTCTGAAATGTAATCTTAAATAATTTTATAAAACTAAATATGTAAAATTTTTGTGTGATCCCACACTTCAAAGGCTTTCAGATTCTTGTCAGTCCTTTTCCTTCTTGATCCTTTTCTCCTTTTGATAAATCTTTCAATGAATTCACCCTTTGTACAAAAGTCTTTTCTTTAAGGTGGTCTCGGATCCCTTTCATCGGATCCTACAACTTCGTTATTCTCTGGTTCATCTGTTATATCAAGATTTTCAAAATCTTCCAATATTATGTATGTCCACGCTGGAGCTTTATATTTTCTATTCGGTACCCTTGTTCTTTTTAACAATCTTAATGATCTTCTTCTTGTTTGTTCTTGTTCAGCCTGACTTGATACCTCGTTTACTTGTCCTAGCTCTTCCATGTTTTTCTTCCTAGGATGTATCTCAATCTTTTTACTCCACTTGGCCAGTGATCTCCCTTTCTAACTCTTTTTGTCTGTTCTGCATTTTCACCTTTTCTTTGTTAAAGCAGTTGCTGCTTCGCTCGATCAGGTGGATGTGGGACTTTTTGAGTATGACTGGCATGGATCCAATTTGGAAATCCGGCACTTTACTGCTGTTGTCGTGAACAATATTTCAAAACCAAAGGGGATGATGGACGGAGTGTTGAACATTGCAAGCACTCACCCTCAGTCAACTGATCTGGGTTTAATCCATCATCATTCTTTAGCTCAATCCGCCACCCCAGTTCAGACATGGCCATATGCAAATCAGTCTGACCCTGTGCCTCATGGGAACGGTCCAGCCCGAACTGCCAAGCCATGTCTTCCCTGGACCGGAAACAAGCATTCCTGGGACTGGTTTCTGGCTAATCAGCCGTCATCAGCCAGGCTAGCTTGAATCCAGTACAGAAAAGGGGGTGGTGATGAATGCACTGGGCCAGGGACAGTCTAATTTGCATATAGCCAGGTTCTGAACTGGGATGGTGCAGTGAGCTAAAAAACGGTGATGGATCAAGCCCTGATCTGTTGACTGGGTAGGAGTGTTCTGATTAACTCAGATACTCTGTCCATCACCACCCCCTTTTTGAATCAGCTTGAATCCAGTGGCAAAGTGAGCAAGGGACCCAAATCTGGCATACCCTGCCAATTTAGGGCGAACAAAGGAAAACCAAAGGGGATGAAGGAGTGTTGAACATTGCAAGCACTCACCTCCAGTCAACTGATCTGGGTTTAATCCATCATTGTGACCAATATATCTTGATGAGGTCCTTTCCACCTGGGTTCCAAGCACGACATCCTTGTATGCTTCTTTATCACCACCCAGTCTCCAGGACACAAATCATGCGCTTGATTTGGATGTGCTGCGTTTGGATCTTCTCCAACCTGGTGAGACATAGGACGTACCAGATCCGCCAGTCCTTTGCAATAGTCCAATATTAAATCATCAGTTATATTCATCAATTTGTTTCCAGGTATGAATGCTTGTCTCATTGCTCTTCCCATGAGGATTTCATTAGGATTTCATCCTGTTCTTTGATCAGGAATGCTTCCAAGGCTCCTCAATACAACACGGTACATAAAGAGAGTGGTCCCAGTACATAGTGTCTAGTTAAAACAGATCATAACAGTACACATTTACATGTAAATATAGAAACACAAATGCATATATATATATCAAATTAGCACACTGTTATTTAATCACAATGTGCATGAGAGTGCAATATGCCATATATACATTACATTTTCATAATAAGAGTACATTAGTGCCCCAGCGCATGCAGCATGGTTTTCGATCAAATAAGCTATGACAATTGATTGTCTCTTTCTTTAAGCTGGCTCTATGGTGAAGCCAGGGTGGAATAACCTATTCATGTACTTTCAAGTTCAGGACCAGCATTTCGTACTGTGTTAAATCTCGCACATTCCCTTTTTTCCACTTAACACCCCACCCCTCTAATCCCTGGGGCAGTAATGTACTCTTATTATGAAAATATAATGTATATATGGCATATTGCACCCTCATGCCCATTGTGATTAAATAACAGTGTGCTAAATTGATATATATATATATATATATATATATATATATATATATATGCATTTGTGTTTCTATATTCACATGTAAATTTGTATTGTTATGCTCTGTTTTAACTAGACACTACGTACTGGGACCACTCTCTATATGTACCGTATTGCACCCAGGTCCCAGTGACTCCAATGGGTATACCCCCTTTTCTGTAACATCATCAATACAACAGGCAAAGCATCAGGCCATTTCAGTGAAGTGGATGCACACACTTTTCCTAACCTGGATTTTATTGTGCCATTGAGCTGCTCAACCACTCCAGATACTTCTGGTCAGTAGGCACAATGTAATTTCTGTTCAATTTTGAAAGCTTCACAAATCAATTAAAATATCTCATTAAAATTAGGTCCTCAACTTGATTAAAAAGTGCCTGAAAATCCAAATCTCGGTATATGCTCTCTTAACAGTAGTTTAGCAACAGTGAGACTATTGTTTCTTCTTGTGGGATAGGCTTCTACCCACCGAGAAAACAGACAAACAATGACAAGGACATACTTCAAGCCATTGCACGGTGGCAACTCTATGAAGTCTAGTTGCAATCTTGTGAACGGTCCCTCTGCCTTTCCAATTTTTCCCCAACTAACTACTGTCTTCCTTCTCTGGTTTTGCAGTTGGCAGGTCAAACATATTTGGCAGAGGCTCTCTGCAACAATCCTGAACTTGGGATTAAACCACATCTGTCTGAATTGTCTGATCATGGCATCCCTCCCGACGTGTTCAATTCCATGATATACCCTCGCCATTTGGGACAACAAGCTGTCTGGCATTATTTGTCTACCATCTGGACACACCCATACTTCATCGTCAGCCCTTCTGGTACAACCTGTTTTGATCCATCGTTCCTTTTCTTTCATGTCTGCCTCATTCTGTAATCGCCTTCCTTCATCCCATGTTTCAAAAGCAGAGAAAAACTATTGTTGGCAATTGGTAACTTCTTTTTCCATCCCGCTGTTCGAAGACATTGTATTTCTTGCACAAAATTGTGCCACTTGGTCTGCGTACCGATTACCCAATGTCACATAATCATTTCATGACTTATGTGCGGCACATTTCACTACTACAATTTCTTTTGGCAATTGTAATGCGTCCAATAGTTCTTTAACATTTTTGCCATTTCTTATGGGAGATCCTGAAGAAGTCAGAAATCCCCTCTGTAGCCACAATTGGCTGAAATCATGTACAACTTTGAAACCATATTGACTGTCCGTAAATATGGTTACTCTCAATTTTTTCCCAAATTTACAAGCCCTCGTTAATGCAAACAGCTCAGCTATTTGAGCAGATTTGATTCCTTTTAGACATGAAGCTTCCATGATACCTGACACAGTACATAAAGTATAGCCAAACATCTGTTCTACATTCTCCCTTCTCAAACATGACCCATCAACAAACAGTACAAAATCTGACTCTTCCAGTGGAACATCAAAGAGATCAAGCCTTGGTTTTGTATACATCACTGTCACATTCAGACAGTCATGATTAACTTCTTCTTTCACTTCTTCACACTAAAAATCAGGCAACAAGGTTGCTGGATTCACCGTGGTGCATCTTGTCACACTTACATATTCAGCACCCCAGATTACTCTTTCATACTTAGACAGCCGACTAGGGGTCAAATGTTGAGTATGGGTTCTTGGTAAAGGAACCTCAACTGAATGTGGCACATACACTTTGACAGGATGTCCCATCACAATCGATTCACTCTGCGCCAGACTCATACAAGTAGCAGCTACTGCTTTAAACAACCAGGTAATGCTGCAGCCACCGGATCAAGGGTAGCAGAGAAGTATGCTACAGGATGTCGAGACAATCCATGTCTCTGGGTTAACACCGAAAGTGCACACCCTTCTCTTTCACAACAGAACCATGCAAATTCTTTCGTATAGTCTGGCATTCCTAATGCTAAGGCCTGACACAAACAACTTTTCAATTTTTTGAATGCTTCTTCACTTTTATCATCCCACTCAATCGGGTCTGTTATCTCCTTTCGTGTCAACCTTATTAAAGGTTTTGCCAGCAGTAAAAATCCACTTATCCATTGATGACAATATCCAAACATTGACACGTCCTTATTGGTTTTAGGTCACCCTGGGCAATGAACTCCGCTCCGGAAGCGGAGTTTGTGGAGATTTGTTAACTGCGCATTACATTAAAAAAACAGAATTCAGGCAAAAACTCAGTTCTTCCACCTAGTGGAGTCAGCCACTAAACTGCACCCACAATTGCTTTGATAAAGCAACTTTACATGCTAAAAAGCATATCACCAATTCACAAAAGTGAATTTTGAAAATGAAAAATATCAGGCAATGAGAAAGGTGATGATATTGTGGTCCCCCCCAACCTAGGGGGAGAACAAAGTAGATGCCTTGAACACAAAGAGCATATAATACTGAACGATTCAGTGGTGGTCCCATCCTCTTAAGACCACCCCAAGCACAGTTATGGGCAAAAATACAATCCAAACCAAAGGCCCTGCAAAGCATTATGGGACGAGATAAGCAGTGGGCAGTGAATATTATAGTATCCAAGATCAAAACATTCCTCAAGGTGCAGCAGCTCTCGGGCTGAGCTGAGAGCTAATACTATGAATTCTACAGAGCGGCAGTTCAACTAGTCATTGCTAGGTGTCCCTCAAGTCAAATGCTTTTGCCTTTGACTCATGAGGGACACCTAGTAACGACTAGTTGAACTGCAGCTTCATGAAAGGGTTTCAATGGTTTTGCATTTGACTTGTGAGGGACCCCTAGTAACAACTAGTGGAACTGCAGCTTGATGTAATAATTACAATGCTTTTGCATTTGACTCGTGAGGGACACCTATTAACGACTAGTTGAACTACAGCTCTTTGTAGAAATATTTTGATATTGGGTACTATAAGATTCACTGCCCACTGCTAATCTTGTCCCATAATGCTTTGCAGGGCCTTTGGTTGGGATTGTATTTTTGCCCATAACTGGGCTTGGGGTGGTCCTAAGAGGATTGGACTACCACCGAATCGTTCAGCAAGATGTGCTCTTTGTTTTCAAGGCATCTGCTTGGTTCTCTCCCTAGGTTATAGAGGATCCCACTTTTGTGAAATGACTATATGCATTTTAGCATGTTATTTTCACCAAAAGTATATGAGGTCTCTGTTTTATTAATTGGGAGTCGGACGGAGCGAAGTTGTGGAATTCACTGAGTTTTTGTCAACTTCGTGGAATTCCACGTAGTAGTACTACCTCAACTACGCCCACCCTTAGTTTTAGGTTTACTCATTTGTCGAATCACTTTTATTCTTTCTGGTGCCACCTTTCTGACTCCTTTCCCTATCTTATGTCCAAAATATTGAACTTCTTGTTCACAAAAGTTGAATTTTTCTGGGGACACTTTGTGTCCTCCTTCTGCCAAATGGTTCAGTAAAGCTATTGTGTCAGTCACACAAGCTTCTCTTGTCTTTGATGCCACCAATAGGTCATCAAGGTACTGAACCAAGTCTGAGTTTTCTGGCATTACCAAGGTCTCCCAAAAAGTTTTTTTAAATCTGATTGAAGATCGATGGACTTTCTGTTTACCCTTGAGGAACTCAGCAACATGCCAAAACATGGTCTCCAAACCGGAAAGCAAAAAGATATTGGCTATCCGGATGCAATGGAATTGAAAAGAATGTTTGGCACAAATCAATTATAGTATACCAGTGAGCATCCCATGGTAT
Organism: Lissotriton helveticus; assembly: GCF_964261635.1. Classification (NCBI taxonomy): domain Eukaryota; kingdom Metazoa; phylum Chordata; class Amphibia; order Caudata; family Salamandridae; genus Lissotriton; species Lissotriton helveticus. The sequence continues at coordinate 1,925,279,697 of NC_136057.1, forward strand.
CTGATAAAGAATCACTGCAGGGTTTGGCACTACAGGACACCAGGGCACTATTATTTTATAAATTTTCCTCAAAACTTGCACTATTCTATATTTTCCACTAGGTTTTTTGAGTCTCATGAATGGCGAGTTACAGGGGCTGCCTGATATTTGTTTTAATATTCCTTGTTCAATCATTTGGTCAATTACTATGGCAACTCCTGCTTTTACTTCAGTGCTCATTCTGTATTGTGGTGTGTTTGGGTATACGGCACCTTCCTTTACCATAACTTTGATGGGGTCTACGTTTGTCATTAGACCAGTTTCTTTTCCTGTAAAATCTCATACATCTGACCTCACTGTTTCTTTAAACTCATCCGGCAAATCATTTTCAGTAAGAAGTGAATACATCTCATCCACTTCTGTTTCTTGTTTAGCTAGCATCCGATTAAAGGCTACATCTTCATCCGGCGTTTGGAAAGACACACAATCAGGTGTACAAAAGATGGTGCAGTTCATCTTGCACAACAAGTCCCTACCTAATAGGGTTACTGGACTTGAGTCGCATACCACAAATCGATGCATATCTTTGAAATTTCTAATTTTCACTTCTAATGGCTTTGTAATCCGGGTCCTAATCTATTTAATTGAGACTCCTACGACTTGGATAGTTTCTCTGAGAGGGTTAGGTTTGGGATTTCTGCTGTTCTCGCAGTAGAACCGGTAGCGCCAGTATCCACTAGGAAAGTAATCTCATTGCCTTCAACCTTCCCATCAATTAATGGACTGGACTGATCTACCGCCAAGGATGCGCCAAGTACGCACTCCTCCTCCCCCTCAGGCACCGTCATTGCGACTGATTCATCTGCACCACTCTGCATCCAAAATTGTTGAACAGTCTGTGTATTCTTACCACTTTCTCCTTGGAATCCGGTGTTCACACTGTATCTCTACACCTGAGCATTCACATTGTTGGGCGAAGGGGCTTGAGGCACCTGTAACTGGGGAGTAACTATCTGCTGCTGCTGTTGCTGTTGATTCGCAACCACCCTATTCTGCATTTGTGGATTTAAAATTTGATTTACCCCATTATTCTGTTGAATGTTCTACACTCTTTCTTCCAATGTTCCAGCTGTCCACACCCATAACAAGGATATTTCTTTCTCGCTTCTTCTCTACTCTTTCTTCCTTTTCCTTTGCTTCCATTCAAAACTTGACTATTCTGATTCTGTCCATTCATCTGTTTATCATTTTGTGAACCAGAATTTGCTTCTTGGTGCTCTGCCATCTTAACTTGTGCCCACATCATTGTCTCCTTTAACTTTTTATGCTTTTCATCAATGTCATCACGGCTGTATTTTGCATACTTCCGAATGTCATCGATGGGCTTGCTTTGCCGACAAAGCAGATGCTGCTGAATCATCTGCCTAGTTTCTGATATTAGTTCATAGACAAATCTATATACAAAATGTCCCATATCTTTATCACCAATGTTCTCAAATACTGTTTAAAAACCTGCAGCAGACTTTCATAGTACACATGCACTGACTCCTTAGGTTCTTGAGTAGTTCTGTCTATTTATTTATTTATTTATTTTAGCTTTATTTTCAGTTTTGTAAAATACAAACGTAGAACCCCCCCCCCCGCTCCAGGCATCATTAAAAAAAACAGTTGCTTACAGGGCGACAGACTCATTACGGCACATCGTGGATTAGGACAACCTCTGAGTTGACACGGAAGGTCATGTGATACATTAACATATAACATCATATCTCGAACATTGTGAGGGAAAACAGGCCAGACCCCACATCAGACACACGCCCCACAATTCACCCCTCAGTGGTCCTCACCCTTCTCCCCCTCGGACTCCAGTTCGGGTGTCGAAAATAATTCACCGCTAGTCCCATCTGAGTCTCTATGTGACGATTGCCCCTCCGTAGCTAGCCCCGTCATACACATGATGCGCCAGGCCCTCAGGTCATCTCCCAATTTTTCATCCTTTCTAGTGGATTGCATGTGTACTTCCTCTGCGAGGGTCCATTCCTTCACATCTCTAAGCCAGGCCTCCACCTCGGGGGCCCTCTGTCCCATCCATGTGATGGCTACCCTACGCCTAGCTAGCACCAGCATTAGTTGTAACATTTTAAATGGAATCTTCCTTTTCCTAGGCTTGGGTACCAATCCTAACATACAGTGCAGGGGGGATAGTTCGATTCAGAGACCAGTTTTAGCCTTTATACGGGTCACGACCTCTGTCCAGAAACTCCCCACCAACGGACATTCCCAGGCCAGATGTATAAACCCTGCGGATTGGTGTCACTACATCGCGGTTTTTTACAACGCATTCCGTTACATCGGAATTTTTACAACGCAGGATCCATTACATCGGATGCCATTACAACGCATGGCATTACATAGCAGATGCTATTACAACGCATGGCATTACATCGTAAGTATAGGTAAGTATAAAAAATGTAATTAAGTTAATTTAATTAATTTAATTTAATTAATTGAATTAAAATACATTTTAAAATAGTAATTAATTTTATTTAATAAATTTAAATCTATTTATTTAAATTAATTTTAATAAAAATTGTAATTAATTTTATTTAATTAATATAATGAAATTAATTTAATTTAAATATTTTTTTAATTGTAATTAAATTAAATTAATTAAAATAATTTATTTAATTTAATTATTTTAATTAAGAAATGTAATTAATATAATATAATTAATTTAATTTAACCTAAAAACACCCCTGTACCCCAAAACCCAAACCCTACCCTGAAACCTAAAAACACCCCTGTACCCCAAAACCCAAACCCTGCCCTGAAACCTAAAAACACCCCTGTACCCCAAAACCCAAACCCTGCCCTGAAACCTAAAAACACCCCTGTACCCCAAAACCCAAACCCTGCCCTGAAACCTAAAAACACCCCTGTACCCCAAAACCCAAACCCTGCCCTGAAACCTAAAAACACCCCTGTACCCCAAAACCCAAACCCTACCCTGAAACCTAAAAACACCCCTGTACACCTGTACTTATTTTAAAAATTACTTTAATTAATATAATAAATAATAAATTAATAATATTAAAAAACATAAATAAATATATTTAATTATAATTAATATTAATAAAATAAAAAAAATTAAATACTTACCTATACTTACGATGTAATGTCATGCGTTGTAATAGCATCTGCTATGTAATGCCATGCGTTGTAATGGCATCCGATGTAATGGATCCTGCGTTGTAAAAGTTCCGTTGTAAAAGACTCTCGTTGTAAAAGTTGCGATGTAACGGTGCATCACCAACCCTGCACCCCCATGCCACACCTGGGGCAATTGTCCCTTCTGCCTTCAGAATAGCGACTCAACGATTTTGGAGTGAGATATGTGCGGTGAAGAAAGTTAAAGTAAATATGCTTAAAGCAAGCATTGCAGGACACTCGCTGCGTTAAGTCCCCCACACGCTTGCTTTGCCCCTGATACAGGAGGGCCCCCAAATCCGCCTCCCAGGCCACCCACGAAGTGGCACCGGGGGGGGGGGCTGAGTCGCGTTTCATAGCTGCATAGAGCAAGGCTATCATCCTCCGGCCTCTCCCACAGGAAAACAGTATATGTAAGGTATGGGCCATCGGGGGAATCTCCGGACACTGCGGCCAGACTGACTGCACTACGGAGTGCAGGCCGTGATAATGCAAATATTGGCCGCCGCTTAGGCCGAACGACTCCTTCGCCTGCTCATAAGACGAGAATACCTCTGAGAGGTAGAGGTCTGCAAGGACCTCACAGCCCCCCTCCCTCCATGCACGGAAAGATAGATGTTGCTCTATTTGAAGCATGGGTGCCAGAATCCAAATCGGCAATTCCCTGTGGAATGGCGCTGAACGGAGAATCCTTTCTATAAAGCGTTGCCACACACCAGCTGTATGCCGCACCACGTAAGGGAGATCGGCATTAGCCCCAGAACCTTGCATCAGAGCTATCTGGAGCTCCTGCACCGTGTCCCGTCCCACCAACAACCGAGTCTCCCACACTTCCGGGTCCGCGAACCACCGTGCCGACGGGAGGAGCTGCGCAGCATAATAGTAGAGATCAAAACAGGGGGCCTCCAATCCTCCCTCCTCAAAGGAGCGCACGACGGTACGAAGGGCCACTCTGCTGCGTCGCCCTGCCCAAGGCAGGGACATGAGCAATGTGTCAAGGGTCCGAAAAACCCTTGGGGGAAGTGGACACATCGAGTTTTGGAGGACATACAACGTCCTCGGGAGCATTACCATTTTGGCAATTGCCAGTCGCCCCATTAGGGACAGCGGCAGAGAGGTCCAGAATGTTATGGATGTCCGAAGAGATGCAAGCACCCTAACCGCATTTCGGGCGACGGACTGTTCCTCCGTCGAGGTCACATGAATGCCCAGATACCGGAAACTGGTCCGCTCCCACCGTAGTCCAAGCTCCGGCAAGTCCTCTAAAGGCACTGCGTCAAAGCCAGGTAGCGGGAAGATTAGGGACTTGCTACGATTAAGTCACAGGCCCGACACCTCTCCAAATCGATCCAACAGCTGTAGCAGCCTCGGCTGTGCCTCCCTGGGGGCCCTCAAATAAAACAACGCGTCATCCGCGTATAACGAGATGACATTACACATGTCCCCTACCTGAATGCCCCAGTGCTGCAGCTCCGTACGTACCTTGACAGCAAACGGCTCTATGGCAAGTGCAAAGAGCAGAGGCGAGAGGGGGCACCCCTGTCGTGTGCCCCTACCCAGCCTCCACTCCTCTGATCTAGCACCCCCCAGACGCACCCGAGCACCTGGGGATCTGTATAGGATCTGAACCCAGCGTGTGAAGTGTGGCCCGAAGCCCAATAGCCGAAGCGCCTGCAGGAGGTAGCTCCAGTCGACGGTGTCAAACGCCTTGGCAAGATCTATGGAAACCAAGACCATCTGATCCTCCTTGCCCTGCACCTCGTGCTGGATGTGGTTCAATTGCTGCAGATTCATGGCTGTATTTCGCCCGGGGATTAAACCGCATTGGCCCAGGTGAACCAATTGCGCCATATGGGGCGCCAGTCGGATGGCCAACAATTTAGTGAGAATTTTGATATCTGTGTTGATCATGGTAATCGGTTGGTAGGAGGAGGGGTCATGTTTGTCCCCCCCAGGTTTAAGGATCATGCAGATCTCTCCTTGATCCATGCTCGGTGGGAGCTCCTCGCGGTCGAACACCTCAAGATAGACCTGCAAGAGGAGCGGTGCCAAAGTGTCCCGAAATTCATGCTAGAACTCTGGAGGGAACCCGTCACTACCCGGCGACTTTGCACGCGGCAAGTGTGCCAGCGCCCCATGAACCTCAAGCAATGTCAGGCCGGTATCCAATTCCTCCCGATCCGAGTCTGATAGGGTCGGTATGGGTGATCCCTGCAAATAGGGGAGGTAGGAGGTCTCAGAAATATCCGAGTCCGCTGTGTATACTTGCCGCAAATGGGAGGGAAGGACCCCCAGGAGGGCCTGCTCCGAGTATACCAACTCTCAGCAAGAGTCCCAAAGGGCCACTATGCGCTCAGGGGTCTGCTCTCACCTCAGAATCCAAGCCAGTAGCCTCCCTGACTTATCTCCCTCCCTGTGGAGTCGCTGCCTATATTGGCCCAAGTTGCTGTGCCTTACCTATTGGACTTGCTGCCACTGAATTACTCCCTATTTTAAACAACAAGGGGACCCCAATTAGTATCAGCGAGGGACCTCGGGGAGCTTAGTTATATGGAAACAACAATGGTCCCTGGCAGCGAGACAAATGATTGAAAATGAATATAGACTCAGTCAGTTCTATATTAGAGAAGACATGCCCAGCCGGGCAGAGGTCCTCAAAATTTATATTTAAATCAAAGTTTGCAAAACAAAATAACACCTTCAACAATTCACGTGCGTGGGGCACAAGCCTGTACCCAGCCACAACAATACACAAACAACAACATACATAAAGGGTTTGTAAGGCAAAATCAACAGTCTCTGCAAAATTACAAGTTTAAACAGAGAATTCCCTATAGGTACCATTACACAATTTTTGTAATAAAATATTTCACAAGTATATGGTACACAGTGGGTCGACGACGTTTCGGACCCCTTGCTAAATGATGGGGTCCATCATCAGGACAAAACAATGGTTGCCTTTTTAATATAAAAGCCTCTTTTGCCAGAGGGGTAAGGGTACTGGAGCTCAAGTAAGCGCGCAGGCGAGGGCTTACTTCGTGAACAATTAATAATCCGCTTCAATCGGTATATCAGTAATATCAGAATATATATTTTCCGAGGGTCCAGGGCAATTGGAATGAGAGCTCACAGGAAGAGCGCGCAGACAAGGAGTTTAGAACGGAACCAATTAGGGAAGCATTATCCGCTTGGTCGGTTCATCAGTGAATCAAGGACGTTAAGTCGAGGGTCCAGAAGGCGGGAGAAGAGTATTATCTTGCATCCGCATGTACCTTGTGCACTGGGTAATACCGGAAGCGCCGCGTCGCGCTGGGATCCTGGAACCAGGAGGGCCGGGTCAGTCGGCAAAACTCGATTTCCTGGTTTTTTGAGGACCTCTGCCCGGCTGGGCATGTCTTCTCTAATATAGAACTGACTGAGTCTATATTCATTTTCAATCATTTGTCTCGCTGCCAGGGACCATTGTTGTGTCCATATAACTGAATTACTCCCAGCTCTTCAAGCACACTGCACGCGGTACCCGCTGCGCGGGTCCCGCTTCGTGCAGGGCGGATTAACAAAGTCACCATCTGCCTATCTCAGGGGAGGTTTGAAACAGCAGGGCTGCGAGCGCGTTACTCGTGCAGGACTACCTGTCCTAGGAGCACTAGTAACCACCCCCAATCGCCACCAGCTGGGGCGCTCTCCCTGCTGGCCCCTCCCTCGCTGGAATCTGTATTAAAATCCTTGACGGAGGCTAACCAGCGGATTGCTCCAAGTTGCTGTGCCTTACCTATTGGACTTGCTGCCACTGAATTACTCCCAGCTCTTCAAGCACACTGCTCGCGGTACCCGCTGCGCGGGTCCCGCTTCGTGCAGGGCGGATTAACAAAGTCACCATCTGCCTATCTCAGGGGAGGTTTGAAACAGCAGGGCTGCGAGCGCGTTACTCGTGCAGGACTACCTGTTCCAGGAGCACGAGTAACCACCCCCAATCGCCACCAGCTGGGGTGCTCTCCCTGCTGGCCCCTCCCTCGCTGGAATCTGTATTAAAATCCTTGACGGAAGCTAACCAGCGGATTGCTCCAAGTTGCTGTGCCTTACCTATTGGACTTGCTGCCACTGAATTACTCCCAGCTCTTCAAGCACACTGCTCGCGGTACCCGCTGCGCGGGTCCCGCTTCGTGCAGGGCGGATTAACAAAGTCACCATCTGCCTATCTCAGGGGAGGTTTGAAACAGCAGGGCTGCGAGCGCGTTACTCATGCAGGACTACCTGTCCCAGGAGCACGAGTAACCACCCCCAATCGCCACCAGCTGGGGCGCTCTCCCTGCTGGCCCCTCCCTCGTCAGCCCCACTAGTCTATCAGTGGGTGATAGGTCCCGCTGCGCGGGAGCGCGCGGGAGGGCGCCGGGAGAAGCCCGGGACAAGGGCGGGACCGTCTGTGGCCGTCCGGGGACGACCGAGGACGGGACGGGCCACCCTACTAACATCACCGCCCGAAAATCTTCACCATCGTGGAGACAAATCGTTGATAAAAAGGTAACTCTCCTTCTCTTCGATTTAAGTGGCACACCAATCCTATTCCAATAAGGGGGAGTTGTTTGGAGTTTCTTGCGGACATATACATCTTACTGGAACGTGATTTTCCGAGATATTAACCAGTAAAATTACTATAAAACCTGTAATAGGAAAGATAAATGGGTCTAAAGAAATTACGTTCGCGTACAATATTCATGAAGCGAATGGGAACGGAGGAAGCAGTCAGGAAATCTACAGACAAAGCGATAAAACCTGGCCGAAGTACTTTAACCCCGGCAATCAATGAATATTTTTCTGCTATACCATCAAAAAAGATACTTGGGAAAATAATGTCTGACACTGAAAATAAACCATTTGGGAGTTCAGGGGATTTAACATGCCTATCTGATTCTCCCCAACTGTCTCATAATGTAAGTGACATGGCGCCCATGAACAAGTCTATTCACTCAATGAATGATCAACAACTAAAGGACTGCAAAGCTACTCTCTTGAAATCATCAACTCCTATAAAAGGCCATGAGAGTTTAAATAAATCAGAGGACCTAAGCATACTTAATCATAAGTCCGAACAAAATAGTCCGAATGTAAAATTACTTTCTACAAAGAGTAATGGGAGCCTACCAAATTTAGAGGATCCAAGTATACTCAATCAAAAATCGGAAGACTATAGCTCCGAAATAAAGCTATTAAATACTGACACAAAAAAACATCTATACAATTACAAGAACAAGATTCCTTCTTGGACCCCTTCTTAATAGAAACCAATAACCTCGATAAATCTACAATTCCACTATCTAAGGCTCTTTTCTCACTACAGGAAATATTAGAATCGGTTCTCTCCTTTTTAGGAAACATCCTTGAAAATTCAGATCAAACCTTGGATGTCCAAATTGGTATTCTAAAGTTTCTAGTAGAAGAGAAAAGGAAAAAGGAGTCCTCAAAAATAATAGAAAATCAATTAAAGGATATCACTAAACGAAAGGAAAACGACTACAAACAAAGTAATTGTAATTCTTCTACTCAGACATCAGAAAAAGATTTAATAGAAACTCATAAAAGGAAAATATCGGAATCTTTTAACGAATCTACACTCTATTCCTTAAAAAAATTATTTAGAGAAAAACCACAAAAAAAGCAAAAGCAGTTCCCGATTTTTATCAAACACAGGAAAAAGGATACATATGATAAAGATTCAGTAAAGGAAGATGAAGATTTTAGTACAAAAACTAAGTCAGAAACTCTAACAGGAGAAACAACAACAAATAAAACCAAGGAATTTGAGCAAAAAGGAAAAAATAAAAGGAGGAAAAAACCTCTAAGAAGGATTCACAAAAAGAAAACCCGTAAACTAAAATTCCAAAAAATTAATATACTTCAAAATGATTTGCAGGAGAAAAATGATGAGAATAGCACGCCATATACGAGCAAAAAAGGAGAATCCACCAAAGGAATAAGTATCGATATAAAGCCAATATTGAACCCAAGGGCGGATGAATATTTCCCAACCAGGACAGTTATAAAGACAAAACATGAAAATATCTATGTCGAAAGAAGCAACGAGAAGGACACCAAATGCAGTGTTAATATACAGTCAAATGCACTACAATTTGAAGAACTTTTCCCCACCGATAACACACCACTTAACAGAGGCAGGATACTTAACCTCTTGCAAAACATAAAGTCTCTTCAATTATTGACTAGCAGTGAAATAGACCTAGTGACTTTCCCCAAAAGAGGTCATAATAAAATCGCAATGGTTTCTTTTTGGTCTCCAGTAATACCCGGGATCATACTTAGGGAAAAAGAAATAATACACAGACTCGGATATGATGTAATTGAGAAGGTCGAGCCCAAAGGAAATAAAAACTATAAAACCTCAAACAATAACATGCAACTAATCTCTATTCCATATCCGAATAATAATGGTCTTAGATCTTCCTCGATGTCTGAAGACTCAGGGGCTAGCAACTTTAGAGATATGCGACAAGGAGATGATATCCTGAAAATTTGTGTGAATAAAGGGGAAAGGGAAGTGTGGTACTTGGAATTAAATGAGAACAAAGCTACTGAAATTGACACTGTGAAGTCTTGGACCTGGTTATCGGGGACGCTGAACTGCAATAAAAGTACTAGCCAACTGAAGTATCCTGTTTAACCAAGGTCTAAAGTTTATATCGTGGAATATAGCAGGGAGAACAATAAGTAAAATGAAGGAAGTCCTTAATAAACAGCCTGATATTCTGACCCTACAAGAAACTTGGGCAACAGAACCCTTTTCACAAAAAGGCTACTATGTTTATAACATATCTGCAAAAGCTACTAATCGGGGTCACGCCAAAGGAGGTTTGGCTATTCTAATGAGGGAGGATCACTTATGGGCACAAGAGATAGTTGAGACCAATAGTGACAATTTGCAATGTATTAAACTTTTTCTAAATACCTATAACATGACTCCACAAAGAGCAATGTTGCTTTTTAATATATACGCTCCCCCTGGAAGAAAGTATGACACCTTATTTGAAGATATCATGGAGACCATCATACAAACAATAGAAGCCCATGTTTCCATCTTACATAATTATGGGTGACTTCAATGGGAAAATCTCCAACCCTGAAATCAAAAAGTGGGAAAGAATTTTTGAAGAGGAAAGACTGGACTTTTCGACTCCCCTATTCCCCAGAGAGATTCGCTCTAATAAAAGAGGAAAAATAATGTTATCAGTGCTATTTAATATAAATGGGGTAATCCTGAATGGGAACATTGAAGGAGACATCCCGGCATCATACACAAGACAGGGAAACGGGAGCCCTTCGATATTAGATTATATCATCTGTGGCAAAGATCTATTTGAAACCATTTCTCATCTTCATTCTAACTTCACAACAGACAGCGATCACGCCGTGATGCAACTACGTACCAGTTGGTCGGCTCAGTCTGCAGCAGAAGGACAGATGATCTTTCACAGAAATGAAACTCTGGTAAATAGCGAACAGAGACGTATCTTTTGGAATTCATCCTCTATGGACAAAAATGCAAAACTGATTAAGGATAAATACCTCTTTAGGAAACAGTACTCTGAAGACCCTATAGTAAACTTTGAAAGTATGCTTAACGAACTCAAAGAGGCATTAATAAAAATGAGTCATCAAGGAAATACTGGTAATAAAATGAAGAAAAATATAAATAAAACCTGGAATACACTTACAAAGAAAAAACTAAATAATCTGATACGAGCTCAATATTTAAACTCTTCTCCTACCAAAAAGAAAGAAATAAACAAACTGAAAAATCAACTGAGAAGAGAAAAAATAAGTAAGAAAAAAACCTTTCAAGATCGCAACTGGGTTGACTTACAAATAGCTGCAAAAGAACCTAACCAGAGAACTTATTGGTCATTATTAGCTAAAATAACAGGAACAAAAAAGAAATTACTAGCAGTACCGGTTCCTCCGAAAGAGTGGGAAATTTATCTGACAGATCTTTACAAATCAAATATGGTCAAAATACAAGAAAACTGTGCAGATAAAGTAAAGGAAAAACCAAAATCATTAATTCCTAAAACAACAACAATAATGGTAGAAACCCACATTCGAAAGGCAAGAAGTACAGGTGCTTTCGGCCCCGACCAAATACCGATCAAAGCCCTGCAGATGAATCCTAAGGAATGGAGTTTTTTGTTAACCCCACTCTTTAACTATATTTTCACCACTGGACAAGTACCAAAATCATGGCAGGGGAGTACTATCATCCCTATTCATAAAAAAGGTAGCAGAACGGTAGCAGGAAATTACCGTCAAATAGCATTGATGGATGCTACCGGAAAAGTCTTCGCTGCTGAAGTAATATTCCAATTGAAAAACTGGGCTTTCTCGCTGGGTCTGATACCTATGTTCCAGGCTGGTTTCAGACCTAAGCACTCTGTCACGGACAATATTGCCATTATTCAGGTTATTCTTGATAAATATGTGACACGAAGAAAACAGACTGTCTATATGGCATTTATAGACTACTCGACCGCATTCGATCGTGTCGACCGACCCACATTATGGAATAAACTGAGGAGTTTTGGAATCAACGAACATCTTCTACAGGTTATAATAAGCCTCCACACTACAACTTGGTGTCAAGTCCAAATGGGGGGCGAAAAAGGTTTAACGAAAAGAATAAATACAGAGAATGGTCTCAAACAGGGTTGTCTCCTAGCCCCTATGCTATTTTCGTTATACCTCAGCGACCTGCCAAATCAGTTACAGCAGGGCTCAAGCCTGCCTCCGAAAATAAACAAACAAAGTATCCACTCGTTGCTCTATGCGGACGATATAGTTATGTTTGATCTCACACCATTTGGTCTGCAAAATTCTCTTGACATCTTGTCTCAATACTCAAACGAAAATTTCTTAATCCCGAATGTAAAGAAAACAAAAGTTGTAGCCTTCTCTGGGAGGAGAAAAAGTGTCAAATACAACTGGAGGATAGGAGGAGAAAAGATCGATGAAGAAAATGAATATATATACCTTGGTAGGATTCTGTCAAAGAATCTAACAAACACAAAGCATATAGATAAATTAATAAAGAAATCTGACTTACATGCTGGAGCACTTTCAAGACTCTATAGTGCCACTGGGAGCAGGCATTTTTCCTCATTATTAAAAATATATAAAGTGAAAATTCCTGCAGTCCTATCGTATGCTACGGAATATATCCCTATAAAACAATGGGGCTTCATGGATCGCCAGGAGGGAAAAATCCTGAAAAGAATGATGAAGGTCCCAGTTGCAACACCAGTACAAGTTCTAAGGCTAGAATTTGCAATAACAAGTGCTTATGCCACGGCTGTGGCCAACATCATTAGGTGGGCCTACAACCTCCTCCATGCAAAGGAGGGAACACTTAGATCCCTGCTGAATAAAGAAACTTTTGACACAGAAGCAGCTAAGCAAACTTTTCTAGGGAATATGTCAGTTGCATTTCAAATGGCTGAAATTACTACAGATATTTTACTCACCTGGACTGTATCGCAATTAAAACTCTTCCTTAAATGTTTTACACCTAGGTTGAGTTTTGATTTGGACTTTGCGCATAGCAATAAACTAAAGACATTCAAATCATTTACTGACCTTTTAGAGTATAAACACATCCAGCCTTACATCGGGTTTTCCCTTACTCATAGTGCAAGGAGGGTGATCTTGATGTTACGAATAGGGATTTTACCTGTGCAATCCTATAAATCAAAATGGTCAGCTGGGGAATCCTCCTACCTTTGTTCGTTATGTCAAGGGGGCGAGCAGACTGTGGAGCATTTACTATTTGTTTGCCCTAGTTCTAAAGTAGTAGTAGCTTGTGCTATGTATATTGATCCAATATATCGAACTTGCAGGATAATAAGGAAAAAGGACCATTAACAGTGGGCAAATTCCCTCCGAATGAATTTGTATGTTATAATTTTTACAAATTTTTTAAAACTATGTTGTTTTTATATTAATCAGTGATGTATACATTCTTCTGTTCTTTTCTTGTTTTATATGTTATATTTGTGGTCCTCTGTCGAGTACCAACACAAATAAAATCTTTGACTTGACTTGACTTGGCCCAGTTTATACTTGTCAAGCCTATCAAGGGTATTGTGAAGCTGTGCGAGGGCAACCTGTTCCTCTGAACTTTGGGGTTCGCTGGGGTCCACCGCTCGTTGGGCCTGCAGGAGGGTATCCTCCGCTGTCTGGAGATCTCGAAGGAGCTGCTTCCTGACACCATAGGTGAGCCCCATGCAAGCGCCCCGCACTATCGCCTTCAAGGCCTCCCACTTAGTGGCCACGGACATGTCCCCGCCCCCCCCCCCCCCAGGAGAGGTCAACATAGTCTCCGATGGCGGTCCCAACGTGTTCTCGCCCCACCTGATCATGGAGGATGTCAACTGGAAGCCACCAGGTACGGGGCCGGACAACCGAGGACCCCCATTGAACAATGCAAGCTACTGGTGAGTGGTCAGACAAGAAGCGGGCTTGGTGCGTTACATCTACTGTCATATTAAGGTCAGTTTTCGCCACCAAGACCCTGTCAAGGCGACTAAATGTGTAATGTGTAAGGGAAAAGCATGTGTACACCTTCTGTGCCAGGTGTTTGAGGTGCCAAACATCAACCGCTCCCACATTGTCCATGACCCCCTTGAGCTGCGCTCTCATGCGGGGCTTAGTACCCGGCCGGGGTGGGAATCTATCTAGGGCAATCCCTGCAAATAGGGGAGGTAGGAGGTCTCAGAAATATCCGAGTCCGCTGTGTATACTTGCCGCAAATGGGAGTGAAGGACCCCCAGGAGGGCCTGCTCCGAGTATACCAACTCTCAGCAATGGTCCCGAAGGGCCACTATGCGCTCAGGGGTCTGCTCTCGCCTCAGAATCCAAGCCAGTAGCCTCCCTGACTTATCTCCCTCCCTGTGGAGTCGCTGCCTATATTGGCCCAGTGTATACTTGTCAAGCCTATCAAGGGTATTGTGAAGCTGTGCGCGGGCAACCTGTTCCTCTGACCTTTAGGGTTCGCTGGGGTCCACCACTCGTTGGGCCTGCAGGAGGGTATCCTCCGCTGTCTGGAGATCTCGAAGGAGCTGCTTCCTGACACCATAGGTGAGCCCCATGTAAGCGCCCCGCACTATCGCCTTCAAGGCCTCCCACTTAGTGGCCACAGACATGTCCCCCCCCCCCCCAGTAGAGGTCAACATAGTCTCCGATGGCGGTCCCAATGTGTTCTCGCCCCACCTGATCATGGAGGATGTCAACTGGAAGCCACCAGGTACGGGGCCGGACAACCAAGGACCCCCATTGAACAATGCAAGCTACTGGTGAGTGGTCAGACAAGAAGCGGGCTTGGTGCGTTACATCTACTGTCATATTAAGGTCAGTATTCACCACCAAGACCCTGTCAAGGCGACTAAATGTGTAATGTGTGAGGGAAAAGCATGTGTACACCTTCTGTGCCGGGTGTTTGAGGTGCCAAACATCAACCGCTCCCACATTGTCCATGACCCCCTTGAGCTGCGCTCTCATGCGGGGCTTAGTACCCGCCCGGGGTGGGAATCTATCTAGGGCTGGGTCGAGAACACAATTAAAATCTCCAAACGAAAACAGCGGAGTCCCCAGGTCGGGAATCAGGACATCCTGCAGAGTCCCGAAAAAAGTCGGGTCATCAGTGTTGGGCGCATAAGAATTGAGAATAACTATTTCCTTGCCATCAAGCTTGGCCTTAAGTAGCAAGTACCGACCCTGAATATCCGCTTCCATATACTGGAGAGCGAACGGAACTCCGGGCGCCACCCAAACCAGGACCCCCTAGCATATGAAGAGAAGGATGCGTGAAACAGTTGACCCCGCCATTTCCTCCCCAACTTCTGCGCCCCGTCCTCAACCAGATGGGTCTCTTGCAAGCAAGCGATAGACACCTTGTGCCTGCGGAGGAAGGAGAGAACTCTGTATCGTTTGGTACATGTGCCTAGCCCCCTCACGTTCCAACTCAAAAACATATACCCCATGACTTCCAAAAGAATTCACCCTGCCGTATCTGGCTGTTCCCAGAGCACGTCGCCTCCAGTGCCCGACCTGTAATGCAAATGATGCCAAAAACATTTCCCCTCAACATTTCCTTGAAACAAACCCCCCCCCTCCCACGAGAAAAATATCAGCAACAACCAAACGCGCCAATATGCCCTTTCCCTGCTGGTGCCAGGACGTACACAGCCACCACATTTCCCCAACGAGTCAATTACCCTCAAAGAACTATGGAAATAAAAATAGAAAATCTGGTCCCCCCCCCAACTCCCTACGCGACCCATTGTTATTGCAAAGAGTACCAGGCTCAACTAGGCAGGTCTAGTCCGCATACAGTCAACACCCCATCCATTCATATCTGCTCCCCTCCATTTATATGCTAATAATAGAGGACCCCCCCCCCACCAGGAAAGGAAACATCAAATGGACACTGCACACTAGTGAGGAACCAAGATGGCCCTAAAGGCACTACAAGGCTAACATACATCACATGCAGTCCATAAAGTTCCTCAACGAGGTACTGTCTCTCCCGGCGGCTCAGCCCCCCCCCGGTCTCTGGAACCACCGGAGCGGTGAGAGTCGTGTCCTTCACCGTGACCTGCAACGTGTCCGGGACCAGGATATCTTCGGACCCATGTGGCTACAGTACTCCCGAGCCGTCCTCGGGATCCGACTGCTCCAGGAGATGAGCGCCATCTTCCCCCACCGTTACCCTACGGCGCTCCTCTCTCTCTGCGATCTCTGAGCAGTGCCGCCACCTGTTGGGGCGCCTCCGTGAAGGTCGAGTCCCCCACTTCTCACGGGGACCACCGCGTTCACCCGGCGGAAGGATGTCTCCCTGATCTCCAGCCTTCCTCCGGGGAGTCGAAGAAGTGCGCCTTCCCCTGGGACAGCACCTTGAGTTTAGCCGGGTACAGCAGCATGTATTGCAGTTGCATCTCGCTGAGCTTTTGCTTGACACCCAGCAAGGACTTCCGTTGCTCTTGGACTTGCTGGGTATAATCCGGGTAAATGGAGATCCTGCTGTTTTCAAAGGTGAGATCCGCCGTCTCCCTCGCTGCCCGCAGGATACAGTCCCTGTCGCGATAATTCAGTATTTTGGCTATGAGACCTCGCGGGGAGCCCCAGGGCGCGGCGGGGGGACCAGAGCCCGGTGGGCCCTCTCGATCACAAAGACCTCCGACAGGCCTCGTGGACACAACTGCGTACGAATCCAGTTTTCAAGGAAATGTTTAGCGTTGCCCGCCTCTGCCCGTTCCGGCACACCAAGGACCCTGATGTTACTACGACGTGCCCTCCCTTCCGCATCCTCGGCTCTCCGCTCCAGGGCACCCTTCGTGGCCATGAGTTGTGTGACCGTCTTCCTGAGGGAGGTCACCTCGCCCTGTAGCTGAGCAATATTACTCTCGGCGTCGGAAACCTTATCTGCCACCTTCCGGAGGTCCGTCCTCAACAGGTTGACTTCAATGGAGACCGTCTCAATTTGCCGTTTCAGCGCCGTATGGAAGCCTTGGATCGCCTTCAACAGTTCCGCCCGGGAGGGCTAGCCGGGGGCCTCATCCTGGCCCGATTGACGTGTGATCCGCTGGGACGGCAGTCTCTGGGTAGTGTACTGCGTGATTGTGTTGGGCTGTGTAGAGCACGACATCCTGTCCTTACGCATTGCCAAGTCCCCGAGAGGTCAAAACAGCACTCCGAGAGGGTGGCAAGGGCCAGGCTCCGTAGCACCTACTCACACGCCTCTCAGTCCATAACCCAAGACCGAGATGCGCCCCACCGCTCCGCTCCACAGCCGACTCTCACCTCCACCTTCAGGTAGCCGGGGGCAGCGGGGGTGGGGGGCGGGCAGCAGCCCCCAAATGTCCTCCTCCACTCTCCGGGACTGCAGCGGGGAGCAAGACCCACCTCTCCTCAACAGTTCAGGCTCCAGACACCTCAGAGTCAGGGGGGGAAAGGCAGCGCAGAGATGCAGGGGGGACCATCCAATTCCCAGGTTGCCCTCCGGGTCACTCTAATGGTGGGTCTGTCCAGCAGCGGGGCCGCCTCGTGATACAAGGCCCCTGAAGTGGCACTCACAGAAGCGCTGCGCTCTGCCCTCCACCTCCGTCAGCGCTGCAGATCTCCACACCACCAGGGCCTTTCCAGGCGGTAGGCCTCAAGGCCGCTTCCCTCCTTCAACGCCAGCCGGCGCAGGTAATTAGCAGGGCGCCTCCCCAGCAGGGGGCCCACGGGGGCAATATCAAGCCACAGCAGCCAATTCCAGGGGCAATGGGCCCTCTTTAGGCCCGCCGACACCACACTTCTTTAGCGGGGTCCGCCCCTACCGGAGTCCAGGGCGCCTCCTCCACACAAGCATAGGCCGAAATTCGGGGCCCTCACAGAGCAGCGGGCCGCCTCTGATCCCCCCGCTGGGAGACTGCTCGGAATCCTCAGGCCCCCACAGCCGCCAGGCGGGGCCCCCGCCGGACAGCGCCACCAGCAGCAAAGTCCGTACGTCGCGGAGGAGGCCCAGGTAGAAGGGGCCGGCCGCCGCTCTCGTCCCGGCAATCACAGGGGCGGCCTCCAACAGCTCCCGCAGGACCCTCACTGTCTCCTGCTCACCAGGGTACCAGCCGACCGTGGGGACCTTGCGTGCAGGCCTCAATCCCCGGCCTCACGTAGGCAGATGTCTGGGGTGGCACAGTCGGGGCTGCTCACGCGGCCGCGTCCACGGGCGCCGACTCTCATTGGCCAGATGAGTGAGCCCTAGACATGAGGGGATCTCGCGATCCACACTTTAGCCCCCTAGGAGCCCGGACAGGAGGATTGCACAGGATTTCTGGGTTCGACGGTCGGGAGCTGGCGGAGCTCACGTCCTGTCGGCCATGTTGCGGGCCACGCCCCCGGTTCTGTCTATTTTAACCCAATCTGATTCTTTAGGGGGAATTTTCCCATTCAGAAAGGTAATCACTTGGTTATATTCCTTCAGTACATCCTCTAAAAGTGCTCCTGTTTTTGCATCTCTAGGAAATTCTTCGGTGGGCCAATCAACTGTAATCTTACATTCTGTCCTCAAATCAGTTGGTGCCACTATGTCAAACAGACCATCCAAATCTTTCAACAGAACATTTCAAACTTTAACAAACCTCTCTACCTGATTGACCACTCTCTCAACCTAGGGAAATCATTTGTAAAAGACAAAATATCCTGTCTGCTCCACGGAACATGAACATATCCACCACCTGGAACTTCCCTCAAAGGACACATCTTTTCAACCTTTTCTGCTTCTCTGAATTGAAATGTATACAACTCTTTCACAACTGCTTCCTCTCCACCTACTTCTCCATCGATCTACATCTCCTCATTTCTTCAGAAGGTGTATCAATTCCTTTATTTGCAATCTCTTTCCTGACACATTCAAGCTTTCTAAGTCCTTTTCAGTAAATTCTGCTCAATAGTGTTTCTGTAGTACCTTTGATTTGATTTTGATTTAGATTTTTCGTTATCTATTCCGAATTCTAATGCTACCTCTGCTATTTTCTCATGCAAATTATTGGTCCTACAGGTTATACTCTCGCATAGAAACAACAACTCTTCATCTTCATAGGAACCTAATCCATCAAGACTTATTGCACCAATAATCATCTAAATCCACCACTGGGACTGCATAACCAGGCACACGTACATGCGCAGAGGCAATATCAACATATGCGCGCACCCGGGCTCCCCTGACCCCTGTGGACTTCTGCTTGGACTATGACATATTGCTCTGTTGCTTGTATTGTGATGATGGAACACTGATTATACTAATAAACAGATTTACAAAAAAAATAATCATCTAATTCCACCCTTAACTTGCTTACATCTATAGTTTTGGGTTTCTTCTTTTTGTAATACTTTTGCCCATTCCTCCAAATCTTCAGGAGAAAATCCAGTGGAATTTAATTTCCTACCACTGGGGTGACAGTTGGTACATTCCTTCTTGCATCAATGGTTGACATTCTCTTTGGGGTTTCAGTCACAGCCTCAATATTTGGAGATCCATTAAAGACACATTTGACTCGTACTCACTAACTTGATCGTCTATCATGACTATCTCCTTCCTAGCACTACTCTGTGAAGCTGCCACCTTTTGCGATTTTGGTGTACTTCGTTTATTACCATACAATGGAATAACAGGACCATTTGTTACTGGTAGTGTTAGTGCTTTCGCATTTAAGCCTAATTGATTACATTTCTGAATTATCTCTTCTTTAGCTATATTCAGTCCATCTCTTTCTTTTTCCTGTGATGCTCGAATGTTGGATCATATAGGACTTGTGGAACCAATGGGGTTCCCATTATGGGGGCACTTGGAGTTGTATCTCTGGCACTCTCCTGATAAGGCAGAGGTCTCTTCGTTAAAATATCCTCTAATAACTCATCATCCAATTCATTACATTCTATCCCTGTTGTACTTATGTGTTTTGTTTTCTCCTTACACTTACTCCCTTCTTGATCATTGGTCACCAACACTGGATACAAACCTTCTGTTACCACAGCCTTTCACCATCTTTTCATGGTGATCTCCTTGTGTGTCAAGTGGGTATCTGGGTAAAAATCCTCTATTGTTTCTCATACCTCCTCTATATTTTTCACGCTCAAATGCCTCAACTTCCCATTCTTCCTGAGCCTCATACTGTGTGTACCTTGGATTTGGTTGCAACAAATTCATCCTATTTCTCAAATTCTGAAGAACTCTTACATTAAATGTACCATATTCAGGAAAAGCTAAAGCATCATCATCTTTTGTATATTCTAACCAATTTCCAACCATACACACATATGATATCCACTTTCCATCATCATATAGGAAGCTGGTGTGTTAGGAGGTGGCATAAGAATTTCCTCCCTAGCTTGCCCTTCTTAAAGAAATTCTTGATCTTATTAATCAACTTCATTCTCTCGTGGTTTTATTTAATTCACTCAAAAAAAACACCAAAACTATTCTTTATTTTGACTAAACCAGTTATTTAACCCTTGTCCAATGCTTGCGCGACTCACACCAACACTCCACTTCACCAATAATAGCACACTACCAGTCTAATAACCAATCGGGGCTTACAGCACACCCACTTGCCTGTCCAATGCCAGCGCGGCTCTTGTGACGTCAGTATTACTCCTTTTACTGACCCTCCCTTCACAAGGTAATATAACAATGTCTGTTTTCGTCTTTTGTTATAATATTCTAGTTTGTAACAATGTAAAAACAGCGCTATTCTGTCTGCTCCACTAAACAAAGATAATTTCCCCACGCACTACAAAGAGAAAATTCCTTCCTGTCACTACAAGTAAAAAAACACTGTTTACTCTTCACTTAAGCCCGGAGAGGACCTGCTACTCCTCTAGGGATACTCCTCCTTTGGGTAAGGCTAGAGTTTCACAGGTGGGCCAGACGAGTAACCTTCTGCAGTGTGATTTCCATTTACCACTCGCTTCTAAATTCCATTCCCGGGATTCCCAGGTATCTCTGTACCCCTGCTTCCAGACAACATAAAACGCAACACTAACTCTTAGTGTTAAACATGTCGTTAATTAGTCGGAACAATAGTCAATAATCAATAATCACCAAGCTAATCGATAATAACCATCACTCTGCTACTAGAAAAACTGATCCAGCGGAAGGCCTGGGAAATAAATTTCACAGTCAACAATAATTTCACACCGGGTCCAAGAGCACATTCATGTTTTCCTGGCTATACCGATCAAGTTTTATTTCTTTGTTTCTTATTAGTCAATACCTAACTAATCTTCACAGATCAACACTCTTCCTTTGGTCAATGTACCATTAGTCGAGTAGTTGATTGTGATATTAACAATTATAACTAGTTTAACTAATAGCCTTTAATAAAATAATCACAGACTTCAGGTAAGATTCAATGGATTTTTTATCTAATAACTCATTAAAAAATCAACGCTCATTTATACAGATTCACAGTGCAAATTCCATCAACTTTCATGGGAGAGAAAACCTCATTTATCAAATACATTCAATTCATAGGTCTATTCAACAATTCAATGCATTAGGAGTGGACAGATGGAGAGACAAAATACATAATATATCATACATTTGCAAAAAGTTATGCAAATTTAAGACCGAAGTATAACAACTGAGTGATGAAATGAGAAACCCAAACCCTGGCCAAAAGGACTGGTGGAGGTCACCTGATAAAGATTCAGGTGACAAAGACTATAGAGTAAGGGCAAGATAGGATTATACTTACTACACTTCTCTAGAAACCAATGCACCGGAGCGCATCCCTCTCTCACACTCTCTCCCTCCTTGATATTCTTCCGCAATTCTTCAGTCTATTCAAACTGTCTTTCAGTATTGAATCTTCCCAGTCTGTTTTTCTCCAGCAGCAGTTTTTGCCCCTTCTCATTCAGCATCGACATTTGCATCAATCTCAAAACCTGCAAAACATCTCTCTCTACTCTTTTCTTAAGTTACTCTAGTTATACCCTTTGTTTCTGCATATCCCACCCTCAAAGTTGCAAGTATTCAGGAATCCTGGACTGCGATTGGGCAAGGGCAGGGGAGTTGTCATCACCTCATTCTGTCATTCTTTATTTCATAACTATTCCTTCGTTTAGTAAACCCTTCCCATTTAAATTATTCATAATTCAGGAAACCTTCTGTTCTCACACGTTCATGAACAGATTAGATACAAATTTATATAATTCCTCAGTTAAGAAACGTTCTCAGGCATCTCGTCCTTGGTTCTTGGCAGCCGGTCAATGATCCGGTCACCAGGTCACTCCTAATTTTCAGTGCGTAGACTCGACTTGTATTACGTCTCAACCGCCATCTTTTCTTTTGGCTTAGCACATCAGGCCCAAATGCACACTATTAATAAAAGAATCATAAACAGATGTTATTTTCTCAAATATATTATTATCACTGTTCACCACCCGCTTCTACTCTATCCCATGTTCTTTTCAGATGTATGACGTTACAACGCAGGCTATTACAACGCCTGCCTTTACAATGCGGTTTTTACATCGCAATCCATTACAACGCATAGTGCTTTTGGGTGTTGGATAGTGAATAGTTTAATTTACTATTCCAACTCCAGTCCCCGTGGACACTAGGGAAGGTGTTGGATAGTAAATTAAACGTATTCCCTATCCTAGAGCGCCCCCCAGCGTAATGCGTTGTAATGGCTTGCATTGTAATGACCGCGTTGTAATGGTAGTGCGTTGTAAAAGTTTCGTTGTAAAGGTTGTTTACCCTCACTTTCTTCTTTGTTAAGCAAAAGCATTAGCAGCGACAGCTTCTTCTAAACTCAGGCATGCATATGCCAGACACACGGTGCCTCAAGACCTACGGTTAATGACTCCTTGCGCATGGTTGAGAGTTTCCTTCTCACATGGGTTAATCGCATGGTTACATGCAAAACAGTAATAAGCACATGCACAAGACGATTTTCAGTTTCAAGCGGGATTTTTGTTACGCAGCAGGTTATTCTCTGTTTATTAAGCAAGCATAAAACCTTTTCCCCATGCATGGATGTCGTGTGTGTGTTAATTGTCTTTTATCTATTGTTTCTTTTTGTTAGTATCTATTAATGAGAGGTTGATTCGAGCATTTTCTTTTCCTCGAATCCCTGTTCCATCACTGGTACCCCCCTGAATTACATATTTTGATTATAATAATATTAGAGTGGAAAAGGAATGGGGAATAGTAGCAAACTCTGTTTTAAAGGCACAAAAAAGCCAACAGAGTTGGGTGATTCACAGCAATCACTTAGTCTTAGTCACAACACATTGCATCATTTTCCTGAGCAACTGTTAAGACTCTCAAATGACCCAATTGTCCCCCTGATTGATTCCCTCAGGATCACAAAGGAAAGAGTCAATCAATCAATCAATCAAAGCATTTGTATAGCGCGCTACTCACCCGGAGGGTCTCAAGGCGCTTGGGGAGGGGGGTCCGCTACTGCTCGAACAGCCAGGTCTTGAGCTGCTTCCTGAAGGCGAGGTGGTCCTGGGTCAGGCGGAGGTGGGTCGGGAGGGAGTTCCAGGTCTTGGCGGCGAGGTAGGAGAAGGACCTTCCCCCTGTGGTGACTCTTCGGATGCAGGGGACGGCGGCGAGGGCGTGGCCGGTCGATCGAAGCTGGCGTTTGGGAGCATAGAAATTGAGGCGACTGTTGAGGTATCCTGGTCCTTGGTTGTGCAGGGCTTTGTGTGCGTGGGTGAGGAGACGGAAGGTGATTCTCTTGTTGACCGGGAGCCAGTGCAGGTCTCGCAGGTGTCCGGAGATGTGGTTGCGGCGGGGGATGTCCAGGATGAGCCTTGCTGAGGCGTTCTGGATCCGCTGGAGTCTCTTCTGGAGTTTGGCGGTGGTTCCGGCGTAGAGGGCGTTGCCGTAGTCCAGTCGGCTGGTGACGAGGGCCTGGGTGACCGTCTTCCTGGTCTCGGTGGGGATCCACCGGAAGATCTTGCGTAGCATGCGTAGGATGTTGAAGCACGACGAGGAGACGGCGTTGACTTGTCTGGTCATGGAGAGGGATGAGTCCAGGATGAAGCCCAGGTTGCGTGCGTGGTCTGTTGGTTTGGGTGCGCTGCCCAGGGCAGGGGGCCACCAGGAGTCGTCCCAGGCGGAGGGTGAGGATCCCAGGATGAGGACTTCCGTCTTGTCCGAGTTCAGTTTCAGGCGACTGTTCTTCATCCATTCGGCTACCTCCTTCATCCCTTCGTGTAGGTTGGCTCTGGCGGTGGCGGGGTCGTTGGTGAGGGAGAGGATCAGATGGGTGTCATCGGCGTAGGAGATGATGTTGAGGTTGTGCTGTCGTGCGATGGCTGCGAGGGGACTCATGTAGACGTTGAAGAGGGTTGGGCTGAGCGAGGAGCCTTGAGGGACGCCGCAGATGACTTCGGTGGCTTCTGATCTGAACGGGGGGAGGCGGACTCTCTGTGTAGGGTAGTGGGCACTGATCCCACCAAGCTGCGCGCGTTGGCTCGCGCGCACGATGGTCTCCTAGAGCGCGCAGTGTCCTGAATTCAGCGCGCACTCTATGAGACCCTACGAGACCATTCGCTCCGCCGCTTTTAAAAGGCGAGCGGCGCGAAATCCAGGCTGGAGGCAGAGGAAGAACATGCTGTTGCAGACGCGCAAAGCCCTTTGTGGTCAAAGGGCTTCTGCTTCAACCATTCCCCCCCACCGCACCCCCGTCGTGTGTGGACCCCCGGGCTGAGACAGCTTCCCCGCCGCACCCGAGCACTTCATGGGTCTTTGAAAGACCATTTGCACGTTAATGAGGCTTTGATGGGTTTCACTCCTTCTTAGGGCCCCTGCAGCTCGACACCTCCTACTGCTGGAAAAATTAGCCCCCCTCCCACCGCCTCTCATTGCTTGCTTGGTCGGCCTTTCTAGAAACATGCTCTGTTGTCAGCATTAGGAAAATAGCTGAGAGGGGGTGTGGAGGTAAAGTTTCCTGCACTCCGCACGTAACTCCAGCTGGTCATTTCTTTGGGGCAAAAACATTCTTTTCCCTGTGTTGACCTCTCCCCACCCATCCCTCTCAATTCCCTACAGGTTCCCTTCCCCCTACAGGTTCCCTTCCCCCGGCCATGCTTGTAGCTTTTCCCTATCTCAATGCGTGTTTGTTCAGCCTTTCTTGAAGCACACTCTGCTGGCAGCATTGGAACAACGGTGAGCTGCGGGGGTGGGGAGGCAAAGTTTGCTGATGATCCTGCACATAACTTCTCTTTTTTTACAGGAATACATCTGTGCTCCATGAATCAGTCTCAATGAAGGCTGTAGAGCATACTTCTTCTCTTTGTGTATTCTAGAGGAGGGACTGTGTTGCGCCTGAAAGGAAGCTACTGATTACACTCTCATTCAATCCCTGGCCCCTGCGCTGCGACTTCTAGAAAGTGTTTTACTGTTGATAATGCGCTTAGAGAAGTGGTCAACCGTCCATGTATTTCTTTTTGTGCACATACACGATTTTTCCATTTGAATGCTTGTTTTCACTTTTATTTGTTAATATTTCCATATAGATACAAAAGGTTTAGAAAAATGTGTTTTTTGTCTAGGCCCGTTCCATCTCTTTACACCCTACTCCATAAAAAAAGACTAGTCATGCTTTCCTGTGAAATTGGCATCTGTGAGCTACAGGGCAGTAATCAAACCGAGAGTCTGAAGAGCAGGTGGAAAAGAGGAGTACAGAAAAGATCGCTGTTATCCATGTAAAAGATGTGAAAGGTGATGGTGTACAAACTCTAAAATGATTTTAATGAGGTCCCAATGAGCAGTGTATACATCATTGTAGATATGCAGAGGCCACATGTTTCCGCTGTGGGTAATAAATAAACCTTGCCTGCGCTTTCCTGCCAGCCCTAAACATTGTTTTAATGGCAGCCAGGAAACAGGGCGTTAATGCAGTGAATGGAAAGGGTGGAGGACAGTCAAGACAGTGCAAGGCCCGTTTTCAGGACAGCTTTTGTTTATGTGATATTTATATCCTTGAACAAAGATGACTAATTACTTAAATGCTGCATTTTTGCCGACTAGACACACCTCAGAGCAATTTCACCAGCATTTTAAAATCAGCATTTCATCTATGGGGGCGACTCACAAAAGCATTTGAGTAAAAGTGCAGGGGTACTCTCGCGAGCTTCTGTGAACTGGCCCAATCTAAAATACGAGAATATTTGAACCGTGTTCATATACATTTAGGAACAATAGAAAAGACGGTCCCTGTTTTCTACTTTGGAGGGAAAGGATTTAGACGTTTCAGGGCAGAGTCACAAACGCATGTAACAGTTCCTCAAAAAGTATTTCCGTAGTAGCACTTCCCATACTCCCTAGTGAATCGGCACCAATATGCCTAAAATATTAACACAATCTTGCAGGTGTGTACTTTTAATACATTATTATTATCCCAAAGGGCCAAAGTAAAGTAGTTTAAAAAGTCCATTCATCTAAGTGCGTGAGGTGGCATCAAATTTACAGGTCCCTCTCACTGCCTGAATGACTCCGGGAGTACACGCGGGGGGGCCGGGGTAATTAAATACAATAAAAACAAATAAACTAAAAATAAACTTACCAGGATGAGGTATCTCCTCCGCCGGTCCCGCGTCATATCAGGTCTCCGAGTCCAAGTGACAAATCGTAGGACTGGATGCGACTGGGGGCGGTATCCTGCCATTTGACAGGGCATGGGGTGACTGTATTTCACGCACCGAGCAGGAGCCTATCTGCAGACTCCTGCACTGCACTAGGCATGCGCAGCATGCCTAATGTAATGTCAATGGAGTGGCCGTGCTAAATAAAAAGCGCCCCTCGCAGAAGCGCAGTAGGAGTCCACTTCTCTGGACTCCTGCTGCTCTCGCCTGCGTGCATACACTGTGCGTTATTGTTGAATGACGCATGCGCATATGAGGCTGTGAAGAAGCTGCCAGCACAGGCCAGAAATGTAAACAGACAAATGAATTGCATCTGCCGTCTGCTTACATTTCTTGCTGCCTGTCAACGTTACAGTTTGTCTTGTTGATTGTAACAATGGACCAGCAGCCACTGGGACTGGCCCATGGCTTCTTACGTTCCTGGATCAGGAGTGTTGGACGACGTCGTCATCCAGGTGGGAGCTCCAGCAGTCTCGACCCCAGCTCTACAAATACTCACAAGAGCTTTTTGACATGAAAGAATATACTGTGCTGTACAGGGCTAGAAAAAAAATTATTCTGTGAAAAAACGGATTTGGTTCTAGGTGTACAGCTGCTCCACATCGCAAAGTTACCATCAGCTGGAGGAGTCCCCAATCACCACCCACTCACCCTCCCACTGTGTGATCTGCTCAGTTAGAAGGCACTTCACTCTGCCTGCATCAGTGCTCAGTTAAGGAGCGGCTGCTGCACCTTTATTCTGAGCTAAGAGCAAAACAAGAATTAGACCGATGAAGATGGGCCAAGGCACTACAAAGCAATATGTTTTAAGAATACTACATTCTATACACAGCTAGCCTTATTTAACCCGTTGGCTGCTGACGTCGGCCAACGGTCGTCGCGAGCACTACCTTGGTAGTGCTGCGCACGTCCGTTGGTCGACTCTGTCCCACCCGTTTTTCGAACGTTCAGCACTGGAGCTAAACATTCAAAGCAGCCAACGGGTTAAAAAAAACAAAAAAAGTGGGACATCTATATGAAACCACATTTGGTGGAACGGACATTTCCCAAACCTAGTCCTAAAAAATGAACGTCTGATCCAACTAATGGTAAGGCAAACAGGGATACCAAACACTTGTTTCACCCAATTACATCAGCTTTATTTACAAATAAACAGTAAAAAAAAGTCACTCACTCATTTCAAAATGGGTTGTGCCTCATCTAGTAAAGGAGTTTTGTGGCAACGTGGAAAGGCCCAGGAATGTTTTCCACAAACGCCCTCCTTTACAGGACAAACACCCCTCAAGCTGCCAGCATAAAACAATAATTCATTTGTAGAGAACAGTTGTTCATGCTATTGCTAACAACTTATGGAAAGTGATATTCATTTTGCGAACAGTTCAGATCGGAGGACAGTCAACACCCAGCCATTAGGTTTTCAATTAACTAAACTCCTCTAACAAGCCAAAGGCTATTATTTTGTGGAGAACAGCTTCCCTACTGCAGCTTAGTAAGGGAGGAGGTGCGGTTGCTAGGTTCCCTTTATTTTTTTTAAAACACATTACCTGCATTTTGTCCACATTCCTTTAACTCATCGGAAAAGTTATAGTTGTAATAACTCGGTGCTTGGTGAATGTGGGGACCTTTCTGGCACTCCCTTTGCAGATTTAAGTATGCAAGCATAGATACACTGATCCTTTGAATAAAACAGGGCGCCAGATTGTTCAGTTTGTATAGAATATTCTGCCAGCAGATTTCAACACAACATCGCTTTACATGAATAGAGCACAAATTCACAACGCTGTCCCTGCCATCACCGTTTCTAAACGTGGGCAAAAAATTCTGCTTCACAGAGCCTGGTGGACACCACAGATAGATACAGCAACTTAAAGGTGGATGAAGTCATGGAATTGTGAAACATAAGGGCAGGATATTGGTTGGAAGGCTTAGATTGGTGATACATGGCATTTTAAGAAAGGTCAACTTGTCTCCCATCTTGGACACTGACAGCCAGAACTAAGTTCTAAATGGTCTTTGCAGACAGAAGTGGCTAATATTGTGAAAATCTGAAATAAAAATTCAAACAAATAAATCAAAGACTTGTGCAGTAATTGGGGAAGCATCAGGCCTATAATATGTTCAGCTGCAGCAGTGACTCACTTCATGGCCAGTTTGCGATTGCGGTCTTATTGCAACAACTGGGCAACAAAGGCAGGGATGGATGTTAGTACAGAAAGTGAGTGATGCCCCCATCTATATGCCACACTTACTAAAGTCAAAAAGGATCCATAAATAAGTGAACAAGAAACACACACTCCATCAATGCAAGGTAAATGCCTAACCCCAAAATGTACAAAGAAGGGAAGGGACAGACTGCTTGGCTACAGCGCCGGCTCTGTGAAGCAGAATTTTCAGCACAGACATCTCATCACTGTACCCCCCCCCAGCAGTTATTAAATATAATAGTACTATCAATCCAAATAACTGACTAACATAGAACCACTCAAATTACGTTCCTATTTCACTATACTAATTCAAAATTAATCCTTATGGGTTCCAGAGTAGCACGCTACTCGACAAAAAAAAGCGCTTCAAAACCCCATCAGGGGTAGCAAGTGCTATATAAATACAAACCTCTTTCCCTCTTCTATCCCGCCACCTACCCTTCTCTATCCAAATGACTGAATAACATTTCCACCACTCGAATTACTTCATATTTCACTATACTAATTTTCAACACTAATACTTTATGGGTTCCGGAGTAGCGTGCTACTTGCCAAGAAAAGCGCTTCAACATCCTTTAGGGGTAACAGGTGCTATATGAATGCAAACCTTTCTTCCCCTTCTATCCCTCCGCTATCTTTCTCACTCCAAATAACTGACTAATATGTGCACAGTGTTTTCAGTTTTTAAGCAAACGTTTGAAGGGATATTTGGCGCTGCACACACACGCGGTCTGGTTCCTGGTGCACATAGCCATGGATGCAGCACATAGAGACCCTACACTGCTGCACACAGAGGAAAAAAATTAGAGGGAACATTGGAAGTGGGTAGTGTGAGGTGAACCAAACATTGTGTACTGTATGTGTGGAAAGATACAATGTAACTTAACGGAACCCAGAGCGAAGAATACCCTAGGGGGTAGGAGACTACTAATTTGGGAATTTTACTTGCCCTGAGCAAGATTAAAACAGCATGGAGAGTCTCACTGGGCAGTCAGTCTGCTGGGGATGTGGCATCTGACCAGATGTCAGTTTTTTAGGTCGAGCCTGTCCCATTCCGCAGGAATGGATAGGATCGAATTCATGTCGGCAAAATCCTCTTCAAACTAAGGGGTTTCAGCCCGGCGTTTTCTTGCAGTTCACGTGAACATGCACGAGCATTCACGGCCAGGGCTTCTCCTCCCCTAGCAGCACTCCTCCCACACCAGCAACTCCCCCCTCCCACACCAGCACCTCCCCTCTCTCTCCCCGCAAACACAGCCTTGCCGTAGCAGCACTCCTCCCACACCAGCACCTCCCCCCTACCACACCAGCACCTCCCCTCTCTCTCCCCACAAACACAGCCTTCCTTTCATTTCTCCTCCCCCTCCCCAGCCAGCTTCCCCCAGGCCGTGTTCCCTCAGATATGCTATTGCATATCGTTTGCTACCTCTTGTATTTTGTTGCTCTTGATACTTGCACAACTGTCACTATTGTCTCATGTAACGTAACGTTTGCTTTTGTAACATGCTCACTTGTAATTTTGGCTTCATGGATCTAAAAACGCCTCCCTCGCGCTCCTTTCCCCCTCTCTCCCGCTGCCTAGTCCTCCCACCCCCTCCCTCTCCAGCGCGCGCTCCACTCGCATCTGCCTGCTGCTCCCCCGCCAACCCCCCCCACTCCCCCAACCAGCAATGCCGAGAAGCTTGTTTCCTCTAAGAACATATCGTTTGCTACCTCTTGTATTTTGTTGCTCTTGATACTTGCACAACTGTCACTA
This sequence comes from Lissotriton helveticus, assembly GCF_964261635.1. NCBI lineage: Eukaryota > Metazoa > Chordata > Amphibia > Caudata > Salamandridae > Lissotriton > Lissotriton helveticus. Next base: position 1,925,310,051 of record NC_136057.1, read on the forward strand.
TTGTCTCATGTAACGTAACGCTCGCTTGTGGGACCTTATAAGTATTTAGTTTTGCAGCACAATATCCGATTATGCAACTCGGATATTGTGCTGCAAAACTAAATACTTATAAGGTCCCACAAGCGAGACCTATTGGCTATGCCAATGCTTGTCTTGGGTGGTCACCTCCTAATGAGGACTGTTGTTTTTGTGACGGGTGACTCAGAGTGTTCTGTGAATGTGAAGTAAAAACCTTCCCTGGAAGGCAGGCGTGTAAATGCTGACGAGGGAAGATATGGAACTGTGTCCTGGATCAGCAATTAGGAATGTGGTGGTTTGAAGAAAGTATAAAAATGGAGGTAGTTGGTACAAACAGTGCAGGGTCCTCGAGCGCATTCATACATAAGTGGGTCGCAGAAGAGCTAAAGCCAATTTATGGAAAAACTGTAATTACCATCATTTTTTGCTTCCTAATACTCAGGCAGTTTTTCCACACTTGCTACCAAGGACTGGTCGCTGTGAATGTCTAAAGTTTCCTTCTTGATTGCCTAGGAATGGGCGATTGTGCCCAGTAGCCACGGTTCCACTGTGCATATAATATTCAAGACAAGGAAAAAAGGGGTGGAAGGCGTGCCTGTGAGTTACAGGCACCTTCAAGCAATCCTACAGGATTTTTTTGCTTGCTTGAAAGTGCCTGTAACTCACAGGCACGCCTTCCACCCCTTTTTTCCACACACCTTAGCGCTTGTGTAGGACCTACACACGTGGCCTTTCCTTTTGCCACTCACTCACCCTGGTCCTGAAGAAAGTCCCGCCTAGACCCTTTAGGGACTGAAACATGTAGACCGTTATTAAGTCAACTTAGTAATCATAATTTTTTTACTACTAGTTGCAACGCATAGTTTTTATTATCTTAACACCCTGGGCCGCCACGAATAAATTACTAGGCAAGGATTCCCAGAGGTGCATTTTAACATTCACCTTCATCCACTTCACACTATCGCACAACACCCGCTCCGCTGTAGTCAGGCGTTGAAGCACAACCAGGTGGCACTCGGCTGCCTGGTTGGACCCCGATGATGAAGCATGACACCAACCAGGTTGGTGTGTGAGGGGTTTTAAAACAAAGACTGCTTGTGCCCAGCTGACACAGCTACGTTTACAGGTGACATGGAATACTAACCAGATTCCATTACTCCATCACAGTGGGCCAGTCCTCGTTGTTTATCTAAATACTATTTAACCTGTAGACTGGTTCCAGGACTGATGACTTGGGTACCTTGATGTCATTTGTTGGGATGTAAACGTTTAAAACTAGTGGCACAATGGTTTTAGGAAATGAAGCCACTATTAATTTCCGTAATAGAATTTCGTTTTTAAAACATGAAACAGTATTTTACAGTGTTGTAGCAAAATGCAGTACATCACCCCCAGTTCATTTAGTTATGACCTGTACTTTAATATTCAATTGAAACAATGATTATTGAACATACAAGAGTCTACTGTGCCTTGGTAAGATAACATGCTTCCTTCTGTTCCAGGGCCTAGCAGACGTGGTCCAGTACATGACTGGAGCAGTGGGACAGGATATTGATGGATTACCTCCTGATGAGGTGTTCAGTTCAGTGGAGGTGAAGGACTTGATCCAAAAGCTTCTTAACCCAGATGAGGAGCACCAGTCAATAAAAGACTTCTTTAAGCACCCTTTCTTCTGGAGCCGCGATAGGTGAGAAAGCACACGTGTGACACAATAGGGAGAAGAGACTGCTCAATAACTTCTTTATATTCCCAATGTATTTTCATGTTACTCATTACACATATATACAATTTGTGACACAGGAAAGTATACTGATTTGCCCAGACTCGAATGATTGATCCAATGCCTAAGTAAGGAGCATTGCCATTACGCCACATCTCCCACTGGGAATATGTTGCCCATGTTTCTCTGTTTGAGACCTCAGACAATTGGGCGTTATAGCTTGGTTGCCCCAAATATGCAGAGGTGTAGACTCACATCCTGAACCATTGAGTGCACATTTATGCAGTACTCTCTTGACTCTTCAATGATCACACGGTCAATACTCTTGCAAATGTGTGGCTAAACCTTGTTGTTGTTGTTGTCCAAGGTACCTTTTAGCAAAATTAACACAAACCTGCAAGTATGCCAAACTGCAATATTTATTTACAGATTATAATTGTGGACAGTGCTGCAACCATCAGACTGTCATATGCAGGTATAGTCAGAGACCATAACAGTATAAACTCTCATTCTAGTTCCAGGAGTTGCAGGTAGCTTACTCTCATAACAAGTAATGGGTAGGACTGTACATAATTTTTATGACACTTGATTAATTTTTGTAAATCCTGATTATTGGGCTACCTGTAAGTCATGGAACCTCCTGTTTAGGTCTCGCCTAGCAGCATGCATGCGCTGCCTATGAAAAAGACCTTTAGCCGTCGAGTTGGTTTTGATGCCAAAAACTTGCACGAGTTCCATTGCCTTCAATGGCAACGCGTGCACGTTTGGCGATTCCCTTGCGGGAGCGAACAGCAGCGTCATATGTTATCGCGCCTTGCTGCTCCCTCCTGCAAGGGAATCTGGCGCAGGCCCCCTCCTTTCTCCCCTCCCCCTGCAGTCGATCAAAACAGTGCTCGTCCTAAACGCTCGTGATTTGCAATGTCTACGTCCGGGTTTAATCTAGTGCTTAAAGCTAATAAGTAGTACATTGTGCCAGGCGCTACCAGTTTTGGTTGCTCAGACAACTTGGGAGGTAAAGCGATATGCTCAGGGTCACACAGCACAGTCAAGAAGCAGAGCGAGGATAGGAATCCAGGGCCTCTGGATTATCAGCTGGGAATTTAATGATTAGGCCATGCGTCATCCAAGGGAAATTTTCCCAGAGTGATGCAGAGCAGCATTGCAGTCAGGGTCTCCCAAGGAGCAAGCCTCCCTGGAGCACAGAGCTGCCAGGCAGACCCAGCTGCTGCAATCGGGGCAACAGCTGATGCAATAAGTCTCAGACGCAATGAGCTCCTCTGCGTGTGCTCCTCAGAAGCACAGAACACTTACGGATGCCTCCACTGTGGGTCCATGGGAGAGCCAAAGTCATCATTTCACGGGGTGTATCTTTGCAGATCGACGTCGAGATTGTCTCTGTTCGTGTTGTTCTTTCTTCTTCACCAACTAAACAAGTGCAGTGCTGGTGTACAGCCCCTTCAGACATCGAGATGACAAAGTTCCCTTCCTTCCTCGCATGTAATGTAAGGTGTGGCATCAAAAGCTAGTCGGCTCCTTCTACTCAGGTTATCGGTTCAACCCCAACTATTGCTGCAGTACAACAAGCAACAAACACTACAGTGGGCCTAATGGATTACTTCCTCCCTGTATTGTCACTCTGCCTCCTTTCAGCATTCCAACTCAAAGCTATTGCTACACTACAACAAGCATAGTTTAAAAAAAAAGCTATTTTTACAGTACAGCAAGCATAATTCACACCAAAGCCACTACTACAGAACAAGCAGGTTTAAAACAAAAGCTATTGTTACAATGCAACTTATAAACAAATTGCTACGCTACAATTATTATTATTGCAACTCATAAAGCGCACAGCTGCCCCACAGGGTTTCCTGGCGCTGGATCAAGTAGGGCTACAAGAAGCCTAATTAAAAAAGTATTGGTACAGCCAATATGTCTCGTCTTTGAGACCTTATACGTTTTTAGCCATGCAACAGTTGATGTTATTGCACCAAGGATATTGTGCTGCATAACTAAATACTTATAAGGTCCCAATAGCAAGACCTAGTGGCTATGCCAATGCTTGTTTTCTAATGCTAATGCTGATTGCATAGGTTTTCTAGCAAGAGAGTTGCATTGAGTCGAAATATCTTGTGACAGTAGACAGTCATGAGGGAAAGGTACACAAAATATTGTATTCTCATGAGTTGATAGTGAAAATGGGGCTTGTGATGAAAAACATTGCAAAAGTCCTGATTTTCTAGCAAACCTGCACTCTCATGTGAACCACATTAGGGGCCAGATGTAGGAAGGGTATTACCGGTCGGTATCGGCCGAAATTAACGAATTTTGTCCGTTACCGACCAGTAATAGGCTTTTCTGATGTAGGGGCCGAAATTAACGATTCGGTAATTTACCGAATCGGTAATTTTAGGAATCGGTAAATTACTGATATTTTAAATAACGATTCGGTAAATTACCGAATTCCTAATGTAGGGAGCACTTAAATGAGTGCTTATCCCATGTTAGGATTTGTTATTTACCACCAACTAAAATTTTGGTTGTAAATAACGAAAACACCCCAAAAAGCAATTTTATGCAAATTGTTTCAGTGCAATGTTGCAGACATACATGCCCTTAGGGCATGTATGTCTGCAACATGTGCACCCATACACAATTGAGGGGTGCAACAGGGTGTCAAAGTGACACCCTGCCACCCTTCAATGTTTTTCCCCTTTAACGAATCGGTATTTACCGATTCGGAAATTGACATTCATTCCTATGGGCCTCCAGGCCCATAGGAATGAATTGCAATTACCGAATCGGTAAATACCGATTCGGTAAATACTGAATCTTAACGATTAGGTAATTTTTACCGAATGATTTGCCACATAGCATTTACTGATTCGAAAATACCGAACCGTTAAAATTCGGTATTTTCGAATCAGTAAATGCTATTTACCTACATCTGGCCCTAAATCTTTAGTTTCCACAAGTACTAGGCATGGTACATGAGAACAACTATGCGTGTTTGTCTTCCTCTGGTAAAAATAAATCTTGTAAGATTTTGTCTTCCTCAATAAGGCTGGGTCTTCTTTACATATCCCAGTGGTAGTTTAAATCTGGCATACACATTCCCTTGGCTGTTCTGATGGCTTCTTCCTTCCGAGTTTCATTAGGCTCCATGTGATTTTTGGGTTGTGCTTTAATTCAATCAATCAATCGGGGTTCTTGTAAAGCATGACTACTCACCCGTTAGGTTCTCATGGCACTGGAAAATACGTAGCTGAGAGCTAAGTTTTGGCTAGGTCCAAACCCGCAGCCTGGAGGTACCTACCATATTTTCCCCACCTGGTTTGGTATTCCTAAGAATGGTGACCCGCGTTCGGTTGCCCACTTATTGTTCACAAACAAATTATCAATTTCCGGGTTCCACCAAGTCCTCTCTAGCTCCTGTGTTGTGCACTTCTTAAAGATGGGCTGGGTATCAGAATGGCCGCAGGGGACGTGCCTGTTGGTGGCTCAGACCTGTCAGGAGTTTACTGATCAGATGATAACCTATACCTTCCCTGCTCTCCTGCTCTGATGCTTTCTTTTTTAAAACATTTTGATCGTGTGATCCTGGTAGGTTGGTGCAGGTTGGTAAATTTTCCTGAGTATGAGGTGACTAATAAAGTTCTAGTAGCGCTTCCCTAAGTATTAGGGAGCATCTCCAAACTGCACTCTTAAGAAACTTAATCATCAAGTGAATTCAACTTCTCCAGCGTCATTTTTATTTCTTTTCATTTTTCTTTTTCATAGATGATAATATACTTCATCTCATGGAATTCATTCTGGTTATATGATGACATACATGTTAATCCATAAACGAAAATGTACCCAATACATTTCGGGCCACACCCTTCATCAGGGACTTGCTCCTACAAAAATAGAAGAAACTGGTTTTATGCCTATGAGTGTGCACAAGAGACCAATTTTATTAGAATTCTCAAAAAATATTATGTCGTGACCATGCCTAACCTTTGCGAGGTATGTGTCTGGTTTCTACTTGCCGAAAACTCAAATCAATAAAGTATATGCATGCCTGTTTACGTGAACGTGACTTGAATAGTGAAAACAAATAAAATAAAAGAGGTACGAAAAACACGGACTATCATATGGTTCCCTACCAATGGTTGTTGTGTTTATCCAAAAACTTTCCTATAGGTTCATGAATGGATTTAACTGTTGACACGATCGGTCTGAAAGGTGCTCTTAATGGATCTTTATGTATCTTTGGAATCATATATATGTAAGGAATACCACGATTACTCATGGTAAGGTATGTCTTCTCCTGGTTTGTGATGGTTCTTATGTCAATTGCCTTTTCTATCACTTCCGCAAGTATTTTAAGTATTTTTGGGAATCCCTTGGTAGGGTCAGTGGACAATTTCATGTAGGTATTGGTGTCATCCACATGTGCATTGACATTATCCAAATAGAACTCAGTATCCATGATAATAAGTGCACCTCCCTTGTCAGCTTGACTAATAGTTATAGCAGAGTTAGAGAGAGGCCAGTTGGATTAGCACATGTTTTTCTTTGTGTGTGATATTAGTTGATTTCAGTCGCTTTTGTTTGAAAATAGTTGATAAATCTTGTTGCACAACAGCTCCGAAAGCATCTAGAACTTTTTGACTGGTGGGAGCGCAAAATGAACTCTTATTCCTTAGTCCTAACAAGGAAACAGCTACAGCTAACGAGAATAGAGTAATGTTCGTATCCAAATTTTCAACCCGCAGCTACAGGGTAAAGAAAACTAAACAGAAATACTAGCCAATGTAAAAAATGGAAACCGGCTTCAATAAGATATTTGAACAACTGCCAAGATTCGCATACTTGCGTACTAGCAACCTCAAACAAATTCTCAATAAAAACATGTTAAAAAACCTGAAAATGACAGAGGTACACTACCGTGTATGAATTGTGGGAGGTGCAATTCTATCATTAAAGGCACTCTTTTATCTCATCCCACCTGAGTAATCACCGTCACATTTAAAGTCACTGCCACATGTGACACTAGAAACGTCATCTACATGTTGAAATGCCCCTGTGGAAAAGTTTATGTTGGAAAAACAGAGATGAAAATTAAGATACGTTTAAATGAGCATAAAAGTAATATTCATACAAAAAAACAAAAGTCTACAGTAGCTACACATTTCAACTGTAATAACCATAATGTCAGTCAACTCAGGTAAATGATACTCGAGCAAGTACCTATTGTAACTTGGAGAGACAATACCCGTTTCCAACTCCAAAGTGAAATATTTTGGATTAACCACTTGGATACAGTGAGTCCATAGTTTTCTGTAGGATAAGGTACCAACCAGTGTACCAAGTAACAATTGACAGTTGTAATTTAACGTGCTGTTGAAATATGTATTATTCTTTTAGTTATTTTTCTACATTAGGGATTGTAATAGTAGTTACTTTACCCTCCAGTTGTTGTGTGCCATGCCACTTTGGATATTATTATTTTACACATTATATCTAGGGCGGATCCGAACACTTGGTGTAGCATTTCTCGTTTAATTAATATTTTCTCTATTTTCACAACTCTGTTTAACATTAGGGGTATTGCATAACACATTCAAGCCGCTGCTGTGGTTTGTCACTTTCTTTTACGTTTTGAACTTCTTTAAGTTTTTCATGAGGTCTGATCATTTTTAGGTCTCGGAGACCTATTGCAGCCGAGTTCGCTCTCAAGGGAGGACAGGGCGGTGCACGAGCCTACCAGGTCTGTGGACGCGCACACACACAGGCAGGCAGGTAGGCAGGCAGGCAGGCAGGCATGCCCAGACACACACAGACAGACACACGCACGCATGCATACACACGCACACACGCACACACACACACACCCTCTCTCTCTGCCCACTCCCTCTCTGCTGCCCCCCCTCTACCCCCACTCACCGGGCTCTTTCCCTCCGCAGCGGGTCAGTCATGGCAGCAGGCAGACTCGGTGTCTTCTCCGGCGATCTTCAGCTGATGTGCACGCCCACGCTGAGTCTCGTGCGCGCCCACCACGCTGTTTCGCGCCCGTTGATCCTCAGCTTGTGATTACTACTCCTTCTAACCCGGATTTTAAATTACCATTTCTTGGTTCTCTAACTCCACTCTGTTGATTCGTAACAAACTGATATTCAGCACATTTCACAGTCTCGCTTTTGCTTCTCATAAATACAATAAGATTATTTTAAGCAAATGTCTAACCTTCATTTGGTCCTGTGTGCCTATTATGCTTCGGACTATAGAGTTTTAGAAAGTGTGGTGGAAGATTCCATGATATCGGTGGCGCGCACAGTGCGGAACCTGGGTGTCATAGACATAGAAAAAGACTGCCCATGTGCCAACCTGTGTGCTGAGTGCAGAGTGTGAGTGCAGAGTGTGAGTGCAGAGTGTGAGTGCAGAGTAGTGAGTGCAGAGTGTGAGTGCAGAGTAGTGAGTGCAGAGTAGTGAGTGCAGAGTGTGAGTGCAGAGTGTGAGTGCAGAGTAGTGAGTGCAGAGTAGTGAGTGCAGAGTAGTGAGCGCAGAGTAGTGAGTGCAGAGTGTGAGTGCAGAGTAGTGAGTGCAGAGTAGTGAGTGCAGAGTGCAGAGTAGTGAGTGCAGAGTGTGAGTACAGAGTGTGAGTGCAGAGTAGTGAATGCAGATTAATGAGTGCAGAGTAGTGAGTGCAGAGTGCAGAGTAGTGAGTGCAGAGTGCAGAGTAGTGAGTGCAGAGTAGTGAGTAGTGAGTGCAGAGTAGTGAGTAGTGAGTGCAGAGTAGTGAGTAGTGAGTGCAGAGTGTGAGTGCAGAGTGTGAGTGCAGAGTAGTGAATGCAGAGTAGTGAGTGCAGAGTGCAGAGTAGTGAGTGCAGAGTAGTGAGTAGTGAGTGCAGAGTAGTGGGTAGTGAGTGCAGAGTAGTGAGTAGTGAGTGCAGAGTAGTGAGTGCAGAGTGCAGTAGTGAGTAGTGAGTGCAGAGCGCAGAGTAGTGAGTGCAGAGTAGTGAGTGCAGAGTAGTGAGTAGTGAGTAGTGAGTAGTGAGTGGAGAGTGCAGAGTAGTGAGTGCAGAGTAGTGAGTGCAGAGTGCAGAGTGGTGAGTGCAGAGTGCAGAGTAGTGAGTACAGAGTGCAGAGTAGTGAGTGCAGAGTGTGAGTGCAGAGTGTGGGTGCAGAGTAGTGAATGCAGAGTAATGAGTGCAGAGTAGTGAGTGCAGAGTGCAGAGTAGTGAGTGCAGAGTAGTGAGTAGTGAGTGGAGAGTGCAGAGTAGTGAGTAGTGAGTGCAGAGTAGTGAGTAGTGAGTGCAGAGTAGTGAGTGCAGAGTAGTGAGTGCAGAGTAGTAAGTGCAGAGTAGTGAGTGCAGAGTAGTGAGTAGTGAGTGGAGAGTGCAGAGTAGTGAGTGCAGAGTAGTGAGTGCAGAGTGCAGAGTGGTGAGTGCAGAGTGCAGAGTAGTGAGTGCAGAGTAGTGAGTGCAGAGTAGTGAGTGCAGAGTGCAGAGTAGTGAGTGCAGAGTAGTGAGTGCAGAGTGCAGAGTAGTGAGTGCAGAGTAGTGAGTGCAGAGTGCAAAGTAGTGAGTGCAGAGTAGTGAGTGCAGAGTAGTGAGTGCAGAGTGCAGAGTGCAGAGTAGTGAGTTCAGAGTAGTGAGTGCAGAGTAGTGAGTGCAGAGTGCAGAGTAGTGAGTGCAGAGTGCAGAGTAGTGAGTGCGGAGTAGTGAGTACAGAGTGCAGAGTAGTGAGTGCAGAGTGCAGAATAGTGAGTGCAGAGTAGTGAGTGCAGAGTAGTGAGTGCAGAGTAGTGAGGGCAGAGTGCAGAGTAGTGAGTGCAGAGTAGCGAGTGCAGAGTGCAGAGTAGTGAGTGCAGAGTAGTGAGTGCAGAGTAGTGAGTGCAGAGTGCAGAGTAGTGAGTGCAGAGTAGTGAGTGCAGAGTAGTGAGTGCAGAGTAGTGAGTGCAGAGTGCAGAGTAGTGAGTGCAGAGTAGTGAGTGCAGAGTGCAGAATAGTGAGTAGGGAGTAGTGGGTGCAGAGTAGTGAGTGCAGAGTGCAGAGTAGTGAGTGCAGAGTGCAGAGTAGTGAGTGCAGAGTGCAGAGTAGTGAGTGCAGAGTAGTGAGTGCAGAGTAGTGAGTAGTGAGTGCGGAGTAGTGAGTAGTGAGTAGTGAGTGCAGAGTAGTGAGTGCAGAGTAGTGAGTACAGAGTAGTGAGTGCTGAGTAGTGAGTGCAGAGTAGTGAGTGCAGAGTGTAGAGTAGTGAGTGCAGAGTGCAGAGTAGTGAGTGCAGAGTGCAGAGTAGTGAGTGCAGAGTGCAGAGTAGTGAGTGCAGAGTGCAGAGTAGTGAGTAGTGAGTAGTGAGTGCAGAGTAGTGAGTGCAGAGTGCAGAGTAGTGAGTGCAGAGTAGTGAGTGCAGAGTAGTGAGTGCAGAGTAGTGAGTGCAAAGTGCAGAGTAGTGAGTGCAGAGTAGTGAGTGCAGAGTAGTGAGTGCAGAGTAGTGAGTGCAGAGTAGTGAGTGCAGAGTGCAGAGTAGTGAGTGCAGAGTGCAGAGTAGTGAGTGCAGAGTAGTGAGTACAGAGTAGTGAGTAGTGAGTGCAGAGTAGTGAGTAGTGAGTGCAGAGTAGTGAGTGCAGAGTCGTGAGTAGTGAGTGCAGAGTAGTGAGTAGTGAGTGCAGAGTAGTGAGTGCTGAGTAGTGAGTAGTGAGTGCAGAGTAGTGAGTGCAGAGTGCAGAGTAGTGAGTGCAGAGTGCAGAGTAGAGTGCAGAGTGCAGAGTAGTGAGTGCAGAGTAGTGAGTAGTGAGTGCAGAGTAGTGAGTGCAGAGTAGTGAGTAGTGAGTGCAGAGTAGTGAGTGCAGAGTAGTGAGTAGTGAGTAGTGAGTGCAGAGTAGTGAGTAGTGAGTGCAGAATAGTGAGTGCAGAGTGCTGAGTAGTGAGTGCAGAGTAGTGAGTGCAGAGTAGTGAGTGCAGAGTGTAGAGTAGTGAGTGCAGAGTGCAGAGTAGTGAGTGCAGAGTAGTGAGTAGTGAGTGCAGAGTGCAGAGTAGTGAGTGCAGAGTAGTGAGTAGTGAGTGCAGAGTGCAGAGTAGTGAGTGCAGAGTAGTGAGTAGCGAGTAGTGAGTGCAGAGTAGTGAGTGCAGAGTAGTGAGTGTAGTGTAGTGAGTGCAGAGTAGTGAGTGCAGAGTAGTGAGTGCAGAGTGCAGAGTAGTGAGTGCAGAGTGCAGAGTAGTGAGTGCTGAGTGCAGAGTAGTGAGTGCAGAGTGCAGAGTAGTGAGTAGTGAGTAGTGAGTGCAGAGTAGTGAGTGCAGAGTGCAGAGTAGTGAGTGCAGAGTAGTGAGTGCAGAGTAGTGAGTGCAGAGTGCAGAGTAGTGAGTGCAAAGTGCAGAGTAGTGAGTGCAGAGTGCAGAGTAGTGAGTGCAGAGTAGTGAGTGCAGAGTAGTGAGTGCAGAGTAGTGAGTGCAGAGTAGTGAGTAGTGAGTGCAGAGTAGTGAGTGCAGAGTAGTGAGTAGTGATTGCAGAGTAGTGAGTAGTGAGTGCAGAGTAGTGAGTGCTGAGTAGTGAGTAGTGAGTGCAGAGTAGTGAGTGCAGAGTGCAGAGTAGTGAGTGCAGAGTGCAGAGTAGTGAGTGCAGAGTAGTGAGTAGTGAGTAGTGAGTGCAGAGTAGTGAGTGCAGAGTAGTGAGTAGTGAGTGCAGAGTAGTGAGTGCAGAGTAGTGAGTAGTGAGTGCAGAGTAGTGAGTGCAGAGTAGTGAGTAGTGAGTGCAGAATAGTGAGTGCAGAGTGCTGAGTAGTGAGTGCAGAGTAGTGAGTGCAGAGTAGTGAGTGCAGAGTAGTGAGTGCAGAGTGTAGAGTATTGAGTGCAGAGTAGTGAGTAGTGAGTGCAGAGTGCAGAGTAGTGAGTGCAGAGTAGTGAGTAGTGAGTGCAGAGTGCAGAGTAGTGAGTGCAGAGTAGTGAGTAGCGAGTAGTGAGTGCAGAGTAGTGAGTGCAGAGTGCAGAGTAGTGAGTGTAGTGTAGTGAGTGCAGAGTAGTGAGTGCAGAGTAGTGAGTGCAGAGTGCAGAGTAGTGAGTGCAGAGTAGTGACTGCAGAGTGCAGAGTAGTGAGTGCAGAGTAGTGAGTAGTGAGTAGTGAGTGCAGAGTAGTGAGTGCAGAGTAGTGAGTGCAGAGTAGTGAGTGCAGAGTAGTGAGTGCAGAGTAGTGAGTGCAGACTAGTGAGTAGTGAGTGCAGAGTAGTGAGTAGTGAGTAGTGAGTGCAGAGTAGTGAGTGCAGAGTGCAGAGTAGTGAGTGCAGAGTAGTGAGTGCAGAGTAGTGAGTGCAGAGTGCAGAGCAGTGAGTGCAGAGTAGTGAGTGCAGAGTAGTGAGTGCAGAGTAGTGAGTGCAGAGTGCAGAGTAGTGAGTGCAGAGTAGTGAGTGCAGAGTAGTGAGTGCAGAGTAGTGAGTGCAGAGTGCAGAGTAGTGAGTACAGAGTGCAGAGTAGTGAGTGCAGAGTGGTGAGTGCAGAGTAGTGAGTGCAGAGTAGTGAGTGCAGAGTAGTGAGTGCAGAGTGCAGAGTAGTGAGTGCAGAGTAGTGAGTGCAGAGTAGTGAGTGCAGAGTGCAGAGTAGTGAGTGCAGAGTACAGAGCAGTGAGTGCAGAGTAGTGAGTGCAGAGTAGTGAGTGCAGAGTAGTGAGTGCAGAGTAGTGAGTAGTGAGTGCAGAGTAGTGAGTAGTGAGTGCAGAGTAGTGAATAGTGATTGCAGAGTAGTGAGTAGTGAGTGCAGAGTAGTGAGTGCAGAGTAGTGAGTAGTGAGTGCAGAGTAGTGAGTGCAGAGTAGTGAGTGCAGAGTGCAGAGTAGTGAGTGCAGAGTAGTGAGTGCAGAGTAGTGAGTGCAGAGTAGTGAGTGCAGAGTAGTGAGTGCAGAGTGCAGAGTAGTGAGTGCAGAGTAGAGAGTGCAGAGTAGAGAGTGCAGAGTAGTGAGTGCAGAGTAGTGAGTGCAGAGTAGTGAGTGCAGAGTAGTGAGTAGAGAGTAGTGAGTAATGAGTGCAGAGTAGTGAGTAGTGAGTAGTGAGTGCAGAGTAGTGAGTAGTGAGTGCAGAGTAGTGAGCAGTGAGTAGTGAGTGCAGAGTAGTGAGTGCAGAGCAGTGAGTGCAGAGTAGTGAGTAGTGAGTGCAGAGTAGCGACTGCAGAGTAGTGAGTAGTGAGTACAGAGTAGTGAGTAGTGAGTGTAGAGTAGTGAGTGCAGAGCAGTGAGTGCAGAGTAGTGAGTGCAGAGTAGTGACTAGTGAGTGCAGAGTAGTGAGTGCAGAGTAGAGAGTGCAGAGTAGAGAGTGCAGAGTAGTGAGTGCAGAGTAATGAGTTGTTGGACAGGCCACATGAAGGGCTCGCTCCCTCCCCGCAGGACAGGGCCCGGGCCACCGTCAGCACCATTGCCCGGCCCAGCCGCCATCTTGGACACGGCACCACGCGGCCGTGCGGCCTCAGCCCGACCCCAACCCTGGGCCTGGCCAGGCCCCGACATCCCGGCACCACCCTCCACCCAGGAGGTGAACGGCCCACTTGGCAGGTCAATGGGAGTACGAAGTGTCGATGGCTCTCCCCCGCCAGGTGCCGAGCACCCCCAGCCTCCTCGGGCGCTGGCTCCACCCCCCTGCTGGGTGTCTGGACTCCCTCATCCCAGACCTCCCGACCTCCAAGAGCGAGGGTCCGGACATCAAAGGGCGCCAGACCTATAACTGAGGCAGCCCCAGGACAGGAAGGCAGTTGTATCCTGGAGTCGAGAGACACCGCGACGAACTCATCCTTGACGGACTGCTGGCGCTGCCACAGCCCTGCCTTGTGAACTATTATCCTGCCTGCTGGCGCTGCCGCGGCCCTCTGCAACCTTCATCCTCGTTGGGACCTGCTGGCGCTGCCGCGGCCCTCTGCAACCTTCATCCTCGTTGGGACCTGCTGGCGCTGCCGCGGCCCGTTGTAACCTTCATCCTCGTGGGACCTGCTGGCGCTGCCGCGGCCCGTTGCAACCTGCATTCTCGTGGGACCTGCTGGCGCTGCCGCGGCCCGTTGTAACCTTCATCCTCGTTGGGACCTGCTGGCGCTGCCGCGGCCCGTTGCCACCTACGACCTCTTCGGGACCTGCCGGCGCTGCCGCGGTCTGACCCCTCCGAACACCGAGCTCGAGGATTGTGAGCCATCACCGTTACACCCCCGTACCCGTGGGTACCCAGACTGCCCCGCTACCCCTTCCCCTACTAGAGACTAGAATTGAGAGGATCATCGTGTCCTGATTGCCTTGTATCGTACCACTCTACTCCCAGAAGTGCCTATAAAAGGTGTTACCCTGAACTTTGTGTGGTGTCCATCTGTGGGGGGGAAGTTACCTGTCTGTGCGATCACTGTGCTCGGCCGACCCTCCAGGTCCCCGTCTAACATTGGTGGCTAGCGGCGCGATCCGAACCAACGCGTACCGTACAGACAGTAACTCACCCTACGACTAAAACCACAATGACGACCAAAGAGAGCGGATCGGCGGAGAAGTTCCAGATGGAAAAGCTGGAAGAATACAACCACCGAGAGCTCAAACAATTTTGCATGGACTTAGGCATTGCTACCACCGGGCTAAGCACAAAAGAAGACTTCAAAAACGCCCTAGAGGCCTGGACAGAGACAAATACCGCAACCCCCCGGGACCCCGCAGCCCCGGAAGTCAACACCACCCGGACGGAGGAACGGAGAACAGGCCCCTCCCATGAAGAGATCCAAGAGCGGGAAAAAAATAGATTACACGAGTTAGACTTGGCACGACTCAGATTAGACGGAGAATTGAAACTGGCGGAACAAAAAATAAACTTAGAACACTTACGGCTCAGAGAAGAGCGAGAGGAAAAACAGAGACAGAGAGACCTCGAAGAAAAAAGACTGGCATACGAGCACGAGTGCAAACTAGCGGAGATAGAAATGCGCAAACTGAACAAAAACCTAGGGGTGCCCGAGCAACCGCACTCCCCGGGTCCTACCGAGCAGAAGGTCCACATCCCCAAGGATGTGGTCCGAGAATATCACCGGAACGACGACATACAGCAGTGGTTCAAGGCCTATGAGATTGCCATGACCGCCCACCGGGTCGCTCGAAGTGACTGGGGAGCCGGTCTATGGGGGAGATTCGTCAACGAGGGTCGTGATGCCCTGCTGCAGCTTCCGGACCATCAAATGACGTCCTATGACCACATGAAGGCCGCCCTCCTCAGTCGATATGGACTTACACCCGAAATGTACCGCCAGAGGTTCCGCAACTGCACCAGGATCCCAGGTACGACGTGGTTGGAATACGTGAACTATTTCAGCCGAGCCTTCGAGGGGTGGATCAAGGGTAACAACGTAACCACTTACGAACAACTCTTCAATCTCATTGTGTGGGAGCACCTCTCCAACAACTGCTTTGTCGAGCTCAGGCAGCACCTCCTCGACAGTAAATTGACTGAACCCCGGCAGCTCGCCACCGAGGCTGACCGGTGGGAGAGCACCCGAGTGGCCCGGAGTGGGCCGAATGAGCAGAACAGAACCAACCAAGGTCACCATCGTCCCCGAGGAGGAGGAGGAGGCCCGGGCCGGGGCAGAGACGCCGCCCCGGCCGCACCCACTAACGCCACCCCGGCCCCAGCAGGCCGGGGAAACCCCCCGATGCGCCCGGGGTTCCGAGCTAACGTGACGTGTCATCGATGCCAGCGAGTCGGCCACTATGCCAGTGACCCGACCTGCCCGAAGAACCAGGCCCCCGGGCCCCGCCAGATGGCGGCCGCCGCCCTGGGAGAAGAACAAGTCTCCGAAGACACGGAGACCTATGAGTCGGAGCAGTTCGAGTGGGAACCCGCCGCCATGACCCTGGCATGCCTAGGAGGAAGAGACATGGTCCCGCGGACTCCCCTGCCCGCCAACACTCGGAAGTACAGCCAATGGGTGAGCATCAATGGGCGCAAGGCCGAGGCCCTGCGTGATACCGGGGCCAGTGTGACGGCCGTCCGCTGTCACCTGGTGACCCCAGAACAAATCCTACCAAACGTACTTTGCCCCGTCCGATCGGCAGATAACTCGGAGAGCCTGTGTCGGATGGCCTGCGTCCCCTTCGAATGGGGAGGAGTGTCCGGCATGCTGAAAGTAACTGTCCTCGACGATGCCCCCGTAGACTGCCTCCTGGGGAACGATCTCGAGAGCTCCCCGTGGGCCGATGTGGAAAGAAGAGAGCATCTGGGGATGTTGGGTCTCCCGGACTGGGCGTGCGTAACCACCCGGTCCATGGCCACCCGCACCATCCCTAGACCAGAAGAACCAGAATGGGCAGCACCTCCGCCCTCGATCACTCCAGAAGAAGACTTCCTCCAGACCGACCACCCGGACCCCACCCCAGAGGGGTCCACACAGCCCCCCGAGCTTCCCGACCTGGCTCAGTGGCGTCAAGAAGGGGGGCCCACCCAGGAACAATTCCGGCAGGAGCAAAAGACCTGCCCCTCCCTCGAGGGATTGCGACAGCAAGCGCTCGCCCAGAGCCAAGGAGACACCACCGGGGCCCACTGGGTTTATTGGGACAATGATCTCTTGTACAGCGAACAGAAAATCGCAGAACTGGGGGCCGGGCGAGTGCTGGTGGTGCCCCTCCACTTCAGAGACTTCCTGTTGAACCTAGCCCATGATGTCCCCCTGGCCGGGCACCTGGGCCAAGACAAGACCTACCACCGCCTGGTGACTCACTTTTTTTGGCCCAAAATGAGAAATGACGTATCCAACCATTGCCGGTCCTGCCCGACCTGCCAGGCCAGTGGGAAGAGCGGCCGCAAACTCAAGGCACCCCTACAACCATTCCCCGTGGTGACCACCCCGTTCGAAAGGGTGGGAATAGACATTGTGGGGCCCCTGGACCCCCGAACAGCACAGGGACATCGCTTCATCCTGGTCCTGGTGGATCACGCTACCCGCTATCCTGAGGCGGTCCCCCTTCGTACGATAACAGCCCCAGTAGTGGGTCGAGCCTTGATGGGGATCTTCTCTCGAGTGGGCTTCCCCCGGGAAGTCGTCAGCGACAGGGGTACGAACTTTATCTCAAAATACATGAAGTCCCTCTGGCAACAGTGTGGGGTCACCTACCGATTCACGACCCCCTATCACCCTCAAGGGAACGGACTGGTTGAGCGGTTCAACCGCACGCTCAAAGGGATGATTGGGGGGTTGGAAGAGCCCCTCCGTCGCCAGTGGGATGTGCTACTACCGTGCCTTCTCTTTGCCTACCGAGAAGTCCCCCAGAAGTCCCTCGGCTTCAGCCCTTTCGAACTCTTGTATGGACACCCGGTGCGAGGCCCGCTCAGCCTAGTCAAAGAAGGCTGGGAAATGCCCCCTCTAAAGAACCCTCCAGATGTTTTCAAGTACCTCCTAACCCTCCGCAACCAGACCAGAAGGTTCAGAGAGATGGCAAAAGCAAACCTGGAGGCCAGTCAGGAGGACATGAAAAGGTGGTACGATCAAAATGCATCCTCCATCGAATTTGAACCCGGCCAACAAGTGTGGGTAATGTCTCCCACCGAACCATGCGCCCTGCAAGACAAATGGACGGGGCCCTTCAAAGTAATCGAGCGCAAGAGCCCTGTCACCTATCTCATCGATATGGGATCTTCCCGAAACCCTCTCCGGGTCCTCCACGCTAATAGACTGAAACCCCACTTTGTACGCTCCGAACTCAGTCTCCTGATGGCAACCGACAATGGAACCGAGGAGGACTCCGAACCCCTTCCTGACCTCCTACGGTCACGGGAGAAGGACGGCTCCGTGGACGGGGTCCGACTCTCGGAGGCCCTCACCCTGGAACAGCGCCAAGACTGCCGAGTCCTCCTGCTCCAGTTCTCCACCCTGTTCTCCCTCACCCCAGGGGTCACCCCCTGGTGCTTACACGACGTGGACACTGGAGACAGTCCCCCTATCCGCCATCGGGCCTACCGCGTACCAGATCGGGTACGGGCCTGCATCCAAGAGGAGGTGGCCAAGATGCTCACACTCGGGATCATCGAGCCCTCAGACAGCCCCTGGGCCAGCCCAGTGGTACTGGTCCCCAAAGCGGCCGCCCCCGGCGCCACGCCGGAGCTCCGGTTCTGCGTCGACTACCGGGGCTTGAATGCGGTCACCAGAACAGACGCACACCCCATCCCCCGAGCAGATGAACTAATCGACCGCCTGGGAGCTGCCCGCTACCTCAGCATCTTCGACCTGACAGCGGGCTACTGGCAGATCGGTCTCACACCCCGGGCCCAAGAACGATCGGCATTCTCTACCCCTGATGGCCACTATCACTTCAAGGTCATGCCATTCGGCATGAAGAATGCGCCAGCAACATTTCAGCGGCTAGTAAACCAGGTCCTGGCAGGACTCGAAGGATTCAGCGCCGCCTACCTGGACGATATCGCTGTGTACAGCCACCACTGGTCCGACCACCTCCACCACCTCCGAGAGGTGCTACAGGCCCTCCAACGAGCTGGCCTCACGATCAAGGCCAGCAAATGCCAAATTGGCCAGGGGTCCGTGACCTATCTCGGGCACCAGGTGGGAAGCGGTCTGGTGGCCCCTCTGCAACTCAAGATCGCTGCCATCCAGTCGTGGCAGTCCCCCATCACCCAGACCGAGGTCCGCGCCTTCTTGGGACTCACAGGCTACTACCGACGGTTCGTGAGGGACTATGGCAGCATCGTAGGGCCCCTCACGGAACTCACCTCCAAAAACCAACCAAAGAAGGTCAACTGGACCCCAGACTGTCAAGCGGCCTTCGAGAAGCTGAAGGCCGCCATGTGCTCCGCCCCGGTGCTCCAGGCCCCCGACTACAGCCGGGAATTTATCGTCCAAACAGATGCCTCCGACCATGGCGTTGGGGCAGTCCTTTCCCAGCTGAACCCCGAAGGACTTGACCAGCCAGTGGCTTTCATCAGCAGACGGCTCCTGGCCCGAGAACGACGCTGGAGCACCATCGAGAGGGAGGCCTTCGCCGTGGTGTGGGCCCTCAAAAAGCTCCGGCCTTATCTCTTCGGCACCCACTTCCGGGTCCAGACCGATCATCGACCCCTGCAATGGCTCATGCAGATGCGGGGGGAAAACCCGAAACTACTACGTTGGTCCATCTCCCTGCAGGGGATGGACTTCACTGTGGAACATCGACCCGGCCAAGACCACGCCAACGCGGATGGCCTGTCCCGCTTTTTCCGCCTCGACGAGGAAAGTCCCCAAGAAGATGGGTGACTCTCCCCGCCTTCAGCTGGGGGGGACGCATGTTGGACAGGCCACATGAAGGGCTC
Organism: Lissotriton helveticus; assembly: GCF_964261635.1. Classification (NCBI taxonomy): domain Eukaryota; kingdom Metazoa; phylum Chordata; class Amphibia; order Caudata; family Salamandridae; genus Lissotriton; species Lissotriton helveticus. The sequence continues at coordinate 1,925,329,060 of NC_136057.1, forward strand.
GCTCCCTCCCCGCAGGACAGGGCCCGGGCCACCGTCAGCACCATTGCCCGGCCCAGCCGCCATCTTGGACACGGCACCACGCGGCCGTGCGGCCTCAGCCCGACCCCAACCCTGGGCCTGGCCAGGCCCCGACATCCCGGCACCACCCTCCACCCAGGAGGTGAACGGCCCACTTGGCAGGTCAATGGGAGTACGAAGTGTCGATGGCTCTCCCCCGCCAGGTGCCGAGCACCCCCAGCCTCCTCGGGCGCTGGCTCCACCCCCCTGCTGGGTGTCTGGACTCCCTCATCCCAGACCTCCCGACCTCCAAGAGCGAGGGTCCGGACATCAAAGGGCGCCAGACCTATAACTGAGGCAGCCCCAGGACAGGAAGGCAGTTGTATCCTGGAGTCGAGAGACACCACGACGAACTCATCCTTGACGGACTGCTGGCGCTGCCACAGCCCTGCCTTGTGAACTATTATCCTGCCTGCTGGCGCTGCCGCGGCCCTCTGCAAACTTCATCCTCGTTGGGACCTGCTGGCGCTGCCGCGGCCCTCTGCAACCTTCATCCTCGTTGGGACCTGCTGGCGCTGCCGCGGCCCGTTGTAACCTTCATCCTCGTGGGACCTGCTGGCGCTGCCGCGGCCCGTTGCAACCTGCATTCTCGTGGGACCTGCTGGCGCTGCCGTGGCCCGTTGTAACCTTCATCCTCGTTGGGACCTGCTGGCGCTGCCACGGCCCGTTGCCACCTACGACCTCTTCGGGACCTGCCGGCGCTGCCGCGGTCTGACCCCTCCGAACACCGAGCTCGAGGATTGTGAGCCATCACCGTTACACCCCCGTACCCGTGGGTACCCAGACTGCCCCGCTACCCCCTTCCCCTACTAGAGACTAGAATTGAGAGGATCATCGTGTCCTGATTGCCTTGTATCGTACCACTCTACTCCCAGAAGTGCCTATAAAAGGTGTTACCCTGAACTTTGTGTGGTGTCCATCTGTGGGGGGGAAGTTACCTGTCTGTGCGATCACTGTGCTCGGCCGACCCTCCAGGTCCCCGTCTAACATGAGTGCAGAGTAGTGAGTGCAGAGTAGTGAGTAGAGAGTAGTGAGTAGTGAGTGCAGAGTAGTGAGTAGTGAGTAGTGAGTGCAGAGTAGTGAGCAGTGAGTAGTGAGTGCAGAGTAGTGAGTGCAGAGTAGTGAGTGCAGAGTAGTGAGTGCAGAGTAGTGAGTAGTGAGTGCAGAGTAGTGACTGCAGAGTAGTGAGTAGTGAGTGCAGAGTAGTGAGTAGTGAGTGCAAAGTAGTGAGTAGTGAGTGCAGAGTAGTGAGTGCAGAGTATTGAGTGCAGAGTAGTGAGTAGTGAGTGCAGAGTAGTGAGTGCAGAGTAGTGAGTAGTGAGTGCAGAGTATTGAGTGCAGAGTAGTGAGTAGTGAGTGCAGAGTAGTGAGTGCAGAGTAGTGAGAAGTGAGTGCAGAGTAGTGAGTAGTGTGTGCAGAGTAGTGAGTGCAGAGTAGTGAGTGCAGAGTAGTGAGTAGTGAGTGCAGAGTAGTGAGTAGTGAGTGCAGAGTAGTGAGTAGTGAGTAGTGAGTGCAGAATAGTGAGTAGTGAGTAGTGACTGCAGAGTAGTGAGTGCAGAGTAGTGAGTAGTGAGTGCAGAGTAGTGAGTGCAGAGTAGTGAGTGCAGAGTAGTGAGTGCAGAGTAGTGAGTGCAGAGTAGGGAGTAGTGAGTGCAGAGTAGTGAGTAGTGAGTGCAGAGTAGTGAGTAGTGAGTAGTGAGTGCAGAGTAGTGAGTGCAGAGTAGTGAGTAGTGAGTGCAGAGTAGTTAGTAGTGAGTGCAGAGTAGTGAGTAGTGAGTGCAGAGTAGTGAGTGCAGAGTAGTGAGTAGTGAGTGCAGAGTAGTGAGTGCAGAGTAGTGAGTAGTGAGTGCAGAGTAGTGAGTAGTGAGTGCAGAGTAGTGAGTAGTGAGTGCAGAGTAGTGAGTGCAGAGTAGTGAGTAGTGAGTGCAGAGTAGTGAGTAGTGAGTAGTGAGTGCAGAGTAGTGAGTAGTGAGTGCAGAGTAGTGAGGATTGAGTGCAGAGTAGTGAGTGCAGAGTAGTGAGTGCAGAGTGCAGAGTAGTGAGTGCAGAGTAGTGAGTGCAGAGTAGTGAGTGCAGAGTAGTAAGTGCAGAGTAGTGAGTGCAGAGTGCAGAGTAGTGAGTGCAGAGTAGAGAGTGCAGAGTAGAGAGTGCAGAGTAGTGAGTGCAGAGTAGTGAGTGCAGAGTAGTGAGTGCAGAGTAGTAAGTGCAGAGTAGTGAGTGCAGAGTGCAGAGTAGTGAGTGCAGAGTAGTGAGTGCAGAGTAGTGAGTAGAGAGTAGTGAGTGCAGAGTAGTGAGTAGTGAGTAGTGAGTGCAGAGTAGTGAGTAGTGAGTGCAGAGTAGTGAGCAGTGAGTAGTGAGTGCAGAGTAGTGAGTGCAGAGTAGTGAGTAGAGAGTGCAGAGTAGTGAGTGCAGAGTAGTGAGTAGTGAGTGCAGAATAGTGAGTAGTGAGTGCAGAGTAGTGAGTAGTGAGTGTAGAGTAGTGAGTGCAGAGTAGTGAGTGCAGAGTAGTGAGTAGTGAGTGCAGAGTAGTGAGTAGTGAGTGCAGAGTAGTGAGTAGAGAGTGCAGAGTAGAGAGTGCAGAGTAGTGAGTGCAGAGTAGTGAGTGCAGAGTAGTGAGTGCAGAGTAGTGAGTAGTGAGTGCAGAGTAGTGAGTAGTGAGTGCAGAGTAGTGAGTAGTGAGTGCAGAGTAGTGAGTGCAGAGTAGTGAGTAGTGAGTGCAGAGTAGTGAGTGCAGAGTAGTGAGTAGTGAGTGCAGAGTAGTGAGTAGTGAGTGCAGAGTAGTGAGTGCAGAGTAGTGAGTGCAGAGTAGTGAGTAGTGAGTAGTGAGTGCAGAGTAGTGAGGATTGAGTGCAGAGTAGTGAGTGCAGAGTGCAGAGTAGTGCGTGCAGAGTACAGAGTAGTGAGTGCAGAGTAGTGAGTAGTGAGTGCAGAGTAGTGAGTGCAGAGTAGTGAGTAGTGAGTGCAGAATAGTGAGTAGTGAGTGCAGAGTAGTGAGTAGTGAGTGTAGAGTAGTGAGTGCAGAGTAGTGAGTGCAGAGTAGTGAGTAGTGAGTGCAGAGTAGTGAGTAGTGAGTGCAGAGTAGTGAGTAGAGAGTGCAGAGTAGAGAGTGCAGAGTAGTGAGTGCAGAGTAGTGAGTGCAGAGTAGTGAGTGCAGAGTAGTGAGTAGTGAGTGCAGAGTAGTGAGTAGTGAGTGCAGAGTAGTGAGTAGTGAGTGCAGAGTAGTGAGTGCAGAGTAGTGAGTAGTGAGTGCAGAGTAGTGAGTGCAGAGTAGTGAGTAGTGAGTGCAGAGTAGTGAGTAGTGAGTGCAGAGTAGTGAGTGCAGAGTAGTGAGTGCAGAGTAGTGAGTAGTGAGTAGTGAGTGCAGAGTAGTGAGGATTGAGTGCAGAGTAGTGAGTGCAGAGTGCAGAGTAGTGCATGCAGAGTACAGAGTAGTGAGTGCAGAGTAGTGAGTAGTGAGTGCAGAGTAGTGAGTGCAGAGTAGTGAGTAGTGAGTGCAGAGTAGTGAGTGCAGAGTAGTGAGTAGTGAGTAGTGAGTGCAGAATAGTGAGTAGTGAGTGCAGAGTAGTGAGTAGTGAGTGCAGAGTAGTGAATGCAGAGTAGTGAGTAGTGAGTGCAGAGTAGTGAATGCAGAGTAGTGAGTAGTGAGTGCAGAGTAGTGAGTAGTGCGTGCAGAGTAGTGAGTGCATAGTAGTGAGTGCAGAGTGCAGAGTAGTGAGTGCAGAGTAGTGAGTGCAGAGTAGTGAGTGCAGAGTAGTGAGTAGTGAGTGCAGAGTAGTGAGTAGTGAGTGCAGAGTAGTGAGTAGTGAGTAGTGAGTGCAGAGTAGTGAGTAGTGAGTGCAGAGTAGTGAGTGCAGAGTAGTGAGTAGTGAGTGCAGAGTAGTGAGTGCAGAGTAGTGAGTGCAGAGTGCAGAATAGTGAGTGCAGAGTAGTGAGTGCAGAGTAGTGAGTGCAGAGTAGTGAGTAGTGAGTGCAGAGTAGGGACTGCAGAGTAGTGAGTAGTGAGTGCAGAGTAGTGAGTAGTGAGTGTAGAGTAGTGAGTAGTGAGTGCAGAGTAGTGAGTACAGAGTAGTGAGTGCAGAGTAGTGAGTAGTGAGTGCAGAGTAGTGAGTGCAGAGTAGAGAGTGCAGAGTAGAGAGTGCAGAGTAGTGAGTGCAGAGTAATGAGTGCAGAGTAGTGAGTGCAGAGTAGTGAGTAGAGAGTAGTGAGTAGTGAGTGCAGAGTAGTGAGTAGTGAGTGCAGAGTAGTGATCAGTGAGTAGTGAGTGCAGAGTAGTGAGTGCAGAGTAGTGAGTGCAGAGTAGTGAGTAGTGAGTGCAGAGTAGTGACTGCAGAGTAGTGAGTAGTGAGTGCAGAGTAGTGAGTAGTGAGTGCAAAGTAGTGAGTAGTGAGTGCAGAGTAGTGAGTGCAGAGTATTGAGTGCAGAGTAGTGAGTAGTGAGTGCAGAGTAGTGAGTGCAGAGTAGTGAGTAGTGAGTGCAGAGTAGTGAGTGCAGAGTAGTGAGTAGTGAGTGCAGAGTAGTGAGTGCAGAGTAGTGAGAAGTGAGTGCAGAGTAGTGAGTAGTGTGTGCAGAGTAGTGAGTGCAGAGTAGTGAGTGCAGAGTAGTGAGTAGTGAGTGCAGAGTAGTGAGTAGTGAGTAGTGAGTGCAGAATAGTGAGTAGTGAGTAGTGACTGCAGAGTAGTGAGTGCAGAGTAGTGAGTAGTGAGTGCAGAGTAGTGAGTGCAGAGTAGTGAGTGCAGAGTAGTGAGTGCAGAGTAGTGAGTGCAGAGGAGGGAATAGTGAGTGTAGAGTAGTGAGTAGTGAGTGCAGAGTAGTGAGTAGTGAGTGCAGAGTAGTGAGTGCAGAGTAGTGAGTAGTGAGTGCAGAGTAGTTAGTAGTGAGTGCAGAGTAGTGAGTAGTGAGTGCAGAGTAGTGAGTGCAGAGTAGTGAGTAGTGAGTGCAGAGTAGTGAGTGCAGAGTAGTGAGTAGTGAGTGCAGAGTAGTGAGTAGTGAGTGCAGAGTAGTGAGTAGTGAGTGCAGAGTAGTGAGTGCAGAGTAGTGAGTAGTGAGTGCAGAGTAGTGAGTACAGAGTAGTGAGTAGTGAGTAGTGAGTGCAGAGTAGTGAGTAGTGAGTGCAGAGTAGTGAGGATTGAGTGCAGAGTAGTGAGTGCAGAGTAGTGAGTGCAGAGTGCAGAGTAGTGAGTGCAGAGTAGAGTGCAGAGTAGTGAGTGCAGAGTAGTAAGTGCAGAGTAGTGAGTGCAGAGTGCAGAGTAGTGAGTGCAGAGTAGAGAGTGCAGAGTAGAGAGTGCAAAGTAGTGAGTGCAGAGTAGTGAGTGCAGAGTAGTGAGTGCAGAGTAGTGAGTAGAGAGTAGTGAGTGCAGAGTAGTGAGTAGTGAGTGCAGAGTAGTGAGTAGTGAGTGCAGAGTAGTGAGCAGTGAGTAGTGAGTGCAGAGTAGTGAGTGCAGAGTAGTGAGTGCAGAGTAGTGAGTAGTGAGTGCAGAGTAGTGAGTGCAGAGTAGTGAGTAGTGAGTGCAGAATAGTGAGTAGTGAGTGCAGAGTAGTGAGTAGTGAGTGTAGAGTAGTGAGTGCAGAGTAGTGAGTGCAGAGTAGTGAGTAGTGAGTGCAGAGTAGTGAGTAGTGAGTGCAGAGTAGTGAGTAGAGAGTGCAGAGTAGAGAGTGCAGAGTAGTGAGTGCAGAGTAGTGAGTAGTGAGTGCAGAGTAGTGAGTAGTGAGTGCAGAGTAGTGAGTAGTGAGTGCAGAGTAGTGAGTGCAGAGTAGTGAGTAGTGAGTGCAGAGTAGTGAGTGCAGAGTAGTGAGTAGTGAGTGCAGAGTAGTGAGTAGTGAGTGCAGAGTAGTGAGTGCAGAGTAGTGAGTGCAGAGTAGTGAGTAGTGAGTAGTGAGTGCAGAGTAGTGAGGATTGAGTGCAGAGTAGTGAGTGCAGAGTGCAGAGTAGTGAGTGCAGAGTACAGAGTAGTGAGTGCAGAGTAGTGAGTAGTGAGTGCAGAGTAGTGAGTGCAGAGTAGTGAGTAGTGAGTGCAGAGTAGTGAGTGCAGAGTAGTGAGTAGTGAGTAGTGAGTGCAGAATAGTGAGTAGTGAGTGCAGAGTAGTGAGTAGTGAGTGCAGAGTAGTGAATGCAGAGTAGTGAGTAGTGAGTGCAGAGTAGTGAATGCAGAGTAGTGAGTAGTGAGTGCAGAGTAGTGAGTAGTGAGTGCAGAGTAGTGAGTAGTGAGTGCAGAGTAGTGAGTAGTGAGTAGTGAGTGCAGAGTAGTGAGTAGTGAGTGCAGAGTAGTGAGTGCAGAGTAGTGAGTAGTGAGTGCAGAGTAGTGAGTGCAGAGTAGTGAGTGCAGAGTGCAGAATAGTGAGTGCAGAGTAGTGAGTGCAGAGTAGTGAGTGCAGAGTAGTGAGTAGTGAGTGCAGAGTAGGGACTGCAGAGTAGTGAGTAGTGAGTGCAGAGTAGTGAGTAGTGAGTGTAGAGTAGTGAGTAGTGAGTGCAGAGTAGTGAGTACAGAGTAGTGAGTGCAGAGTAGTGAGTAGTGAGTGCAGAGTAGTGAGTGCAGAGTAGAGAGTGCAGAGTAGAGAGTGCAGAGTAGTGAGTGCAGAGTAATGAGTGCAGAGTAGTGAGTGCAGAGTAGTGAGTAGAGAGTAGTGAGTAGTGAGTGCAGAGTAGTGAGTAGTGAGTGCAGAGTAGTGATCAGTGAGTAGTGAGTGCAGAGTAGTGAGTGCAGAGTAGTGAGTGCAGAGTAGTGAGTAGTGAGTGCAGAGTAGTGACTGCAGAGTAGTGAGTAGTGAGTGCAGAGTAGTGAGTAGTGAGTGCAAAGTAGTGAGTAGTGAGTGCAGAGTAGTGAGTGCAGAGTATTGAGTGCAGAGTAGTGAGTAGTGAGTGCAGAGTAGTGAGTGCAGAGTAGTGAGTAGTGAGTGCAGAGTAGTGAGTGCAGAGTAGTGAGTAGTGAGTGCAGAGTAGTGAGTGCAGAGTAGTGAGAAGTGAGTGCAGAGTAGTGAGTAGTGTGTGCAGAGTAGTGAGTGCAGAGTAGTGAGTGCAGAGTAGTGAGTAGTGAGTGCAGAGTAGTGAGTAGTGAGTAGTGAGTGCAGAATAGTGAGTAGTGAGTAGTGACTGCAGAGTAGTGAGTGCAGAGTAGTGAGTAGTGAGTGCAGAGTAGTGAGTGCAGAGTAGTGAGTGCAGAGTAGTGAGTGCAGAGTAGTGAGTGCAGAGGAGGGAATAGTGAGTGTAGAGTAGTGAGTAGTGAGTGCAGAGTAGTGAGTAGTGAGTGCAGAGTAGTGAGTGCAGAGTAGTGAGTAGTGAGTGCAGAGTAGTTAGTAGTGAGTGCAGAGTAGTGAGTAGTGAGTGCAGAGTAGTGAGTGCAGAGTAGTGAGTAGTGAGTGCAGAGTAGTGAGTGCAGAGTAGTGAGTAGTGAGTGCAGAGTAGTGAGTAGTGAGTGCAGAGTAGTGAGTAGTGAGTGCAGAGTAGTGAGTGCAGAGTAGTGAGTAGTGAGTGCAGAGTAGTGAGTACAGAGTAGTGAGTAGTGAGTAGTGAGTGCAGAGTAGTGAGTAGTGAGTGCAGAGTAGTGAGGATTGAGTGCAGAGTAGTGAGTGCAGAGTAGTGAGTGCAGAGTGCAGAGTAGTGAGTGCAGAGTAGAGTGCAGAGTAGTGAGTGCAGAGTAGTAAGTGCAGAGTAGTGAGTGCAGAGTGCAGAGTAGTGAGTGCAGAGTAGAGAGTGCAGAGTAGAGAGTGCAAAGTAGTGAGTGCAGAGTAGTGAGTGCAGAGTAGTGAGTGCAGAGTAGTGAGTAGAGAGTAGTGAGTGCAGAGTAGTGAGTAGTGAGTGCAGAGTAGTGAGTAGTGAGTGCAGAGTAGTGAGCAGTGAGTAGTGAGTGCAGAGTAGTGAGTGCAGAGTAGTGAGTGCAGAGTAGTGAGTAGTGAGTGCAGAGTAGTGAGTGCAGAGTAGTGAGTAGTGAGTGCAGAATAGTGAGTAGTGAGTGCAGAGTAGTGAGTAGTGAGTGTAGAGTAGTGAGTGCAGAGTAGTGAGTGCAGAGTAGTGAGTAGTGAGTGCAGAGTAGTGAGTAGTGAGTGCAGAGTAGTGAGTAGAGAGTGCAGAGTAGAGAGTGCAGAGTAGTGAGTGCAGAGTAGTGAGTAGTGAGTGCAGAGTAGTGAGTAGTGAGTGCAGAGTAGTGAGTAGTGAGTGCAGAGTAGTGAGTGCAGAGTAGTGAGTAGTGAGTGCAGAGTAGTGAGTGCAGAGTAGTGAGTAGTGAGTGCAGAGTAGTGAGTAGTGAGTGCAGAGTAGTGAGTGCAGAGTAGTGAGTAGTGAGTAGTGAGTGCAGAGTAGTGAGGATTGAGTGCAGAGTAGTGAGTGCAGAGTGCAGAGTAGTGAGTGCAGAGTACAGAGTAGTGAGTGCAGAGTAGTGAGTAGTGAGTGCAGAGTAGTGAGTGCAGAGTAGTGAGTAGTGAGTGCAGAGTAGTGAGTGCAGAGTAGTGAGTAGTGAGTAGTGAGTGCAGAATAGTGAGTAGTGAGTGCAGAGTAGTGAGTAGTGAGTGCAGAGTAGTGAATGCAGAGTAGTGAGTAGTGAGTGCAGAGTAGTGAATGCAGAGTAGTGAGTAGTGAGTGCAGAGTAGTGAGTAGTGCGTGCAGAGTAGTGAGTGCATAGTAGTGAGTGCAGAGTGCAGAGTAGTGAGTGCAGAGTAGTGAGTGCAGAGTAGTGAGTGCAGAGTAGTGAGTAGTGAGTGCAGAGTAGTGAGTGCAGAGTAGTGAGTAGTGAGTGCAGAGTAGTGAGTAGTGAGTGCAGAGTAGTGAGTAGTGAGTGCAGAGTAGTGAGTGCAGAGTAGTGAGTAGTGAGTGCAGAGTAGTGAGTGCAGAGTAGTGAGTAGTGAGTAGTGAGTGCAGAGTAGTGAGTAGTGAGTGCAGAGTAGTGAGGATTGAGTGCAGAGTAGTGAGTGCAGAGTAGTGAGTGCAGAGTGCAGAGTAGTGAGTGCAGAGTAGAGTGCAGAGTAGTGAGTGCAGAGTAGTAAGTGCAGAGTAGTGAGTGCAGAGTGCAGAGTAGTGAGTGCAGAGTAGAGAGTGCAGAGTAGAGAGTGCAAAGTAGTGAGTGCAGAGTAGTGAGTGCAGAGTAGTGAGTGCAGAGTAGTGAGTAGAGAGTAGTGAGTGCAGAGTAGTGAGTAGTGAGTGCAGAGTAGTGAGTAGTGAGTGCAGAGTAGTGAGCAGTGAGTAGTGAGTGCAGAGTAGTGAGTGCAGAGTAGTGAGTGCCGAGTAGTTAGTAGTGAGTGCAGAGTAGTGAGTGCAGAGTAGTGAGTAGTGAGTGCAGAATAGTGAGTAGTGAGTGCAGAGTAGTGAGTAGTGAGTGTAGAGTAGTGAGTGCAGAGTAGTGAGTGCAGAGTAGTGAGTAGTGAGTGCAGAGTAGTGAGTAGTGAGTGCAGAGTAGTGAGTAGAGAGTGCAGAGTAGAGAGTGCAGAGTAGTGAGTGCAGAGTAGTGAGTGCAGAGTAGTGAGTGCAGAGTAGTGAGTAGTGAGTGCAGAGTAGTGAGTAGTGAGTGCAGAGTAGTGAGTAGTGAGTGCAGAGTAGTGAGTGCAGAGTAGTGAGTGCAGAGTAGTGAGTGCAGAGTAGTGAGTGCAGAGTAGTGAGTGCAGAGTAGTGAGTAGTGAGTGCAGAGTAGTGAGTAGTGAGTAGTGAGTGCAGAGTAGTGAGTGCAGAGTGCAGAGTAGTGAGTGCAGAGTAGTGAGTGCAGAGTAGTGAGTGCAGAGTGCAGAGCAGTGAGTGCAGAGTAGTGAGTGCAGAGTAGTGAGTGCAGAGTAGTGAGTGCAGAGTGCAGAGTAGTGAGTGCAGAGTAGTGAGTGCAGAGTAGTGAGTGCAGAGTAGTGAGTGCAGAGTGCAGAGTAGTGAGTACAGAGTGCAGAGTAGTGAGTGCAGAGTGGTGAGTGCAGAGTAGTGAGTGCAGAGTAGTGAGTGCAGAGTAGTGAGTGCAGAGTGCAGAGTAGTGAGTGCAGAGTAGTGAGTGCAGAGTAGTGAGTGCAGAGTAGTGAGTAGTGAGTGCAGAGTAGTGAGTAGTGAGTGCAGAGTGTGAGTGCAGAGTGTGAGTGCAGAGTAGTGAATGCAGAGTAGTGAGTGCAGAGTGCAGAGTAGTGAGTGCAGAGTAGTGAGTAGTGAGTGCAGAGTAGTGAGTAGTGAGTGCAGAGTAGTGAGTAGTGAGTGCAGAGTAGTGAGTAGTGAGTGCAGAGTAGTGAGTGCAGAGTGCAGTAGTGAGTAGTGAGTGCAGAGCGCAGAGTAGTGAGTGCAGAGTAGTGAGTGCAGAGTAGTGAGTAGTGAGTAGTGAGTAGTGAGTGGAGAGTGCAGAGTAGTGAGTGCAGAGTAGTGAGTAGTGAGTGCAGAGTAGTGAGTAGTGAGTGCAGAGTAGTGAGTAGAGAGTGCAGAGTAGAGAGTGCAGAGTAGTGAGTGCAGAGTAGTGAGTGCAGAGTAGTGAGTGCAGAGTAGTGAGTAGTGAGTGCAGAGTAGTGAGTAGTGAGTGCAGAGTAGTGAGTAGTGAGTGCAGAGTAGTGAGTGCAGAGTAGTGAGTAGTGAGTGCAGAGTAGTGAGTGCAGAGTAGTGAGTAGTGAGTGCAGAGTAGTGAGTAGTGAGTGCAGAGTAGTGAGTGCAGAGTAGTGAGTAGTGAGTGCAGAGTAGTGAGTGCAGAGTAGTGAGTAGTGAGTGCAGAGTAGTGAGTAGTGAGTGCAGAGTAGTGAGTGCAGAGTAGTGAGTGCAGAGTAGTGAGTAGTGAGTAGTGAGTGCAGAGTAGTGAGGATTGAGTGCAGAGTAGTGAGTGCAGAGTGCAGAGTAGTGAGTGCAGAGTACAGAGTAGTGAGTGCAGAGTAGTGAGTAGTGAGTGCAGAGTAGTGAGTGCAGAGTAGGGAGTAGTGAGTGCAGAGTAGTGAGTGCAGAGTAGTGAGTAGTGAGTAGTGAGTGCAGAATAGTGAGTAGTGAGTGCAGAGTAGTGAGTAGTGAGTGCAGAGTAGTGAATGCAGAGTAGTGAGTAGTGAGTGCAGAGTAGTGAGTAGTGCGTGCAGAGTAGTGAGTGCATAGTAGTGAGTGCAGAGTGCAGAGTAGTGAGTGCAGAGTAGTGAGTAGTGCGTGCAGAGTAGTGAGTGCATAGTAGTGAGTGCAGAGTGCAGAGTAGTGAGTGCAGAGTAGTGAGTGCAGAGTAGTGAGTAGTGAGTGCAGAGTAGTGAGTGCAGAGTAATGAGTAGTGAGTGCAGAGTAGTGAGTAGTGAGTGCAGAGTAGTGAGTAGTGAGTGCAGAGTAGTGAGTAGTGAGTGCAGAGTAGTGAGTAGTGAGTGCAGAGTAGTGAGTGCAGAGTAGTGAGTAGTGAGTGCAGAGTAGTGAGTGCAGAGTAGTGAGTAGTGAGTAGTGAGTGCAGAGTAGTGAGTAGTGAGTGCAGAGTAGTGAGGATTGAGTGCAGAGTAGTGAGTGCAGAGTAGTGAGTGCAGAGTGCAGAGTAGTGAGTGCAGAGTAGAGTGCAGAGTAGTGAGTGCAGAGTAGTAAGTGCAGAGTAGTGAGTGCAGAGTGCAGAGTAGTGAGTGCAGAGTAGAGAGTGCAGAGTAGAGAGTGCAAAGTAGTGAGTGCAGAGTAGTGAGTGCAGAGTAGTGAGTGCAGAGTAGTGAGTAGAGAGTAGTGAGTGCAGAGTAGTGAGTAGTGAGTGCAGAGTAGTGAGTAGTGAGTGCAGAGTAGTGAGCAGTGAGTAGTGAGTGCAGAGTAGTGAGTGCAGAGTAGTGAGTGCCGAGTAGTTAGTAGTGAGTGCAGAGTAGTGAGTGCAGAGTAGTGAGTAGTGAGTGCAGAATAGTGAGTAGTGAGTGCAGAGTAGTGAGTAGTGAGTGTAGAGTAGTGAGTGCAGAGTAGTGAGTGCAGAGTAGTGAGTAGTGAGTGCAGAGTAGTGAGTAGTGAGTGCAGAGTAGTGAGTAGAGAGTGCAGAGTAGAGAGTGCAGAGTAGTGAGTGCAGAGTAGTGAGTGCAGAGTAGTGAGTGCAGAGTAGTGAGTAGTGAGTGCAGAGTAGTGAGTAGTGAGTGCAGAGTAGTGAGTAGTGAGTGCAGAGTAGTGAGTGCAGAGTAGTGAGTGCAGAGTAGTGAGTGCAGAGTAGTGAGTGCAGAGTAGTGAGTAGTGAGTGCAGAGTAGTGAGTGCAGAGTGCAGAGTAGTGAGTGCAGAGTAGTGAGTGCAGAGTAGTGAGTGCAGAGTGCAGAGCAGTGAGTGCAGAGTAGTGAGTGCAGAGTAGTGAGTGCAGAGTAGTGAGTGCAGAGTGCAGAGTAGTGAGTGCAGAGTAGTGAGTGCAGAGTAGTGAGTGCAGAGTAGTGAGTGCAGAGTGCAGAGTAGTGAGTACAGAGTGCAGAGTAGTGAGTGCAGAGTGGTGAGTGCAGAGTAGTGAGTGCAGAGTAGTGAGTGCAGAGTAGTGAGTGCAGAGTAGTGAGTGCAGAGTAGTGAGTAGTGAGTGCAGAGTAGTGAGTAGTGAGTGCAGAGTGTGAGTGCAGAGTGTGAGTGCAGAGTAGTGAATGCAGAGTAGTGAGTGCAGAGTGCAGAGTAGTGAGTGCAGAGTAGTGAGTAGTGAGTGCAGAGTAGTGAGTAGTGAGTGCAGAGTAGTGAGTAGTGAGTGCAGAGTAGTGAGTAGTGAGTGCAGAGTAGTGAGTGCAGAGTGCAGTAGTGAGTAGTGAGTGCAGAGCGCAGAGTAGTGAGTGCAGAGTAGTGAGTGCAGAGTAGTGAGTAGTGAGTAGTGAGTGGAGAGTGCAGAGTAGTGAGTGCAGAGTAGTGAGTGCAGAGTGCAGAGTGGTGAGTGCAGAGTGCAGAGTAGTGAGTACAGAGTGCAGAGTAGTGAGTGCAGAGTGTGAGTGCAGAGTGTGGGTGCAGAGTAGTGAATGCAGAGTAATGAGTGCAGAGTAGTGAGTGCAGAGTGCAGAGTAGTGAGTGCAGAGTGCAGAGTAGTGAGTAGTGAGTGGAGAGTGCAGAGTAGTGAGTAGTGAGTGCAGAGTAGTGAGTAGTGAGTGCAGAGTAGTGAGTGCAGAGTAGTGAGTGCAGAGTAGTAAGTGCAGAGTAGTGAGTGCAGAGTAGTGAGTAGTGAGTGGAGAGTGCAGAGTAGTGAGTGCAGAGTAGTGAGTGCAGAGTGCAGAGTGGTGAGTGCAGAGTGCAGAGTAGTGAGTGCAGAGTAGTGAGTGCAGAGTAGTGAGTGCAGAGTGCAGAGTAGTGAGTGCAGAGTAGTGAGTGCAGAGTGCAGAGTAGTGAGTGCAGAGTAGTGAGTGCAGAGTGCAAAGTAGTGAGTGCAGAGTAGTGAGTGCAGAGTGCAGAGTGCAGAGTAGTGAGTGCAGAGTAGTGAGTGCAGAGTAGTGAGTGCAGAGTGCAGAGTAGTGAGTGCAGAGTCCAGAGTAGTGAGTGCGGAGTAGTGAGTACAGAGTGCAGAGTAGTGAGTGCAGAGTGCAGAATAGTGAGTGCAGAGTAGTGAGTGCAGAGTAGTGAGTGCAGAGTAGTGAGGGCAGAGTGCAGAGTAGTGAGTGCAGAGTAGCGAGTGCAGAGTGCAGAGTAGTGAGTGCAGAGTAGTGAGTGCAGAGTAGTGAGTGCAGAGTGCAGAGTAGTGAGTGCAGAGTAGTGAGTGCAGAGTAGTGAGTGCAGAGTAGTGAGTGCAGAGTGCAGAGTAGTGAGTGCAGAGTAGTGAGTGCAGAGTGCAGAATAGTGAGTAGGGAGTAGTGGGTGCAGAGTAGTGAGTGCAGAGTGCAGAGTAGTGAGTGCAGAGTGCAGAGTAGTGAGTGCAGAGTGCAGAGTAGTGAGTGCAGAGTAGTGAGTGCAGAGTAGTGAGTAGTGAGTGCGGAGTAGTGAGTAGTGAGTAGTGAGTGCAGAGTAGTGAGTGCAGAGTAGTGAGTGCAGAGTAGTGAGTACAGAGTAGTGAGTGCTGAGTAGTGAGTGCAGAGTAGTGAGTGCAGAGTGTAGAGTAGTGAGTGCAGAGTGCAGAGTAGTGAGTGCAGAGTGCAGAGTAGTGAGTGCAGAGTGCAGAGTAGTGAGTGCAGAGTGCAGAGTAGTGAGTAGTGAGTAGTGAGTGCAGAGTAGTGAGTGCAGAGTGCAGAGTAGTGAGTGCAGAGTAGTGAGTGCAGAGTAGTGAGTGCAAAGTGCAGAGTAGTGAGTGCAGAGTAGTGAGTGCAGAGTAGTGAGTGCAGAGTAGTGAGTGCAGAGTAGTGAGTGCAGAGTGCAGAGTAGTGAGTGCAGAGTGCAGAGTAGTGAGTGCAGAGTAGTGAGTGCAGAGTAGTGAGTAGTGAGTGCAGAGTAGTGAGTAGTGAGTGCAGAGTAGTGAGTGCAGAGTCGTGAGTAGTGAGTGCAGAGTAGTGAGTAGTGAGTGCAGAGTAGTGAGTGCTGAGTAGAGAGTGCAAAGTAGTGAGTGCAGAGTAGTGAGTGCAGAGTAGTGAGTGCAGAGTAGTGAGTAGAGAGTAGTGAGTGCAGAGTAGTGAGTAGTGAGTGCAGAGTAGTGAGTAGTGAGTGCAGAATAGTGAGCAGTGAGTAGTGAGTGCAGAGTAGTGAGTGCAGAGTAGTGAGTGCAGAGTAGTGAGTAGTGAGTGCAGAGTAGTGAGTGCAGAGTAGTGAGTAGTGAGTGCAGAATAGTGAGTAGTGAGTGCAGAGTAGTGAGTAGTGAGTGTAGAGTAGTGAGTGCAGAGTAGTGAGTGCAGAGTAGTGAGTAGTGAGTGCAGAGTAGTGAGTGCAGAGTAGTGAGTAGAGAGTGCAGAGTAGAGAGTGCAGAGTAGTGAGTGCAGAGTAGTGAGTGCAGAGTAGTGAGTGCAGAGTAGTGAGTAGTGAGTGCAGAGTAGTGAGTAGTGAGTGCAGAGTAGTGAGTGCAGAGTAGTGAGTGCAGAGTAGTGAGTGCAGAGTAGTGAGTGCAGAGTAGTGAGTGCAGAGTAGTGAGTGCAGAGTAGTGAGTGCAGAGTAGTGAGTAGTGAGTGCAGAGTAGTGAGTAGTGAGTGCAGAGTAGTGAGTGCAGAGTGCAGAGTAGTGAGTGCAGAGTAGTGAGTGCAGAGTAGTGAGTGCAGAGTGCAGAGCAGTGAGTGCAGAGTAGTGAGTGCAGAGTAGTGAGTGCAGAGTAGTGAGTGCAGAGTGCAGAGTAGTGAGTGCAGAGTAGTGAGTGCAGAGTAGTGAGTGCAGAGTAGTGAGTGCAGAGTGCAGAGTAGTGAGTACAGAGTGCAGAGTAGTGAGTGCAGAGTGGTGAGTGCAGAGTAGTGAGTGCAGAGTAGTGAGTGCAGAGTAGTGAGTGCAGAGTGCAGAGTAGTGAGTGCAGAGTAGTGAGTGCAGAGTAGTGAGTGCAGAGTAGTGAGTGCAGAGTGCAGAGTAGTGAGTGCAGAGTACAGAGCAGTGAGTGCAGAGTAGTGAGTGCAGAGTAGTGAGTGCAGAGTAGTGAGTGCAGAGTAGTGAGTAGTGAGTGCAGAGTAGTGAGTAGTGAGTGCATAGTGAGTGCGGAGTAGTGAGTAGTGAGTGCAGAGTAGTGAGTGCAGAGTAGTGAGTAGTGAGTGCAGAGTAGAGAGTGCAGAGTAGAGAGTGCAGAGTAGTGAGTGCAGAGTAGTGAGTGCAGAGTAGTGAGTAGAGAGTAGTGAGTAGTGAGTGCAGAGTAGTGAGTAGTGAGTAGTGAGTGCAGAGTAGTGAGTAGTGAGTGCAGAGTAGTGAGCAGTGAGTAGTCAGTCAGTCAGTCAGTCATAAGCTTTTATTCGATACACAGAGATATCTTATAAGCACATACATAATACAATCAATACAGTATACAAAAAAGTTTATGCCATAAGAAGTCAGTAAGAAATATTAGAATGTTTAAGAGTGATAAAAGGATATAAAGTCCGTTAATAAATTAGCTAAAACAAGAATTAAACAGCTACTGACAATCTCTTACATCGAATATGCCAAAACTGCTTTAAAAATTTAGCTATTCCACAGACTATTGGGGGGGAAGTGTCCGTGCTTAGAATACGCAAGGCTACTAAATGACTGCGTGAGTGCAGAGTAGTGAGTGCAGAGTAGTGAGTGCAGAGTAGTGAGTGCAGAGTAGTGAGTAGTGACTGCAGAGTAGTGACTGCAGAGTAGTGAGTAGTGAGTGCAGAGTAGTGAGTGCAGAGTAGTGAGTAGTGAGTGCAGAGTAGTGAGTGCAGAGTAGTGAGTGCAGAGTAGTGAGTAGTGAGTGCAGAGTAGTGAGTAGTGAGTGCAGAGTAGTGAGTAGTGAGTGAAGAGTAAAGAGTGCAGAGTAGAGAGTGCAAAGTAGTGAGTGCAGAGTAGTGAGTGCAGAGTAGTGAGTGCAGAGTAGTGAGTAGAGAGTAGTGAGTGCAGAGTAGTGAGTAGTGAGTGCAGAGTAGTGAGTAGTGAGTGCAGAGTAGTGAGCAGTGAGTAGTGAGTGCAGAGTAGTGAGTGCAGAGTAGTGAGTGCAGAGTAGTGAGTGCAGAGTAGTGAGTAGTGAGTGCAGAGTAGTGAGTGCAGAGTAGTGAGTAGTGAGTGCAGAGTAGTGAGTAGTGAGTGCAGAGTAGTGAGTGCAGAGTAGTGAGTGCAGAGTAGTGAGTAGTGAGTGCAGAGTAGTGAGTAGTGAGTGCAGAGTAGTGAGTAGTGAGTGCAGAGTAGTGAGTGCAGAGTAGTGAGTAGTGAGTGCAGAGTAGTGAGTGCAGAGTAGTGAGAAGTGAGTGCAGAGTAGTGAGTAGTGTGTGCAGAGTAGTGAGTGCAGAGTAGTGAGTAGTGAGTGCAGAGTAATGAGTAGTGAGTGCAGAGTAGTGAGTAGTGAGTAGTGAGTGCAGAATAGTGAGTAGTGAGTAGTGAGTGCAGAGTAGTGAGTGCAGAGTAGTGAGTAGTGAGTGCAGAGTAGTGAGTGCAGAGTAGTGAGTAGTGAGTGCAGAGTAGTGAGTAGTGAGTGCAGAGTAGTGAGTAGTGAGTGCAGAATAGTGAGTGCAGAGTAGTGAGTAGTGAGTGCAGAGTGGGGAGTAGTGAGTGCAGAGTAGTGAGTAGTGAGTGCAGAGTAGTGAGTAGTGAGTGCAGAGGAGTAGTGAGTGCAGAGTAGTGAGTAGTGAGTGCAGAGTAGTGAGTAGTGAGTGCAGAGTAGTTAGTAGTGAGTGCAGAGTAGTGAGTAGTGAGTGCAGAGTAGTGAGTGCAGAGTAGTGAGTAGTGAGTGCAAAGTAGTGAGTAGTGAGTGCAGAGTGGTGAGTAGTGAGTGCAGAGTAGTGAGTAGTGAGTGCAGAGTAGTGAGTGCAGAGTAGTGAGTAGAGAGTAGTGAGTAGTGAGTGCAGAGTAGTGAGTAGTGAGTGCAGAGTAGTGAGTGCAGAGTAGTGAGTAGTGAGTGCAGAGTAGTGAGTGCAGAGTAGTGAGTGCAGAGTAGTGAGTAGTGAGTGCAGAGTAGTGAGTGCAGAGTAGTGAGTAGTGAGTGCAGAGTAGTGAGTAGTGAGTGCAGAGTAGTGAGTAGTGAGTGCAGAGTAGTGAGTGCAGAGTAGTGAGTAGTGAGTGCAGAGTAGTGAGTGCAGAGTAGTGAGTAGTGAGTGCAGAGTAGTGAGTAGTGAGTGCAGAGTAGTGAGTGCAGAGTAGTGAGTGAAGAGTAGTGAGTAGTGAGTAGTGAGTGCAGAGTAGTGAGTAGTGAGTGCAGAGTAGTGAGAATTGAGTGCAGAGTAGTGAGTGCAGAGTAGTGAGTGCAGAGTGCAGAGTAGTGAGTGCAGAGTGCAGAGTAGTGAGTGCAGAGTAGTGAGTAGTGAGTGCAGAGTAGTGAGTGCAGAGTAGTGAGTAGTGAGTGCAGAGTAGTGAGTAGTGAGTGCAGAGTAGTGAGTAGTGAGTGCAGAGTAGTGAGTAGTGAGTAGTGATTGCAGAGTAGTGAGTAGTGAGTGCAGAGTAGTGAGTAGTGAGTGCAGAGTAGTGAGTAGTGAGTGCAGAGTAGTGAGTGCAGAGTAGTGAGTAGTGAGTGCAGAGTAGTGAGTAGTGAGTGCAGAGTAGTGAGTAGTGAGTGCAGAGTAGTGAGTAGTGAGTAGTGAGTGCAGAGTAGTGAGTAGTGAGTAGTGAGCGCAGAGTAGTGAGTGCAGAGTAGTGAGTGCAGAGTAGTGAGTAGTGAGTGCAGAGTAGTGAGTGCAGAGTAGTGAGTAGTGAGTGCAGAGTAGTGAGTGCAGAGTAGTGAGTAGTGAGTGCAGAGTAGTGAGTAGTGAGTGCAGAGTGATGAGTAGTGAGTGCAGAGTAGTGAGTAGTGAGTGCAGAGTAGTGAGTAGTGAGTGCAGAGTAGTGAGTGCAGAGTAGTGAGTAGTGAGTGCAGAGTAGGGAGTAGTGACTAGTGAGTAGTGAGTGCAGAGTAGTGAGTAGTGAGTGCAGAGTAGTGAGTAGTAAGTGCAGAGTAGTGAGTGCAGAGTAGTGAGTGCAGAGTAGTGAGTGCAGAGTAGTGAGTGCAGGTGCAGAGTGAGTGTGCAGAGCAGTGAGTGCAGGTGCAGAGCAGTGAGTGCAGGTGCAGAGTGAGTGTGCAGAGCAGTGAGTGCAGGTGCAGATCAGTGAGTGCAGGTGCAGAGCGGTGTGTGCTGTTGAGTGCAGAGGGCTGTGTATTGGCAATGTAAATGACAATGCCATTTATTTATGATTTAAAGAAAAAAAAAGAAATGTCATGAGCAATGCCAATAGCTCTACCTTTAATGATGCCGAGACCATTGCATTGTAAATGCTTGTTTTGCATTGCCGTCCCCCTTACGGAAGACAGTGCCTCACGTGGGCGAACATTTCCGGGTTAAGTGGCGATTCTTATGCCGAATCACATTAGACGTGAAAACAAATCATCTGCACATCATCTTGGGATTCGCGTCTAGATCTAATCCAGATTTCCAAGGGTAAGTGTTCACTTATTTACACATCGCCCACATATGAAGTTTCGGGTAACAGGGCACTATTATATTGTGCGATTTTTTGAGCCTTCAGGCTCCGGGATTAAACCTTGTACAACATTGAAGTAAGTCATTCTCTTCGAGAGTATTTGATAACTCGTTGCAGCATGGTTTCCATAACACTTTAATTTTTCTGATACCCTGGACACTGGATAATTGTTGAAAGCATCGTCACTACTAGGTGTCATGTAGTGATTTTATTCCGGCACAATATTCCATGTTTTTCCGCACATCTTTTATTTTATTCGTTATCACTATTCAAGTCACTTTCATGGAAACATGCATGCATATACTTTATTGAGTTGAGTTGAGTTTTCGTCAAGTAGAAACCAGAAACACACATCGCAAAGGTGAAGCATGGTCACAACATTATATTTTTGGGAATTCTGATAAATTTGTCTCTTATGCACACTCACAGACATAAAACCAGTTTCTTTTATTTTTGTAGGAGCAAGCCCCTAATGAAGGGCGTGGCCCGAAATGCATTGGGCATAGTTTTTTGTATGGATTAAGATGTATGTCTTCATATAACCAGAATGGATTACTTGAGATGAAGTATATTATCATCTATGGAGAAAAAAAAATATGAAATAAATATGTCACTGGAAAACTTGAATACACTTGACGATTAAGTTTCTTAAATGTGCGGTTTGGAGATGCTCGCTAATACTTAGGGAAGCATTACTAGAGCTTTTTGAAAACAAACCGCAGAGGAAGGATGTGGTGGAAAGTATAGGAGTGGTCAGAGAGAGACAGTGAGACACTACAGCTTCCTCTTCCATTTCGTCGAGCACTGGATAGTGGCTCTCACTGGTTCAAATAATCGCAAGTATACTGGGACACCTTCAGAAGTACTATGAGGCAAAGATCATAAAAGAACAATGGTTTCAGACATGCTACAACTAACAACACACAGGAAACATACATTACCAGCGTCAAAATTAGCAGTAGTATTGATGGGTCATCAGGGAGGACCTGACTTTCAACCCTGTAGACCAATAAACTAGAATCTAATGGGGACACAGGACACAGCGTAGACGGAAGAAGCTGAAGCCTATAGAATGCCTGAATGTGAGCACCTCTGGAAACTGGAGCTGAAAGGACAGCTAAGGAGGAGAAATGAAGGAAAACAACAAAAGTGTAAGGTTGGGAGGGTGGATGCAAACTTGGCCAGAAGTGAAATTCCAGAGACACCCAGGTCATTTAACCAGTTGCCACATTTTTGTCTTTAAGTTTTCTTACAGTGCTTCTGCTTGTGTTGCTCCTGAAGTCGTTATTGCGACACAAAAATTACACTTCTTTCCTCTCGGGAAAGTGACTTTTATCGTTTTTATCCCTACAAAGCAGTATCCATTTCCCCATAAATGCAAGTCCTGTGTTGGAAAATGGCCCTCTCTGAAGGGTCACCCCAAACGTTTTGCCTTCCTCCACCTCTTTTTCTGACTTTGTTTTTGTTGGCTTTAGGACTCTGTGCACGTTACCACTGCTAACCAGTGCTTAACTGCATGTGCTTCTCCTCTAAACATGGTAACCTTGGTTTGGCCACAGTTGGGATAGTTAATTTATCTGTAAGCCCCTAGTAGAGTGTACTACCTGGGCCCACAGCCTGCAAATTAAAAGCTACTAGTTGACCTGCAGCACTGATTGTGCCACCCACTCAAGTAGCCCTTTAAACATGTCCCAGGCCTGCCACTGTAGACCCCGTGTGTGCAGTTATATGGTCAAGTCAACTTGGCATTTAAAAACCCTTGCCAAGTCTTAAACATCCATTTTATTACATATAAATCACCCCTAAAGTAGGCTCAAGGAAGTCCTTAGGGCAGCGTGCTGTGTAAGCAAAAGGTAGGATATGTACTTTTAAGTTTTGCATGTCTTGGTAGTGAAACCAACCAAAATTGTTTTTCACTACTGTGAAGCCTACCTCTCATAGGTTATCATTGTTAATTCCTTATTACACTTTTAAGCTGTAGTTCCTGATTGAGCAGGACAAGCTCTGTCAAGATTTATATATTTGCAATGGTAATTATAAATGCTCTTTACTGGTAAAGTTGGATTTAACATAACAATTTTAGAATGCCACTTTTAGAAAGTGGACATTACTCTACTCCTTAAAGCTCCGTGTGCATGCAGCCTGTCTCCAATAATTGTCTGGGGTGGGCGACAGCTTTACTTTGTGCATTTCCTCTAGACAGCTGCTCACAAAAGAAGGTCAGGTGTGTCTGAGTGGCCATCTGCATCCTGAATAGGCAGTGTTCTGTCCCCACAAAAAGGGTTTATTACCCCCCAGTAGAGTCTGGAGCCCGGGCTATGAAAAAGGGACCGCTCTGCACTTGAAAGAGCTTTCTTTGAAGTCATCCCCACTTCAGAGGCACCACCTACTTATGTGCCTGGTACACTGGAAATGGACCCAGGTGCTCGCTCAAGTTGAACTGGCGCATGTCCTATCTGCGTGTAGCAGAACCGACTCATTGACACTGTTGCTGTAGCAGAGTCGGCACATCGCCCTCGAAATCAGAGCATTGCCTTAAAGTACCGATGTATGTGACCCGACGCATTGCAGTTGCTGCAGTGCGGGAAGATCAACTCATCCCCTTGACTTCGTGGAGAAACCGGTGCATCATCTTCAGAACCAACACTTCTCTGCTCGGTGCATAATCTTCAGAAATGCATGAAGAAAATTGACACATCACCTTGACTGCGGTATCGACACCGATGCATCGCTCAGCTGCATCCCGCATCTTACTGTTGCCACCAGGATCATGGAACTGTGTTCAGCGGACCTGCGTGGCTCCTGTATCAAGCCTGTGCTCCATCGCGGTCGGCCTGAGCTTTTAACTATTCCCCGGTCCAGCGCGACCAGATAACACTGATAGGCTCTTATTGCTTCTAAGCTATTGCATTCTTATTCTTTAAAAATTCATATTTTGTCTTCTCATAATTGGGTTTTTGTTGTTTGGGTCTTGTTCTATTTATAAAAAAAAAAATCTAATTTTTCTCCCCTGTTGTGGAGCCTTTTTGTGGTGTTGTCATTGTGTCACTGTGTGTTGTGTTGCACAAGTATTTTACACTTGCCTCCTAAGTTAAGCCTGCCTGCTCTGTGCCAAGCTATCAGAAGGGTGAGCACAGGTTGAATTGTGGTGTGTGACTGACTTACCCAGACTAGGTTTGTGACCCTTACTTGAACAGGTTGTATACCTCTGCCAACTAGAGATCTGATTTCAAACATCCTTTCTGTAGGGAGACATTTTCTGCCGCATATGGGCCCTCAGAGTAGCCCCAAACCAGTAATGTCACCCCTGGTGTAGAAGACCATGACCAGATTTATGAGGATATCTGTGTTGATACATGCCCATTAATTGAGGGCTATAAATACCATTAGTACGTTTGCAGGATCTTTGGAAGATGTTGCACCCTTTCAAGACCATTTAATAATAGAATTGACTATGTTGTATAAAGGAATCAAGGATGGACTTCACATCATACTTTTTGTATTCATCTGCAGTTACAAGAGTGGGAGGAAGACTACTGGGCTTGGACAGAGCTGGTTTTTGCTTGGGTACATGCATTAGGAGGTGGGCTCTGCAATGAGACTGCAAGGATAGCCATAGTGTTGAGGAAGCGATCCATTTGAGAATCTATAAAGGACGAGGGTATTATCCTGTTATGGACAGAAACTTTGCAAGAAAAACAACATTTTGTCTCTAACAATGTAGTGGGGTAGACTACTGATGCCTGTCAAGGAAACATTGTTACTGTGCCCTGGCATATAGGAGATATTATAATGAAGTTGGAGACAGGGCTTGAGGCAAAATGTGTGGAATTCATATAGCAGAAAAAAGACGAACTCCCCCAAAAACCTATTCAAGAAATTACTGAATGTGAATTCCACTAGAGCTACCAACTTTGCCCAGTCCTCTTGATGATTTATGAGGCAAATTCAGCAATATTGTTCCGTGTTTTGATATAACCTTTCTATCTATCCATCAATTTGAGAATGATAAATAGTAGCTTTGAAGTATTTTCCTAGTCTGTTCAATAGAATTTTCAAATACTGTGATGTAAACGTGTACCTCTGTCTGTGAATCTTTATTTCTGGGATATCACTGATGATTATATTGTCCAAATGTGTTTTCCAAGTGCAAGGCCTGTTACAATCTTTCGAAAGATGAAGTGATCTCGTTTTATGAAATAACCCATCTCAGCTAACAATGTATGATGTCCCTGATACTTTGGCAGTTTACCAGTGAAAGGCATAGAAATCATGATCAGTGACTTTGAAAGCAAAAGCATAGTTTATGAAGGTCCTGTAGGTTTCACTTGCTTTGTCTTGGCTCGTGCACAGATAGAGAAAAAGGAATACATAGTTGCTGATTTGTTCCTACATCTGGTTAACCAAGTAATGATTTAGTAGTTCATTGATCGTCTTTTTTCATAGTGGCATGAGGGCATTCCAACACCGCCATACAGCCTTTTTGTTGTCGCTCCTGGGTGGACAAGAGCAGTGGTCTGCAAAACATGAAATCCCTGCGGCAGAAATGACTGCAGTTCTTACGACTGGTTTGAGATAGTGGTGAGAATATATGGGGCAGTGTCACAAACAAAGTCTGGTTGACTAACCTGGAAAATCCGGGTACAGCGGAAGCGATGCTGAAGCTAGTTCTCTCCCTCCCTATATGTGGCGCTACCCCAGAGTGGTATACACACTCTTTAAGCAGGGCCCCACACGGGAAGGGGAAAAAAGGGAGAAATAAAATATAACAGTCTGGCAGCCAGAAACCATCTATAGCAGAGATTAAACGAGTAGTAGATCACCCTCTATGTCTGCAGTCACTTTTCCTGCATAAAAGACACAAGAACAAGCATGAGAATACCCCCCTACCTCTAAACGTAAGGTACACTATGAATGTTTAGAAATGCCCACTCACTTTTATGGCTGCCACAATCATCCTGAATAATAAAGGCACAAAAGGTAAAAATAAATCAATGTAAAAAAGAAAAGGTAAGTTCTGGGTTCAAAAGTTTCCGGAAAGCTCTATCCTTAACTGTATGAAAGCCACAAAGTGTATATAGATAGGAGGAAGCTACTTATCTGCAGAAGACTTCTCTACATATTCATGCAGTAGTGCTTGTCTGAATCCTGAAGGGTTAATTCACCACAGTTCCAAAACTAGGTCAAACTAGCATTTACAATGCAATGGTTTCGCCTTTGGAAAAGTTATAGCTATTGGCATTGTAAATGACACATTTGTATTTATGTGTTGGTTTTGAAAACAGATAAATAAATGGCATTGTCATTTACATTGCCATTAGCTTAATCTCTCGCAAATGTGAGACCTATTGTACCCTACAGACGAGCTTAGCAGACAGACCAACCCTGCCACATAATTTGGCCCTACAGTGCCGCATAATTCCAATGTCCCTGCCTATACCTCCTTAGGAGCTCCATGAGGTGCGGGTCAATTAGCCAGGCGAAGGCCAATAATTGGCTTCATTGACTGACTTTGTGTTCAGTAATTTTAAATTATATGGCTTGCCAAATGTTTCAATCTGAGACACTACATCCCACATTATTGACTAGTTTTCAAAATTATTTTATGAACCGATGTGTGTTTTTTATGATTTTTTTTTACCATTAACATTAATTTTACAACCTTTCTATGAAATGCTGAATTTTTCTGTTGTGCTTTTATGGTCATCTATATGTACCGAATAAAGCTTCATGAATTGAATTGACTTGTAGGTTAAAAGTCCAGCACTAGAAATGGTGTCCTTGATGACACGGAGGTGGGCATCCTACTATCTTACCACCCAACACAGGGCAAAGGCTTACTGAGAAAAAGTGAAACATCAAAACTGTACCTTCCTAGAGCTTTCAAGTTGCTCACCATCATACAGCAGCTGCAGTAGCTTTGACAAGGTTCCCAAGTCCTTGTGTGATGTGCTGCTCCAATCCAGTTATTTTTCTTTGAATTCTAGGACTAGTCGTGCGTATTCCTTTATGAAACAGAACTACAAGACTCAGAATATAAAAGAAAAAAAACCTTGAACAAAGTAGCACCTCATGCAAGGACCTGGGAAATGTGCAGGTATGCAGCCTGACAAAGACGTGGGTGTACTCTTTACACTTTAGTAAATGTAGTTTTGTTTCCCGTAATTTAAATGCAGGATTACATATCCCAAAAATTAAGAAAACCGGAAACGGCGAGTTAATCACACAGAACATGGTGGTAACGTGTAAACGCTAGGTTTACAGAATACAGATTACCCACTGAAACAGCAGCTGGCCTTGTTACAGCGTATCTCTGATTTAGATATGAAATGTATTCATGTACACGTTTTTGTCCGAACAGCAAAGTAGCAGCACAAAATTCCAGCTAATTCATCTATCTACTTGCTTCAAAGAGTCTGTTAACTTTGCAATGATGGTCACGACACTGGCATACCAATAAAGTTCCACTGAGTTTGAAATTCTGCCTCATTCTCAGCCCCGCCTTCCCTGTGCAGCCAAACCTCTCCTCACCTGCTGACTGCCTCCTTGCTGCCCTCACTAGGCTTCCCCCCTCCGGGTCCGCCGCTGTCATAAAGCACCCCACTAACGTCCAGCAGCAGCGCCCGGAGACCCTGCAGCGCCCCCACCCAAGCCGGAGCCGCCATCACAGCGTGAGCCTGAAACCATCCTCTCGCATGAACCCGCCCACAGGTCCTCCCCCGTGTCACTCAAACTCAGCCAGCCCGCCCCTCGTATCTCCCACATCCGGCTGTCACCCGTGCTTCCCGGGTCGACCCGCACCTGTCACCCCCTTCGGTGACCCCGGCTTGTCAGTAATCAGGCCTTATCGGCGGAAGCTCCTCCCCAAAAACTACGTGACCTGGATGAATTTACTACGATACGAACCCTGCAAACATGCGAGGTCTGCTGCTTGACCACCACCTGCGTTTCGGGAGAGCAGGGAACATTTTTCTACAGCGAAGTCGAACGCTATCTATGTTTGCAAACAAAGAAGCATAACTGAAGCGTGGAGACTGGATACTGTTATTTCCGGTGTAAATAAAACAACCGTAGATAAAACAACCGGAATTAGTAAACATTCTTAGTACAAAACAAATTTAAGTACAACACCCCTGATAAAAAAAAAAAAAGTCAGGTCCCGGACCGGCAGCCAATCACAGCGCGGCCCGGGGAATGATGTCATGGGGGTGTCCCGGGCCGGCAGCCAATCACAGCGCGGCCCGGGACACACGGCAACAAGGGGCGGGACTTAAAAAAAGACCCAGAAACGCCCCCGAATCGCGTTTTCACGGGGAAAGCGTGATTGACAGCCAATCTCTTCCAATGGCTAGCCTCCATTTATGGAGTTAGCCAATGGAAGACAGAGGCGGGACCAAAGCCCCATATTTAGGACATAAGATTTCGCCCTGGGCGGAGCAACTGCTACGCAGTTGCTACGGCCAGGGCGAAACCTAAAAATGAAGGGAAGTAATCCGAGCCTCTCAACGGCTCCGTAGCCTTTCCAGTAAATGCGTGTGCTTTCTCAATCCAGAAGAAATGTGTAACACGTCCAAAAAAGCAATAAACAATCTAGGCGCACACTAGTTACTTCACTAGCATGCCTCTAAAGGGTCTCTCCGTAGTCCTAGAGGTTTACGATATCAATTCCAAAACGCGATAAAAATCGCATTTCCTCCTCACGTTTTTCAGCGCTTCTACGAGGCTCGCGCCACATTGATCGGGGCTTTTCTCAGGTCAATGTTCACCGCAACGCTCCAGCACGTTCGTGGACCTTGTCATGCGCCGATACTAGTAAAAGAACAGCGGACTCTGAAATATGTTGGCGGCTGCTCTCTGGTATTCCATGGATTTCACAAGGGGCGAAGATAGCAGGCAAGACGTCTTCACAGCGAATCTTGGCTGCATCAAAACTCAGGTGACAAGCACGGAATCCAAACAGGGAGTAGCCCATGTAGGAAGTGAAGAGTTGAGAGGGCAAGAGAAAGAGAAGACAGACCTATCCACAAGCATTCTGGGATTTGTAGTCAGATATCCAATACATAGGCTCTATGAGGCTGAGTGCATGACAGGCAGAAGGTTCGCCTTCTATGCCTTTCAGTTGTCTTTATAGGTCCTAAGCCTTCCCCTACTAATGATCTGCTTGATAAGTGATGTAATAAATAAATTGAGATTAAAATAAAGTCCACCCTTCATGAAATGGAGAAAAGGTATGTGGTATGTTCTTATGGTCTATTCAAACCCAGATCACGTGCTTGTTCCACTCTAAAGCCCTTATTACAGATTTCCTTGAGTAAACCTTATTGTTTCTCCACCCCTGGCATTACTATAAATCAGAGACTGTGGAAATAACAGGCAGTACAATTTTTGGGGAATAACATATGCGAGTCAACTTACCCGCATTTTCCTCCCTGGTGTTTCCCTTTGGGGATTTCGGCTGCATTAAGGAGTTGAAATCTCTTTGTAAAACATTGTAACTTCCATTCTGATGGACCACTCTTAATGTCACTCTTAATGTCATGCCCAGAGCTGTACACAGAGCTTACCCTAGGCCCTGTAGACTATGAAAGGGAAGAAGTCTCCTATATGTTTCATGTTAGCATGTTACCGCACAGTGTGCCTTTTCTGATTTAGGGATCTTTTACCTCCGGAAGTGCTATCATGTGTCCAGAGTTTCTGGTGGGGTGCTAGTAGTGTGTAGCACAGGTGGAAACAGCAGAGTTCCAGAACCTACCATGGTGCACAGAATGTCAAAGTTGTTCGAGGTAGAGCAGACATCAAGAATTCACAAACAGGAGTAGAGCGTGGCCTTATAAAATGCCCTTTCCAAGATGGTGGTCACTCAATTGGGAGTTACTGGAATATAATCCTTGATGTGGCAGACATTCTTCCTGAGTTCGGTTCCTGTATCAAGCATATAACAGCGTCAGTAGGAAAGGCTTAATACATAGTAAAGCCACTCATTCCCTGATTTTTGTTGTGCTAAATGCCCACTTGTTAATCGTTGCTGTCCCTGATTTTTTTTCTAGAACAGAATTGGATCTCTCATTCTTGCATCGTCCTTTCTTTGATCTGTTTTCAGTTGGTGTTTTTAACACTCTTTGTGATCCTCTTTTCCGCAGTCGGTTGGGTCATTATTTGTTGATCATCTTTCCTTGAATCTTTTGTTCTCCTTGGCTCTTTTTTCCTTTATGATGTCAGAATGTGTTTAGTACCTTGCTTTTATCACCACTGCTATCTACTTATTTTGTCGAGAATTGCCAAGAGTGCCTGAGGAGATTTTGATTCCTTTTGTACGTTTTTCCTCCCAATTGTGACCCTCTACAGGAGACAGCGGTCACCATTCATGTATATCTTTCCATGCAGATTGTAACAGTCATCTTTTCCATGGGCCGTCTAGATGGACTTTTGACAGATCTTCTCCACTTCCAGTCCTTGGCACTTATTGAGGGCCTAGTAATGGTGACAATGGTATAAATAGTCTTTGATTGCCAACAACTCATGTACATGGATTGTGTAATTAATTTCGGTCACAAATAATATCCTTGAATAAAATGCCACAAGGTGTAACTCCTTAGTACTTCGATGCCTTTGTGACAATATTGCAATTACATCTACGGAGTAGGCATCTAATTCCACAGTGAAAGGTACCTGATCACCTGAATAAATGAGAATAAGGGCTATTGGGAAGGCTCTTTTCA
Organism: Lissotriton helveticus; assembly: GCF_964261635.1. Lineage (NCBI taxonomy): Eukaryota > Metazoa > Chordata > Amphibia > Caudata > Salamandridae > Lissotriton > Lissotriton helveticus. The sequence goes on from NC_136057.1 coordinate 1,925,357,639, forward strand.
ATGATTGGAAAATGTTCTCTTAATCATCAGTGAAATAGAACCCCCATCTCAGGTGGACAACAAGCTCGATAGTAGATGAGAAATCCTGTATGATAAAAGTTGAAGAAGCAGATTAAACATGTTTCCTTCACACCGGTGGGCTAGGGGCTACTCACACTACTTTAACTTTTTTTTCTAAATCAATGATACCAGCTGCAGAAATACTGAAGCCCAAAAATGTGATGCTGAAATCTTTGAAGCACACTTCTTAGCCTTGACACAAGGCAAATGTTGTCAGAATCTAGTCAAGACCACTATAATGTTTCTGCTGTGTTTTTGGAAAAATAAAAGGATGTCGTTGAGGTACATATTTACACACGTGTCTAATGGATCCTGAAAATCGCATTTCCAAAGTGCTGAAATGCTGCTGGATCGCTAAATTAGTAGAAAGGTATCACCAAGTATTCAAAGTGGCTGTATCCTATATTAAATTCAGTCTTCCCCTCATCACCACTCCACTTCGAACTAAGGCTTTGACTCTTCAAAAGCCATATTGAGAATGCTGTATCGTTTTGATCAAAATAGATTCGAGATAAGGGGCAATCGGTAGCAGTCTCTGATGATGATTGCGTTCAATGTTCAAAAGTCAACACGGATGATTCGCCATACGAGGTTCAGAATTAAAGAAAATCGGAACTCGAGCAGAGGACGTGGAGAGCCGTATAATGTTTTTTCCCCAGGGTTTCCTTCAGATATTGCTTTAAGACATGGTCTTCCTTGTCTGTTAACGTGTAGATTTAGCCGTGGGGAATGTCTGGTCCAGGTATCAAATCAATTATTAACAAAGTCATAGGGACGATGTGGATTACCGTGTTGTCTTCTCTCTTCGTGCTAAAGACATCTGGGTGCTGGTTGTAAAATTCGAATATGTGGTCATTTTTGCATGATACTGATGTATTGTCATAACTGTATATAATGAAAAGCACCTGCATTTTTATATAACTGCTAAATTTACTATATTTATTGGTATGCCACAAAGGCTTTTGTCTAAGCACTTGCTTTTTTCGATTTGGGTAGGGTCTCATTATTAAATATGGGTGTATAAAGATAACTGCCATGTTTAGAACTCAGTACACCACCAAATTCATGGAACTTTGGAAGTAGCAGAATTATCCTGCAATGATTGGCATGTGTTTATCCTCGTACTATATAAAAAGCACAATAAAGTCCTAAGTTGGATATAAACATAGCACAAACACCCTTGGTAGCAGCATGCATGCTAAATAAACAAGCAAGGACGGGGTGGGGGTGGCGGGTGAAAGTAATGACCAGGGCTGGGGATGGTGGCTGGAGGCGGATACAAGCAACGTTGGAGGTCGAGATGGGAAAATATAGGAAAGGGGCAGGACAGAGGATGGGGCATAACGACCAGAACTGCCGACCTTGGAGCTTGGGAGCGAGATTCACAAGCGCACTTGAAATACGTGCCAAAAAGTTTAAATAAAATGCAAGATAAATTCATGCAGCTAGAAAAGTAAACTGTATAGAACCTTAAAAAAGTGATGTGCATTAAAAAAAAGTGCCCCAACAACGGAAGAAAACAGTACTTTGGTTACAGGAAACTGATAAGAGAAGCACACGAGGAACAAGCATTGGTAAATGCAGAAAACTATGCTTCAGCCAATAGAAATGGAGGAATAGTAAGTGACAAGCAAAGGAACCAATGAAATGCGAGGGGGCAAGATGTAAGCCCTTTTAAGATTATATTGAATACAATAGGCACGACCTAAAAAGGGAATAAGTACAAACCATTGCTTACATCTTTCGAGTGCTACATTCTTAGGCAGTTTCTTCATGTAATGTGGTTGCAACATCACATTGCACATTTCATCCGAGCAGGCATCAGGCTTTAGGAGCTAACGAAAGTCTTAGTATCAACAGGTGTAATAACCTCAAACATTCTGCGGCTAAGGTATGGAGTTATAGATCAGGTTCTTACCCTTTCTGCCCATGTGAAATGTTCACACTTCTATAAACTTCACGAGGTATACTTTGAACTGGAAAAATGTCCCACCAATGGGGTGCTATTACAGAAGGTGCCAATGGAGCACAACGGCTGTCTGTGCCCTTTCTTTTGCCCACAGTGCTCTTTTACATTCGAGTAGGGTCTGCAGTAGGTGCGGGTGGAGAGCTCTGCTCCGCCCGCGGAGTGTGCAGAGATTTGCACACAGCGGATTTAACCACCCCCCACCACCACCCCCCTATTAAGAATTAATTAAATATACATTAAAGCTAAAAGGGTAAAAAACGTACCTTGACTGCGGCATCCCGGGACTGCCCTCCTTCTCTTCCTCGCCGTCTCAGGGTGATCTGCGCACGTGCATTCCTTGCGAGAAATGTGCATGCGTTGGCGCACGTGCGTGCACAGATCATCCTGGGTTGGCGAGGAAGAGGAGGATGGCAGCCCAGAGATGCCGCAGTCAAAGTAAGTATTTTTTCTTTTGCCTTTAATGTATTTTTAATGAATACTTAATAGGGGGGGTGGAGTCGGGGGGCGGAGCGGAGTTTGTTCTCAACTCCATGGACCTCCACGTTGTCCCGCTGCGCCAGCTCCGCCCAGGGTTAGCCTGCAGGCACTTATGAGGTGCTATTTCTGTGTGGATCATTCTACAACACATTTTATGTGTGCCCAGTCCTAAGAGGACGTTACCTCATTTGCATGAGGCATGACTCCATAAAAAGGAGAGAACACCTGTGCCTCTTCTCCCATGCCACAGATGTGTAGCAGAGGAGGAACAGTAATTGTGTGCCATATACAGCGCCTTGTGATAAAAGTGAGAAATTGAATGTTAGAAGCTTACCAAAAGAACAATAAAATAATCAAAACATAGCACGGATCATTAGAAATACATCATTTGTAACTGATCCACCATTGTTGCAGCGTGCCATTCTTGTGTTCGTTGGATAGGTTAAGTTCAGTAGCCCTTCAGTGTTTCTATTTTGACATTCTTTACCAAAGCATGTAAAACATAATTTTCCTTTTCACTTTGCCCCTTTCAGCAAATTTAACTTTCTCCAAGAAGTTGGAAATGAACCTGACATCAAGACGTCGGAGAAGTGTACTCTGGTTGTGAACTTGAACCGCCCGGATGCAATTGAGGGAAAAACTTTCAATGAATGGACGAAAAGGGTAATGTATTTACCAGCAACTCATGAGTGTGCCTAATGTGTAAAACAATTCAGGATGAATATGTTTTCAAAAGTACGGGTTCCATTTTGGACATCTGCATGAAATCCGACTGCAGAAACTCACCTGTGCAAATTAAGGCCCAGATTTACTAAACTTTGTGGTGAGAACTTAATACTCAGGCAACACAAAATGGGTGCTGTCAAAAAACAGTGGCACGAATGACATTCTCAACCAACTTTCATGAGCAACATTTTTTGTGCCAAAAGTTGATAAAAGCGCAGTACTACAACACATGAACCCGCTGGTAATTTATGCAAGGTGGGTGTGATGGGGTTGGAACAGGGCAATGACTGTTGGGAATCCAGACAAATCCATATCAAGTAAAGTCATGCAAAGTAGAGCAAACAACTAAAGTAGCACAACCTATATTTGCATTGCATCTTAGTGCCAAATAAAATCAATTTGAAACAGTGCGAAAGGTAAACCAGCATGATATTGCCAAATATACTACATTTTATTTCCATGAAATTAAACACACATAAGGGGATTTATCTTTTTTAAGTTTTAGAAAGACTTTATTGATCATAGTTTTATGACATGTATATGAATTAGAAGATAATAACATTCTGTAGTGAACAGCAAAATTATGCTTTAAATAGAAAATAGTGTAAATCGAACTTCATTTCTAGAATAATACATGTACACCTATGAATGACTCAAAACTTTAATGAAAGGAATATATACAAAAATCCAAGTATGATCAAAAAGGAAATTACAAAGAAAGTAAAAAGGAAAGAGAAGAAAAAGGACTGAATAGTGGGGAATTGATTAAAGGTAAGAAATATTGAGAAGTAAAGAGTTGAAGCATATGAAATAATAAACACGGAGCATTATATACTTATAATCCAGCAAAAACCATAGCATGTTGTTGAAAAACAATAGTCATTTAGAATCATCGTGTTATAAAGAATACATCTACAGATTATAGATAAATGTCGTTATTCATTTTTAATTGTACTTCAAATAGAATTCATGAAGAAAGATTTTCAAGGGCGTTTGGGCACCCCTTCAATTAAAGGTTGATACAAAGCATCCAAAATAGCATTATTTGATGAACGGTTACAGGAGACCATGGAGCTTGCCTTTTCATATCAAGTGAGATAGGTGCAATATAAGCTTTATCAAGTTTGTAACATATTCCATACCACCAAGCTTGAAACAAAATGTTTTGAATTTGTCCACTTTTTGGTAATTTATTTTAATGCAATTGCTAAAATCAGATAAATGATGTTAACCTCCAATCACTCCAGCCTTCAGATGAACTGACTAGGAACAAATTGACATATGAAAAATTTATATTTAATTGAAACACAAAATGTATCTTATCCCAAACCTTAATCCAAAACTGGTGAGTATAACGGCAACTAAATATTAAATGTTTGTAGTCTGCACTACATTCATTACATGACCAGCATGTGGTAGTTGTGTTGAGAGTTATCGGTAGAAAAAGCTTTATTCGAGTTATACACTCATAAAAGCACACACATATAAATTCCATACATTTCTTAAAACATCAAACATTCTATAACAATTAATTTATAGTTAAAAATACGTAATACACAAACATAAAAATCATTTATCAATAGAAATTAAAATAAGCTTTTTCATAATGTGCGGTAACTAAATGCAAATGTAGAAACCCCCACGTTACATACCATTCCCAAGTTTGTACAATCAAAATTCATGCCATACGTGTTACCCACATTTTAAAGTTAAAATTCATATGAGTCTCCCAGTTGCTATCTGCAAGGGGAAATCGTACGTAGGATATTAGAAGAACATAAGGTTCAAAGCACATTAGTAGATAGAGCCCTCCTCCTTAAGGACCACGCCCAACCCAAATATTTGGCAGTTCCGATTACAATGGGCATTTCAGTGGAGGAACAGATTATTCTTAGCCCCTCGACACCAGTTAAGACACCAAGATTCCTACAAACTGGAGCCAACCAAGATTTCCTTGGATTTGCATAAGCCACACATGCAAAAAGAAAATGTGCAAGGTTTTCATTGGGGGCCCCACATGACGGACAACACGCACTACCTCCATTTTTCCACCTGGACGTCATACACTTCAAGGGGAGGGAGCCTGCCCTTAGCTGGAAAAATAGTTTCCTATCCATTGGGACAGTTATACTGTCCCAATACTTTTCTAAGGATGGCTTTTGTTTAATTTCCATGAATCTACCCCCCAAGGATTCTGAGGTTACGCTCCTCCAAAGTTTTTGCTCAATGTGGTTCCAGTATAGTTCTTTAATACTGGATTTGCTAGGGAATACTTCCCCAAGGGGGTTTTCCCACAATTTGGAGAGCCCAAGCTCCACAAGGGTATCCCTTAAGGTTTTCAGCCATGTGATTTTATGGAAAACATCAAGTTTGACTAGCGCTAAAAACCCCTCGGCGTAGTGTCTTATTTCCATGGTTGTCCATAGGCGTCTCCAATAGAGGATAGGCCTCAGTCGGGCGCGGTCGCTAAGCGATCTTCTACCTAAATCTAGACCAAGCGGTATGAGTGGGGTGCTTTGGGGAAGACTAGTTATCCCTCTCACAAACCTGTTCTCAGATCTTTGAAGGGTAATAAGACTCTCAAAGCCCCAGACTTCAGCCCCATAAAGGGTTGCGCCCAGGGCTTTTGCGTCATAAACCATGAGAACAGGTTTTATGGGCCTGGTTTTGGATTTAACTTGCTCGACCCTAAGTGCTCCAGAGATCTGCTGATGTTTCAACACCGCCTTCTCTATATGTCGTGACCAACCCTGTTTACTTGATATCTCGACCCCAAGATACGTAAAAACATTTACCAACTCTAGGTTGATTTTGTTCAAAGATACATTGGGTCGAGAGTGACACTTTTGCCCGAAGGCCATCAACTTGGTTTTATTTACATTAACCTCAAGACCCCGTTCTTTACAGAAGGAGTCAAAAATGTTCAAGGCTCGCTGAAGGCCTGACGGGGTTTTGGACACGATCAAGGTGTCGTCAGCGAACATCAGAATTGGAACTCTGGTGCCCGCTAACGAAGGTGCGTCGACCGGTGCGTCCAATATCCTTTCTACAATGCCATTAATGAACAGGGAGAACAGCAGGGGTGCCATAGCACATCCCTGCCGGACCCCCCGCTCGACTGGGAAGTTGGTGGTGGATTCCCCATTCCTCCCCCACTGAACCTTTGCATAGTTACTTTCATGCAGACGCATTATCAGCGTAAGCAAATCAGGAGGTACCCCTATTTTATGGAGGACCTCCCACAGCGCGCTCCTGGGCACCAGATCAAAGGCGGCCCTAAGATCTACGAATGCTACATAGAGCCTGCCTTTGCCCAGGAGTACAGTCCCCCACCGCAGCATGGTGAAGCGAAAAATTTGGTCGACCGTACTAGTTGCACGTCTGAATCCTGCCTGGAAGGGGGATAAAGCATCGTTATCATCTACCCAAGCCATAAGTTTGTCAACCAGCATCTTCCCCACCACTTTCTGCATGGTGGCCAACAAACTTATTGGTCTATAATTTGCCGGGAGTGACCGATCGCCTTTCTTAAAGATCGGTATTATAATTGCCCCCTTCCATGTATTTGGGATTTTAGCCCCTTTCGCTAGACCATTTCCCAACAAAGTCGCATATTTTGCCCACTGGGCTTTTTCGTGTTTGAAAATATCTGAAGGGATACCATCTAGCCCCGGGGCTTTCCCCCCCTGCAAACTTGCTATTACGACATCCGCGTCCTTGCATGAAAATAAATCGCCCTTGCAGAATACCATAGGGATTGGTTCTCTGGCCATTAAATCCCTACTCTCGGCATACTGGGGTTTAAAATACTCGACCCACAATGCCTCGTCGACATTGTTGTCGGGTTTGTTGGGGGCGCCCCCTCTTCCCCATTTCACAATTTTCCAGAATAATCTGGAATCCTTCTGCCCTGAAGCTTCAAGTAGCTCCTCCCAATATTCCTCTTCCCACAACTTCTTGGCCATACGGATACTGTCATTATACTGTTTCCTACAGGCGCTAATCGAGGCCTTAACCCTGCTCTTGAGTGCTCTGCCCAACTCCAGTCTGGCAACCCTGCACTGTTTATTAAACCAGGTCGCCATAGTGATTGGTGCTTTTCTATTAGGCTGTAATAACTTGGTAAAATGCGGTTTTATCACAGTAAAGAAGGTGTCATGTATATCTGTTAGTTGAACAGAGTCAGGTGTTACCGGCTCAGCTTTTATCATGGCATCGATGGCATTGTCTGTCTCCAATTTAATGGACTCCAAAGTGGACGAATTGGCCAGGACATGTGGCCATCTCACCCGTCTTAAGTCGTTAGTCATAACAGGTATGCTACCACTACCTGATAGTGAGGTAGTTCGTGCGGCCCTCCACCATGAGTGGGAGACACAGAGGGGGTTATGATCGCTTTCTAATCTCCCCACAATTTTCATGTCACCCACGCCACACCATAACTCAAGACTACAGATGACGTAATCAATCCTACTTTTGTTATGTCCATTATCGAATGTACAGTTGCCACCATAGTCACTTTTTGTCCTGCCATTGAGAGCCCTCAAACCATACTCTAGACATATCGCATTCAACAATAGAATGTCTTTTGACCACCGCTTTACAGGCACAAGGTTTAACTTTGGGATGCCCCAAAGGGCATCTTCCTCCATTCCTATTGGATATTCAGTGTTTTCTAGTGGCTCGAATGTCCTATTCAAATCACCAGCCAAAATTACTCTGTTACCAAGTGACTGGGATTCGAGAGAGGCAGATAAGACCTCTAGGGTAGCAGAATTACCAAGACTCATGCCCCTGGCATATATATTATAAATGTCTATACTGCCACCCTTTCCCACAGATAGTCTTAATAGTTGTATATCTTTGCACCCTAGATCAATCATTTTTATTTTGACCTTTGAATTTTGTTTGATCCAAATTGCGAGGCCTCCCATGGGTCTACCCCTGGGGCCTCTCGTTGCGGGTATACAAAAATTTAAGTAACCTGGGCAATATATTGGGTCGCAAGCCCACGTCTCTTGAAAAAGGCACATTTCGAACCCACTTACAAAGTCAATCCATTGCTGAGACAATAATCTAGCCCCCAGCCCCGCCACATTCCATGACAGAAATCTCTCCGGTGTATTTTCAACACAGGACCCCACTTCAATGGATACAATGGGCAACAAATCTTCCAGCGTCCTACAATCATAAACCTCTCCTATAACAGTGTTCATACAATTAACAGTTATTCCCTCCTTACTGCCAATAGTGGTTGGGATAGCTAGTTCGCCCACAAAACCCTCTGGGCTTGCAATAGGACTCCCATCACTCACATTCACTATTACCGATACTGAACTCATTTCATCCTCATTATTTAGCACTTTTCCAGCAGGGTTACTTCCCCTATCCATTTCCCCCTCCTGATGGAATTGCTCGTCGGAACTTTGTCAATATCCCCACCTCATCTGGCCCTGCCCATTCTGTGGGAAGAATGCCGGCATATAACAATTGTTTGGTCTTGCGGTGGGCACAGAGGGTAGTTGTGTTGAGAGTTATCTTAGAAGAAATTTGAGGAGTTTTTTTTTTATTTTTTATTTTTTTTTTGCTTTTATTGAGCGTGAATAGCAGGCATAACAATCAAGGTACATAAAAAGACAAACTTACATAATTTCCCAATTTCATATTCAAATAGACCAAAAATAGTGCAAATTCATATTCTATTTTACATGATATAAAACCAACATTCTGTAACGCACTTCTGACTATCCCCCAAAATATACAAGTCTAGAGAAAAAGTATGAAGAAATATTGCTACAGGCTGACCTCGTCTTGATAAAATTTGAGGAGTTATAAGAAGTCTATCAAATATGAAAAACAAGAATTGGGTAATGTTTCTGCTCTTGGAATGTTTCAAACTTCATTGCACAAATTAACAGACATTTAACATTGAGAACTTCTCACTTCAGTTCTGGCTGCGATTTTTGCCTCTCAGTATCAGAAGATCTACTGATTTTATAGAGTGTGGAGCCTACTTGAGCAGATATCTGTGTGTAGAGGTTTGTGCTGAAGGTTGTGCCTGAAGAACAAAACTCACAAAGACACTGCTCGCTTGCCTTTATGATATGATACAATGCTAAATCATATTTAGAGTCACATAAACAAGCCATTTTGAATCCATATGCCATTCTTGGTAACTATGGAGGTTCGAAATGTTTTGCTGTTAGTGCAATGTAATGCTTCATATTTCCTCACGATTCAGAAAAGGGGGTGGTGATGGACAGAGCATCTGAATTAAGCAGAACACTCATACCCAGTCAAAAGATCAGGGCTTGATCCATCACCGTTTTTTAGCTCACTGCACCAACCCAGTTCAGAACCTGGCTACATGCAAATTAGTCTGTCCCTGGCCCAGTGCATCATGGGAACAGGGCAGACCAAACTACCAAGCCAATTCTTTACTGGAAAGGAAACAAGCTTCCGGGGACCGGTTTCTGGAATTGCAGCCGTCTTCGGCCCGGCTTGCTTGAATCCTGATGGTGCAGTGAGCAAGGGACTCATGTCTGAGCATACCCTTCCACTCCTATAGTGGCCAAAACGATTCAGAAAAGGGGGTGGTGATGGACAGAGCATCTGAATTAAGCAGAACACTCATACCCAGTCAAAAGATCAGGGCTTGATCCATCACCGTTTTTTAGCTCACTGCACCAACCCAGTTCAGAACCTGGCTACATGCAAATTAGTCTGTCCCAGGCCCAGTGCATCAGGGGAACAGGGCAGACCAAACTACCAAGCCAATTCTTTACTGGAAAGGAAACAAGCTTCCGGGGACAGTAAAGAATTGGCTTGGTAGTTTGGTCTGCCCTGTTCCCATGATGCACTGGGCTAGGGTCAGACTAATTTGCATATAGCCAGGTTCTGAGCTGGGATGGTTCAGCCTTTTTGCCAGGTATGTGCATGTCAGCCTTCCACCTTGTTTAATGCCTTTCGGGGAAACACCTTTTCAATCTCTCATAGGCTTAGTTTTTCTTTAACTGTACCCGATTTGTATTTATGTATTTAGTTGTGCGTTTTTATATTGCGCGGACATTACCCAGAGGTGTCAGAAGGTCTCATAATAGAGCAAAAGAACGTTACATGAGGAATTTAGCGAAACAAGGTAGTATGTGACAATATGTATAACTACTACGGTTACTCATGTTGAGAGTTACATACCTACAAATTCCATATTCAATGCAAATTACTTATTTAGAAACATTAAATCGATCAGGGATACATTAATATATATTACAAATTTACATAGTTGAAGAAAAAGGTCGTTATAGCTCTATAGGGTGTCTTGTAACTGTCAGGGTAACATCATTAAATCGGAGGGCGTGTGCCTCGTGGGGAGCTTAACGAGGAGTCTTATTTTGAAAAAATTATTTGGAAGAGGTTTTAAGGTCCTTTTTGAAGATCCGGAAAGAGGTGGTGGTGTGAAGGTATGGCTGTAAAGAGTTCCAATTTCTAGTCGCACTACTGAGGATGGATGTGGCGTAACAGCTAGATCGGCTGTCTTTGAAGCTGGGAAACCCGGTTTGAGTCTGATGGGAGACTGAAGCATCCTGTGATTCCGGGTAGATTACTGAATCTCTCCGTGCCAAAAAGTGAATTTGTCTGTCTTTTTTTTTTTTTTTTGCAGAGTTTTATATAGCGTGAACTAGAACCGAACTGAATCAGTTATCAGAGCACTTTACATAGCACCAGTTACGTTACATGAGGACACACTTTCATTTTAGGCACGGGGAGATTAAGTGATTTGCCCAGAATCACAGGGGGTTTTTGGCGTCGTTACCGAGACTCGAACCCAGATGCACAGGTCCGAGGTCGAGCGCCTTAGCCGTTAGGCCAACCCAACGTAATGCAACTTGTGCTCATGTAAAGCGCTGTGTTACCTTTGGTTCGAGATCACGCTATATAAAACTGCAACAAAAAAAACATGCGCCGTAAGTCCCTTTTGAAAGTTGGAGGTTCGAGCAGCAAGATTTTCAGCCTTTTTGCCTTTAACTTTCACCCATAACACTCAAAGCCATCGCATGCTATCACACACCCTGTCACTGCCTTTCCCTCCCTCTTCCATCAACCCCGGCTGCCACTACCCCGTGCCCTACCTTCACCCCACTGACTGCCCCAGCACCCTCAGTCTGGGGTGTCAAACCCGCTTTCGTCACGCCCACTGCCGCCACCTTCGCTTCTCCCTGCTAATCACCCTCTAGTTTATTCACTCGTAGGCCAATACACCCCCCCTCTCTGGGGGCTCGAGAGCACTCTCTTACACTTGGGTGCGCTGTGCGTTGACGCCTGGACGCCTCGTAGCGCTTCTGTGCACCACGTAGGATCACCGGCACAGGAGCCTACAGAGTCTCACGCATCCCGCGTGAGACGCGTACTCCGGTCACTGCAGGCTGGTGCGAGGCGTACTGCCAAAGGACCAAGGCGCCCCTCCCTCCAAGCAGAGCCCCTAACCCTCGCACCCCGCAGCCCTGTTTTAACCTTGGGTATGGTTTGAGTGGCCTGTTATGGTAATCAGTGCGCATAGGATTCAAAATGCCTTTACCAAGTTAATCAGCACCTCGAAAAGCCCCAGGCGATCTTTGGTAGAGTGAGCGGCAACTGTCGCAGCTCTGTGGTGAAACAAGATAGCGTGTCAGGTAGGATAAATTGTTTATTATTGCTCTTACTACCGTGTGGTGCAATAACCCTGAGATACTAAGGAGGATGAGTGGCTGAATGCTGCAGGGACTGCTCTTTGGTATAATCATCATCTTAGGGAGTACGCATGCTTGAATGTGAGTTGCCTCTCACTGGTCCAAGATCTAATTACCCTGAGATGTTACCCTGATTGCACTCGTTTTTTTCTTGCCTCTGCCCCCCTGATTGTGCTCGTTTTCTTGCCTTCTGCCCCCTGATTGCACTTGTTTTTTCTTGCCTCTGCTCCCCTAATTGTGCCATTTTTCTTGCCTCTGCCCCCTGATTGTGCTCGTTTTCTTGCCTTCTGCCCCCTGATTGCACTCGTTTTTCTTGCCTTCTTACCCCTGATTGCACTAGTTTTTCTTGCCTCTGCTCTCCTGATTGTGCCATTTTTCTTGCCTCTGCTCCCCTAATTGTGCCATTTGTCTTGCCTCTGCCCCCCTGATTGTGCTATTGGCAATGTAAATGATAATGCCATTTATTTTGTTGGTAGGTGGCTCTATGTGTGGGTGGCACTGTCTGTGTGAGGGTGGCTCTGTGTAGGGTGTATCTATTGGCATTGTAAATGACAATGCCATTTATTTAACGATTAAGCTATCGGCAATGTAAATGACAATGCCATTTATTGATGATTTTTAAAAAAAAAAAGAAATGTCATGAGCAATGCCAATAGCTCTACCTTTAATGATGCCGAGACCATTGCATTGTAAATGCTTGTTATCTGTGTGTGGCAATGGAAGGTGTCTGTGCACTCTAGCCGCCGCTATGTGCACCGAAGATATGCACCAACTCTCTTAGCAAGCAAGCTCAGTGTGCGAGCTGCAACAATCAGTGGTGTTTGCCACTCCTAAGATTTGTTTAAAAATAAAGGCAAAGAGTTGCATTTTGTCTCACGTTTTGCTACCAGTGCTACTCACTCTTGAGGCTTATGTACCAGTCTCAGTTTACAGTGTGTCCAATTGTGCTTATAACCATTATTTGCTTAATTGTGAAAACATTGTTTCTTATACTGTCTTGGCCATTTCTATGCAGGCGTTTTCACCATGTCGACTGGACTCATAAATCACATATTCCAAGAAGGCAGTATTTACAGTTTAGTTTTATGCACAACCAATGTGCTTCCTTCAGTGATTCATAATAGAGAAAGTTATTCCCTCTTTTCATTGGTACACTAGATAAAGCAAACACGCATGGGGGTTTATGTGAATTCTAGAGGCTCACTGTTGGAATAGCTGCAGTGATCAATGTCAAAGTCTCACTAAAAATCCCACATCGGTGTGCATCAACAGAGTGCTGTTTGGAGAGCTACCACTGCTTTAACAGGTGATGCTGAAAGAAGGATTGGCCTGCATTGGTAGATTTGTATATAGGGTTCCTTAGAACTGCACTAAAATATTGTACGTCTGATATATATTTTGAGGGTGTGTGTTGGGGGGGTGGCAGACAGGCATTAAGTATTACGTTACTATAGTCTTGTAGGTTGTGAAAGAAACCAGTAAGAATGTAATTTCAGAATCGAGTGCCTCATGTAAAGATGTACATCAGAGCAAGTTACACAAATGTGCTATTAGTCCTTCTACCCAAGCTAAATGCAGTTCATACAATATAAATTAGTCAGCCAGTTCCAGAGGAGGCCTTGACACAAGAAAGATGAAAACTCCAAACCATGGGCCTCACAATCATAATGCACCAACCGCAATTAGTAAGCAGCACACCATGAACAAGATCCTCCAAAGACGAAACCTTAATGATCCGCCCACAGCTTTGCATCTTAAAATTATCATCTTTTCAGAAATTAAATTTTCAACACATACATTAGTGTATTGCTGAGACATGCACCCCCATGCAAGGCCACTGGAGAACTCATACAATAATGGAACAGATGGGCCAGTTAGTAGTGCCTGTTCCTGTCATTACATGTTCATGCGAGTGTACTCATCCCCCAAATCAGAAAAGGCACAAAACAAAGCATGGAGCTATCAATTAACCAGACTAGTTTTCTTGCTTCCTATCTCTGTCAATCTTGTTCGTAATCAGTGGGTGGCCCATGCATGCCCAATCCTACCACTGTGCATTTAGATTTGTGTTCAGAGCTGTTAAGTTCAATATATGCCAGAGGGTTTCTTGACACTAACCAATCCAAAGACAAACAAGAAGTAGAGAATAAAATTGATTGCCCACCTTTTCTAAATTTTAGGTGTTTCTGTGGAGTGTGGGAAATTGTGTTGAGATGGGCTCTAATAGTGTGTGCTATAAGAGTTTTCATGTAACTTAAAAGGCCATACTACCATCAAATCCTCTGCCTGTCAAGCAAGAAGGCTGCTTCCTCTTTCTGTTGTCACAGTCAAACCATTGCTTCGTAGAGATACTAAACTCACACAGTGTATAGGGTAAGAGAAACGGGGGGAAAGAAGAGGGACAGGTGGGGCACTACATGTGTTTGGATGAGAACCCTCACTCACGCTAGGGTGACATGCTTCATCATAGGGTACCCAATGTGCAGCCGCGGTCGGTAGTGGGAGTACCTGCCGGGCGGTGACGTGGGGAGGGAGAGGGGCAGGCTGGGGGGTAGTAATGTATGGATTATGGAGCTTTACAGGTAAGTAAACATATAAATAAATAAAACTAATTTTGTTGCGCGCACTGCATAACATTTGGTGATGCAGTGCACACAACAAAATTCGTTTTATTTATTTATTTATTTATATGTTTACTTACCTGTAAAGCTCCATAATCCATTAATAGGCTGTCCGGAATTCAGTTAAAACCGACTCTACTCGAAAGTACACTACTGGATGAAAATCAGCTGACCCGGTTTAAACCGAGTGTCACTGATTTTCATAGTTGCCGGGGGAGAGGAGCTGTTGTGGTCTGCTGTCTGTCTCACTGTGGGTGCACCGAGTACTTCACAGGTCTTCAAAAAAGACCATTTACATAACGAGGCTTTGTTGTTCTTTCACCCTTCTCAGAGCCCCTGGGGGCAGGGCTGAGCGCAGAAACAGTCTTCGTTGCTTGCTGTTTTGGCACGTCTGGCAGCCGACTCTGCACCAGGGACCTGTTTATTTTCCGCGTCCATAACTTGTATGTACACAGGTGCCAGTTTCTTTTTAGCAAGGCGCTCACTTTAATGTTTCTTTGCGTACACGTTAAAAGTAGCACAGGTGTTGTGCTTTACATTTAGCTGAGTGCCCGTTTTTAGGTCTCGTGGCGATTACAGCGCGAAGCGCTGTCTCGCCAGAGATCTATTGTTACCGACTCTGCTTCCCAGGAGACAGCACCTGGCCGCGCGCATTTCCTCTCTGAGAAGGCGATCAGAGTGGGCCGCGCGCACGCGAACGCGCTGGCTGTGGCCAGCTGCTCTCTCCTGGGAAGCTCCAACACCACACACGCATGCGCATACACACAGACACACACACGAGCACCCATACACACACGCACATACATACAGAGACACACACCCCCGCACACATACACACACACACACACGAGTGCACCGAGCCCCCCCCCGCACACATACATACACCCATGAGCATACACACACACACACACACACGAGTGCACCGAGACCCCCCCCAGCCCTTTTGAACTTAACGGACCAGTCTCGGGGGACTCCGCTCTCAGCACGCGGCAGGGGCAGGCACCGGGCATGTGCCTCGTGCCCCCTCCGCAAAGCTCACGCTGCGGCTCTTGCCAGCTTCTTTCCCGGGGCTCCCTCTTGGTCAAGGGAACCCCGCAACACTTCCGCAACCTCCTGCTCGCGGCCCCGGGGCTCTCCACCGCTCACAGGAGCCCCGGGCCCGAGACGCATTTACTCCGCCTGCCTCCTCTTCCGGTCCGGACGCGGCCCCGCCCCCATCACAGGCGACCTTGCCTGACTTCCGGTGCGGCCGCGGCGGGATTCCGGGGGCATTTTCTGGCACACAAACCTTGCCAGAAATCGCATTTGTGCTTAGTGGTGAGATGTAGCTATTGGCAACCTGGCAGCGGAGAACAAAACAACTGAAATCTAGTTCACTCTCTAGCCTCCTCGGTCTATTAACAACAATTTAAATACTTAAAGTAACAAGAATAATCAATTGGCTGAATTCTGTATGATTGCAAAATAATCACATCTGAAATATACAGTAATGTAAATATTGACACCCCGTGTAATTTCTTGAACTTTTTCTATAATACTTAGCTAATATCATTAATACTAATGATTTTGACGATTATCATAATAATACATTTCTGGGGGAGGTTGCTGCCCTTCACACTGTGCATATAATTATACTCGGGAAGCGAAGTAAAAGCTAAAATACTTAAACAAAGTGGTTTAGTCCTAATTTGAACTAACGTAAATTTATGGCACTTAAAGGAGATAAGTCTTGTGGCATTGGTTTGCATACAACCATACAGGTAATGGGTATGTGGATCTTTTAGGGTGAAGGGATTTCAGCCTCGACTTCGTGCCTTCTATTCTTGGCCTTGGGGCTGTGCTCATAACAGACAGCTGTGGTACAGGTGGTATGCGGGGTAGATCCTAGATAAGGTGCTGGACAGCACTGCACAGGTGCGGTGTTTGACGTGGTGCCTAGTGGAGGACACCTTGAAAAGTACTGCCTATAGTATGAGTAAAGCTCACCGTTTTCCCTTTTTACTGATTTTTACAGGTAAATACACACCGAATAAATGTGTTTAATGTCTATTTTTATTTTTAGAAGTGGCAAAATACTGAAAATTGCGGTTCTTGTGAGAGAATCTCCATGCAGTCTTTTATGAACTCCAGGCAAAAGCTGAGCAGAGAGACAGCATGGGGAGTTAAAAAAACAGGATGAGATTTCCTTACATCCAGGCATATGTGAACATATATTTGTAGTATAACGCTATTATGTACCTATGAGTTTAGTGTTTTGTTATATGTTGCTGCTTAACTAGCTAAAACACGACAGGCATCCACATATGAATGCCTGAGGTGCATCATCAGAGCTGTGTGAATAATAACTGCGTCAGCCTGTGCATAAGGTGCATCATCAGAGCTGTATGATAATAACAGCTGTCAGCCCGTGCCTGAGGTCCTTCATCAGAGCTGTGTGAATAATAACAGCTATGAGCCCGTGCCTGAGGCGCATCATCAGAGCTGTGTAAATAATACCTGCGTCAGCCCCGTGCGTGAGGTGCATCATCAGAGCTGTGTAGAGCTGTGTGAATAATAACAGCTGTGAGAACAAGGAAAAGTCCTCCAGCCTCCCAGTCCAGCAGGCATCCAGGCAGCCAGGGGCTGGGCAGGGCCCAGTTATGTTTTACTGTAGATATGCCTCTGTGTACTTCTCTATACAATTCCTGTATCCACCCATTCCTTTCTCTCATTTATCAGTCTAGTGGCTGTCCTTTGTCCATGTTTTGGTACATTGATATGCCAATCCAGTTATCTCTCCCTTCTGTCTATAAGTTTAATGTTATTTATTTGTTTGTGCCAGTCCGTTGTCCTTACATACATCTATTCATCCGCCCATCTATGCGTGTATGTCGGTTCTTCTTTCAGTCTGTTCCCCGATTCCCCTGCAACCCTCCAACCAACCGTCTTTCTGTCTGGCCAGATGGATTAATATCTGTGTATAGCTTTATATTTTTAAATGCATAAAGATATGTATATTGTTGGTGCCCACATGTTGTTCACTATATTACCACACCAGGAGTAGTGTACTATCGCTATCTCGTGCATGGCATCGAACCTCTTTAGCAATAGTTACCCGGAGTCCTGCTTCAAAAGCACACGAGTACCACACACACGAGTACCTACTGCCTCATACCCACTTCTGTCTGGGTGTGTCTCCTCCTTCATTTATGAGGGCTGTGCTTCTGTTCTCTGTGAGAGTGAAGTGAGCAGGCATAGTGCTTTCAGTGGCTGTTACAATGGCTTGATGATCAGTATGATAGAAATCACAATCTACTGAAGGTCCATGTAGACGGTTGGGAGACAGAGAACATGACAGCACCAGCCACACACACATAAACACACACAACCACACACAACCACACACTACACACACACACACTACACACACACACTACACACACAACAACACACAACCACACACACACAACCACACACACACAACCACAAACACAACCACACATAACCATACATACAACTACAGACACACAACCACAAACACAACCATACACACAACCACACACACAACCACACACACAACCCCACACATACAACCACACACACAACCACACACACAACCACACACACAGCCACACACACACACAACCACACACACACAACCACACAACAACACACACAACCACACACACACCCACACACCACCACACCACCACACACCACCACACCATCAGTGCACACTTTCATCAGACACAAACACCATCAGTTGTCAGTGTACGCTTTCACCGGGCACAAACACCACCAGTCATCAGTGCATGCATCCACCAGGCACACACCACCAAACGTCAGTGCACACTTTCACCACTCATCCACACACCACCAGCCATCAGTGCATGCTTTCACCAAGCACACATACACCACCAGCCATCAGTGCACAATTTCTCCAGGCACACACACCACTAGCCATCACTGCACACATCAATTGTTAATGCACCCACAATTAACTATTGCAGCAATCGCAGTATGGCACACTTTACTTTTAAACATATTCATCTAAAGTGCAGCATGCCACCATTGCTACAAAAATAAATACACTTTTTTTTGGCCTACAATTTATTGACTTTTGTTGCAATTAGTGTTGCAATATTTAGCAATGCCAAAAGCTCAAACTTAATTACTGCGAGACCTATTGCATTGCAAATGCTTGTTTTTATCCTGACGAGAGCTAATTTATAACAGTGGCCACGGACAGACCATGCAGTTCCGTTACCTGGAAGCAGCAACTCATTTGCCAGCTTTTCACGTCTCTAAGATTTCGTTTCATTAAGCCTAGCTCTTTAGAAAAACATTTGCTGTTCCATTCTTTTGCTTTTTTCGCTTTCCTTTTTATGACTTTCAAGACCCCGAGGGTGATAATTATAGCTAGTGTAGGTCTCTCGGTTTCTACCCGTTATTTAGGTCGAATTCTGCGTTGCAGCACATGCGTTGTCGCAGGCGAGAGTTCTCGTTAGCAAGAAGGGGCGTGAAACCACGCCCCTTCTTCCATTGGCCGGCCTCGCCAAACGAAGGCCTGCCACTGGACAAAGCCCGTGTTCGGATGATTTGTCCGGCTGTGATCCCGCCTCTCGAGGACTGGGTGACATGACTTACGGTGTCGCAAGCGTATTTTCGAAAATATCGCCATGGCAACCATGAGTCAGGTCACCAGTCCGGGAGGGGCGGGATTCATTATCGTGTTTCCGGCTATTTTTTTTTTTTTTTTTTTTGCATTTTTGCAATCATTCCTGTGCATTCCTCGGCGGTGGAGGAGGTAGGGGAGAGGCAGTGCTGGTTATTTTTTACCTATTGTTCATACTTCCTCTACGTAATTTCTTTTTTGCTCTTTTCATTCCTTCTCTGCTTCGTTTTCCCTCCCTCCGTGTCTATCCTTTTCTCCTCTATCCTCTCCCCTCATTCCACCTCTCTTCTCCCTGTACATACAATTGTAAATTATCTCCTGCTGCCTTCACTTGTGCATCTCTCCGTAGCCTCCTCTTTTTTTCTGCAGGCCTCTCTGTCCCCTATATACTGCTTTAACTCTCAATTCCCGGACCTTCGCACTCTAATTTCTCCCTTCCATCACTTTTCTCCTCCATTCTCCCCGCACTTCTTCTCCTGGTCTCCCCCCACTTCTTCTCCTGGTCTCGCTCCACCCCCAGGCTGATGTGCACCTGCGCGCCGAGGGCGTTGCTAAGTGATGCGAAGGTCCCCAGGTGAGTCCGCTTCAGACAGAGGAGCGAGCGCAGGAGGATGGAAACAGGTAGGAGCCGCATAGGCGACCGACTGTGTGTGTGAGGGGGACTTTGAAGCAATGGGGCGAGGGAGTTAGGAAGTTACGACTCCGGGCCTCGCTCTCCGCCACGGATGCGGAGGACGATGGCGCGCTCTGGACTGTCGTGGGATATTGTAGAACCCTCACAGGGGTGTGATGCAGCCCCTGATTCGCAAGAGGGGTACAGTACAAGGTCGATGATTCGCTGTGAGGCGCAGGCGACTGAAGGGCCCCTCTTCACATTCTGCAGCCCCCCCACCGTGTGCCTTATGCCACTGATTTGCTCACCTACTTACTCCACGTTTCCCTGATCCATGCCTAGTGAGGAGGTCCAGTGCTTTTCGTTGCATTCTGGGGTTTGTAGTACTGGTTTTTCTAATGGAATAAGTCAGCCTACAAGTCCCAGCATGCAAAGAAAAACTGGGCAGGAGCAGTTGGTCACTCATGGATGGACCTCGGAATTTGACGGGGCTGCGCACCACCTCGCCCCTTGTCAAAAGGACACCAAGCGTCCAGTTCTGGGGCTTTTCTGTTGCAAGTCATGGTCATCAAGTGTCAGTCCAGTAGGTCCGATGGAAGCACCCGTCAGCCCCAACAACCAACAATAAGCCTCATGTCTGCGTTCCATGCCCGATTAGCTACTCCAGTCCACTTTTTTTTCCCTTTGCATTCTGGAAATTGTAGCAAAGAAAAAAGTGGACTGAAGCATCTAATTACGCAATGACATGGGAAACCTGACCGCTATGACCATACGATTGCCAAATAATATCCCAGGACTGAAGGGAGATGGCAAATGTGGTCTGCCCACTCCCTCACAATGAACCCTGCCTGCAATGTTTGCTCGGCTCGCCCCACGCACACTTCCGTTTCCCAATAACCGCACTGAAACCACTGTCAGTCACACGCCCCCTCCACCCCACCACCACCACACCCACACTCTTTTATCTCTAGCGCTAAGAAAAAGAATCTCGATATAAAGCACTCAAGTATTCCAGACAAAGAATGCTGCTAAAGCAATAATGGCTTCCCTTTTTAAAAGGCGTCTTGAAGAGCTGCCATAAGCCAGTATTTTTATTTATTTATTTATTTATTTATTTATGCATTTTTATATAGCGCGGACTTTACCCGAAGGTGTCAGAGTGCTTCACAAAAGGAACAGAAATGGAACATAATGAGAAACATTACAAAAGCATACGTTACGTTACATAAAGTAATAGTGACATTTGTGATCAAACAATATACATGAGGTGTTAAAAATTGTGAGCAACCAAAATACATGAGGTAGTAAAGGTAATAATGACAATTGTGAGCAAACAGAATACATGAGGTAGTAAAAATTGTGAGCAACCAAAAATACATGAGGTAGTAAAGGTAAAAGTGACAGTTGTGAGCAAACAGAATACATGAGGTAGTGAAAGTTGTGAGCAGCCAAAAATGCATGAGGTAGTAAAAAGTGCACAGGAAGAAAAAAGTGACAAGTATGCAGTTACAAGAGAGAACAAAGTATCATTTAAGGTATAATACTGCAAAAGGTGCTAGACACTCAGGCACACGAACAACCGTTATGTAGGCAAGGTGGCACTTGTGCAAGTATCAAAGATAAAAACATGTGAGAGGTAGCAAACCGTGTGTTACAAGGGCAAAGTGGAGTGTGCATGTTACACAAGGGCACAAAACACAGGTACATGGAAAAAACTCCAAAGAGGCAGACACTCCAACCCCAGGAATACCCTGGGAAGGCACTTCCATGGGCATGGAAAATATCAGTAGTGGGAAGTCTTCCTCCAAATACCAAGAGGACGTGAATCACTTTTGGAGGTGTCTCTGGAGGAGGAGAACTTTGAGGTCCCTTTTGAAAGCCTGGGAGGAGGCAGTGGTCCGGAGCTGAGGCGGGAGTGAGTTCCAGATTCTCACTGCGCTGCCTGAAAAGGATTGGGCCATTGTTCTCTCCTTCTTGAAAGTGGGAGGTTCAAGTAGAAGATTCTCCGCATTGCGTGAGGGTCTAGAGCCTCCAGAGAGTTTCAGTTTATTCGCCAGGTAGCGAGGAGAGGAGGAGTGCAAGGATTTGTGGGTGATACAGGCGGTCTTGTAGATAGCTCTAGCCTCGAAGGGGAGCCAGCGAAGGGTGGATAACATCGGAGTGATATGATCGCTTCTTTTGGCCCCATAGATGAAGCGAGCTGCTGAGTGGAAAACAGACTTAAGTGGGGACAAGTGGGATTTGGGGAGGCCAGTAAGAAGAGAATTGCAGTAGTCTAATCTGGAGAGGACCAGCGATTGCACCAGGGTTATAAGGTCCTGTTCCGGGAAGAAGCGTCTGATTCCCCAAAGAAGGTGCAGTTGGTAACGAACAGATTTTGCAATAGAATTGATGTGGGGGGTTAGATTGAGTTTTTTGTCAAGAATAACTCCAAGGGATTTTGCGCTGTCGACAATGATGGGTTTAGTGTTGAGTAGATTCAGCTGATCCATCCATGATTGAACCGGGGGGGGAGAGAGTGAGGAGGAGAAGAGGAGGAATTCAGTTTTGGAGGGATTCAGAATCAGTTGATGAGTTGACATCCAGTTTTGGATGGAGTCCAGAGTAGAGCTTAGGAAGGAGAGATCATGGGTGGAGGCAACCTTGAGGTAGAGTTGAGTGTCGTCTGCATAGAGATGGTAGTGAATCCCGGATTTGCTTAGGAGGTTTCCCAGTGGTTCTAGGTAGAGATTGAACAATGTGGGTGCAAGTATAGAGCCTTGAGGAACACCCTGACCTACCGCCACAGGAGAAGAAAGACTGTTCGCAATTTTGATCATTTGAATTTGAATTTTGAATTTAAAAACATTTATTCAGCGCACTTCTACCTAGCGGTTTCATGGCGCTATTGCGATAACAGAGGATGTCAGCAGTGGGAGGGATTTAAACAGAATAGGCTTTAATGAAAAGAAAAGTTTTAAGATCCTTCCGGAACTGGGTATAGGAGGGCACGGTGCGGAGGGCAACAGGAAGGGAGTTCCAAAAAGTAGGGGCCAGGACAGCGAACCTCGCGCCGCCAGCCCTCAGTTTCTTAAATCGAGGGATGGCTAAGAGGGCTGCGTGGGAAGAGCGGAGCTCTCTGCAGGGGAGATAGGGGATGACAGCGGAACAAAGAAATTTAGGGGCGGTCCCTGCTCTTGCCTGGAAAGTGAGGCAGCCGAGCTTGAAGAGGGCACGCTCCCGCACCGGCAGCCAGTGTAGAGCCTTTAATAGTGGGCTGGCCCGATGGTATTTGGGAAGGCCATGAATCAGGCGCGCAGCCTGGTTCATTACCAGCTGCAAGCGATGAATCGCGTAAGCGGGAGCCCCGTTGTAGATTACGTTGCCGTAATCAATACGGGACAATACCAAGGCTAGCACAATGATTTTCAAGGCGGGGAGAGAAAAGAAACGGGAAACCTTCCTAATTGTTCTCAGAGAAAAAAAACAAGAGGAGACGACTGAGCTAACGTGTGAATGAATAGAGAGTTGTGAATCCAGAAAAATCCCAAGGGTTTTAGCTTTAGGCACAGGAGAAGGAGGGACACCAAGTGAGGGGGGGCAGAAGGAAGGGGACCAAGGACTGCAACCACCTCCAGTCAGGACCAGCTCGGTTTTGTCTGGATTGAGTTTGAGGTGATTGCAGTTCATCCAGTCCTGGATGAATCTCATCACTGACTGGACGTTCTGGGCAGATGAGGGGGAGTGGGAGAGGTTGAAAATTAGTTGGAGGTCATCGGCGTAATTGAACACCGTGACCTCCAGCTGCTGTAACATAAAAATGAGGGGGAAGATGTACAAATTAAATAAAAGGGGGGAAAGTGACGAGCCCTGGGGGACCCCACACTCAACCCTACGGGAGGCCGCGGAAAAACCGGTAAGATGAACCGTCTGGGTTCTCCCGGCTAAAAATGACTCAAGCCACGAGAAGGCCAAGCCCTCAATGCCCGCCGCCCTGACACGGCAGAGAAGAATGGAATGATCCACCGTGTCAAAAGCGGCGGATAGGTCTAAAAGTATCAGGGCTTGAGGTGTCTTGATGTCAATGCCTTCCCGTAGCCTGTCCATCACCGAGATCACCACTTTCTCCGTAGAGTGCAGGGGTCTGAACCCGGCTTGATGGGAGGAGAGGCAGTCATTGGCTTCTACATGAGCACTCAGAGAGGTCGTAACATGAGTCTCAAGGACTTTTGCTAGGTAGGGCAGAAGGGAGATGGGGCGGTAATTGACAGGGGAAGTTGGGTCAGCACCCGATTTTTTTATAATTGGGACAACCACAGCTGATTTGTGAAAACTGGGAACAGAGCCCAGTAGAAGTGAGTCGTTGAGGAGGGTCAGGGCCGGTGTGGGACACGCTACATAGATTTCCCTAAGGATGTAGGCTGGGGCGAAGTCCAAGGGGGAGCCAGACTTGACTCGGACCAACAGCGGGGGGAGAGAATCAATGGTTAACGGAGGGAAGGTAGTCAATTTGGGACCCGTGTGGGGAGGGGAAGGGTTGACAAATGTGAGGGAGGGAGGGGGAATGTTGAGTTTAATTTTAACGACCTTGTCAATAAAAAACTCATTGAGTGAGTCACAGAGGGACTGGGATGGAGGGATGGTAGGCGCGGTTCTGCCAGATGAAGCCAGTTCGTGAATCGTAGCAAATATTTCCTTTGGTTGAGACTCTGCTGCCATCACCCTGTTCGTATAGAACTCAGTTTTAGCTTCGAGAATGCCCTTTTTGTAAACTTGTAGCACGGACAAGTAGACTATCTTCTGCTCGGGGCTATAAGATCTTCTCCAGACTCGCTCAGCCCTCCGTGCGGCCAACTTCAGTTTTTTTAGTTCCGGGGTGAACCAGCGGTTGGCGGCATGGGCTCGCTTGACCGTAAGACGCTTTAGAGGGGCAAATTCGTCACCTGCCACGGTCAGCCAGTTGTCAATGGCGGCCAGCTGCGAGGTGGCTGTAAGGCCCGATAACTCTGGACTGGTGTTTGCCAAAGTCGAGCAGAGAGAAGACATGTCGGCTTTGCCCCATTTCCTGACCCAGGTATTTTTGGGAAGTTGAGGTTTAGTCATCGGGGCTAGGGCAAGAGAGAAGGCGATGATGAAATGATCTGACCAGGGACAGGGAACTATTGCGGGGGATGTTGACGGGATGTTTAGTACCCAGATTTGATCTAACGTGTGGCCGTGAGTATGAGTCGGGCCATGAAGTATTGGTGTGAAGTTAAGACTAAGCATGAGGTTGGTGAAGTCCCTGGACTGAGGGCTCTCAGCAGGGTCATTTGGCCAAAAATTGAGATCTCCCAAAACTAATACTGAGGAGTTATTGATCACCAGTGTGGCAAGAAGGGACTGAATGTCAGAAAGAAAAGAGGGGGTAGACTGAGGGGGACGATAGATTAGAGCAAAGGTGAAAGGAACCAGGTGCGAGGTCGAACGAGCTAATAGGTAGTCCACGTCAGGAATTGGGGGGGAGGGGAGAAGCTGGAAGTTGAAAGTTGTTCGAGCTATTAGAGCCACTCCACCGCCTCGCCTGCCCTCAGGGCGATCCGCTCGGATAGCCGAATAAGTAGATGGTAGGGCAGTTAGCAGGTTGGGGAGGGAATCGTCCTTGAACCAGGTTTCTGTCAAAAAAAAAAGGTCTGGTGCATGTGAGTCAATATAGTCAAAGAGCTCGTACTGGTGGGTGACCGCAGAGCGAGTATTTAGAAGTGTAACAGAAGTGCTAGGTGCAGGGAAAGTGGGGGCAAGGGGCGAGGTGGGTACAGGAGGTGTTGTGGTGAAGGGTAGGACTAAGGAGGTTACCATCGCAGGAGGCAGCCGGGGTGGAAGGGTGAGCAGGCCTAGCTGCTTCAAGCGACCGGTGGTATGGCCGCCGATGGTCCCGGGGGCCCAGAAGGAGCAGAGCTGGGAGGGCGAGTATGTGTGGGGGCGGGCAGCGTCCGAGGCCCCTAGCCCCGACCGGCCGCGGACGGGCGCAGACGGGCTTGACTCTGGCGCAACTCCGGCACGAAGCCGGCGCGCCCGCTGCGCTCGTCCGCTGCGCTGACGCATGTGAAGCGTTAAGTAGGCGGATGCGAGGGGATGGGCGGGGTCAACAGGGCGGGTTGGGAGGTGGGTTAAAATGCTAACACAAGGCAGCCGCTCGTAATCAGCGGGATGAGGGACAGGGGACTGCTTGCCTTCAGCAGTAGATCAGGAATAAGGTAAAGTTTTAAAATGAATGCGCTCGCAGCCTCGCGCTAGCTCTCTGCCACCGGGCTTGTTCGCAACGCTGAGGCGAGAGAGAGGAACGCCTAAGTAGGCGGATGCGAGGGGGTGGGCGGGGTCAACAGGGCGGGTTGGGAGGTGGGTTAAAATGCTAACACAAGGCAGCCGCTCATAATCAGCGGGATGAGGGACAGGGGACTGCTTGCCTTCAGCAGTAGATCAGGAATAAGGTAAAGTTTTAAAATGAATGCGCTCGCAGCCTCGCGCTAGCCCTCTGCCACCGGGCTTGTTCGCAACGCTGAGGCGAGAGAGAGGAACGCCTAAGTAGGCGGATGCGAGGGGGTGGGCGGGGTCAACAGGGCGGGTTGGGAGGTGGGTTAAAATGCTAACACAAGGCAGCCGCTCGTAATCAGCGGGATGAGGGACAGGGGACTGCTTGCCTTCAGCAGTAGATCAGGAATAAGGTAAAGTTTTAAAATGAATGTGCTCGCAGCCTCGCGCTAGCCCTCTGCCACCGGGCTTGTTCGCAACGCTGAGGCGAGAGAGAGGAACGCCTAAGTAGGCGGATGCGAGGGGGTGGGCGGGGTCAACAGGGCGGGTTGGGAGGTGGGTTAAAATGCTAACACAAGGCAGCCGCTCGTAATCAGCGGGATGAGGGACAGGGGACTGCTTGCCTTCAGCAGTAGATCAGGAATAAGGTAAAGTTTTAAAATGAATGCGCTCGCAGCCTCGCGCTAGCTCTCTGCCACCGGGCTTGTTCGCATTTGGGATCTGTCAGAGAGGAAGGATGCAAACCATTTAAGCACAGTGCCCTCCATGCCCATTCTCTGTTGAAGGATATTGAGGAGGGTGTTGTGATTGACAGTGTCAAAGGCTGCAGAAAGGTCCAGGAGAATTAGAAGACAGGACCCCCCCGAATCGAGTATCCTCAGCGCGTCATCAACCACTTGCAGTAGGGCTGTTTCAGTGCTGCAGTTTTGCATGAAGCCAGACTGACAATTGTCAAGAAGATCATTGTCCTTGATATGACGAGAGAGTTGTTTTGCTACACATCTTTCTGTGATCTTCGCAAGGAAGGGAATGTTAGTGATGGGGCGGAAGTTGTTGAGGTCCTTCGCATCAGCAGTGGGCTTTTTAAGCAGAGGGGTGACCTGCCCAGTTTTGAAGGGGACAGGAAGGGAGCCTTGCCAGAAAGAGAGGTTGATCAGAGTGGCCCAATAGGAAAGGGAATGGGTATAGAAGTCCAAGGCAATGGCACTGGGGATAGGGTCAAGAGAATGGTTGGAGGGCTTTGCACTTGAGAAGGGCATCTTCAGATATGGGGTCAAAGCTCTGCCAGATGGCTAAGGATTTGCGCTCCTCTGGAGGTGTAGGATGCGCGACCTGATCCACAAGTGATTTCACTATTTCATCGAAGAAAATAGCGAAATCCGCTGCTCTCTTAGTAGGATCCTCCACCTCGGAAGAAGGGGGAGAGCAGCTCGGAGACTTGACGAGCTCGAATAGTTTTTTAGGTCTATTTTTGGCGGAGTCAAGGAGAGTTTTGAAGTGCGCCGCTTTCTCAAGGAAGATATGCTTGTGGTACCTGGATCTTGCTGTGCGAAGCATGGCTAAATTGTCTGTGGAGGGCACTTGCCTCCATTGCTTCTCCAGAAATCTTAGCTGCTTCCTTTCCTCATAAAGGGATTTGTTGAACCAAGGTGCTGAGGGAGTGGGCCTTATCCTTTTGCTTTTGAGTGGAGCGACGTTATTAATTTCAGCTGCAAGAACTGTGAGGCATTGGGAGGTGAGATCGTCAACAGCTATGTTTGGGTCTAGCCTTGGAAGTGATAGCAAGGCTGATTCACAGAGGGGACCGACATCAATATTTTTGGCATCACGGAACCAGGAGATGGCCCTCTTGGGTTGGCCAAGAGTTATAGAGTGTGAAAGTTGAAGAGAGAATGGGATGAGGTGGTGGTCAGACCAATCAACATGGAATGGGGAAGAGGTAGAAAGCATGCCTGCTTTAGAAATAACAAGGTCCAGGATTGCACCCTTAGAGTGGGTTGGTTCAATGCAGTGTTGGATAAGATCGTTTACAGAAAGGAAGGTGGTCAGAGAGTTCGCAGAGGAGTCTTGCGATACGCCCCAGTGGAGATTAAAGTCACCCACGAAGGTCTGATTGTCACTTTGTGTAAATTGGTCGCTGATGAAGTCAGTGAGATCCTCTATAAATGAAGGGCCACTACGAGGCGGGCGGTAAATGATATGGAATCTGAGTGATGGACGGTGTTTCAATTGAAGCTCAAGAGTAAGGCATTCAAAGGTGAGGGAGGAACTGCTTGGAGAAGCAGTATCCAGTGTACTCACCGCGTTGTGTGCCCTCCGTCAGCCTGTTGAGTGAGGAGGGGGTGAGCAGGTGTCTCCTAGCCCTCCCACGGTTGTTTCCCAAAGCAGGGTTAGCTTGCATGTGTGTGTTGGGTGTGCCAGCAGGAGGTTAGGATGCAGGTGTGTGCGTAATTGCCAATGGATTCTCGTTCCATCCTAGACCAATGCATTTCAAGGTGCGGCCTGTACCTTTTTAGGGCTCGCCTGGCGTTGCAGCGCGA
Source organism: Lissotriton helveticus (assembly GCF_964261635.1). Taxonomy (NCBI): domain Eukaryota; kingdom Metazoa; phylum Chordata; class Amphibia; order Caudata; family Salamandridae; genus Lissotriton; species Lissotriton helveticus. The sequence goes on from NC_136057.1 coordinate 1,925,386,295, forward strand.
AGCGCTGCGGCTAGCGAGCCTTATTGTCGTCCTGTTGCCTCCCCAAGTGGTACAGACCGGTGCACGAGCAGACACCGGTCTGTGAACGCGCGAGAAGCAGGGAACGCCAATGTGCATGCTCACGGCGTCACGCTCCTGCCCTCACGCGTCCCTTGCAAGGCGCGTTCCAGGCCGACTTGTTTAAATCTCCTTTTAACATGTATATATATGCTTGTCCTACATTGAGTTCAAAAGGCGGCTGAATCAATAGGGCGGGCCAGCAAAAGGTTGCGGCGACTCGCGTTCATTTACTATGAAGAGGGCGCATCCCACATATTGATCAAGAATGCGCTGCAAATAGGCTTCGGAATGCGTAGAACATGTGTGCCTGAAATATGAGCACCTGAGAATGCGTTACGATCAGCCGAAGCCATGCTGCAACTGATGTCGCTGACCGTTATGTTTACATTACTCGTACTGGTTTGAGAAGGCAATCGTGACGTCTCGGTGCATCCTAACACTGTCCGTGCAAGACCCTGATTTACAGCACAGGGGCGGCCCACGTGGCCAGACAGCCAGTCTGCCAGGGGGGCGTGCACTAGCTGCATCCGCGCACACTAGTCTAAAGCCCCTTTAAACACATCTCTATGCACAGGTTTGTGATACACGGGTGCAGAACACAGCAGGTGCTTGTGAAACACAGCATGGGACGTGCACATTGGATCCGTCTATTACGTACATACATAATCTCATGTTGGGGGCTCGGGCCTGGTCGAGGGTTTTGTAACGTCAGAGTGGTGGGAATGCTGTAACTTGTTTCCCACTTTCCCTTTTCATATTACATGACGTCACTTGTTTGGGTTTTTATGTTTCTGAATGGAGGAAATAATATCAATCTGTCATTTTATCTAGTATGAGGATCATTTTACAGTGCCTCTCCCAGCCTTACGAGGCGCTGACAACCTTTTTAACAGAAGATGAAAGAGAAGCAGCATGTTACTTATGTCGATTTAACGCTGTGCTGTGTTATGTTTGTGCATCGCGTCTGTATGTTTGCCGTGAGTTGTCATAGTAAGTTATGCATTTATAACATGCTGTGTTATGTTATAAGCTATAGCTTGTTTAATGCGCATTGGTAAAATGCAAAGTAGTTATCGGAGCGCTTTACATGAACACCAGTTACATTACATGTTTACACAAGGTTTTATTTATTTTGTATGTGTGAGAAGATTAAGTGCTTTTTTTAGTTAGGTGATGTGGCTGACTTTAGTGTTTTTTTGTTCTCGGCCTCCACATCTACTAAAAAAATGATATTAGTTCGGTTGAGCTTATTATTGTTGGCGTCCGACAAGCTGGGGGGTGGGAATGCGTTACAGGGAAGAACGTTGCTTGTTTTATTACCTGAAGCAATGGCTAGTCGTTTCTGAGATCACTGAGCTAAGTTAACAATATTTTTTGTATCAGCATGACAGCTGGTAACAAAAACAAACATTATCGCATAATAAAGTTGTTCAAAGCGCCTTTAAAACTCGCAGATCTTTGTCTATTCTCTTGCATCGACTGCCTTTATGGATTTCCATCATACAACTTGTCACGTGTTCTTTGCGCATCGTGCACAACTAAATCCATTTTGCTACAAGCATTTACATACATGTTTACATATTTCCAGTCTAAAAGTCATAGAGGTTAAAATCTTCAGGTGCTAGTACTAGAGTAAATACAGAATGTAGGGTGTTTTTAAATTTGAGGCTGCAAACGCATTACGTGCTAAAAAAACAGAATGTCATGTTGTTAGACAAAAATCAATCCTAAAATTATTCCAATTTCTGTGCGCCTGCCGGTGACAGCTCAGCGTGAAAGGAACCCACTGTGCCAGCGATCTTATGTAATTCGCTGGGTACAGGTTTGACTCCCAACAGGCCCATCTGGAGTTTATTTTAACACTCCCAGTAATGTTCAAGAGGGGGGTCGGGAGAGGGTGGGGGTAATGGCAAAACATTTACAGGCGAAGTTTAACCTTCCTGCCCATTACAAATCTTTCTAAAAGTTAACAGGCGCTGTGACTAATACTGCACGAATGAATCGCTCTGACTTCAAAGAAATGACAATCACGTCTCCAGCTGGACTCTTTTTTCAATAGTGGGTAATTATTTCTGCCGATTATTGCTCAAATTCTTTGTACAGGTTTAAAATACTGGGGGAATGACTCGGGTGATAATACTGGACAGAGAATTCTTGCGAAATGTTAAAGCAGATTCGTGGCCTGCCACCTTCTGAAATATCTCAACCTCATATGGTGGACTTGGGAAACAATAACATCAGGAAGTGCCAAGACACACTTGAGCAACGGTTTACAGGTCACAACAGGTCAATGTTACTGCTGTTCTACACAAACTCACAATTTGGTTTCATGATGATAACTCATCCAACTCTGGAGCGTTGCCAGCAGCATCTTTTTAACGGCACTCAAACGTATAGGCCCCAGAACTGCCAACATAACAAATAAAACAAGGATTTGCAATGCAATAGGTCTCGCAATTAGGCGAGTTTGAGCTATTGGCATTCTAAACAACAATGCCTTTTTTTTGTTTTGCTTTTTAAAAACCTAAATAAAAGGCATTGTTATTTACAATGCCAATAGCTTAAACTCTCATAAATGCGAGACCTATTGCATTGCTACAGGTCTTGCATTTACCCGAGTTTGAGCTATTGGCATTGTAAATAACAATGCCTTTTATTTATGTTTTTGGTTTTGAAACATAAATAAAACGCATTGTCATTTACAATGCTAATAGGTTAAACTTGTTATTAATAGTATGTGGAATGTGAAATGTGAAATGTTTTCGGTCCGCGTGCTACGTAAAAAAAAGTAAAGGCCTTCCTCAAGGTCAAAGGTAGCTCGCGCCATGTCTATTTAGGTTTCAATGACTGCATGCAATGTATGTCACAGTCAGGAAATGGATTACTGTAGCATATGTGTCGTCAGAAACAGTGAAGAAGGACACACTTGACCGGGTGCTGGCGGTACAAAGTTGATAAGGAACGAAGAGTCCCTGCAGATTGTCAGAGTTACTAGAATAAACACAGTTACGTCTCTTACATTTTAAAAAATAAATTTTTCATTGATCTGTTTGTACACGTTCACACCCCTTTCTACGAATTCCTAGACAGACCCATCCATTACCAATTCAGAGCACTCTCCACGCTTTGTCTTGCTATTGAATCCCGACAAAAAGGATCAAAGTGAATATTTGCTTGATTAAAAGTGTTTGAAGTGCACTGCAATGGCCACTCAGTCATGTTATGGCAGAGCCTGTTTCTACTTAACAACCGTCTGTCTCCACGGTCAAGATTTACTGATGGTGTAATCTATGATGGCGCTTGGTGTGAACTTTGACCCTAAACTACTCTTATATAGGCCTTAGATGGGGCCACTGCTATTGCATTTTTTCATGTACCCAGGAGGTAGCTACTGCAGTATCTGTTTTTTTAGGTCGAGCCTGGGCAGCGCATGCGCTGCTCTGCGAGGCATGCTGCACTCTCGTATGAAGTTGAAGCTCAGCCCACTCTCTGTCCATATTTTTCATTGGCGTGCGTCATTGTCCTTTATAAATGCTGGCTTCTGATTTATTAATAGGTTTGTTAGTCCCTCCTTAGTACCGCCTTGTCTTCATTTGTAAACTCCCATGAGGACTGGTCCGTTTACTTCTGTTGTTACACGGTACGTCTTATTCAGTCTGTAAGTAATGAGTTTCTCCTACTGCAGGCACAACGTGCTTTCCTGCAACATTTAGTGCGCCATGCGCGCTTTCACTTTCCAAGCAGCTCAGGAGAATGGTGGCCACTTTTTTAAAAATAAAAATGTCTTGCATTTACAAGAGTTTGAGCTATTGGCATTGTAAATAGCAATGCCTTTCATTTATGTGTTAATTATTAGAATAATAAATGAAAGGCTCTGTCATTTACAATGCGAATAGCTCAAACTCTCGCAAATGCGAGACCTATTGCATTGCAAATGCTTGTTATTTTTAATTACCATGGCGCCACCCACATACATTTTATGTACACAGGCACAGCACTTTGTTTCAGCACGCCATCCGCCTATTGTATTTTGCGTGTATTATTTCCCTAGTCAGAGGCTGTGCACGTTAAGACACCGCCCCTGACCTCTGACCTAGGAACAGCAAGAGTACACGAGGCTGGCATGCATTGTGTCGAATTACTTCTAACTCTCACCTCGGACCCCGCCGGTTGCTGCTCTTCTAAACGGACTCATTTCCACTGTTGTGCTGTGTAGCATCCTGCTACAATTACCACAGACACTTTGGTGTGTTACTACTGGAGCTTTATTCTCTTACAACTACCCTCGTCCCTGTCCCTACTCTGACTGCCCTTTCCTATTCTGTCCCCTCCTCTTCCCCTCTGCCCACCTAGCTCCGCCCACCCCAACTACTGAACTGCTAACTTCATTACATCTCCCCCTTTCTTAATAAAGCAACAAATGAAAAAAAATAGAGATTAGTCCATCTCTGCAATCAGTCTCTTGGGAGGCCGCACGTGACGGCGGGGTCTCGCTGGTGTGGACACGACAACTGCAGGTGAGAGTTCTTCTGTAGGTGAAGGTTCGGTGTCAGGTGCGACAGTCCCAGGGTTGTCCCTGCTTTCAGGTGTGGGGACCACAGGTGTATTTTCAGGGATCTCAGGAGAGCACTTCTTGAAATGAGAAGCGTTGCGGGTGACTCTTCGTGTCTGTGATTCGGCTGTCACCATGGTGCCCTTTTGTTGGGTGATTGTTAGGGGCTCGTCTTTGAAACGACAATCAGTCTTGTGGCGTTGTTCCTGCTTGACAACGACTCTGTCACCTTCCTCCAGGGAGGGGGACCGGGCCCTTCGCCTGCGGTCCGCATACTCTTTCATCTTATCCTTGCGGTGTCGATCGGTTATGGCCATGTCTCTGTGTTGTTGGTCCGACAGAGGTTTTCTCAAGGCTCCGTCCCATGTGGGGATCCGATTCCTCATTGTCCTCCCCAGCATGAGGGTCGCGGGGCATTGGCCCGTTGTGGAATGGGGAGTGGTCCTGTAGGCACTAAGGACCTCGTTTAGTGCTGACTGAAGATCTTTCTTTTCGGCCGTGGCTTGCTGGAATGTTCTCTTGATGGTGGACATGAATCTTTCCACAGTGCCGTTGGCCTGAGGCCAGAGTGGCGTGACTTTGCGGTGTTGAAAGTCCATGTGTTTCGCGAAATCGCTGAACTCATGACTATTGAATGGGGGCCCGTTATCCGTCTTGATGACCCGGGGGACACCCCAAGTTGCAAAGACTTCTTCGAGCACCTTGAGGGTGCAGGCAGCACTGGTGGATGATATGAACTGGGCCACTGGGAATCTGGAGTACTCGTCCAGGATGACGACTACATACTTCCCGGAGTGCAGAGGGCCATAAAAGTCCATGGCGACTTCTTGCCATACTCCATTAGGCAATGGGGTCATCTGTAGGGGTGCGGGTGGATTACTGTGGCTGGTCAGTCGACATAGGTGGCAGTCTTTCAATGTGTCCTCAACCATCTGGTCGAGGGCTGGGAACCAGACACGTTCTCTCAGTGCTCTCTTGGTGGAGACGACTCCTCGATGGCCTTCGTGGGCCAAATCAATTACTCCTTGTCTCAGTGTCGTTGGTATGACTAGTCTGTGGTCTCTGAGGAGGAGGTCGTCGCTGGTTACAGAGAGTTCGTCGGAGACATGCCGGAAGGCTTGGAGTTCTTTCTTGACAGCAGGACTTTCCTCTTCCTCCTGCGGGTGATATCTCCACCTGTTGGTTCGGGTGCGCTCTAACACTGCTTGTAAGGTGCTGTCTTGGCTGGTCGCTTCCCGAATGGCGTGCATGGGGATGGCTGATGGACGAGCATGATTGGTCACGAAATGAATGTATTCTTCCGCAATGGAAGGTACAGTCTCTGATGAGTCTCGGGGGTGGCGAGACATATAATCGGCCGGATTCTCATCCTTCCCCGGTTTGTGAATAATTGAGAATGTGTATTCTTGCAGCCGCAAGCCCCATCTCTCAATCCTGGGGGGCATTTTGCACTTGGGATTGCCATAGATCGTGACAAGTGCCTGATGGTCAGTTATGAGCATGAAATGCTTCCCATAAATGAAAATGTGGAAATGTTCGCACGCCCACACGACGGCCAGGCTCTCCTTTTCCGGCTGGGAGTATCGTTTTTCAGGGTCCGTTAGGCTCCTGCTGGCATAGGCGATGATCCTCCTCTGATCCGACTCATGGTCGTACTGTGCCAGGATGGCCCCCAAGCCCACCGGGCTTGCGTCCACGGTGATTTCCGTTTTCCTCCTAGGATTGAAATAGGAGAGGCATTTGGCTGATTCCACAGCGTGTTTGATGTCCTTGAAGGCACGCTCGCACTCCAGAGTCCACACAAATTGCGCACCAGCTTTCGTGAGGAGCCTCAGAGGGTGACTCACGGTGGCGTAGTCACGAATGTAGCGGGCGCAGTAGCTGGCCATCCCAAGAAAAGAACGCAAGTCGTTGACGTCTGCCGGACTCTTGGTGTTGTTGAGCGTGGCGATTTTGTCCGGGTCCGGTTTCATGCCACTCGCAGAGAAGATGTGTCCGAAAAACTTCAGGGTCGACTGATGAAACTCACACTTCTCTTTGTTGAGAGTTAACCCAGCTTCCATCAGAGCGAGGCAGACACGATCAAGGGCGGTGTCATGCTCCTGCGTGTCCGAGCCGTAGACCAGGATGTCATCGCTGTAATTAAGCGCGTTGGGGATGTGGTGGATGACAAGACGTATGGCCTCCTGGAAGATCTCGGCGGCCGATGAGACGCCAAAACTGAGGCGTTTGTAGCGGAAAAGACCAAGATGGGTGGCAAATGTCGTGATGGGGCGGGAGCTGTCGTCAAGCTCGAGCTGATGGTAGCCCTTGTTCAGGTCCAGTTTAGAGAACACGGTTGCCCCGTTGAGGGCCGTGATCATGTCGCTCAGGAGAGGGCCTGGGTGTCGCTCCCTCTCAATTGCTTGGTTCGGCAGGCGCATGTCCACACAGAGACGGACTTTGTTTTGGGAGCCTTTCTTGGGGACAATAACCACCGGGGACACCCATGGAGTGGGGCCCGCAGTGCGCTCAATGATGTCTGCGTCTAAAAGTTCCTGCAGTTCACGTTCAACTGCGGATTGCAAGTGGAACGGCACTCTTCTCGGGTGTTGGGCCACTGGTTTGACTTGCTCGTTAATATGCAGGTGGATCTGACGGCCCTTCAGCTTCCCCAGACCTCGGAAGAGGGAAGGGAACTTTCCGGCGCAGTCCGAGATGTCATGGACGTTGAAGAGGATGTGCACCAGCTGAAGACGTTCCGCCGTGGGGAGGCTCAGCAGACAGTCAGCCTCAGGACCTTTGATCACGTGGATAACCGCTGGGATGGAGAGCTTGCCATGCGTTAGGGTGGTGTCAAACTTGCCTAGGCATTGGAGAGGTTTCTTCGCCATCCAGGTGTAGACGCGGACAGGTGCAAAATGCAAACGTGGTTTGGGGTCCATACGGTCGTGTTCAGCAACAGATATGTAGTTAAGCGATGCTCCGCTGTCCATCATGAACTTAGCGGCATGGTTGCCCACTTTGATGTTGAGGCGTGGATAACGTTTGAACTGATCGTGGTCAGCAAAGTTGACATATTCGGTGGTGTAGGATGAATGCCTGGATGAGGATGATCTTGAGTCTCTTGAGGGGGAACGACGGTCCCATCGGGAGCGCCGAGAGTCATGACTCGAATGGGAGGACGTGGGAGATCCAGGAGGCTCTTCCTGAACTGCTCTGATGTGATGACGTTTGGCCTCCGATCGTGAGGGCCGCTGCGATCCTTCCCGTCTGCCGCCCTCGTTGCGTTTCTCTTTGTGGTAATCCCCACACATGGCCTCAAAGTGGTTGGACCGTCCACATTTCCGGCACCGTTGGCCCATGGCAGGGCAGGAGTCAATGTGAGGATAGTCGTACCCGCACCTGAAACATCGCCTCGTGCGTTCAGGTCGGCGATCTCTCCTATCGGATTCTTTTCTTCTGTAGTCCGGGCGTCGCCTGGGTGAGTATTTGGAGCGCCTTGATCTGTCTCGCGGGTGACGTCTTCCACTGTCGCGCCGATCCTGACGTCCCTGCCGTCTCTCAGTGATGCGGTTGGCGTGCTCACGGCTGGCACTGGGCCCTGTTTCAATTTCCGCCGCATTCTCTTCAGCCTGGTCGTACTGTCGGGAGTTTTCTTCGATTTCTGCAAGTTCTTGCGGTTTTCTCAGCAGTCGCCGTCTCAGCGACTCCGAGTGACACCCCGTGATTATCTGAGATTTGATGGCTGCATCCGGCGAGAAGTTGGTAAAGTCACAATGTTGGGACTGCCTCCGCAGCCGATGTATGAAGGAGCTCAGTGGTTCTTCCTTACCCTGGCGCTGCTGGTGGAATTTATGTCTCTCATAGTCGACGTTTCGTTTATGCAGAAAACGATTGTTCAGAACAGTTCTCACTTTATCATATGTATCACCATCTGTGGCTGGAATCTCTCGTACGATCTTGCTTATTTCACGCCCCCCTAGATTGCGAAGGGCTATGATCTTGTCCTTGTCTGGTTCAATTTTGGACCCTTCAATGTAGTCCTCAAAGTCCTCGAGCCATTCTTGCCATTTTAGTCCCATGCTGCTTCCTGTTGTGACTGACAGTGGCTCCGGGGCGCGCAGGTGGGTGCCTCCCTTGACGTCCTTCTGCGCGGGAGGGTTAGACATCGTGGCACTGAGCTTTGACGCTTGCGTCTGCCTTTTGCGTCAGCGACTGACGTGCGTTTCCAAGTTTTGTCACTTGTAGCTAGCAATGCTTGTTTGTCCCTTGCGACTGTCAATGCTTGTTTTCTCACTCTTCTCCTTTTCACTACTTCCAATGCTTGTTTTCCTTTATTTTATGTATTTTTTTTTTTATGCCTGACTTCAAAATGTTTTTTTTTCAAAAAGGGGGTGGTGATGGACAGGTCAGACTAATTTGCATGTAGCCAGGTTCTGAGCTGGGATGGTGCAGTGAGCTAAAAAACGGTGATGGATCAAGCCCTGATCTTTTGACTGGGTAGGAGTGTTCTGCTTAATTCAGATACTCTGTCCATCACCACCCCCTTTATGAATCGTTTTGGCCACCACAAGTGTGGAAGGGTATGCTCAGATGTGAGTCCCTTGCTCACTGCACCATCAGGATTCAAGCAAGCCGGGCCGAAGACGGCTGTAATGCCAGAAACCGGTCCCCGGAAGCTTGTTTCCTTTCCAGTAAAGAATTGGCTTGGTAGTTTGGTCTGCCCTGTTCCCATGATGCACTGGGCCAGGGTCAGACTAATTTGCATGTAGCCAGGTTCTGAGCTGGGATGGTGCAGTGAGCTAAAAAACGGTGATGGATCAAGCCCTGATCTTTTGACTGGGTAGGAGTGTTCTGCTTAATTCAGATACTCTGTCCATCACCACCCCCTTTATGAATTGACTTCAAAATGGCCGCCTCTATTTTGCCCAGGGAGGGCGTCCCAGAAATCGCCTGACTTAAAGATGGCCGCCGCTAGGGGAGTCTCGTGTCTCACAAGGTTTCATTCAGGCTTTCATTCTCCACTTGGCACTCACCGGCAGCCAGACTCTTCATGCAGCTCGCCCTCCGCACCTCTTCAGACGCTCCTCGGACACTGGAGCGGTCAGACGCGATCCTGGCGAGCTCCCGGTACACCGCGTGGCTGGTAGGCGATGTCTCACGCATCGGGGGTGAGCTTTTCTTCCGTTTTTTGGCGCGAACAGCGCTCGTTCAGCACCGCTTGACAGGCGGTCTCCGTGGGGTGCCGTCCTCCACGCTAGGGCACTTTCTCTTCTCTCTTGGGGTCTGGCAGAGTCAGGGTAGGCTCCTGGCTTCTGCTCCTGCAGCACTGGCTGGTCACCGCGCTCTTCCTGCGCAAGTCGCGTTTTAGCGCGAAAAGGTCTCTTCTACCTCGGGCGTTGAGACGCTTGGTGCCTCGGCTCCCTCTTGGGTCCCTCTCAACTGCTGGGGGGGGACAGGGTCACCTGCTACTGGCCTCACGTGGCAGGTCGCAATTTCGTCCTTCTGGTCAGCGTCTCCTGCTCCTCGAGGCGCGCTGGGGACAGGGCTCTCTCGTGAGGGTCTGTGGGGTTCAAGCGCATCCCATCCTCGTCGCCAGCTGTAGCATCCTGCTACAATAACCACAGACACTTTGGTGTGTTACTACTGGAGCTTTATTCTCTTACAACTACCCTCGTCCCTGTCCCTACTCTGACTGCCCTTTCCTATTCTGTCCCCTCCTCTTCCCCTCTGCCCACCTAGCTCCGCCCACCCCAACTACTGAACTGCTAACTTCATTACATGCTGGTACTGCTAGTACTGCATGAAAAGAGGAAACGTGGGTAACGAGGCGCTGTGTGCGCGGGGCAGCTTGGCAGGATATGTTTGCCTAGGGTGCCCCCACCTCCGGGCACATTGCTGCTCACTCTGGACCCCCTCCCCCCTCCACTGCTCACTCTGGACATTCAGGACCCAGGACAGGCTTCAGTGACGCCCTGACCCAGGAGAGATACCCGAGTTCGGGCCCAGAGTCAGGTGAGCACTTCAACAGCCATGAACATTACCGGGGCCTCTGGGTTGCTCCTCATAAAATATTATTCATAATCGTTTTTACTGTTTCTATTAAATGCTGTTGTTGGTAATTCGCTTCCTATTGGGCCCCGGCCAGATGACGTACATTATCTGTTTACTTACTTCTCACATTGGAATCACATGGTGCGCAGAAAAAACATAGCGCTGCGGTGGGTGATTGTCAATGTCTCACTTAAGGCCACGTGTGAAAGGGGATACAGGCAGTTGTGCTCAACTCTGAACCCCAATCCCAACTACTGGCCTGTTTCATATTCGAGGGGCACCTTTGTGAATGTGACGTCACTCATGGTGCGTCCTGTTATTAGCACTAGGAGAAACCGCACTTGTGAACGGCTCACCAGGGCACATGGTGTGCACAGCTGTTTAACAACACCCGGATGCAGGGTTATTTATATTTAATATTTGGCTTCTCTGCTACCATTGACGGGGTTATATAGCGGATTTGCCCTTTTAGTTTCACTGCTAGTTTAACGAATTAATCATTTCCTGCTTGTGCATCCAAGGCTGCATTCACCAAAGTGCCCAGGGCGAAGCTTGACTTGTAGCGCTGAGCTGCTCTCAGGGGCACATTGCAGCGCTAGGCTGCTGCAGATCCTCTCTTTCAAACTCTGTCACACTTGACCCTGCCTGGCTGGAAAGACAGTAGGTTAGTGACCTTTCATTTCAGGGGTTCTGACGCATTTAAACATCTTTATAGAGCTTTTCATTGCTCAAAAGATAGTCTGTTTCCAGTCACTTTATAGCTTAGTTTTACTTGGGAGAAAGTGTCACTATAAGTGTCACTCATTTGATTGTTGAATGTTACTCATTAGTACACAGAAATCATGGGAGTGTCACACATGTCATCAAAATTCAAACAGAATCTGTGCAATCTAAAAACTTGACAGCTCTGCTTTAGCCGTGCCTTTTCTCTTCCCTAGTGCAGGCTGCTCGAGTCCAGCAGAGAAGTTAGTCAAAGGACTAACTTCGTGCTGCCCATGACAAACCGAACGCCTATGTGTACTGTTCGCCCGCTAGCGCATGCTTTCATAGTGCATGAGCTCGGAGTTCAAAAGTATCAGCTGAGCTCAGTTAATTAATGCCCTTTCAGCATGGTCAGCGACTAGCTGCCGCCTCCCCCCCAAACCGGCACCCAACACCCAGGAACGTGGACACGAGACATCTTTACTTTTTGGAAGGCGGGCGCTAGTCGCCCGGCCGTATTTATTAAAGTATGAAATTAAAAAAGGTTTTTTTAATTGCATCATCAACAATTTATACAAAAATCAGCAGGACATTTAGATACACAATTCTTCAACAAGTTTGAGAGCCTGACCTTAACAAAACTCTAATACATGTTGTTTCCTAACCGAGACTAAACATCCTCATCTTGATTTTTGTACATTTCTGGCCATATGGCAGGGTCACTACCGGTGTCAGGTCCTACAAGCTGCGCCTCCCCCTGAGACGTGCGCATGCGCAGTGTTACCCCGGGAATTGCCCGATCTACGCCCTGAACTCCATTTAACCACTGAAGGAGGGCCCTTACTCTGCGCCAGCCAGTGACGTCATGAGTATACGCGCGCGGGGTGGCTACCAGCCTAAGGAAAGCGTGAACTACTCCTACCCGCGCTCCTTTGCAGCATGAATTACCTTGCCCCTGGAGTTCTAGGAGTGGCCCGCAGGCCCCTCCCCCTGGGCGGGAACCTCCATAGGATGATGCCCGCCCCCTCAGACCTCAAATATGTGCTCACCGATAATGACCTTACCGCATGCCCCATACCTAATAAATACGACGACCTATGGGAAAAAATTCTAAAGGACAGCTACACTGGCTAATAAATAACAGTATCAACGTATAGCTACAAAGGGAAAAAAGGCCTAAAGACACTTGGCATCAAATACAATTCATTTCACACATGGTTTGCTAAAAAAGGGGAAAAAATTCCTAAACAAAAGCATCAACAAAATATACCAACAGTTCCATTTTTACTACCCTGTGAGACATGTGGACAGTACCTTCAAAACTTACCAGTCAACCAGACATAAGAACTGCTACAAGACTTTGTTCCAAGGGATGGTGGGTGGGAAAACAAAGAAGCCCCGAGCGCGGGGCACACCGTTCAGCGAGGGAGCGTCCAGGGACAAGGGGGTCTCCTGGGCGCTCCCCACCTCTTTATTCCCGAGGGGCCAGGCGGCCCCTCCTTTAGCCCGCCCCCCCTGACCCGGACCTTCTACCTTGGATCCGGGTCAGGGAGGCCGCCGGCCAATCGGCGGTGGGTCGCGCCCCCCAGGGCACGCCCCCACCGCCGAGTGACAACAATGGGGGAAAGGGGGGGCGACGGTCGCCGCGCCGCCATGCGTGCGGGGGGGCCGAGGGCCCCCCCTTTTCACATGGTCAGCGACTAGCTGCCGCCTCCCCCCCCAAACCGGCACCCAACACCCAGGAACGTGGACACGAGACATCTTTACTTTTTGGAAGGCGGGCGCTAGTCGCCCGGCCGTATTTATTAAAGTATGAAATTAAAAAAGGTTTTTTTAATTGCATCATCAACAATTTATACAAAAATCAGCAGGACATTTAGATACACAATTCTTCAACAAGTTTGAGAGCCTGACCTTAACAAAACTCTAATACATGTTGTTTCCTAACCGAGACTAAACATCCTCATCTTGATTTTTGTACATTTCTGGCCATATGGCAGGGTCACTACCGGTGTCAGGTCCTACAAGCTGCGCCTCCCCCTGAGACGTGCGCATGCGCAGTGTTACCCCGGGAATTGCCCGATCTACGCCCTGAACTCCATTTAACCACTGAAGGAGGGCCCTTACTCTGCGCCAGCCGGTGACGTCATGAGTATACGCGCGCGGGGTGGCTACCAGCCTAAGGAAAGCGTGAACTACTCCTACCCGCGCTCCTTTGCAGCATGAATTACCTTGCCCCTGGAGTTCTAGGAGTGGCCCGCAGGCCCCTCCCCCTGGGCGGGAACCTCCATAGGATGATGCCCGCCCCCTCAGACCTCAAATATGTGCTCACCGATAATGAACAAAGAAGCCCCGAGCGCGGGGCACACCGTTCAGCGAGGGAGCGTCCAGAGACAAGGGGGTCTCCTGGGCGCTCCCCACCTCTTTATTCCCGAGGGGCCAGGCGGCCCCTCCTTTAGCCCGCCCCCCCTGACCCGGACCTTCTACCTTGGATCCGGGTCAGGGAGGCCGCCGGCCAATCGGCGGTGGGTCGCGCCCCCCAGGGCACGCCCCCACCGCCGAGTGACAACAATGGGGGAAAGGGGGGGGCGACGGTCGCCGCACCGCCATGCGTGCGGGGGGGCCGAGGGCCCCCCCTTTTCATGTGTGCAGGACACCAGTTCGGGTCTACGAAGTCGAGGTGGGTGATCTACAGTTTATTTCATTTTGCTGTTCCTTTATTTTAGCCGTTTTTCCTATGGCTAGAGTTGTGATTCTTGCACCAAACCTAAATCTGCTATGCTTTATCACTGCTGCATATCAGTTTGTTTTACCTGGTTTTTCTTTTCTGGATACATGCACACGGACAGTAATGGTGCTTCAGCACAGGAGCTACTAAAAGTGCGTTAGCGTTCGTAATTTAAATACAAGTGCTGTCCTATATAGATTTTTTTCTGTTGCAAGGTTATATGTTGCTTTCAATATGTGTATGTCGTAGACAACATTGGCCCTTGTGACCGTGCACTGATCTGGCTTCAATCCCTTTTTTTCCACACATTCTCCAAGTGGTGGTGTTATTCCCATTTGACTCCTCCCTACATGAGTGGGAATGCGCTGTCCCCATGATTGTCTTTATGGTCCCCTAACATTCCTTTACAAGTCCCTGGCACGTCTCCTACACACTCTGGAGTGGGATTGTATATGATATGCGGAGCCGAAAACTCCGTGTCTGTGTCACAATAAGTGGCAGAGCAACAGACACCCCATGACCTGGCTGCCGGTAAACCCCAAAGAGAAGCAAACTTTGTTTGTTTAGAAAGTTAAAAGAAACCCTTAAAACTTCACCTAGTTGAAAAGAGTTGCATTTTATACACAGGCAAAGAAAAAGAAAACAATTCCTCTTCGAAACGAAAAGACTCTCTGTGATAGACTTACTAAACTAAAATGACCCTGACATTTCATTAAGAAATAAGACAATATATTTTCTCCCTCTCCCGTCATTTTCTTTTGCCCACAGGCGCCTCTTCATGTAAAGAACCCAGAGCCAATATTAGCCAATTAAAAGTCCCTACACGAAAACGTCTGCTTAACTGTTAATAACATACTCAGTCAAATCCAAATGCTATAGTATATTTGTCACCAACTGTATTATTAAAATGATTGTGGTTCTGGTTAGATCACGTAATCTACCCGTCCCTAACAAAAATGAATGTGCCCTTGTGTAACGCAACAGGTGCTCATGTGAAGCGCTTCAATACCTTCAGGTCGAGTTAGCATTATATAAATCTCAGAGGGGAAAAAAAATAGCAGTGAAAACTAGCCTAGCTTTACTCATAGCCGTGCCATCATGCTACGTGATTTGTGAGGAATGCCCAAAACCATGAAAATGTCACCCAGCTCTCACTGTCTTCAAATGACAACACATTGATTCTAAATGAACTATGAGAACTGCCTGCCTTGCCTACAACGCCCAACACCCCCAGAAATCTCTCATTTCCCAAAAGTTATCTCTGTACCCCGCAGTTCAAGAGGTGTGCCTTGCACAGTCACCCTTTTCAGGCAAATTTCAGAAAGGGCTGACTTAACCTTCGACTTGTAAAAATGTATTTGGACCTCATATACACTGTACGTACACGGTCTATATACCATGCATCAATGAAGAAATGACGCAATAATAAAAGCAAAGCGTTCCATAAACACCGGTAAAACACCGTTTCAGTTGTTTATTATTGCGCGAAAATGAGTAACCACCTAAAAGCACTGTTTTTTTGAGGTATTGAAATCACTGGAAACCACTGAAAAAACACCACCAGAATTCACCAAAAATAGAAACTGAAAACAGGAAAGCCTATCCGTACATTACTACCCTCCACCCTGCCCCTCCCCTCCCCATGTCACCGCCTGGCACGAACTCCCACTACCGGCCGTGCTGCCAATGTGGGCTATAGTTTTCCCGTAGGAATGGAGCAGGGATATTCTATAACACAAACAGTACTAATACATATAGGGCAGAGTGAGGGGCAGACTGCTAAAGAAATAAGTGTTTTAAAACTATCTCAATAGGAGCAAATAACTTTATTCCTATGCTCTAAGGCAACATAGCTTTCCAAACTTCTCATGTGAGTGACACACCTTTTAGACAATCTTATTCGTGTGACACGCTAACGCGAGCCGAACCACCTTAGGAAGGTTCGGGGGGAAGGGGTTCTCCCCCTGAGAAAAGTTTGAAAAAATAGTGGGCAAATGGTGCATTTTCAAGCAAATTTGAGAAAGCAGGATGGCTAATAAAGCAATTGTGAATCTCTTCTAACAAAGACAGTGACTCACAAAACTGGGTGTAAGCAAGGTTAAGTTTGTGCCTGAAACAAGAATATAATCATGCACACATTGACACTTGCCCACAACCATTGTTCATGCATAATAACGTCCGTGCTGCTGATCTATTGCGGAACTGGTGGCCTATTGTCACCTGCGCCCTTAGTATCGCTATAATAAATTAAACATTCAAAATGAAAAGTAAATCTTAGAAAACATGTTTCACCTGGTGGCCTATTGTCACCTGCGCCCTTAGTATCACTATAATAAAATAAACATTCAAAATGAAAAAGTCAATCTTAGAAAACATGTTTCACCTGTAGCCCGTATAAAATATTTTCATGCACACCGTACCACAGAAGCCGGTATCTGGGTTATGTAAACGTGTCTCTCATACCTCCCCCTCATACTCTGCTTATAGTGCAGGAGTATGTAAATGTCTCCCATACCTCCCCCTCATACTCTGCCACAAACATGCATAAATATACAAAGGATGACCGACATTTCCACACTCGAGCACACGCTCTCCCACACATATACACACACACACAGAGGACTCAAAGAAGCACCGGCACGATGAACGCAAATTCTCAGACACTCGCATACACAAAAGCTTGCACTCTCCTAGGGTAACAACACAACTAGACAAACTCTCCGGGAGCACCCTAAAACAAAAACGGAAGCACCTGCACTTTTGACAGTACACCCTCAAGTAACTGAAACCATATCTGCCCTGCTAGATGTATCAAATACAACTGGCTTTTTAAATTTGCACACAGCTGTGAAAAAAATATGCAAAGCAAATGCAGAAACCATCGCAGGCAGACAAGCACACTCAACAACTCCTGCACAAAGAAAAAGGTTCAGAAACAAAAAAAAACAGGAAGGCAAACACATGCAGGTTGAAAAGCCTAAACATGAATGTAAACAGACATGGTCCCAGGAGCACACAGTACAAACCGGTGCACACACACGCAGACAAACTCCGATAAGAAACAAGAACACAAAAAGAAACACAACCAAATACACCTACACAGAACAGAGGTACGCGCACAGAGAGAGTAAAAATACACAAGTCAGTGCACGCACATGGGCAGATGCGCATACAAAAAAACACACAATCACAGACACAAACACACATACAGAGGCCAATGCATCCGGGCAAGTGTAGGGAATAAAATACCTGACGTAAAAATTATAGTCACAAACATGCTCAAAAACTGTCAAAGAAATGCCTGGATCAAACAAAAATGAATGAGCAAAAACAAAAAAGTGTGCCGACTTGCTAACACAAACACACGACATGCTAAAAAAACAACATACTAACACAAAAAAACAGGTAGCGTAGGGATGTGCATGTTAAATACTACCACACCATACAACAGACCAATAGACAAAGACACTAGATGAAGAGGGCTGACTGAAAGCTCTTATGCGTATATAATTTTAGTAAAATTAAAAGGCCTTGGCAGATTTCACACTTAAAAAGAGTAGCAGGATGTACACCACTTTCTGTAAATCCATTTATCTAGGAATTGCTAGTTAGAGCTTTGAGATCCCACAAAAATTGCAATGCAAAGAAAGAGGAGGCTGCTTTCAGCCTCGTGTAAATAAATGCAAGTAGCTCTTTGAGAAAAGATATCTGTGCCAATAATTGCCTATCACTGCGAGTACACGGAGGTCAAGTTTTGGATTGTGTTAGCGTGTCTTCTTTCAACCAGTCGTCGCCAAAAATATTACTCAGACAGCGGCAGAGATGGACAGTATATAGTCCCCTTGAAATATCCTTGCTGTACCGCTGTCTAAAATCATCAGTCCAAGACACAGGATACATTAAAGAAAAAAAATCTACTTAGAGGAACAATTATTGAATGAAAAATAGAAAATGCTGGGAGCTAGGCTTTAAGTCCCACGTGTGATGTTGTTAAACAAACCTCGATGAGAGAATGAACTGAGCAAAGAGGCACGAGCGCCGAGAAATCCGCACCAGACCAGCGCGACAGTGTGACAAGGCTCTGGCCTGGAACGACCCTGCTGCTGTTTGCTTATAGGGGGCAACATGGTGCTTTTAAAATAGTCCCAGCGGGTCTTGTCGTGGTAATGGGAAGTGCCAGGCCCCCCTCAGCCATGTCATTAACAAGCTGTCGTACAGAGCACCGATTTTACTGTGTGAGTAAGTCACAACTGCACCGGCGCTAACAGATTGCCTGCACCCCTCTCACTGCATCGGTTACATTGGCAGATTAACTCTAATAGCGACCCGTGCAACCTCCGAGGCGCAAGAGGTGCTAAAAAATTCCTCCAGGAGAGGGGAAAGCGAAAGACGAGAAAAGTAGAGTTGGATGCCAACACAGTTTAACAATTTCGAAAATGTCCCTTACTGAGCGCCTGGGATGGGGTGCAGAGGCAGCTCCTCGTCACTGTGTCGCAAAATAAACAAGGCCGCACGCTCGGCTAACACTTCTCCTTCCTCCTCCGCGTACTCAGCCTTATTGCGTCATCGAATACGTCCGGCCCAAGAGAGCATTCGCCCTAATCTGCCCAGATACGCCCGGAGACGTCATGGTCATGCGACACACCCACAAATGGAAGGCGACACACTACTGTGTCTCGACACACAGTTTGGAAAGCACTGCCCTAAGGGGTTGAGATTAAAAGCATAGTGAAACAGGGATATGGTTATTGACTCTGTATGAGGTCAACATGTTTCTGCCGTGTATGACTGTAATGTTCAGGGCATTCTTCAGGACCAAGGTATTAAGTCACTCTGCTATATAGAAAAACGTGTAAAGTAAATATATAATATCACTATAATATGATACTTCTTGTATACTCAGGCCATGACTCTTGACCAGCTGTGCCAAGTAGCAACAGATTCTTGAGTGGGTCAGGTGGCCTTGTAAAAATAAACAAATATCAAACATATGCATTATATCAATCAACGTGTGTCACCAGTGTCTACCACCACCACTACCAAAAAGTGTAGAATATTCCCAGTGAGCATCTATCTATACCGTACCCCGATACTATGGATAAGATCTGACTCAACCGTCAACAGAGTCTCTCCACACATAGAGCTCTAGATGGGCATATACAAACATATGTCACAAGACTGAAAAGGGGATGTTTAAAATTATGCATACTACATCATCATCTTGTTTTGTTCTGGGGCAATGTATCAGTATCATAGTGCATAGTTCAAAAGCTTTATTCGATTTGTAAAACAAACCATACAAGCAGAACACATACGTATACAACATACATTGCTAAAAAGCCGTCAAGGACACGGCAATAAAAAAACAATCACGGGGGAACCATTATATACATAATAACATGCATGGATAAAAGGCATCAAGGACACAACAAGAGGGGATTCTAAGAACATAATATAACCAAAGTTAAATTTCTACTAGACAAAAGCTGTAAGCCAAAAGACTAAATTCATTTAAAGTTCATACAGTATACTATATACATAATATATTGCACAGGAATAAATAAACAAATATACAGACAGGAATATCATAAAACTATGGTTTTCCTGGCAGCTGTACATTAATAAAATATACAGACAGGAGGCCATGGTAGAAACAGGACACAGTCCGAAATATCATAAAACTATGGCTTTCCTGGCAGCTGTACATTTTAATATATATGTTGCTACAAAGAAGCAGATATCCATATCCTCTAAGGAACTAAGTAGCCATAAAGCATTCCTCGTGGAACGAACATTGTGTTTTAAAAAGACGGGTTTTAAATATGTTACCCTAAAAAAATGATAACATTTGCAAAACAGTAAAAAATGGCAGCAGCTCTGGCGAGAAACATAGTCACAAGGGCATGCTATATCAGATCTAAAATTCATTGTATTAAATGCAACAAGATGATGGGCGATTCCCAATCGTAAGCGTGTTAAAACAAACCGGTGAGAGTTACGAGTGACACCAGAGAGGTAAGGTTGGAAACCAGTGGGTAGATTGTAGTCCCGGTAGGTAATCACGGTTTGCAGTTTTCCAGACACCTTTGCACGACCTTCTTTCTTATGACTTAAAAACCTTAGTTTAATATCTTTTTTTGGGATTGAAACCACAGATCTTGGGTCAAGAAAAATGTCAAACTGGAAAAGTAGATAAAACCAGTGGTATATGTACTTAAGTCAGGGGATGCGTGAGGAGTGATCCAACCTGAGGCAATCAAGAATTATCTCCTGAGTAAATTGGGTTTCAGGCTTGGTCCAGATTGAGCGCCAAAGCAGCAAGGGGCGCAGTGCTGCTAGATCCGAAATAAATTCAATTCCTACTTCATCATGGATCAGTTCCACTGATGCTGAAGGTGGTACACATAACAGTTTTCTGAGGAACTTATTTTCGTCTCTCTGCACATTTGGACCAACACAATAACCCCAGACCCCGGCACCATATAGTGCTGAGGACACACATTTTACATTATAAATATTCATCATATCTTTGATGCTCCTCACCCCAAGTTTAGATGAAAATCTAAAGATGCTATTGGTGGATCTCTTCGTTTTTAGGCTGATGTTTTCGAACTCAGATTGCCATGACCCACTATTAGCAAAAGTGATTCCTAAGTAACAAAAGGTTTTTACTTGTACCATCTTGACCTTATCAATAAAGAAGCTGAAATGGATTTTCTTAGCTTTCATCCCACAGGACATTACAAAGGTTTTAGATTTATTTACTAGTAGCTTCCTACTTTCTATAAACATCATAAATCTATCAATAGGGCGCTGTAAACCAATCTGTGTGCGGGACAATAGCACAGCGTCATCCGCATACAATAAAATTGGCACCGGTTTACCTCCAATCAAAGGTGCATCAGCAGGGGTCTGGCACAATATAGAATCGATTTGGTTAATAAAAAGGGAAAATAAAAGGGGGGCCAAAACACAACCCTGGCGTATGCCTCTTGAAACTTTAAAAAAGGAGGTACATTCGCCTAGGGATCCGTAGCGCACCTTGCATGACAGTCTCTCATATAATCTGGCCAAGAAATGTACAATCTCCTTTGGTGCTGCTGCCTCTAACAGGACCTGCCATAGTATACGGGGGTCAACCAAATCAAACGCACTACTCAGGTCCGCAAAACATAAAAACAAATTCCCCTCTTTAACTTCCGTGTATTTATTGATTAAGAGATCTAAATTTACACACTGTTCTAATGTCCCCATACCTTTTCTAAAACCATATTGAACCTTGGGTAAAATGTCCTTTTCATTTGCCCAGGATTCCAGCCTCTGCAACATAATTCGACTCATCACCTTTACTGAGGCATCCAATAAGGAGAAGGGGCCATAATTACGCGCCTCCGATTTACTTCCTTTCTTAAATATGGGAATGATGACCGACTGGCCCCAAGATGGTGGTGTACATCCCTCGGCTGCAGCATTGAAAACCCTCACTAGGATGGGTGCCCATAAATTCATTTCGGCTTTAAGAAGGTCTATAGGTACCCCATCGGGGCCAGGGGCCTTACCACCTTTGCTATCAGACAAGCCTTCGTAAACCTCCTCCAAAGTGATTCCCAGTGATAAGGGCAACCAGTCTGAAACCTCTTGGGCCGTAATTTCTAAGGGCTTCCCTTCCGGGTTAAAAATATTAGAGAAATGATCAATCCATGCGTTACATGCTACATAGGATGTTAATTCTGGAATTCCCTCAGTGTTTAAAAAGGGGCTATTTATGGTCTCCCAATAGAGTTTGCTATTTTGGGTTTCCGCCGCTCGATTAAGATTATCCCAGGCTTCTTCTTGCAAGGCCATTTTCCTGTTGGAGAGGGCCTCCTTATGTTTAACACGCAAAGTTTTGATATTATTATGATTGCATAGTTTAAGACAAAGTGCCTTTTTAAGTTCACGTAGGGACAGGGTGCAGGATTTATCAAACCATCCCAGCCTAGCTACTCTGGTTTTAGATTGCTACTTTGTAAATACAGCTTCTATGGCTGTATTAATCCTGATGTAACTTGACAGCATGGTTGCCGAGTTGGTGACTTCTCCTAAACAATAGAAAATCTCATTCCTACATTTTTCCACGACCTCCTTAAGTTTTGTCGCGGGGTCAATTCCGGCCCACTTGATTCTTGGGCCATTCGGTCTTGTGGGGACTATATCGGTAGAGCAAAATTCTCCAATGGATGACTTAAATCCCCAACCCAGTAGGGTTAAAAATATACTATTATGATCGCTAAGGGACTCTTCCCTCACCCTTAGGTTGGTAAATTCACTAATGTTTGACAGCAAAATGTGATCGATATTAGTATTTGCATGCCTGCCTGTGAATGTAGGGCAAGTATGATTAAACTTGTTTCTGTTGCAGCTAAGCAGGTCTAGGTCAAATTTAGCTATCATGTTATTTAAAAGGCTACCATAATTACAGTGAGGAAAGTGAAGAGGATCCACTTTGTCTATCACCCCGTTATTGCCCAACTCTCTCCTAAAACCACAAGGGTTACCTGATGCTAAAGGGCATGGCTGAATGTTGAAATCGCCAGCCCACAAGATGACTGCCACTCTACGGGAGGATGCCAGTACACTTTTGAGTTCGGTTTCCAGGGGGAGTAAAATGTTTCCCCTAGTGGCATCGAAGATGTTGTTATAAAAATTAACAAGGATTAGGTCTCTAGATTTATTGGCCTCCAACCGCAACACCTGGCTATGAGGTTCAATAAAAGAATAACTTTTGGTTTTGAAATCAATCAACTTGTTAGAGATTAACATCAATAGGCCGCCCTTGGCTCTACCCGATGGAGAGTTGGATGCGTTAAGGCAATAGGAGGAATAGCCCTCTACATAAATTGGTTCTTGGCACCATGTTTCTTGAAGACAGATAATGTCATGACCGGCCCCTATAAATACCTCCCAAAAGGGGGTATTCAATTTACTTGAAATACCTGCTATATTCCAGGTTACAAAATTAAGCCCCGCCAATACGACTGCTATATTAGTAACCCTGTCTTGTTTAGGGGCGGGCAATATGTCAGGGGCAAGCTGCTTGTCACCTGAAGGCACTTCAAATGGCTTCTGGTTAGCCACTGAAATAGCTACTTTAATGTCCGGGATCCTGGATGAGGTATGGGGACCTACTGTATTTATAATAGAATTTGGGACGTTAAGTAGGTCTGGGGCCAAGCGGGTTTCTTGGGGAATGGCCAAGGTGCTACCTGTCATCACATCTGTCCCCTGGGCCCACTGGGTAGAGTTATCCCTAAATGGGGTGGCCGATGGTCAATCGACCATTTCCAGACAATCAAATCTATTACTAACGGGGATACCCCGCCACCCCCCCGCAGTGAGATGGTCGCTGTTAGGGCGCCACGGCCGCTGACCCCACTCTCTACTCCTGTTCTTCTGTGGGTACCAATAACCTGTATTGTTCCACGTGCGCTCAGATGGTTGCGCCCAATTTGGAACTGTCGGATGTTGGCGCTCAGGTGTTTGCACCCACTTGGGAACTAACAGGGGCTGACGCTCAGGGGGTTGCACCCAGTTTGGTACTATCGGGTGCTGGTGCTCAGGGGGTTGCACCCAGTTTGGTACTATCGGGTGCTGCAGCTCAGGTGGTTGCACCCAATTAGGAGCTATCGGGTGCTGGCGCTCAGATGGTTGTGCCCAATTTGGAACTATCGGGGGCGGGCACACAGGTTGTGTCACCCAATTAGTTGCTATCGGGTGTTGGCGCTCAGGAGGATGTACCCAGTTATGTGCTGCCAAATTCTGGTGGCTACGTTCATAGGGATAGAAGGAGGAGGAGCGATGGGCATCAATCCCCCCCTTCTTGGCCAAAACGGCCAAGAGCAAATGTAATCCACCATATCTGGATCATCACAGGTCACTATAATACAGTCTCCCTGTATGTTTTTGGGTTCGTCCCCAATCCACGGCACTCTACGTACTGCTGAAATTCGACTATTGTGGGGGGATTGAAGGGACCTGTTCATAGTAAGCCACTGTGCGACCTTGTTCCAGAGGGACCAGGATGGCTCCTCCTTATTTATGGGTAACTCAGGGACCCCTGTAAGAATAATGGTATAAGGAGACACTTCTGGTGATAAGTGAACGGGCGCCTAGACCTGAAACCCCTCTTTCCCTCATCGGGTCGAGTCAAAGGTGGGTGCTGGGGCAAAAGTGGGGTGATGGGCCTTTTATTTGATGGTTGAGACAGACCCTTGCTGGGGGCAGACTGGGTGGACTGAGTGGGGGTAGGCTGGGAGGAAAGGGTGGCTGAATTTTCAGTCATACGCACACTCCCTAGGGGGGGTTGAAGAGGATGTTTCTGGCTTTTTATGCTTAGTTGGATTGGGCTGAGTTTTTGATGATATAGAGGACTTAACTACGCTATCCAACTGAGCCCCTTGGACTCCTGGTCTAGAAGGGATCATAATACCCACCCCAGGTTTTGCTTGGGCCAAACTAAGCTGAGTCGGTGGCTTCTGAGTAAGAGTAGCAAGTTGTTTTTCTATCGCCATAATGCTCAGTTCTAGTGGTTTCAAAACATGGTGTAGAAGTTTCCTGATATTCACTAAGAGCTGGGAATTGGCATCGCTTAAAGTACAAACACCCCCTTCTTTGGCCGTAGGCACTAAATTTAATGTGGGTTCCAGTAAATTAATAGATAACGGGTTGAAATCATCATCCGGGGCACCCTGGGATGGAATGGTGGTTGCCCCTTTCCTATTAATAATAGCAGATTGGTGATTCATGGGATTGCCTATCTTTAGGTTTTTGACCTGTTTTTGGGACAGCGCCCTCCTTTGCCCCAATTGGCTGAGACTCGGGGCATTGATCTTGGGATAACAATATCTGAAGGTCTGGGGAATTCTCAAGGTTCCCCGTGGAGTCAAAATCAGAAGTAATGTTTGTAGCTGACAGGTCGACCGTTTTCGGGATGGAATGGACCTCAGCTATAACATTTGGTTGAAGTAGCACTGGGATGGATGTGGTCAGCTGTTGTGGCGATTGTGCTGATGCTAAGGGGCCCAAAGAGGACCTCCTAGTGGTTGCCAAGTCCTGTGACACCCTCCACTCCAGTAAAGAAATGCTAAGGTTAATGGCCTCATTAGTTCTAGTAATGAATTGATCGATAGGCCCAGTAAGCATGGCAGTTTTCATGGCCGTCTTTCTTCTAGATCCCCTGGTCATGGTGGGGAGGCGAGGATATTCTTTTAGTCTGATAATATGGAAATAACAAGAAACAACAAATGTACCTTAATTAGGAAACATGTAGACCCAATCGCAAGGCCAAGGGGGGTGGCCCAGCCCGGCCTCGCTCGGTCTGGAACGGGCTGAAACGGGCCCGCCCTTGGCCCGGGCTTTGCCCCATGCTCTGTCCCGCGCGCGTCCCGCGTCACGGGATGACAAAGTCAATTAAATACTCACAGGCGTGGAGGCGTGTCCGCCGGGGGAAGAGGCACCAGCTGTGGGCAGAGTTGAATGCTGGGCCTCGCAGTCCCCCGGTAAGGCGCCTTGTAGTTCTGGGTCTCTCACCCACTGGGAGCGTGCTGTAAATCCGCCGAATGCGGATAGGCTCCCACCAGCGGTCGGACCTCTCAAGGCAGGCAAGCGGCAATTAATCCCCTCCTGGGCGGCAGGAAAACCTCCGTGAAAAACGGCAGAGTTAGGTAGTAGTGAGCGGCACCCGCGGAGCGGGTGTCGCGAAAGGTAAATACCGGCAACAGGCGTGGAGGCGTGTCCGCCGGGGGAAGAGGCACCAGCTGTGGGCAGAGTTGAATGCTGGGCCTCGCAGTCCCCCGGTAAGGCGCCTTGTAGTTCTGGGTCTCTCACCCACTGGGAGCGTGCTGTAAATCCGCCGAATGCGGATAGGCTCCCACCAGCGGTCGGACCTCTCAAGGCAGGCAAGCGGCAATTAATCCCCTCCTGGGCGGCAGGAAAACCTCCGTGAAAAACGGCAGAGTTAGGTAGTAGTGAGCGGCACCTGCGGAGCGGGTGTCGCGAAAGGTAAATACCGGCAACAGGCGTGGAGGCGTGTCCGCCGGGGGAAGAGGCACCAGCTGTGGGCAGAGTTGAATGCTGGGCCTCGCAGTCCCCCGGTAAGGCGCCTTGTAGTTCTGGGTCTCTCACCCACTGGGAGCGTGCTGTAAATCCGCCGAATGCGGATAGGCTCCCACCAGCGGTCGGACCTCTCAAGGCAGGCAAGCGGCAATTAATCCCCTCCTGGGCGGCAGGAAAACATCCGTGAAAAACGGCAGAGTTAAGTAGTAGTGAGCGGCAGTATCAGTATCATTTCAAAGTATGTAGGAGACAAAAGAATGTAAAGGACAAAAGAACAGAGGACACAACCAAGTTATTAATATGTGACAACCTAAATCCTCCAATAAAACCCTCAACATCATCATTTTCCCAAAAGTGTTACATATCGATGTCATGGTCTAGTGGGTAAATTGCCAGCTGTGAACCAGCGTCTCTCACTTTGTATGTGATGTATACCGGACTAATGGGAACGTTTCATAGAAGGACAGATGATTCCAGATAGTGATTAGTGTGTCTGTGCACAGGGCGGGACTTGTGATTCCGGGCACCGGTCAATCCCCCGGTAACCCAGATAGTGTGGAGGTTGGTTTTTTCAGAGGGGGCTGATTTTGCTGGGGCCGCCCCAACAATACTGGCCCCCTCTAAGTGGGGCCGATTTTCAGGCTGTGACTGACTCAGTCAGAGTTAGACTGTGGTAGCCTGTCTGACCTAGACTGCGGGGGAAAAAACACAACTACATGGCTGGCAGAGGCAGGCAGGTGATGATGTCGCTGCGTCTGCGCGCCACGTTCTTAGTCTTCACCCTTAGGATGGGGCTGCAAATTAGTTCTGCGCATTAAGGCCTTGAAGGCAAGGCTCACGCTGGGTGCGAGCAGAAGTGTAATCGCATGGGGCTGGCCCCCCGTCCAAGTAGAAGCAAAGAAGGTAATTTAATTAATACAGTAACAGGCACAGAGACCAGTTCTGCACTCCGCAGCAGTGGAGAGACGACCGGGAGGATGATTGCCAGCCTGGACAGTTTATGATTGTGAGCCATGTAAGTAGGAGGAGCCGGAAGCCGAGCGGATGTGGATCGTCTCGGCTCCCGGTCCACGAGCTGCTCTAACCAGGCTCTAGGCTGCTACAGCCCTTCTTTTTGATCGCTCATTTTCCCCACCTGAAGCGGAGCGAGTGGGGCATTTGCGGAGCAACAGTGATCGCTCCTGAGTTGGCGGACAAGTTCGATCTCCCTGAGGCGAAGAGAGGGCGGTGGCGCTCAAAATGGCGGGCGGCACCTCGCCGTGGACTCCACCGACTGCGGCCGCCGCTGGGAGGTAGGATTGCGACCTATGCTCCCCCGGCCCGCCGAGACTTTCGCCGATTTTCGCAGCAGCTGACGGGACATAATATTATCCAGCTTCACTTTGGTGGCGACCCCCACCGAGGGAATCCTCCCAGCGCCTGCCTGACTCCAAGATGGGGGCTGGCGGCGACCTTCAGATGGCGATCGCCGCTTCCACTGGCTCGCCCTAACCTCTCTCCGGCCGCCTGTTAATCCTGCGGCCCTCTCTCGGATTTTCTGGCCTGCCTCCCGACCTGCTGCCGGTTTGGGGCCACTGCCATTACCGGAATGCCCTGCGGTCCTGCAGCATGGGCCGGATCTCCGGATCACTCACCCCTCCCCCCCGCATGGCACCAGTGTTGTGAATGTGCCGTGCAAGACTGCATTGCTCCCGGAGTCCACACTGCTTGCCCCCCTGCCGGCCCGCCGCCGATTCCCACACATCTTCCAGGGCGGTTGAATCCACACACAACCCACCGCTGCCGTGCCAGCGCCACACGGCCATCGCGCGACTGCACCAACAGCGTCAACACGGCCTTCACCACCTTGCGCACCCTGACCCCCACCGAGACGGCCAACCGCAGGCTCTCCAAGATGGAGACGCGCCTGCGGCTGGCCCCCAGCTTCATCTCCCGCCTGGGCTCCCACCTTCTCTCCTGGACATCTTTACTTTTTGTTCTGTCCTGGCCGCCATTTTGCTGCTGATTGCGGACAGTTTTCTCTGGACTCTGACCCTCCATCCATTCCCTCGTCCTTTAACCCTTTTCCCCGTTGATGATCCTCAATTGTTTCTTCCCTTTTCTGCTTTGCATTCTCTCCATACCCATGCATCCCTCCCACCCTCCCTTTGTGCTGTGACTGCATCCACACTTATGGAACTCTGCTTTTTTGTATATAGAAATAACTCTAATCACTAGTATATGCAGTAGACCTTTGTACCATCTACCATTCCTATGTGACTCTTAGAGTATATCCAGTCATATCACTTCCCTATGTTTCTAGAGATAACTCTAATCACTAGTATATGCAGTAGACCTTTGTACTCTCTACTATTCCTATGTGACCCTTAGAGTATTTCCAGTCATATCCCTTCCCTATGTATATAGAGATAACTCTAACGACTAGTCTCCTATGTGACTGTTAGAGTATATCCATGTGTATCCCTTCCCTATGTATATAGAGATAACTCTAACGACTAGTCTCCTATGTGACTTTTAGAGTATATCCATGTGTATCCCTTCCCTATGTATATAGAGATAACTCTAACGACTAGTCTCCTATGTGACTCTTAGAGTATATCCATGTGTATCCCTTCCCTATGTATATAGAGATAACTCTAATCACTAGTATATGTAGTAGACCTTTGTACTATCTACCATTCCTATGTGACTCTTGGAGCATATCCAGTCATATCCCCTCCCTATGTATATAGAGATAACTCTAATCACTAGAATATGCAGTAGTCCGCTATGCTCTCTACCATTCCTATGTGACTCTTAGAGTATATCCAGTCTTATCCCTTCCCTATGTATATAGAGATAACTCTAATCACTAGTATATGCAGTAGTCCGCTGTGCTCTCTACCATTCCTATGCGACTCTTAGAGTATATCCATGTGTATCCCTTCCCTATGTAGATAGAGATAACTCTAATCACTAGTATATGCAGCAGACCTTTGTACTATCTACCATTCCTATGAGTCTCTTAGAGTATATCCATTTGTATCTCCTCCTTGTGTGACTTTACCTCTTGTACATTTGCAATTTTTTCTGTTTGTATCCTTTATGTAACGCATGTAATCCTAAGTCCTTATGTTTTCAACTGGTTCTTATGTAAAGCGCTCTGACAACTTCGGGTAAAGTTCGCGCTATATAAAATCGCACAAATAAAATAAATAACTAAATAAATGGCAGGCCTGATTGTGAGTGAGAGGAGCAAGGTGGCCTGATTGGGGGGTTGGCGTCCGATATTTCATGCTGATTTGTAAGAACCCTTTACATGGACAATCGTGTTTCAATATTTCCCAACTTCTCATGTTCGCTCGCCTTTTTTGTAGCAGCAGGTTGTGTATGCTTTCGTTTGCTGAGCATTGTGAGGCACTACATTCCGTTTGTATTGGCATGTCTGCGTGAAGTTTTTGGCCATAACCAGGGCTTTAGGAGGGATGAAAAACCGTGCAAATCTCGCAAAGGGGCATGGCTGGTGTTATTAAGGGTGTAACTTAAAAGCACGAAACCTAAAACTCTGTGCTTAGCATAGTGTGCCATCTGACTGGTATTTTGCTGTTTTTAGGTCTCGCATAGGCAGCGTAGGCTGCCTTTACGAGGCATTAAGTAATTTGTATTAGAAGTGAAACTCCACCCATTTTGTTTTTCTTTGTGTTGTCACTTGCCATTGGTTAAATGTGTCATTGCTGGTTTCATCTTGCCCATTGATTGGCTGGTGGTCTGAAACGTCATTTCCGGTTTACTTCGATTTCGCAGGAAGCAGCACCAACCAACTTCAATGTAGTTCCACTGCTGGCTGTTATTGTTTCATTTAGGGACTACTTGTTTTATGTAGGCGTCGCGCAAGCATGCCTGGGCGACAATATGGCGCCTTGTTTGCGCATACTTTAATATGCACGTGCCACTTTTCGAGGTGTGCAGCCCCCTCCCCCCACCACCAACACTCTTTGTAATGCTAGGTGTTGGCCAGTGTAATGTTTGAGACCGCGCACAAGCGTTCTAGTCCTCCGCGCACCGGATGGTGCGCCTACGTGAGCGCGCGACGTAACACGCTGTAGTATAAAATAAAGGAGGCGTGGCCGGCAAGGCAGTCCGGGACCATGCGGAAACTATACCAGGTGTCTCGTGTGTTCTTAATGCCGCAGCGCCTGCGTTGCCGCACGCCTGCGGCCCAAGAGCACCACACTGGCGACGAGGGGTCCTGAACCCATGCTGTGCCCCCAGCTCTCGCAGCGCTCCTGGAGCACGAGTGGCAGTGCCATCTTCAGCGCCCAGAGCAGCTGCGCAATGAATACGCTTCCCGAGGCACGTGTCTCCGCACCGGCTGAGTGGCGCAGACACGCCGCCCCGAGCCTCGTGCCTGAGGCGTGATCACTGGCACGGCGGAGGAGCCGCGGAGGTGTCCAGGAGCACTCGGAAGGCCTGCCTGGCCCCCCTACACCCTAGAAGTCGGCGCTCCGACCGGTGGGGAGGTCGAGAGCACGGTACACGCTGCCATGCCTACACCACGACCGGATCCAGACTGGGGGAACTACGTGCAACGAGGGGAACGGTCAGTGCGAGCGCGGAGGGGAGCCCCAACTGGCCAGTGCAGCGCAGGCTCAGCCCAACCGCACCCCTGAACACAAGGCTGCTCCGCGTCAAGTCACATTTGTCAAGGCCGTCTGCTGAAAAGGCCACAGGCCGTGAGCCGAGCCCCACATCGTACCTCCATGGCGTCCATACCTGCAATCGAACCATTTGTCGTGGACGGTGCCCCAGCGTCCCTTGCACCTCGATGGAAAGACTGGACAGACCGATTGCAGATATATTTTGAAGGGGCAGGCACGGCCAGGGAACGCCGCAGAGCATTACTGTTGCACTTGGGTGGGAAAGACATCCACAGGATCTACAAAACTATCGTAGAGGCCACCCCAAAGACTTACCACACACTCCTCAATGCTCTCAATGCACACTTCGAGCCCATGGCCAGAAAAGACTATGAGAGGTTCCTCTTCCGTCAAGCAAGGCAAGAAGCAAAAGAGTCACTAGACGCATTTCACGGCAGGCTGAAAGACCTAGCCAGCACGTGTGGCTTCCGCGACGAACAAGAGGAGATACGGGGACAGATAATCCAGGGGTGTTACTACTCTAAGCTGAGAGTCACGATCCTAGAGGAAGATGGCAAACCACTGACAGAAATCCTCAAGCTAGGGCGCTCCAAAGAACTATCACAGGCCAGAGCCTCACATATGGAGGCCGCCCTTCACCGACCCATTAAAGAGGAACAGGTTAACACGGCAGAACAGGTCAACGTTGTTAAACCTAAAACACGCCAATATGGCGGGAAAAAGCAGCAAGATAAGCGCAGAGAGTGCGGATACTGCAGTGGCCAACCCCACCGCGCCCAAGACTGCCCAGCACGAGGAAAACGGTGCAGCTCATGTGGATAGATGAACCACTTCGCAGCAGTATGCAGATCATCCAAGTCAAAGAAGGAAGCGGCCCATGCCATAAGGGAAGATCGAGAC
Organism: Lissotriton helveticus; assembly: GCF_964261635.1. NCBI lineage: Eukaryota > Metazoa > Chordata > Amphibia > Caudata > Salamandridae > Lissotriton > Lissotriton helveticus. Next base: position 1,925,418,003 of record NC_136057.1, read on the forward strand.
AGTGAAGACATGGACAAAGACACCAATGACCACCCTGTCCATTACGTATTTGCCATCGACCAACCGCAGCGGAATAAGCGGCGTCTCCCGAAGTGTCGCATCAAGATACACCAACGAGAGGTGAGGGCCACAATTGACACCAGGGCATCCATCGAGCTCATGGTGGCAAACGTGTATAACCAACTTAGCGCCAAACCACCACTGCGGACAGCGAAGATCAGAGTATTCGCATATGGACAGAAAACGCCGATTCCGCTAATAGGATGCTTCCAGACAGAACTCCAACACCAGGACCTGAAAGTCCCGACAACCATCTATGTCACTAAAGAGGGCAGTGGCATGCTGATCAGCGGGCAGGCAGCAGAAGAGCTCAGGGTAAGATCGTTTGCCATGGCCGTGTTGACGGAAGAATTAGAGACCATCCTGGAAGAGTTCAAAGACACGTTCCGAGGCATTGGGTGCCTGAAAGGGAAGGAGGTATCTCTCCACATCGATCAGTCGATCCAACCAGTAGCCCTCAGACACTGTGGTAAATAAAATATTACCCTGGCTGAATTTCTAGGCATTAACAATTAGCATGCATCAAGTGAGAAGCAGAGTCCGTGGTATCTGAGTTAAAATGGGCCTCTATTCCAATAACTCGAGTCAAAGGGAGAATATGTTCCATCACCTCTGAGGTTCAGGAAGAGTCTTCTAACATTTAATAACAAAACATTATATTATATACTTTTTACTCCTTGTACATAGGAGCAGGCGCAAGACAGAAAATGAGATAAGAACATGTGGGTGTACATGAGGGTGTGTACTTTGATGAGTCATAGCGAGGTGATAGGTAGGTGTCATAGGTGGGTGGGTACTTAGAGGAGGAGTTGGCATGACCAGCTCGAACTGTGCCCTAATTGTGCAACTTTGAGCATGACGTGCAATTGACGTGTAACTGGGAGGAGGCTGACTTTCAACCTAGCAGAGAGATCTCTTATGTCAAGGCGACCAGCACATCTAGTACAACTGATATCTAGAGTCAGGGGATGTATTATCTGAAGCAAAGGTTGTTCGTCACTAAAAGACAGAGAGGGCATATTTATTCGTTGCATGAGCTTTCTATGGGTGCAAGCACTGTGATTTACTTAAATGGAGACAGAATGGCTAGGCCTATCTCCCTCGGACGGGTTCTGTGTACTTTTCCTCAGATAACTGTTATTCATAATACTGTCTTGGCCTCTTGCTGGGCTTCTCTCGGCTGAGCTAGAAGTATGCGAGGTCAGAGGGACGTAACTGCAGCTTCAGTGTGTCAGGAGTCATGTAACACCCTTATTTCAGAAAAGTGGCTCGGGCTGCGCCACAAAATGGGTTCATTAGAATATTTATTTAACAGTGCACAATGCAATGCAAATACATGGGCCTTATGCTAACTTAATGTTTGGGAGACTTTGATGACTGGCATTTCTAATGCAGGACATGATTGCAGGGGCCTAGTGATTCAGGCCACTACGGGAAATATGCATGGGTGACATGCACATGACATGTAACATAGGGTATATGTAGTGGACATATTTGGTCATATTTGGTCAGGCAAAATATCATTTTCCTCATTCCCTCCTTGTTCCCTACATAACCCTTTAGGATACATCTATATTCATGAGACCGTATAGTTCATCATACAGAATCATTTGTTCATCTTTAACTCTTTGTTTACGTGGATGGGGAATACAGGCAGTGGCACACAGGCCGCAAATCGCCGGACCACACTGCAGACAGAGACAGCAACCAAATACCATAAGTAGGGCCATTCCTAGGAAGGATATAACTTTCCATCCCCATGCAGATATTACACCCCAGAACCAACTGGACCAAGTCCATGTGCCTGGATCTTGATGTATGGCATTAGCAATCTTGTGGAGCCTTGTTATTGCTTCGTACACAGATGGTGCATTATCTGGGATGAAAATGCAACAACTAGATCGGATGACTCTACAGGCTCCGCCCCTATCCGCCAAGATGACGTCTAGAACGAGGCGGTTTTGGAGAACGACAAGTCTAATAGCAGACTGTTCCTGGGTCAAGTTCGCCAGGGCAGATACAGTTACATTTACAACTGTTTCAAGAGTCCTTGTTAACCTGCGTATCAGTTTACTGTTTTGGATGGGACCTATGAAGAAAAAGAATCCTCTGTTGAAATCTGTATATTGCTCCCATGCTGTTTCAGTCTGATCGATACCTGAAGAATCTGTCTCTCTCTTTTGTCTAACATGTTCTAGTCGTGAATCTCTATGATAATTTGATGGGGCTAGAAAAACGGGTGGCAATAAGAATGCTATATAACAAGTCCCACCCCAGTCTAAGGGCAGATGTACATAGGCTGTCTGACCACAAATGAAATAGGTATGGCGTGATGTTTTGAAAGAAGATAGTCCGTTATCATCAAACTCTACTACAGTGTTACACTTGCTGTGTCCCATATGTACTGAGCCTTTCTTACTAACACATAAATCACCTTTTGCTGGCAGGACTGATATAAACGGTGGACCTGTATTTTGCTTGGGCTGAACGTTTAACATTATAAAATTAACAGATGCATTTCCCTGTTCGTACTCTTCATTCTCTAAATCTGTTCCTTTTCTTTGGGGGAATCCGTCTTTGTCTGGAAAGCATGCTTCATTCGTTACTTTATTCAGGTTTCCATATATCCAGCCACCTGAATAAGCTATGTACCTTCTATCTATTGAGGTCATTAGAGCAAACCATGCTCCACACGAACCATTGTTTGAGAACGGTAAAGGGTAGAAGGGCAATACTCCCTTCGTCTCTTGATAAGGGGGCAGTTGGCCACATACCCAGCAGTCAGTTGCATTGCTGGTCTGATGAGAATGGTGTAACATACGAATAAAAGTATTGTTACGCAGTGCAAGTCGATATGACAATTCATGGGGAGGCAGGTCACTAAATGTATGCTCTATGGTACTGTTACTGGAAGAGTGTATATGTGAGGAAATGGGAAAGAAAACATGTAGCAATAAACTGACACCAATTATAACAATGCACAGAATAAAAAGGATGATCAAAGTAACTATACATCTACTGCGTAATAGCTTGCAGTACTTTTCCTTCTTATCTCTCTTCTTGCTATTCTCATATGTGATCTTATACATGTCAGAATCGAGTCTAACCGATTCACCACCGGGTGGGCTTAAACAATTAAACTACGTCTGACTTACTAATTCTTAATCTAGACCTATACTCTTGCTGAGGGGTATTGTCTAGCAAAGGTCAGTGTTCTGTATTAAACGATTCAAAGTTCCAGAGTTCCAAAGTTCCAAATAGTGATGAAGGTGAGTTCGGCCTTTACGTCCTTCCACCAACTTCGGCGTCTTCCAACGTGGCTCAAGGGGACTTGAACGATCAAAGATCCTGAGGAGTCCAAATTCTCCTGGTGCTATGGCATGTTCCTTGACCTGGGTGTTGTCAGGGAAGGCGGCAGCAACCTGTGAACAACAAGAGAGTAGTGCAGAAATCAAGGAAGCCAGGTAATCTGTCAGCATGTTACTGTCAACATCAGTTAGTTTTCTTTGGCATAGGCGTACCCCACATATATACTCCATAAGGAGATAGGCCTGTTCTGGAATGAGCTACCATACGCATGTAAAAGAGGGCGACCGGCAAGGCCACCATCCAATCCACACCTTTTTCTGTACAGATCTCAGCAACTTTTGTCTTAATTGTCTGGTTTGTCTTTCTACAAGGCCTGCGGCTTCTGGGTGTCTGACACAATGGAATTTTCATGTATAACCTGACAGAAGGGACACTTGTTTCATTAATTCAGAGGATAATGGCTGATCGTTATCTGAATAGATCACATGAGGTGATTCATATCTGGGGAAATACTGCGCACTAATTGTCTGGCTGTTGTAACAGCAGTATAATCTGGAACTGGATATGCTTCTGTCCATCTAGACAGTGCACAACTACTAAGACATGTTTGTTGATTCCTCTACATCTGTCCATTTGGATATAATCCATCTGGAGAACCTCAAAAGGGTGGTCAGGAGGATGAAATCCGCCTAGTTCCACCGGAATGCCTTTACCTGGATTGAACTGACAACAGATCATACATGTTCGCACTTTCTGTTGCACATAGGTGCTTGTTAAACCAAATATACTGTAAACAGTCTATCATCATCTATCATCTTCTCTCCTACGTGTGTTGGACTATGTGCTGAGAAGAAAACAATGTACCTTTTCCCTTAGTCATCTAACCTTGGTTAGTCTGGACCCCTCCTTGTAAAGTCCATTTCTTTATCTCATCTGTTGTGGCATGTGTCTGTATGTCGAGTACATCTTGTGTAGGATCCCTGACTGTCATGCTTTATGTCAGTAATGGTACCTCTGTCCTTGTCGTGTCTGGTGGTGTCTGTGCTGTCTGAGCTGTTCGGTCTGCCAGGTCATTACCCTGGGAAATGGTGTCTGTAACTTTGGTATGAGCTTTATATTTCAGGATAGAATTGGCTGTAGGTAAATGTATGGCTTCTAACAGGGCCTGAATAAGCTGGCTCATGCTGAATCTTGGCACCATGAGAGGTCAAAAAAGAAATGCAGGCTTGTGTCAGAGCAATAAGCTCTGCTGCTTGAGCAGACAGTGTGTCTATTTTCTGTGTCTCTATGACTTCAGTGGTCACGGCATACGCTGCTACTAAGTCTCCTGTACTTGTTCTCATGCATGATCCATCTACATAGAGCGTCAGGTCAGGGTCTGGGAGTACAATATCTGTCAGGTCTTGTTTTGGTCACTATATTCATAACGTCCACACAGTCATGTGGTGGTGTATTTACTGTACTTGAGGGCAAAAGTGTTGCAGGATTCAGAATGTTACAACGTCTGATCTCTATGTGTGGTTGAAATAATGTCAGTTCATGTCCTGTCAGTCTTGCTACAGTCAAGTGTAAAAGTAAATAAAAATAAAAAAGCATAAAATGTTTACTGTAACATGGAGTCGCTTAAAACTGGCGCTTGACATAATGCTCTTTTTAATTCCTCAAATGCCAAGGTGTGTTCTTGTGTCCTAGGGAGAACAGTCAAAATGGCTGCCTCCTGTGTAGTTAACTGTATGAGTGGTTTGCTAGATATGCATACTGTAAGAAGTGAGGCCAATAAAGGCACGTACTTCCTTTTGTGTCCTGGGCTGTGAAAGGTTAGTAATGAGCTGTATGATTCTTGTGTTAGCTGTCTACCTGGTGTACCCTCCTTGGAAAGCAAGTGTTGTACACCACTTGCTTTACACAGAAAGTGCAAGACTGTCAGAGATGCAATGTCACAGTCTGGTTCTGATCTTGCTGTAATTAGAATGACGTTTATGTGTTGGCAGGCATGTGAATACTGTCTAGCTGTCTTTAGTGTCTGACTGTAAATGCTAGGGCATCAATCTAGCAAAAATAATTATATAAAAATAAATAAATAAATATAAATGAATTCTCAATTCAAAAGCACTATTTTATATTGGGGAACCTCTATCCAAAACCTCTGCAATTTTACAATAAATCCTACTCTAAATCCTGGTAATAGTATGACCATACTAACTACAAGATGTTCTCTAAATGTATCTGAATAAAATCCACATTATTCTTGTCATAAACAGAAGGCCTAGAAGCCTCGATACTCCTTTGAGAAACAGCCCCTCCCTCTAGAATTATGTTCGCGCTCGGAGCTTTGAATCAATTCCAAGCCGGGCTACACTGTGATCTAGAATTGAATGACTGCCAGATGCTGAACTCATTGCAAGAGCAAGACTCCTGCCAATTATTCTGTTTACACTACTGGGGGAATAACTATCCATTTGCAAGTGTGACTTTATCTGAAGTCAATGAAGCTTTTAGTGTTGACTGTAATGAAGAATACTTTTTCTGTACACAAGTCAGAGGGGCTGGGGAGGTAACTTCGCTACGAACTCACTCCTTGCTCACCTACCCCTCCCCTCAGAGCCAGGAGCTGGCTCAGTGTCAAACATCACTAAGAGGAGACAAGCCTCTCACTCGTCTCTGCTTCTCTAAAATTGGGTCGCTGCCAACGCTGAGCTCATTGAAAGAGTCAAACGTCTGCCAAGTTTCTTAAAGAGTGGGCTTGGTTGGAATACAAGCTTCCACCCTCTACAGGCGAAGGAAGCTAGTGTAAGTCTGAGCAGTAGCCCTCCCTTCACATAAACATTTTCTCTGTGGCTCGTCAAGTATTTTTATTCTGCTTGCGAAGGAAGCCTGACTTAGCTGGAGAACAGCCAATAATCGTCCACGGAAAGGAATTGGAGGATGGCCAATATCAACAGACAGGCACTCCAAGAGAGAAAAAGCCCTCCCTTTACATAAACAATTACTGGGAGCCAGGCCATCTCGGTCTCGGACTGTGTCTCAAGGTCAAAAACACATTCCTTGTACTTCAAAACATATCTGTTCCCAGGCCAGAGCTTTTCTAACTTTAACTGAAGCAAAATTTAAAACGTGGTAAAAAGTAAATTAATAAAGACATATATTTTTCTGTAACTGAGTGACATGCTAGCATTTTAAAATAATTCTGTACTGCTACTAGCTGCAAGGGAAAAAATAAACAGAACAAAACAATCATGGCATGGAAACACACCATATTTTACTTTTTTGAAAATAACATGTCGAACTTCTTAATTCTGCATTGCATAACCAATATTTTCATAAGTAAGTGTGTCAGCTTTTCTATTCTACCTATTAAAAGGGCCAGATTCATACTTTTTCAAAAGGCCATCTTTTCTAATTTTAGTGGGGACTGTTCTCTGCACATATTAATTGAAGCACCCTGTCAAAGTATATAGGTGAGCCTTGAAACTAAATGAATGCAAATCAAACTAATGTAGGGGACTCTTAGCAATGCACTAAGATGGGAGTGTATTATAGCTATCAAAAAGGGCCACGTTCATTAATTTCACAAATAGCCACTTTCCTAAGTGAGTGGGATAACATTCACACTCTATTCTAAAGGGCAGCTTGCATTGGGAAAAATATTCTGTAGAAACATTCCTATTTAAAAAACACACTGTTCTATTACACTAATTAAGAACGCTTTCTATGAAGGGTCTGATTTATATTTTCTTGTCAACCGTGAAAACATTGAAGCACTCTTCGTGGTGCAAACCCTTATCTCAATTCAACTGGTCTATTTACAACTATACTGACCTCTGAGCCAAACACCCTTAAGGCAAAACCCTTACAAATACACTTCTTTACTCTCCATGCAACATTTTACCATTCAATCTGCAAACTGAATACGCCCATTGGATAACATGGCAAATCGCACCTCCACACAAAACATGCTTTTTCCACCACTTCCACAGCTCAGATCCTTTTCAAATTTTGCATCACAGTAGTCCAAGCTATTCCCTAAATCCTCACCAAAAAGCAACCAAATCCCTCTACTGGAACGGGTACGAATTTCCGCTCAAAACACGGCCCCCCGCAAACACCAAAAAACGCCAAAATCCCTCAACACCTCGTTAAACAGAAACAGCATGTTAAAACAAATACTGCCTTCTCAGTACAAGATATTAACTCTTTGGCAGCCGAAGCACAATCATTCCCCAATGACTGCAGTACATGGGAAAGTCATGAACTCATCTCTCCACGTTATCACATAACACATACGCACATCTTCAAAACATTTTCTCTAAGCACTTGAAAGAGATCCAGCTCTCTCCTGACTAACGTAACGGCTAGGGACCTGATGATAACATGTCCTGCACAAAACATAACTACATGGGGCGCTATTTACAAGCCATATTTACAAGAAACTCAACAAGTCACAAAAATGACGCGCTATTCACAATGCATATTTACAAGGAGCTATACTTAAGAAAATTCAACAAACTACTCACAAGTCTTAATCTCAAGTCGCTATTCACAAGCAACTACAAGCCATTCACAAGGCGTTACACACATGGATGTAACAAACTATTCACAAGTCTTAAGCACAAAGCGCAATTCACAAATAAACCAACTAGTTACTCACAAGGCACTTTCGCAGTCCAGAAGGGACTTGTCTAGATACAAGGAAATGAACGCTTCAGATGCTGTCGGCTTTAATTCTACATACTCTAAAGGGTACAGGTGGTGGCGTTCTCTACCTACTGGGTCTTTCTGAGGTGGTCACTTTAGCTAGTTCTTCTGACAGAACGGGATAAATACCAGTTAACAACGGCATTTCTTGGCTTGTTTAGTTCTCTCTGCTTTATTGAATTCATTCTTTGTTCTCCTATGTCACTCTTTGCGCCATATCTCAATGGCATCTTTCTGAGAGGGTCTTGACTTATTTTTCCAAATGGCGTTTAGCCCAAGCTTATTATACATAAAATGACCAGGTGTGTCTCTAGGCCGTATTTTAACTGTCTATTCTAGTAAACCTCTTCTGGTCCCTATCTGACGTAACTTTGAAAACAGAAACCAATACAATGGAAACACAATACACAAAAATAGACTGTAACAATCAACCATCATTCACACTAAAACAACATAACATTGAAACACTAAAGCAGATACAACCTAAACTGATACAGAGAGTTAAACATGTACTTGAAAAACAGTTTGTGCACTGAAAATACAGTACAACCATACCGGTCTCAAAAAAGAGACACGTCTTTACCGGGCCCACCTTTTACCGTGGGCCCGTCTTGACCGTTCTCATTTAAAATGAGCCCGTCTTGAAACTTGATACATTTCCCATAGTGGTACTCACCGGGAAAGCAGAACTTGAAACTTGAAGGCCTCGGAAACTTGACTTGACTACGCTTGCGCCTTGGAACAGGTGGACCTCTGGAGACCTCGGACCTTGCTCTCTCACGGGCTGGGCCTCTGGTTGAGACGACCCGCGTTCCTCACCGCCTCACATGGATGCCTGGTCGCAGTCCGTCCTCCTCCGTGGGCCTGAGGGAGTGGCAGGAAGTCCTGCTGGTGCGCTTTGAAGTCCGTCACGGCTGTAGAAGGGGGCAAAGACTAGACCCACAACTCCGGCGAGTGGGGAAAGGGATATGTCCCTGTAAGGGCGCCAAATTATGTGGTAAATAAAATATTACCCTGGCTGAATTTCTAGGCATTAACAATTAGCATGCATCAAGTGAGAAGCAGAGTCCGTGGTATCTGAGTTAAAATGGGCTTTATTCCAATAACTCGAGTCAAAGGGAGAATATGTTCCATCACCTCTGAGGTTCAGGAAGAGTCTTCTAACATTTAATAACAAAACATTATATTATATACTTTTTACTCCTTGTACATAGGAGCAGGCGCAAGACAGAAAATGAGATAAGAACATGTGGGTGTACATGAGGGTGTGTACTTTGATGAGTCATAGCGAGGTGATAGGTAGGTGTCATAGGTGGGTGGGTACTTAGAGGAGGAGTTGGCATGACCAGCTCGAACTGTGCCCTAATTGTGCAACTTTGAGCATGACGTGCAATTGACGTGTAACTGGGAGGAGGCTGACTTTCAACCTAGCAGAGAGATCTCTTATGTCAAGGCGACCAGCACATCTAGTACAACTGATATCTAGAGTCAGGGGATGTATTATCTGAAGCAAAGGTTGTTCGTCACTAAAAGACAGAGAGGGCATATTTATTCGTTGCATGAGCTTTCTATGGGTGCAAGCACTGTGATTTACTTAAATGGAGACAGAATGGCTAGGCCTATCTCCCTCGGACGGGTTCTGTGTACTTTTCCTCAGATAACTGTTATTCATAATACTGTCTTGGCCTCTTGCTGGGCTTCTCTCGGCTGAGCTAGAAGTATGCGAGGTCAGAGGGACGTAACTGCAGCTTCAGTGTGTCAGGAGTCATGTAACACCCTTATTTCAGAAAAGTGGCTCGGGCTGCGCCACAAAATGGGTTCATTAGAATATTTATTTAACAGTGCACAATGCAATGCAAATACATGGGCCTTATGCTAACTTAATGTTTGGGAGACTTTGATGACTGGCATTTCTAATGCAGGACATGATTGCAGGGGCCTAGTGATTCAGGCCACTACGGGAAATATGCATGGGTGACATGCACATGACATGTAACATAGGGTATATGTAGTGGACATATTTGGTCATATTTGGTCAGGCAAAATATCATTTTCCTCACACAGAAGAATAGCGTTTCACCTGAGGAAGAAAGTGGAGGAAGAACTAGAAGCACTTGAGCGGCAAGGTATTATTGAGAAGGTCAGCGGGCCCACCCCGTGGGTATCCCCAATTGTGGTGGCACGCAAACCGAAGCAGCCAGGCCAAGTACGCATATGCGTGGACATGCGCCTACCCAATGCCGCAGTCAAAAGAGAAAGGCACCTGACCCCCACGATCGACGACATCTTAGGAGAATTAAACGGAGCCCGGTGGTTCTCGAAAATGGACCTCCGTTCAGGCTATCATCAGCTGCCTCTACATCCAGATTCCCGATACATAACTACGTTTTCCACCCACGTAGGCCTCAGGCGGTACCGACGTCTCAACTTCGGCATCTCAAGTGCCGCTGAAGATTTTCAGAACACGATCAGAGACGTCCTCAGTGGGCTCCCGGGCGTCCTAAACGTCAGCGATGACCTGCTGGTCTATGCCAACTCCATCGAGGAACATCACCAGAGACTACGAGGCGTATTGCAGAGAATCAAGGATGCGGGCTTAACACTGCACCGCGAGAAGTGCCAATTCCTACAGAACAAAATTAGTTTCTTTGGCTATACCGGACCCAGACAAAGTCAAAGATGTGCAGGACGCACCGGCCCCCTCCAACATATCCGAGATGCGAAGCTTCCTGGGTATGGTTAACTTCTGTGGGAGATTCGTGCCAGATCTGTCAAACCTCACCAGGCCTCTCCGAGAATTGACAAAAAGCCCTACCCCCTGGCAGTGGGGAGAAGAGCAAGAAAAGGCATTCCGTGACACAAAAACTGCCCTATCCACGGACAAGACACTGTCGTACTTTGACCCAGCTAAGCCTACAAACATAGCAGTGGAGGCCAGTCCCTATGGCCTGAGGGCCGTGCTAACTCAACATCAGGGCAATGACGAGTGGTACCCCATCGCGTATGCAAGTTGCTCCCTCACGGACACAGAACAAAGGTACTCACAGATAGAGAGGGAGGCGATTGCAATCCACTGGGCGTGCAGGCACTTCCACGTCTATGTGTATGGGCACCCCTTCACAGTGTCAACGGATCACAAGCCCCTGATTCCCCTGTTCCGGGGTTCAGTGTCGAAACCAACTCCAAGAATCGAGAAATGGATCCTCCAACTGCAGGAGTACGACTATCAAGTTGACTACAAGCCGTGGGCGACTAACCCTGCGGACTATCTCTCCAGACACCCCCGCGCTGCCACCAGGGTAGAGCAGGAGGACGCCGAGGAGACAGAGGAGTATGTGAGGGTCGTGCTGGAAAGGTCGAGACCCCTACCCATGAGCCTAGAAATGATCATTGATGCCACCCGGAACGATGAAGTGCTACAACTGGTGGTGAGTGCCCTAAGATCCAACGACTGGCGGCCAATCCAAGCTTCCCTGAGCAAATGAACACCGCAAGCCAAGACCTCATTGGAGACATTGCTGAGAGTGAAAGAGGAACTGTTGTTTGACAACCAGGGATGCCTACTGAGAGGACCGCGGATAGTGATGCCGGCCAGCCTGACCCAGCAGGCCGTGGAACTCGCTCACCGAGGACACCAGGGCATGGTGAAGACCAAGAGTAGACTCTGAGCTAAGGTATGGTTCCCAGAGATGGACACCATGGTCGAACGAGCGGTCAGGACATGCCAATGGTGCCAAGCAGCGGGGCAACCTGATCGTACACCCCCAGTTATCACCGAGGACAGCCCACAGCGACCGTGGGAATGTGTCAGCGCTGACTTCGGGCACTTACCGGATGGGAGATATGTATTGGTCATGATTGACGACTTCACCAAATATCCAGAAGTCGAAGTGGTTGAGACGCAGACAGCAAAGGAAGTCATTGCTAAGTTTGAGAAGACAATAGCTACTCATGGCATCTTTGAGACCGTCAAAACTGACAACGGACCACCTTTTCAGGGACAAGAGTTTGCTGAATACCTCCAAAGCTGGGGAATCCATCACCGGAAAGTAACTCCCCGCTGGCCTCAAGCCAACGGGGAGGTAGAGAGGTTCATGCGCACACTGAACAAGGTCGTAAGGATAGCCCATGCCGAGGAAGCGCCCCTGGAAAGGGCAATCTACAGTTTCCTGCGAGAATATCGCCGTACACCCCACCGAACCACTGAAGCAGCGCCGGGTCCCGCGACCATGGGGCGAGTAGTCAGAGACACCATCCCCACTCATCCCGAGTGGACCCCGAACCAGGTGGACAGGCGAGTAACCATCTCCAACAGAACCCGATCCAATAATTACGCCAGTTTCCGGCGCAGAGCAAAAGAATCGGAAATCCGGGAACAGGACCGAGTATATGTGAAGGACAGATACCCGGGAAGCAAGTTTCGACTCCCATTTGAGCCCAGACCGTGGAAAGTCCTACGCCGGACTGGCACCATGGTGACCGCCCAACGGGGACAGGAAACGGTTACCCGAAACGTGTCTTTCTTCAAGAAGGCCCACCCCGACACTGTCTGTCCTCAAGAATCGGAGCAGAGGGAGGAGACATCAAGCCAGCCTGAAGGACCGGACGGACCAGAGGGCGATGATCGAGGTGCACATGGTGGAAGCGCGGGAGCGAGCCCCTCGATACCCGGAACCCCCAGACTGGGCACCCCCCGGTCTCCGGACAATCGCCCGGACATCCGACCCTCCCCCCAGGCCACCCCAGTGAGGGGCCCCGCCCGCGGAGAAGCTGCGGGATATAACCTGCGGAGAAACCCAGCTCCATCCTCCCAGATGGCCGACTATGTGGTGGACTTATTCTGAACAAAACCCCCTGTCAGACTGGTTACTGGCCACACGGCCCTTCTCCATTTACTATGACTCTTTAATGTTTTGAACTGTGTTTTATTTTAAATAAAGGTTAGAAGGAATGTAATGTTTGAGACCGGGCACAAGCGGTCTAGTCCTCCGCGCACCGGATGGTGCGCCTACGTGAGCGCGCGACGTAACGCGCTGTAGTATAAAATAAAGGAGGCGTGGCCGGCAAGGCAGTCCGGGACCACGCGGAAACTATACCAGGTGTCCCGTGTGTTCTTAATGCCGCAGTGCCTGCGTTGCCGCGCGCCTGCGGCCCAAGAGCACCACAGCCAGGAACCGGGATTCCATTCAGCCACGTCACCGCTGCAGAGACGGGCCTCCCAGCAGGATGTGAGCGTCGAGCTGTGCTCGAAACCGAATGGGCTGCCCTGCTCTTTCTCTGTGCAGCTTCACCAGGAGCCTAGTTTAACTTTAATACTAAGCACAGCGCCCGCTTCAAGGACACCGCGCTCAGTGTTAAAGTTAAAAAAATAAACCGAGCCCGGTGTCCTGGAAGCGGCGCCGTGCTCAGTTTTAAAGTTGCTGTTCAGCTATCGCCTGAGTAGAAGCTACTGTCGCGTGACTGTATCATCCTTAGAACTGCCACATCAGAAGCTGCAACGGACCAGGGAATCCTCTTTCTGAGTCAAGGAGCTCAGGGGTGTGGGTCTGAGGCAGGTCCAAACTGCATGCCCAGAAATTATCTTTTTGATGCCCTGAAGTGCGGCATTAATTTGGAGCCTGCCGGCGCATTGTCATCGCCAAGCGGCGACTTCCAGCTGCTCAGCAAGGTACTTTTCTGACCTGTGCCGTTTCTTGTCACTCCGCTGGTGCAGAGCCGACTTTGGTTCCTACTGCCAGCTCTCGCGGTTTGGGAGTGCGTCCCAGCAACACTGCGAGTGCAGCGAGACATAACACAGCTGGCGGCCTCCCCGCAAGCCGCTATTGAGTCTCTGCTTTCTCACATTGCTGCACTGGTGACTCTTGACGGTACTTGAAGATTGTTGTGGATGCGGACCCCCACTGTGCTGCTTGCTGGGAGCCGCTTTTCTATAGATGTATCTTGCTTTCCAATGATGTGTTTCCTTTTCTGGCCTAGCTTCGGTCCTGTTCTTAGCTCGCATCCTGGGTACAGACACCTTTCTGGTTCAGGATTGTTTGTTGTTTCCTTAGTTACCTATGATGTTACAATTGCATGTAATTTTTAACCTCTACTTCCTATTCATATTGTCAATTTGTACTGCATTTTCCAAATAAAAAAAAAGCATTCATAAAAGTGGATTGGGGTGGGTTTTCCGCTTATGGGCGCTTGGTGGCCATCTTTCCTATCACAATGAAATCTAATATCATTGTTTGGTACAGTTTTTCATTGCAACGAAGAACCGCCACCTTTGACACCAAATCCATTTAAGCACCAATATACGTGTTATTTGTTTGTCTCTTTATGCACCTGTACGATGTCGATCTCGTTAATTTATTTTTATTACACATTCAGAACGGGTTCAGAGATTAAATCGTTCTGGGCTACTGCAGGCATAAATCACTTACGTACTGGTGGAATTACCTGTTTAATAGATGCAACTGGTTTCTACGTAATGCAGATTAGAGCAAGTGGGGTTTCAGACCCTGGACTACACATAAGAGAAATAAACAAGTCGATTTATACTTCTTTAATAAAAAATAGTCAAATAAAAAAAAATACATCTGAAACCAAAAGCCACCGGTTACCAGTCTGACGATGTAACTGGACCGACCTGGAGTTTTCATTGCTATAGTACGTGCCCCAAAAACTCATACCTGTACCCAGACTCATCAGAACCCAGTAGTAACCGGGGAACGAGAACTTTATTAGCATGGCTCTGAACACACAGAAGATCTCTAGTAATTGTGTGATGGCGGCAGGGGGAGGGAGGGTTGAGAGAGGGAAAGGATGCTGGGAGCATCAACGAACACCAGGGCAGGACTGCTGCCAAAATGAGGTGTAAGTACATTTGAATGGGTTTAAAACATGAAACTGTATGGAGCACAGCGCGGTACTTCCTCCATGTGAGGAGACAAATAGTAGTCAATGAGCTGTGATCAGATTTGCATGCAGGGCGCTGCCCCACCAGCCCTGCCAGTGCTTTAAGAAAGCGCCGTCCAGATCCGTCTGCATCGGAGACCAGAGCTTTGCTGACGCTGCACCATGTCTCTGGCTCCCCTCCTCCTCCTCGTGCTCAGCGCGCTCTGCGCTCTGTTACCTGCTCTAAGATTCATACATGTTAGGTACTGCTCACTTCTCTCCTTGTCACGTGACGCTGTAAGTCCTCATTCCTCCTTTCATTCCAGGTTCTGTTGCTCAGTGGGTTCTGACTCAGGCGCCCTCAGAGTCTGTGTCTGCGGGTGGAACCGCTAGGCTCACCCGCACCGCCGGTGACATTGGAGGCGAGAGTGTGTACTGGTCTTAGCAGAGGCCGGGCGGGGCCCCTCGACTGGTCATAGTCACTTCAGGGCCACAGGACCCCCGCCCCAACATATACAACATCCCGCAAATAACACACAGACACAAGTGTTAAGATTGGGAAAAATTGCTGCAGGTTTATTATTACATACAACATTATGTAATCACGGTGGGTTATCTTACGGACGATCCAATGGCAGGCCGCATTCTCGCCACCTGCCCGCCTGTTGAGCCAATCAGCACAGTGGCGAACCACCCAACTGCTGCACCATTATGGTAATAAAACTACACACGCCCCTTGTGGGGCGTATCTAGGCAAACCCCCGGTTGCACAGGCCCACAACCGCCCGAAGGACTACTGGGGCGCCGACACGATTTCCTGGACCTCCCATGAGGTTCCAGGTTAGGCTCTGGCACCCCTATGTGCCCGCTGAAGTACATTGTTGCACCTCTCTGCTTCCGGATCGCCCTGTAACTCCACCTGCAACGAAAAAGGAACACATTAAAAAATTCCCTTATGAGCGCCTCACCCAAGCTGACACTCTGGGTTAGGGATGTATGACGTTATATCAATCAATCAATCAATCAATGACATTTATATAGCGCGCTACATACCCGTAGGGTCTCAAGGCGCTGGGGGAGGGGGGGTGCCGCTACTGCTCGAACAGCCAGGTCTTCAGCTTCTTCCTGAAGGAGAGGTGGTCTCGGGTCAGGCGCAGGTCGGTCGGGAGGGAGTTCCAGGTCTTGGCGGCCAGGTAGGAGAAGGACCTTCCTCCTGTGGTCGCTCTTCGGATGCGGGGGACGGCGGCGAGGGCGTGGTTGGCTGATCGGAGGTGGCGTTTGGGAGCGTAGAAGTTGATCCGGTTGTTGAGGTAGCTCGGGCCTTGGTCGTGTAGGGCTTTGTGTGCGTGGGTGAGGAGGCGGAAGGTGATTCTTTTGTTGACGGGGAGCCAGTGGAGGTCTCTCAGGTGTCCGGAGATGTGGCTGGTTCGTGGGATGTCGAGGATGAGTCTGGCTGAGGCGTTCTGGATCCGCTGGAGTCTCTTCTGGAGCTTGGCGGTGGTACCGGCGTAGAGGGCGTTGCCGTAGTCCAGTCGGCTGGTGACGAGGGCCTGGGTGACGGTCTTCCTGGTCTCGGTGGGGATCCACCAGAAGATCTTCCGTAGCATGCGCAGGATGTTGAAGCATGACGAGGAGACGGCGTTGACTTGTCTGGTCATGGAGAGGGAGGAGTCCAGGATGAAGCCCAGGTTGCGTGCATGGTCACATGGTCACAACGCATACTTTTACAACGCCTACCTTTACAACGCGGTTTTTACCACGCATGCCATTACAACGCATAATGTTTTTAGGCGCTGGATAGTGAATAGTTTAATTTACTATTCCAACTCCAGTCCCCGTGGATAGTAGGGAAGGTTATTGGATAGTAAAATAACCTATTCCCTATCCTAGAGCGCCCCCCAGAGCAATGCGTTGTAATAGTTTGCGTTGTAAAAGTTGCGTTGTAATGGTAGTTCGTTGTAAACATTTCGTTGTAAAGGCTGTTTCCCTGGGTTAGAGGTAGGGAGGGAAAAGAGTGTCCCCGACGTAGAGCGCGCGACGTCCGGAGCGGCAAAGAGGCCTGAGCAATGGCGAGGGGGAGAGATATACCCCCCTCTCCCTGCCTGTTGCCCCGGACGCGCGTCACCTGACCCGCCCACATCCCACCGGACAGCGCCTGCCCTGGGGAGGAGTGGCTGACCACATTACGGGACGGGGGCAGCCCTCCGTGACTAAGGGCCCGCCCTCCTGATGGCCACAGGGTGGCCTCGGGCAGGCGCATAGTCACTTCAGGGCCACAGGACCCCCCGCCCCAACATATACAACATCCCGCAAATAACACACAGACACAAGTGTTAAGATTGGGAAAAATTGCTGCAGGTTTATTATTACATACAACATTATGTAATCACGGTGGGTTATCTTACGGACGATCCAAGGGGAGGCCGCATTCTCGCCACCTGCCCGCCTGTTGAGCCAATCAGCAGAGTGGCAAACCACCCAACTGCTGCACCATTATGGTAATAAAACTACACACGCCCCTTGCAGGGCGTATCTAGGCAAACCCCCGATTGCACAGGCCCACAACCGCCCGAAGGACTACTGGGGCACCAACACGAGTTCCTGGACCTCCCATGAGGTTCCAGGTTATGCTCTAGCACCCCTATGTGCCCGCTGAAGTACATTGTTGCACCTCTCTGCTTCCGGATCGCCCTGTAACTCCGCCTGCAACGAAAAAGGAACACATTAAAAATTTCCACTATGAGCGCCTCACCCAAGCTGACACTCTGGGTTAGAGGTAGGGAGGGAAAAGAGTGTCCCCGACGTAGAGCGCGCGACGTCCGGAGGGGCAAAGAGGCCTGAGCAATGGCGAGGGGGAGAGATATACCCCCCTCTCCCTGCCTGCCGCCCCGGACACGCGTCACCTGACCCGCCCACATCCCACCGGGCAACGCCTGCCCTGGGGAGGAATGGCTGACCACATTACGGGACTGGGGCAGCCCTCCGTGACTAAGGGCCCGCCCTCCTGATGGCCACAGGGTGGCCTCGGGCAGGCGCATAGTCACTTCAGGGCCACAGGAACCCCCGCCCCAACATATACAACATCCCGCAAATAACACACAGACACAAGTGTTAAGATTGGGAAAAATTGCTGCAGGTTTATTATTACATACAACATTATGTAATCACGGTGGGTTATCTTACGGACGATCCAAGGGCAGGCCGCATTCTCGCCACCTGCCCGCCTGTTGAGCCAATCAGCACAGTGGCGAACCACCCAACTGCTGCACCATTATGGTAATAAAACTACACACGCCCCTTGCGGGGCGTATCTAGGCAAACCCCCGGTTGCACAGGCCCACAACCGCCCGAAGGACTACTGGGGCGCCGACACGAGTTCCTGGACCTCCAGGTTAGGCTCTGGCACCCCTATGTGCCCGCTGAAGTACATTGTTGCACCTCTCTGCTTCCGGATCGCCCTGTAACTCCGCCACAGCCCGGCCGGCGGCCACCGTCGCTGTCCGGGCCCCCCACCACTTCGCTTCTTTAGGGAAACCTGCAACCCTTGCTCTGCAGAGCATTTTGTCAGTCTAAAGGAACAAGACCAAAACGACAGGTGAGCGGTGGACCCTTTCCACCGCGAAGAGACCTGATCTTGACATGAACATTACATGCCTGAAGAAACCCAGGCCCCTCTGCCACTAATCTGCAGATACCCCAGGTCTTTTTTTTTTTCTTCTATACCATAGTGTAACCATCTCCGGTTACATGAAGTCATACTTCCAGGTAAATGACAAAGTGATGAGGAGGGACCCCTACTGCTGAAGGCGCTTCATATCGAACAATAGGCGTTCCAGCACATGCCCTGAAACTCAACCACACCCTTCACAACAAGCGTCAGCAGGCTATACCCAGCTAAGTTACAACTCCTGCTGTAACGCCGTTCTCCGCATAACATGGAGAAAGTGTGCTTACGATGAATGCTTGTGCAGCTATACTCAAAAGAGCACGGGGGCATTGCAGGGAAAACATATTATACTATATAACTTGGGCGATGTCTTTGCATATGCCAATACAGGATTGAACAGGTATTTACAGCAGGCTTCACTTGCCCTCTCAGGTTTAGTCCGAAGCAGCTTAGGCCATGCCACCTATATATAGCTTGTCTGTAAGGGTGACTTACGACCACCACCAAGGGATTGCTGGGACTGAAACCAAGTGCCCCCTTAAGATCCTGACCTGCATCATGACACGCCCGCTGAAACCAAAAGCCCCTCTGAAACTAGTCAGCATATACCCCCGGGAACAACTCCCTCTACAGCAATCGTGTAGACTATCCCAGGTTCGTGAGGTCATACCCCTGGAAAGAGCCCAAGCGATGAGGGGGCCTCCCTGCTGATATCGCTCCCTAATAAAACAATAGGAGAACCAGCGCATGACACTGAGACCCACCACACCTGCACACAAGCAACAGCAGACTATACCCAGTACTGTATAACTTCTGCCGAAGTGTAGTTCTAAAATTCAACTATAAACTGAGCTTATGTGAACGCTTGTGCAACTGTACTCAATCAAAGTACCGAGGGATATTTCAGTGCGCAATGCATAATTAGTATAACTTGCGGGTGGACTTACATTGTATGTACAGGATTGCAAAGGTGAACCGCTGGTATCACATGCCCCCTAGTAGCCTGGAGGCTGCTTAGACCATGCTATCTAAGAATAGCTTGTCTAAGAGTTGACTTACGACCCCCGCCAAAAGGGATTAAAAGCTGAACCCAGGTACTCCCAATATTGGCGATATCAAACCTCAGGCCAACTTCTCACCTTAGGAGGAGCACAAAGGAATCTGAAGGTTACTCAGGTTCAATACGAAGCTGTTCAAACGCAAGCCAGGGGAGCCCAACCACACTAACCCTGAAAGAAAGCTGTGTGTCCAAATCCTGATAGGAGACCATCGTGCAAAGCCACCACCCACAATAGTGAAAACGAACAAAAGGGGTGTTGGAATACCAGATAGACATTCTGAGTTTCCATAACAGCTGTTACTACACTTCTTGAGCAATTCTATAATGAGAGTCTTCTAGGGGCCCACTCCTTTAAGTATTATTGGCATTCCAGGCTCAGGCAGTGGTTGCACAGTTGCCCCACTAGTACGTGAAATGAGTGTAACACTACAGGCTGAAAACCCTACCAACTTACTGAAAGGCAGCAGGAGCTCCCGATCTGATGGCTCAGCGGATAGACTGTCTTCCAGATTCCAGAGCCTTGGATGCACAGACAGACAACAGCAGTATTATGGAAGAGCAAATTGACTATTGTCAAGTGACCTTATCTCCTCATGGTTGAGTTACAAACAGTGCAGGTCCAAGGAATGTTCATAAACAAGACTAACTATGCCTCTTGGAAAGGCCCCAGGAGATCGATATGCGTAAGGGGATATATGAACCTATTAGCCTAGGGCTAGACCTAGAATTAGCTAAATATCCTAATTTTGGCACATCCTAGACGGACTACCCTACAGTCATACCTTGCCATGACGGTACAGTAAGATAATACCCAAAAGTGAGGACCCCTCCCAATTGAGCGACACAGGAGTAAGCACCGCAGCAAATCTGCCATATGTATGATATTAAGGTGCCAATATAAATTTCCACACAGCCATTAAAAGTCACAACGCGGCTCGGGGCTCCCCCTAGCACACTTAGACGTATAATTCTACGGAGTGCCTGCTCCACTCTATTAGAACAGACCCAAAAGACGCCAAATACATGAAAAGTGACTGAAAATTAACACCTTTGGCACACTGATTCCACACTGTTGTGGTCTACATACATCTGTTCTGACAGTCGCACTATCTTGTTTAAGGATAATGATAGCTGGAATCCAGTAAACGCTCAAAATGGCCTTACAAATGCGCAAGAGCAGGCGTCCATTCACATACATGTACCTGAGCGCACAACTACGCGCCTCTCCTGGGCCGAGCAGTCATACATAAGTCAGCTGTGCACACATGACCCCTAGCTCGGCACCTCTCCTGTGGGTGACAGGCACTCATTCACATGTACGCTGCGCACACCTCACACCATGTCTGTTCCATGCAACTCCTCTGCATGAGATGTACACCAGCAATCGGTTGTGTGTACATCTAGTCCACACTATGCAGTAGCATTTGCTTGGCTGGTGTATCGCATATGTCCTAGAACAGGATACTCGGTCACCTGTACATGCTGATCACCTCGTGCCTAGTTGGCTTACTGTTTGTCTGGAATAACACAAATCTCTAACATGGGCACACAGATAAACGTACACCTGAGTCACCTCATACAGTCTAGCTTGCTGCATGCCTGATGTAACACACCTCTTGCACAGGGGCACCCGGTCACACGTACACATTAGCGGCCCTTATGCAGAGTACACTAGCTGATGGCCTGGTGTACCGCCCACCCCAAATGCAGAACTCAAACCTGTAAACATAATGAGTATATCATCTTAACTTATATGCAGGCACCCAGGATATGTACCTGCTGAGTATTATGCAGTGTCGGCTTGCTGCTAACCTGGTTGCCTCACCCGCACTGAAGCACTTCCAATTCAGGTGTACACAAACCCCTGCCAAGTTTCTTAAAGAGTGGGCTTGGTTGGAATACAAGCTTCCACCCTCTACAGGCGAAGGAAGCTAGTGTAAGTCTGAGCAGTAGCCCTCCCTTCACATAAACATTTTCTCTGTGGCTCGTCAAGTATTTTTATTCTGCTTGCGAAGGAAGCCTGACTTAGCTGGAGAACAGCCAATAATCGTCCGCGGAAAGGAATTGGAGGATGGCCAATATCAACAGACAGGCACTCCAAGAGAGAAAAAGCCCTCCCTTTACATAAACAATTACTGGGAGCCAGGCCATCTCGGTCTCGGACTGTGTCTCAAGGTCAAAAACACATTCCTTGTACTTCAAAACATATCTGTTCCCAGGCCAGAGCTTTTCTAACTTTAACTGAAGCAAAATTTAAAACGTGGTAAAAAGTAAATTAATAAAGACATATTTTTCTGTAACTGAGTGACATGCTAGCATTTTAAAATAATTCTGTACTGCTACTAGCTGCAAGGGAAAAAATAAACAGAACAAAACAATCATGGCATGGAAACACACCATATTTTACTTTTTTGAAAATAACATGTCGAACTTCCTTATTCTGCATTGCATAACCAATATTTTCATAAGTAAGTGTGTCAGCTTTTCTATTCTACCTATTAAAAGGGCCAGATTCATACTTTTTCAAAAGGCCATCTTTTCTAATTTTAGTGGGGACTGTTCTCTGCACATATTAATTGAAGCACCCTGTCAAAGTATATAGGTGAGCCTTGAAACTAAATGAATGCAAATCAAACTAATGTAGGGGACTCTTAGCAATGCACAAAGATGGGAGTGTATTATAGCTATCAAAAAGGGCCACGTTCATTAATTTCACAAATAGCCACTTTCCTAAGTGAGTGGGATAACATTCACACGCTATTCTAAAGGGCAGCTTGCATTGGGAAAAATATTCTGTAGAAACATTCCTATTTAAAAAACACACTGTTCTATTACACTAATTAAGAACGCTTTCTATGAAGGGTCTGATTTATATTTTCTTGTCAACCGTGAAAACATTGAAGCACTCTTCGTGGTGCAAACCCTTATCTCAATTCGACTGGTCTATTTACAACTATACTGACCTCTGAGCCAAACACCCTTAAGGCAAAACCCTTACAAATACACTTCTTTACTCTCCATGCAACATTTTACCATTCAATCTGCAAACTGAATACGCCCATTGGATAACATGGCAAATCGAACCTCCACACAAAACATGCTTTTTCCACCACTTCCACAGCTCAGATCCTTTTCAAATTTTGCATCACAGTAGTCCAAGCTATTCCCTAAATCCTCACCAAAAAGCAACCAAATCCCTCCACTGGAACGGGTACGAATTTCCGCTCAAAACACGCCCCCCCGCAAACACCAAAAAACGCCAAAATCCCTCAACACCTCGTTAAACAGAAACAGCATGTTAAAACAAATACTGCCTTCTCAGTACAAGATATTAACTCTTTGGCAGCCGAAGCACAATCATTCCCCAATGACTGCAGTACATGGGAAAGTCATGAACTCATCTCTCCACGTTATCACATAACACATACGCACATCTTCAAAACATTTTCTCTAAGCACTTGAAAGAGATCCAGCTCTCTCCTGACTAACGTAACGGCTAGGGACCTGATGATAACATGTTCTGCACAAAACATAACTACATGGGGCGCTATTTACAAGCCATATTTACAAGAAACTCAACAAGTCACAAAAATGACGCGCTATTCACAAGGCATATTTACAAGGAGCTATACTTAAGAAAATTCAACAAACTACTCACAAGTCTTAATCTCAAGTCGCTATTCACAAGCAACTACAAGCCATTCACAAGGCGTTACACACATGGATGTAACAAACTATTCACAAGTCTTAAGCACAAAGCGCAATTCACAAATAAACCAACTAGTTACTCACAAGGCACTTTCGCAGTCCAGAAGGGACTTGTCTAGATACAAGGAAATGAACGCTTCAGATGCTGTCGGCTTTAATTCTACATACTCTAAAGGGTACAGGTGGTGGCGTTCTCTACCTACTGGGTCTTTCTGAGGTGGTCACTTTAGCTAGTTCTTCTGACAGAACGGGATAAATACCAGTTAACAACGGCATTTCTTGGCTTGTTTAGTTCTCTCTGCTTTATTGAATTCATTCTTTGTTCTCCTATGTCACTCTTTGCGCCATATCTCAATGGCATCTTTCTGAGAGGGTCTTGACTTATTTTTCCAAATGGCGTTTAGCCCAAGCTTATTATACATAAAATGACCAGGTGTGTCTCTAGGCCGTATTTTAACTGTCTATTCTAGTAAACCTCTTCTGGTCCCTATCTGACGTAACTTTGAAAACAGAAACCAATACAATGGAAACACAATACACAAAAATAGACTGTAACAATCAACCATCATTCACACTAAAACAACATAACATTGAAACACTAAAGCAGATACAACCTAAACTGATACAGAGAGTTAAACATGTACTTGAAAAACAGTTTGTGCACTGAAAATACAGTACAACCATACCGGTCTCAAAAAAGAGACACGTCTTTACCGGGCCCACCTTTTACCGTGGGCCCGTCTTGACCGTTCTCATTTAAAATGAGCCCGTCTTGAAACTTGATACATTTCCCATAGTGGTACTCACCGGGAAAGCAGAACTTGAAACTTGAAGGCCTCGGAAACTTGACTTGACTACGCTTGCGCCTTTGAACAGGTGGACCTCTGGAGACCTCGGACCTTGCTCTCTCACGGGCTGGGCCTCTGGTTGAGACGACCCGCGTTCCTCACCGCCTCACATGGATGCCTGGTCGCAGTCCGTCCTCCTCCGTGGGCCTGAGGGAGTGGCAGGAAGTCCTGCTGGTGCGCTTTGAAGTCCGTCACGGCTGTAGAAGGGGGCAAAGACTAGACCCACAACTCCGGCGAGTGGGGAAAGGGATATGTCCCTGTAAGGGCGCCAAATTATGTGGTAAATAAAATATTACCCTGGCTGAATTTCTAGGCATTAACAATTAGCATGCATCAAGTGAGAAGCAGAGTCCGTGGTATCTGAGTTAAAATGGGCTTTATTCCAATAACTCGAGTCAAAGGGAGAATATGTTCCATCACCTCTGAGGTTCAGGAAGAGTCTTCTAACATTTAATACCAAAACATTATATTATATACTTTTTACTCCTTGTACATAGGAGCAGGCGCAAGACAGAAAATGAGATAAGAACATGTGGGTGTACATGAGGGTGTGTACTTTGATGAGTCATAGCGAGGTGATAGGTAGGTGTCATAGGTGGGTGGGTACTTAGAGGAGGAGTTGGCATGACCAGCTCGAACTGTGCCCTAATTGTGCAACTTTGAGCATGACGTGCAATTGACGTGTAACTGGGAGGAGGCTGACTTTCAACCTAGCAGAGAGATCTCTTATGTCAAGGCGACCAGCACATCTAGTACAACTGATATCTAGAGTCAGGGGATGTATTATCTGAAGCAAAGGTTGTTCGTCACTAAAAGACAGAGAGGGCATATTTATTCGTTGCATGAGCTTTCTATGGGTGCAAGCACTGTGATTTACTTAAATGGAGACAGAATGTCTAGGCCTATCTCCCTCGGACGGGTTCTGTGTACTTTTCCTCAGATAACTGTTATTCATAATACTGTCTTGGCCTCTTGCTGGGCTTCTCTCGGCTGAGCTAGAAGTATGCGAGGTCAGAGGGACGTAACTGCAGCTTCAGTGTGTCAGGAGTCATGTAACACCCTTATTTCAGAAAAGTGGCTCGGGCTGCGCCACAAAATGGGTTCATTAGAATATTTATTTAACAGTGCACAATGCAATGCAAATACATGGGCCTTATGCTAACTTAATGTTTGGGAGACTTTGATGACTGGCATTTCTAATGCAGGACATGATTGCAGGGGCCTAGTGATTCAGGCCACTACGGGAAATATGCATGGGTGACATGCACATGACATGTAACATAGGGTATATGTAGTGGACATATTTGGTCATATTTGGTCAGGCAAAATATCATTTTCCTCACACAGAAGAATAGCGTTTCACCTGAGGAAGAAAGTGGAGGAAGAACTAGAAGCACTTGAGCGGCAAGGTATTATTGAGAAGGTCAGCGGGCCCACCCCGTGGGTATCCCCAATTGTGGTGGCACGCAAACCGAAGCAGCCAGGCCAAGTACGCATATGCGTGGACATGCGCCTACCCAATGCCGCAGTCAAAAGAGAAAGGCACCTGACCCCCACGATCGACGACATCTTAGGAGAATTAAACGGAGCCCGATGGTTCTCGAAAATGGACCTCCGTTCAGGCTATCATCAGCTGTCTCTACATCCAGATTCCCGATACATAACTACGTTTTCCACCCACGTAGGCCTCAGGCGGTACCGACGTCTCAACTTCGGCATCTCAAGTGCCGCTGAAGATTTTCAGAACACGATCAGAGACGTCCTCAGTGGGCTCCCGGGCGTCCTAAACGTCAGCGATGACCTGCTGGTCTATGCCAACTCCATCGAGGAACATCACCAGAGACTACGAGGCGTATTGCAGAGAATCAAGGATGCGGGCTTAACACTGCACCGCGAGAAGTGCCAATTCCTACAGAACAAAATTAGTTTATTTGGCTATACCGGACCCAGACAAAGTCAAAGATGTGCAGGACGCACCGGCCCCCTCCAACATATCCGAGATGCGAAGCTTCCTGGGTATGGTTAACTTCTGTGGGAGATTCGTGCCAGATCTGTCAAACCTCACCAGGCCTCTCCGAGAATTGACAAAAAGCCCTACCCCCTGGCAGTGGGGAGAAGAGCAAGAAAAGGCATTCCGTGACACAAAAACTGCCCTATCCACGGACAAGACACTGTCGTACTTTGACCCAGCTAAGCCTACAAACATAGCAGTGGAGGCCAGTCCCTATGGCCTGAGGGCCGTGCTAACTCAACATCAGGGCAATGACGAGTGGTACCCCATCGCGTATGCAAGTTGCTCCCTCACGGACACAGAACAAAGGTACTCACAGATAGAGAGGGAGGCGATTGCAATCCACTGGGCGTGCAGGCACTTCCACGTCTATGTGTATGGGCACCCCTTCACAGTGTCAACGGATCACAAGCCCCTGATTCCCCTGTTCCGGGGTTCAGTGTCGAAACCAACTCCAAGAATCGAGAAATGGATCCTCCAACTGCAGGAGTACGACTATCAAGTTGACTACAAGCCGTGGGCGACTAACCCTGCGGACTATCTCTCCAGACACCCCCGCGCTGCCACCAGGGTAGAGCAGGAGGACGCCGAGGAGACAGAGGAGTATGTGAGGGTCGTGCTGGAAAGGTCGAGACCCCTACCCATGAGCCTAGAAATGATCATTGATGCCACCCGGAACGATGAAGTGCTACAACTGGTGGTGAGTGCCCTAAGATCCAACGACTGGCGGCCAATCCAAGCTTCCCTGAGCAAATGAACACCGCAAGCCAAGACCTCATTGGAGACATTGCTGAGAGTGAAAGAGGAACTGTTGTTTGACAACCAGGGATGCCTACTGAGAGGACCGCGGATAGTGATGCCGGCCAGCCTGACCCAGCAGGCCGTGGAACTCGCTCACCGAGGACACCAGGGCATGGTGAAGACCAAGAGTAGACTCTGAGCTAAGGTATGGTTCCCAGAGATGGACACCATGGTCGAACGAGCGGTCAGGACATGCCAATGGTGCCAAGCAGCGGGGCAACCTGATCGTACACCCCCAGTTATCACCGAGGACAGCCCACAGCGACCGTGGGAATGTGTCAGCGCTGACTTCGGGCACTTACCGGATGGGAGATATGTATTGGTCATGATTGACGACTTCACCAAATATCCAGAAGTCGAAGTGGTTGAGACGCAGACAGCAAAGGAAGTCATTGCTAAGTTTGAGAAGACAATAGCTACTCATGGCATCTTTGAGACCGTCAAAACTGACAACGGACCACCTTTTCAGGCACAAGAGTTTGCTGAATACCTCCAAAGCTGGGGAATCCATCACCGGAAAGTAACTCCCCGCTGGCCTCAAACCAACGGGGAGGTAGAGAGGTTCATGCGCACACTGAACAAGGTCGTAAGGATAGCCCATGCCGAGGAAGCGCCCCTGGAAAGGGCAATCTACAGTTTCCTGCGAGAATATCGCCGTACACCCCACCGAACCACTGAAGCAGCGCCGGGTCCCGCGACCATGGGGCGAGTAGTCAGAGACACCATCCCCACTCATCCCGAGTGGACCCCGAACCAGGTGGACAGGCGAGTAACCATCTCCAACAGAACCCGATCCAATAATTACGCCAGTTTCCGGCGCAGAGCAAAAGAATCGGAAATCCGGGAACAGGACCGAGTATATGTGAAGGACAGATACCCGGGAAGCAAGTTTCGACTCCCATTTGAGCCCAGACCGTGGAAAGTCCTACGCCGGACTGGCACCATGGTGACCGCCCAACGGGGACAGGAAACGGTTACCCGAAACGTGTCTTTCTTCAAGAAGGCCCACCCCGACACTGTCTGTCCTCAAGAATCGGAGCAGAGGGAGGAGACATCAAGCCAGCCTGAAGGACCGGACGGACCAGAGGGCGATGATCGAGGTGCACATGGTGGAAGCGCGGGAGCGAGCCCCTCGATACCCGGAACCCCCAGACTGGGCACCCCCCGGTCTCCGGACAATCGCCCGGACATCCGACCCTCCCCCCAGGCCACCCCAGTGAGGGGCCCCGCCCGCGGAGAAGCTGCGGGATATAACCTGCGGAGAAACCCAGCTCCATCCTCCCAGATGGCCGACTATGTGGTGGACTTATTCTGAACAAAACCCCCTGTCAGACTGGTTACTGGCCACACGGCCCTTCTCCATTTACTATGACTCTTTAATGTTTTGAACTGTGTTTTATTTTAAATAAAGGTTAGAAGGAATGTAATGTTTGAGACCGGGCACAAGCGGTCTAGTCCTCCGCGCACCGGATGGTGCGCCTACGTGAGCGCGCGACGTAACGCGCTGTAGTATAAAATAAAGGAGGCGTGGCCGGCAAGGCAGTCCGGGACCACGCGGAAACTATACCAGGTGTCCCGTGTGTTCTTAATGCCGCAGTGCCTGCGTTGCCGCGCGCCTGCGGCCCAAGAGCACCACAGCCAGGAACCGGGATTCCATTCAGCCACGTCACCGCTGCAGAGACGGGCCTCCCAGCAGGATGTGAGCGTCGAGCTGTGCTCGAAACCGAATGGGCTGCCCTGCTCTTTCTCTGTGCAGCTTCACCAGGAGCCTAGTTTAACTTTAATACTAAGCACAGCGCCCGCTTCAAGGACACCGCGCTCAGTGTTAAAGTTAAAAAAATAAACCGAGCCCGGTGTCCTGGAAGCGGCGCCGTGCTCAGTTTTAAAGTTGCTGTTCAGCTATCGCCTGAGTAGAAGCTACTGTCGCGTGACTGTATCATCCTTAGAACTGCCACATCAGAAGCTGCAACGGACCAGGGAATCCTCTTTCTGAGTCAAGGAGCTCAGGGGTGTGGGTCTGAGGCAGGTCCAAACTGCATGCCCAGAAATTATCTTTTTGATGCCCTGAAGTGCGGCATTAATTTGGAGCCTGCCGGCGCATTGTCATCGCCAAGCGGCGACTTCCAGCTGCTCAGCAAGGTACTTTTCTGACCTGTGCCGTTTCTTGTCACTCCGCTGGTGCAGAGCCGACTTTGGTTCCTACTGCCAGCTCTCGCGGTTTGGGAGTGCGTCCCAGCAACACTGTAAGTGCAGCGAGACATAACACAGCTGGCGGCCTCCCCGCAAGCCGCTATTGAGTCTCTGCTTTCTCACATTGCTGCACTGGTGACTCTTGACGGTACTTGAAGATTGTTGTGGATGCGGACCCCCACTGTGCTGCTTGCTGGGAGCCGCTTTTCTATAGATGTATCTTGCTTTCCAATGATGTGTTTCCTTTTCTGGCCTAGCTTCGGTCCTGTTCTTAGCTCGCATCCTGGGTACAGACACCTTTCTGGTTCAGGATTGTTTGTTGTTTCCTTAGTTACCTATGATGTTACAATTGCATGTAATTTTTAACCTCTACTTCCTATTCATATTGTCAATTTGTACTGCATTTTCCAAATAAAAAAAAAGCATTCATAAAAGTGGATTGGGGTGGGTTTTCCGCTTATGGACGCTTGGTGGCCATCTTTCCTATCACAATGAAATCTAATATCATTGTTTGGTACAGTTTTTCATTGCAACGAAGAACCGCCACCTTTGACACCAAATCCATTTAAGCACCAATATACGTGTTATTTGTTTGTCTCTTTATGCACCTGTACGATGTCGATCTCGTTAATTTATTTTTATTACACATTCAGAACGGGTTCAGAGATTAAATCGTTCTGGGCTACTGCAGGCATAAATCACTTACGTACTGGTGGAATTACCAGTTTAATAGATGCAACTGGTTTCTACGGAATGCAGATTAGAGCAAGTGGGGTTTCAGACCCTGGACTACACATAAGAGAAATAAACAAGTCGATTTATACTTCTTTAATAAAAAATAGTCAAATAAAAAAAAAATACATCTGAAACCAAAAGCCACCGGTTACCAGTCTGACGATGTAACTGGACCGACCTGGAGTTTTCATTGCTATAGTACGTGCCCCAAAAACTCATACCTGTACCCAGACTCATCAGAACCCAGTAGTAACCGGGGAACGAGAACTTTATTAGCATGGCTCTGAACACACAGAAGATCTCTAGTAATTGTGTGATGGCGGCAGGGGGAGGGAGGGTTGAGAGAGGGAAAGGATGCTGGGAGCATCAACGAACACCAGGGCAGGACTGCTGCCAAAATGAGGTGTAAGTACATTTGAATGGGTTTAAAACATGAAACTGTATGGAGCACAGCGCGGTACTTCCTCCATGTGAGGAGACAAATAGTAGTCAATGAGCTGTGATCAGATTTGCATGCAGGGCGCTGCCCCACCAGCCCTGCCAGTGCTTTAAGAAAGCGCCGTCCAGATCCGTCTGCATCGGAGACCAGAGCTTTGCTGACGCTGCACCATGTCTCTGGCTCCCCTCCTCCTCCTCGTGCTCAGCGCGCTCTGCGCTCTGTTACCTGCTCTAAGATTCATACATGTTAGGTACTGCTCACTTCTCTCCTTGTCACGTGACGCTGTAAGTCCTCATTCCTCCTTTCATTCCAGGTTCTGTTGCTCAGTGGGTTCTGACTCAGGCGCCCTCAGAGTCTGTGTCTGCGGGTGGAACCGCTAGGCTCACCCGCACCGCCGGTGACATTGGAGGCGAGAGTGTGTACTGGTCTTAGCAGAGGCCGGGCGGGGCCCCTCGACTGGTCATAGTCACTTCAGGGCCACAGGACCCCCGCCCCAACATATACAACATCCCGCAAATAACACACAGACACAAGTGTTAAGATTGGGAAAAATTGCTGCAGGTTTATTATTACATACAACATTATGTAATCACGGTGGGTTATCTTACGGACGATCCAAGGGCAGGCCGCATTCTCGCCACCTGCCCGCCTGTTGAGCCAATCAGCACAGTGGCGAACCACCCAACTGCTGCACCATTATGGTAATAAAACTACACACGCCCCTTGCGGGGCGTATCTAGGCAAACCCCCGGTTGCACAGGCCCACAACCGCCCGAAGGACTACTGGGGCGCCGACACGATTTCCTGGACCTCCCATGAGGTTCCAGGTTAGGCTCTGGCACCCCTATGTGCCCGCTGAAGTACATTGTTGCACCTCTCTGCTTCCGGATCGCCCTGTAACTCCACCTGCAACGAAAAAGGAACACATTAAAAAATTCCCTTATGAGCGCCTCACCCAAGCTGACACTCTGGGTTAGGGATGTATGACGTTACAACGCATACTTTTACAACGCCTACCTTTACAACGCGGTTTTTACCACGCATACCATTACAACGCATAATGTTTTTAGGCGCTGGATAGTGAATAGTTTAATTTACTATTCCAACTCCAGTCCCCGTGGATAGTAGGGAAGGTTATTGGATAGTAAAATAACATATTCCCTATCCTAGAGCGCCCCCCAGAGCAATGCGTTGTAATAGTTTGCGTTGTAAAAGTTGTGTTGTAATGGTAGTTCGTTGTAAACATTTCGTTGTAAAGGCTGTTTCCCTGGGTTAGAGGTAGGGAGGGAAAAGAGTGTCCCCGACGTAGAGCGCGCGACGTCCGGAGCGGCAAAGAGGCCTGAGCAATGGCGAGGGGGAGAGATATAGCCCCCTCTCCCTGCCTGCCGCTCCGGACGCGCGTCACCTGACCCGCCCACATCCCACCGGACAGCGCCTGCCCTGGGGAGGAGTGGCTGACCACATTACGGGACGGGGGCAGCCCTCCGTGACTAAGGGCCCGCCCTCCTGATGGCCACAGGGTGGCCTCGGGCAGGCGCATAGTCACTTCAGGGCCACAGGACCCCCCGCCCCAACATATACAACATCCCGCAAATAACACACAGACACAAGTGTTAAGATTGGGAAAAATTGCTGCAGGTTTATTATTACATACAACATTATGTAATCACGGTGGGTTATCTTACGGACGATCCAAGGGGAGGCCGCATTCTCGCCACCTGCCCGCCTGTTGAGCCAATCAGCAGAGTGGCAAACTACCCAACTGCTGCACCATTATGGTAATAAAACTACACACGCCCCTTGCAGGGCGTATCTAGGCAAACCCCCGATTGCACAGGCCCACAACCGCCCGAAGGACTACTGGGGCACCAACACGAGTTCCTGGACCTCCCATGAGGTTCCAGGTTAGGCTCTAGCACCCCTATGTGCCCGCTGAAGTACATTGTTGCACCTCTCTGCTTCCGGATCGCCCTGTAACTCCGCCTGCAACGAAAAAGGAACACATTAAAAATTTCCCTTATGAGCGCCTCACCCAA
Organism: Lissotriton helveticus; assembly: GCF_964261635.1. NCBI lineage: Eukaryota > Metazoa > Chordata > Amphibia > Caudata > Salamandridae > Lissotriton > Lissotriton helveticus. The sequence continues at coordinate 1,925,450,441 of NC_136057.1, forward strand.
GCTGACACTCTGGGTTAGAGGTAGGGAGGGAAAAGAGTGTCCCCGACGTAGAGCGCGCGACGTCCGGAGGGGCAAAGAGGCCTGAGCAATGGCGAGGGGGAGAGATATACCCCCCTCTCCCTGCCTGCCGCCCCGGACACGCGTCACCTGACCCGCCCACATCCCACCGGGCAACGCCTGCCCTGGGGAGGAATGGCTGACCACATTACGGGACTGGGGCAGCCCTCCGTGACTAAGGGCCCGCCCTCCTGATGGCCACAGGGTGGCCTCGGGCAGGCGCATAGTCACTTCAGGGCCACAGGAACCCCCGCCCCAACATATACAACATCCCGCAAATAACACACAGACACAAGTGTTAAGATTGGGAAAAATTGCTGCAGGTTTATTATTACATACAACATTATGTAATCACGGTGGGTTATCTTACGGATGATCCAAGGGCAGGCCGCATTCTCGCCACCTGCCCGCCTGTTGAGCCAATCAGCACAGTGGCGAACCACCCAACTGCTGCACCATTATGGTAATAAAACTACACACGCCCCTTGCGGGGCGTATCTAGGCAAACCCCCGGTTGCACAGGCCCACAACCGCCCGAAGGACTACTGGGGCGCCGACACGAGTTCCTGGACCTCCAGGATAGGCTCTGGCACCCCTATGTGCCCGCTGAAGTACATTGTTGCACCTCTCTGCTTCCGGATCGCCCTGTAACTCCGCCACAGCCCGGCCGGCGGTCACCGTCGCTGTCCGGGCCCCCCACCACTTCGCTTCTTTAGGGAAACCTGCAACCCTTGCTCTGCAGAGCATTTTGTCAGTCTAAAGGAACAAGACCAAAACGACAGGTGAGCGGTGGACCCTTTCCACCGCGAAGAGACCTGATCCTGACATGAACATTACATGCCTGAAGAAACCCAGGCCCCTCTGCCACTAATCTGCAGATACCCCAGGTCTTTTTTTTTTTCTTCTATACCATAGTGTAACCATCTCCGGTTACATGAAGTCATACTTCCAGGTAAATGACAAAGTGATGAGGAGGGACCCCTACTGCTGAAGGCGCTTCATATCGAACAATAGGCGTTCCAGCACATGCCCTGAAACTCAACCACACCCTTCACAACAAGCGTCAGCAGGCTATACCCAGCTAAGTTACAACTCCTGCTGTAACGCCGTTCTCCGCATAACATGGAGAAAGTGTGCTTACGATGAATGCTTGTGCAGCTATACTCAAAAGAGCACGGGGCATTGCAGGGAAAACATATTATACTATATAACTTGGGCGATGTCTTTGCATATGCCAATACAGGATTGAACAGGTATTTACAGCAGGCTTCACTTGCCCTCTCAGGTTTAGTCTGAAGCAGCTTAGGCCATGCCACCTATAGATAGCTTGTCTGTAAGGGTGACTTACGACCACCACCAAGGGATTGCTGGGACTGAAACCAAGTGCCCCCTTAAGATCCTGACCTGCATCATGACACGCCCGCTGAAACCAAAAGCCCCTCTGAAACTAGTCAGCATATACCCCCGGGAACAACTCCCTCTACAGCAATCGTGTAGACTATCCCAGGTTCGTGAGGTCATACCCCTGGAAAGAGCCCAAGCGATGAGGGGGCCTCCCTGCTGATATCGCTCCCTAATAAAACAATAGGAGAACCAGCGCATGACACTGAGACCCACCACACCTGCACACAAGCAACAGCAGACTATACCCAGTACTGTATAACTTCTGCCGAAGTGTAGTTCTAAAATTCAACTATAAACTGAGCTTATGTGAACGCTTGTGCAACTGTACTCAATCAAAGTACCGAGGGATATTTCAGTGCGCAATGCATAATTAGTATAACTTGCGGGTGGACTTACATTGTATGTACAGGATTGCAAAGGTGAACCGCTGGTATCACATGCCCCCTAGTAGCCTGGAGGCTGCTTAGACCATGCTATCTAAGAATAGCTTGTCTAAGAGTTGACTTACGACCCCCGCCAAAAGGGATTAAAAGCTGAACCCAGGTACTCCCAATATTGGCGATATCAAACCTCAGGCCAACTTCTCACCTTAGGAGGAGCACAAAGGAATCTGAAGGTTACTCAGGTTCAATACGAAGCTATTCAAACGCAAGCCAGGGGAGCCCAACCACACTAACCCTGAAAGAAAGCTGTGTGTCCAAATCCTGATAGGAGACCATCGTGCAAAGCCACCACCCACAATAGTGAAAACGAACAAAAGGGGTGTTGGAATACCAGATAGACATTCTGAGTTTCCATAACAGCTGTTACTACACTTCTTGAGCAATTCTATAATGAGAGTCTTCTAGGGGCCCACTCCTTTAAGTATTATTGGCATTCCAGGCTCAGGCAGTGGTTGCACAGTTGCCCCACTAGTACGTGAAATGAGTGTAACACTACAGGCTGAAAACCCTACCAACTTACTGAAAGGCAGCAGGAGCTCCCGATCTGATGGCTCAGCGGATAGACTGTCTTCCAGATTCCAGAGCCTTGGATGCACAGACAGACAACAGCAGTATTATGGAAGAGCAAATTGACTATTGTCAAGTGACCTTATCTCCTCATGGTTGAGTTACAAACAGTGCAGGTCCAAGGAATGTTCATAAACAAGACTAACTATGCCTCTTGGAAAGGCCCCAGGAGATCGATATGCGTAAGGGGATATATGAACCTATTAGCCTAGGGCTAGACCTAGAATTAGCTAAATATCCTAATTTTGGCACATCCTAGACGGACTACCCTACAGTCATACCTTGCCATGACGGTACAGTAAGATAATACCCAAAAGTGAGGACCCCTCCCAATTGAGCGACACAGGAGTAAGCACCGCAGCAAATCTGCCATATGTATGATATTAAGGTGCCAATATAAATTTCCACACAGCCATTAAAAGTCACAACGCGGCTCGGGGCTCCCCCTAGCACACTTAGACGTATAATTCTACGGAGTGCCTGCTCCACTCTATTAGAACAGACCCAAAAGACGCCAAATACATGAAAAGTGACTGAAAATTAACACCTTTGGCACACTGATTCCACACTGTTGTGGTCTACATACATCTGTTCTGACAGTCGCACTATCTTGTTTAAGGATAATGATAGCTGGAATCCAGTAAACGCTCAAAATGGCCTTACAAATGCGCAAGAGCAGGCGTCCATTCACATACATGTACCTGAGCGCACAACTACGCGCCTCTCCTGGGCCGAGCAGTCATACATAAGTCAGCTGTGCACACATGACCCCTAGCTCGGCACCTCTCCTGTGGGTGACAGGCACTCATTCACATGTACGCTGCGCACACCTCACACCGTGTCTGTTCCATGCAACTCCTCTGCATGAGATGTACACCAGCAATCGGTTGTGTGTACATCTAGTCCACACTATGCAGTAGCATTTGCTTGGCTGGTGTATCGCATATGTCCTAGAACAGGATACTCGGTCACCTGTACATGCTGATCACCTCGTGCCTAGTTGGCTTACTGTTTGTCTGGAATAACACAAATCTCTAACATGGGCACACAGATAAACGTACACCTGAGTCACCTCATACAGTCTAGCTTGCTGCATGCCTGATGTAACACACCTCTTGCACAGGGGCACCCGGTCACACGTACACATTAGCGGCCCTTATGCAAAGTACACTAGCTGATGGCCTGGTGTACCGCCCACCCCAAATGCAGGACTCAAACCTGTAAACATAATGAGTATATCATCTTAACTTATATGCAGGCACCCAGGATATGTACCTGCTGAGTATTATGCAGTGTCGGCTTGCTGCTAACCTGGTTGCCTCACCCGCACTGAAGCACTTCCAATTCAGGTGTACACAAACCCCATGGCAGAACCTAGCAAGTGAAATAGAAACGCTTCCGCTCACCCCCTTTCCTAAGCAACTGTAGGCGTTTCTGTCTAATATAGAATTCCTAGCCCAGGGCAATGTAGTGGAACTGATTCTCTGTAATGCGCTCTGACACCTATGGGCAAAGGCCGCGCTATATAAAACACTTTTAAAAAGACAAGCTACCGCTCCAGCCCCGCAGCATGATGGAAGCATAAACCATGGCTTGTATAAAAGAAAATGGTTCTTCTATGCGGCGCTCTGACACCTAGGGCAATGTTCGCGCCAGCATGGTACGATTGTGTACGTACACCGCCACTCTTTTCTTGAAAGACAGCTTGTAATCTGTACACTTGTAAGTTTCCCTCCTGTGTCATTACTGTTCCTATTGTAAAGCGCTCCGCCGCCTGCAAAAACACAGTGCGGGGGCAGAAAGCGCACTGGAGTCGCTACCCTTCCCCAACTTGGGGCCAACGCAGGGTACCATTCCAATCGAGAGCCAGGAATGCAATTATACTTGTGTGCCGGCAATCCCCCTGGACGGATCGAATGACGCTTCACCCGGTTCTATACATTCCGGGAACCATGCTCGAAGACACTCGGATCCCCAAGGATACCCCCCCCCCCCCTGCTGGTGCTCGACTTATGCCTCGAAGAGGCCCGAGGCCCCAAAGGCCGAAGCCCTTGCCGTAGAGCTACATCTCCAGTAAGCTGGGAGATACAAGGGCATAGCAGGTCCACCCCCACCGCAGCCAGCCCGACAAACTCAAATCTCCGAACCCTGTGCTACGACCGCTCCCGCAGCCAGTCTAAGCGGGGCACAGCCACACAGTTGTCATGGACAACTGCGTCCGAAATAGTGAAACAATCTGCCCGAAATGAGTGAATGTAAAGTATTTGACTGCGGACCGGGGGTGTCAGATGACGGGGACGTGGACAACTCTGATTGGACAGCATCAATGCATATATCAGCTAACAGTAGGTGCCATTGGAAAACATGTGTTTATTACTCTCACGGAGTGCACAAAGTTGCCCTGCAATTCGCAGACACTGATACAGCACCGGGGCACGTCATCCATACAGTGTTTTACAGCTATTACTAACCCGGCCATACATGTCCCGCAAGCCTCAACACCTTGAATGATTGTGCTTGTACATGCACAAGGTCGACCATTGCCTCAGATCGAGACGTTTATTCTTGTGCTAGGAATCTGGCAAGAATTGCAGAGTTATGCCTCTATTAGTACATGTACGCATACGTAACCTGCACCGCCACTTACGTCCTCCTGCACCGTGTCGATTGCTACCAAGATTTCAGGTTGCTCTCGATACATGCACGGTTGTCACTATTGCCTTACGTAGAGCAACGTTCGCTACAGTAGCATGCTCACTTGAATCTGCTCCTCATGTATCATTACTGCTCCTAATGAGAAGCGCTCTGACCCCGCGGGTAAAGTCTGCGCTATCTAAAGATGCAATGTTAAGGGACAAGTACAAACTTTACTTGTTCCCCACATGGCTGAGCCCCATTTGGATTGAAGACGGGGTGGACAGGACACCAGCCCCGAAGCATCTATCCAAACGGGCCCTCCACACCGGGTAAAAAGGGAGCGTGGCCACTAAAGGTGTGACCGCTCTGCCGAAAGCAAACACCAGCCTTGGCCCGGCGCTGATCTCTCATATGGTGGCGCTCAGGGTCTCTCCAGCGTGCCATGGAGGGGAGGCCCAGAGCCTCCGACCCGCTTCCCAGGAAGGAGACCCTGGCTGAAGCATGGAAAGCAGGGGGTATGATAAATGATAAACTCGGTTCGCCTAATCAAGGAATTGTCAGCCCCTGGGGCTTGCGCATTGGCCGCTCCTCCCCCGCTGACGCCACCACCCCCGACACACACCGGCGGGAGCGCTGGAGCACCGCGCGCCTCTAGAGTACGCGAGGGCGGCGGGGAGGCACAGGCTCAAATGCGCCGGCCAATTGGCAAATATTCCATACTGTATGGTGTTAAATTTCTCAACCATAACAACGTAGAAGCCGAGCGGCCCGTGTTGGACACAGGGGGGGGGGGGCTTGGCGCATGGTTGCCGGTGACGAACCCAGACAGCTGTTGCTGTAGACGAAAGCACAAGTGACCACATTTAGCTGAATATATTACATCTTCCGCACACAGAGCAGCGAGCGCACGGCTAACTCCAAAATTCCCAACTGGAGCCGCCGGTTGTTTGCGTTGCCATTGGAACATCTCCACGAAAATGATTAAGGGAGCAAGGCCCAACCTTGCAACTCATCTCAGAAGACAATGACATTAAATGTGGCAGTGAAAACTGCTCCTAATCCCTAGCAGAATCAGGAAACAAGGGGAGGTAAATATCCACTGCGAAATGAGTCTCTTCCAAACATAAGCTGGCTCTGTGAATATATGTTCATAGTATCCCGACCGATATGCAATATAATAAGGGTTCTATGGGATGTATATAAAGGCGTGTCAGGTCGCAAACTGAACTATGGTAAATATACCTTGAAAGGGGGAATGAGAAAGAGAACAACAGTAGTACTTAAAGACACGTTGCATTGGCGGCGTAGTACCGCGATGCCATAAACATACACACACACATCAGTTCAATGCCTGCTCACGGTCTGACTTCCAACTGGGGCTGTGGTCCCGACATAACCGGACCCGCCTTCTGACTTACAGGGGTGACCCTGTGCCTAGCTCCCATAACCGGAGATGAGCGTGAAAAGGAAGCCAGCTCGCAGTCCCCGTGCGCCATGCCCACGTGCCCGGCCCATGATGGCAAATGGCTAAAGGGTCACCATCACACCTAACGATACGGTTTGCCCGCCCACCCCGGGCACTTGGCCAGTTGCCCCCATACCGCTAAACGTCTCCGACCTAGGCTGGGGGAAGGTGAAAGGCCGCCCACACCCCAGGGCATCGCTAAACAGTCTCTGGGCCAAGCGTTCTGGTGGCCTGCTGGGCACAGCCAGGCGTCTAACTAAACACGTCTGAGGCTCAAATGTCTATTTACTGTGTACACAAACACCTATTAAACCGAATGCACGTGCAAGAACCGAGCATCATCTGAGTAGAAGCTGATCCGAAGAAAATGTATTATCTATTGGGGATGCATTCAGGAGAACAGGACTGGGAGGGTGAATACACTCCAGCACAGGTCATCACGTTACGGCGGCCTCTGAGTAACACGCTCACACGAGAGCAGTGTCCGGCCCGTGGACCACCCAGCCCTTCATACATGGTGCAGAACTGGTGTATCCTAACACCCTCATCGACGAAGCATGCAACTACGGAGCTGCCGATTCCCTCACCCTGCACGGGAACAATGACCTGAAGGGGTCTATAAGGTTGCCAATGACGAGCGGACCTGGCGCAGTGGCTGCCCAAAGCGGGCTGAGGGAAACGCCATCTTACCGACTCCCCCCCTGATGAGAGGGGGGGTGGCCTCCACGCGTGGGGGCCAATTACGGACGCAACAGAATCGGGCACCCTACACACATGGGTGATGGCGAGCGGGCCCCATGCGGGAACAAGCCTAGACACCTACCGGCAGCAGGGATGCTGGGGTCCTACGATCGCTGCGAGAGCGCTGAGTCTCCACGACGCACGGAGCTCCCCTAGGAGAATCCCCACCACGGGTACGGGCTAGCCCGGACGTGAGCTCTCCTGCCTATTTGCTGCTCATTGCCCGCATGCTGGCCTCCTGCCTGCCCCAGCCAGGGCAAGCCAGGACACCCATACCGAGCCTCGCCAAGGGCGGGCTAGAGGTGGTATTGAAGTGTCGATTGGAGGGGTGGAGGATGCCGGGGACAAGTCCCAGACACCAGAAGGGGAGGACCGCCCGATGCGAATGCTCGGGCACGGGGATCGCGGACAACGAGTAGAGTCCCGTCCCAACCCCATGGCCCCCCCAAGCAGTGAAGCTGATCCGAAGAAAATGTATTATCTATTGGGGATGCATTCAGGAGAACAGGACAGGGAGGGTGAATACACTCGAGCACAGGTCATCACGTTACGGCGGCCTCTGAGTAACACGCTCACACGAGAGCAGTGTCCGGCCCGTGGACCACCCAGCCCTTCATACATGGTGCAGAACTGGTGTATCCTAACACCCTCATCGACGAAGCATGCAACTACGGAGCTGCCGATTCCCTCACCCTGCACGGGAACAATGACCTGAAGGGGTCTATAAGGTTGCCAATGACGAGCGGACCTGGCGCAGTGGCTGCCCAAAGCGGGCTGAGGGAAACGCCATCTTATCGACTCCCCCCTGATAAGAGGGGGGGGTGGCCTCCACGCGTGGGGGCCAATTATGGACGCAACAGAATCGAGCACCCTACACACATGGGTGATGGCGAGCGGGCCCCAGGCGGGAACAAGCCTAGACACCTACCGGCAGCAGGGATGCTGGGGTCCTACGATCGCTGCGAGAGCGCTGAGTCTCCACGACGCACGGAGCTCCCCTAGGAGAATCCCCACCACGGGTACGGGCTAGCCCGGACGCGAGGTCTCCTGCCTATTTGCTGCTCATTGCCCGCATGCTGGCCTACCGCCTGCCCCAGCCAGGGCAAGCCAGGACACCCATACCGAGCCTCGCCAAGGGCGGGCTAGAGGTAGTATTGAAGTGTCGATTGGAGGGGTGGAGGATGCCGGGGACAAGTCCCAGACACCAGAAGGGGAGGACCGCCCGAGGCGAATGCTCGGGCACGGGGACCGCGGACAACGAGTAGAGTCCCGTCCCAACCCCATGGCCCCCCCAAGCAGTGAGTAAAGAGTAGTGGACAACGCAGGAGGACCTGAGACCCGTCTGGGACGGCCCAGGCCTGCCCCTATACCACCCCGGTGTGACCGACGACGGCCACCGCGTGGGCACAAGTTGTCTCTGCACCCCCACCTCCACAGCGGCCCGCTACCTAAGCAGGCCGCCTGGCCCGGCTCAACCTCCGGGGAGAGGGAGTAGGCGGAGGGGGGGGTACCGGCCCGAGGAGCCTCACTCACCGCCAGCCAAAAGAGTGTCCCCGACGTAGAGCGCGCGACGTCCGGAGCGGCAAAGAGGCCTGAGCAATGGCGAGGGGGAGAGATATACCCCCCTCTCCCTGCCTGCCGCCCCGGACGCGCGTCACCTGACCCGCCCACATCCCACCGGGCAACGCCTCCCCTGGGGAGGAGTGGCTGACCACATTACGGGACGGGGGCAGCCCTCCGTGACTAAGGGCCCGCCCTCCTGATGGCCACAGGGTGGCCTCTGGCAGGCGCATGTATGAGTAAAACCCTAACCCTGGTGACACGGCCACATTAACCATCACTGGGACCCCGGCGGAGGACGAGGCGGTCTGTCACTGTCAGATCTATGATAAGATCTATGACAGAGCGATGGGGGAAGTGAGACTGGAACCCGCCCTGAAGGTACCACAGAGCGATGCCCTCACCCTCACTGCAGCAGCTGCTGCAAAGGGGAAGATGTGACCAGTGTCATATGTCACTCTCTGATATGTTCTGTCCTTTCAGGCTCTAAGAGTGATCTGTCAGTAACATACCTAGGAGTGCCTCCCCTGCCACTGACTACCTAAAGGTGACTAATGTCCAGCTCCAGACTGAATTTATTTCTAATGCTTTGTGTGACATACTTCCTTTGACATACTTCTAGCACCATACTTCGGTGACATACTTCCTGTGACATACTTCGGGTGACATATTTGGAACAGCACTGGGGACTTCCAGTTGACTCATTGTCCTCTCAGTGACACATTAGTCCAGTCCACGTACCCGAGGGTCTTCTCAGTGACTCACTTTGGGTTAATTAAATGTCCTGCTACTGACTTACGTAGGAATCCTAGAGGGAGCCACTTATATGAGGCTGCGTGAGTGTCTGACTGGGGCGGTACTTAGAGTTGACTCACACTTACATGAGAGTCCAGTCAGTAACACACCTAGGACCGCCTAGTGATCTACAGCATCACATGCATTAACGTCTGAGTATCATGCAGTGACATACATAGTGCTGCTAGAGTGTCCTATTCCAGTGCTGTAAGAAGGATGGACTGCAGAAAGAATGTGGTTGATTCACAGTAAGTGAGTAACAACCATTTGCAATGCGATAGGTCTCGCATTTTCAAGAGTTTGAGCTATTGGCATTGTAATGACAATGCTTTTTATTTTTGTTTTGCAAACCTGCAAGTGGTGCCTAAACACCCATTTAGTAGTTATACCCCTTGTTTACGAGAAGCAAAGCTGGCAGTAACAAAGGCACAGTTACCTCCAGCCTTGCTTCTCATAAGTGCGTGTTTATGCACTGCTTGCAGATTTTCAAATCACAACTAAACGCCATTGTCATTTACAATGCCAATAGCTCAAACTCTTGCAAATGCAAGACCTATTGCATTGCAAATGCTTGTTGTCATTGTATCCACATATGTAATGCAGCAAATAACATTATACCAACAGCAAGCGAGGGCTATTGGCTTTGTCAATAGTTAGTTGTATAAGAAGAAAAAACAACTATGAAAAAAAAAAATATATATATATATATATTATTGAAAATGCTTCAGTTCTGACATGATAAGACAGTGAAAGAACTATAACGAGTCTCTTGTGAGTTACATTAAAGGCAGTGAAAGGTGGTACTGCTGCTGAGTAAAGATTTTTTTCACCCTCACACGGAGGGCAAAAATGGAGAGTCCGAATGGGACCCGTCTCAGCAGCTGCTTTTTAGAACTGCCGGCCCACTTAAAGCCCTGGCTATAATCTTGCACTTGCGTGCTAATAAAAAGCTGCATTTCTTTGCTCAGTGTTTTAATTTATTTGCTGCTGGCAACCATACGTAGTCAGTCCCCCTATTGCTGACCCTGCACTGTTTAATACTGCTCTGAGGTGGCTACGCTGATAGATATCTTTTACTGATTCATTAGATTCTTATTCTTTTTCATAATTCTGAATTAGGGTTTATTTTTAAATTATTTGTGTTCCCTTTCACCGGCCTATCTTCTCGTCTGCTTTCTTTCGCTCTTTATTTTGCCTCCTCACAGACATCAAACACTGCTGTAGCAGCTACCCTTCCCATGGACCAATCTATTGACCAAACAATGCCGACTTATTCTTGAACCACAAAACAACTCCTTTGCGTTGTTTAAAATGTTAGTCCTGTTTTTCTTTCATTCAGTTTCTTGAGTTATAGACATACATTTCCCTCTGGGACCATTCTCATGTTATCAGTACATCTCCTTTTTTTCTTCATCCATGTATTTTTACCATACTCCCAGCGACATTTAAGATGTCATTGTTAGTCAGTTTAACAGCTTTTTAGTCTTAAAATTCCCTGTTTTGTCACAAAATAGGTTTCTCATATACCCTGTGGTGTGCTACCTGTAATGCAGTACCACTTGAGTGTTCCGCTTGTTCGACCTGCCTAGGGACACCTCTGGAGTAGTAGGAATCCAGAGGTGCTCATTAACGAAGGCCTTCAGCAAGTCACTTACTTCATTGTTGGAAAAATCCATCTTGAAAATCTTCCCCCTGTTTAAAAAGTGTAGACTGGGAGGCATCGGAGAATATGAGAAAATCAGGGGCTTTGCTAAGCAATCCAAACTCTCATCTCGTACTCCACTGCCACATACTCGTAGTGGTGAAGTCTCAACGAATGCCGTCATCAGAATGGGTAGCCGCTGGGGACAACACGATGCATAAGCCGTTACCGGACCTAGCAAGGTATCTGTATCCATTGGTACTGCTGATGGTAGTGTAAGACAGACGTCTAACATGCATTCTTCTCCGTATAGCAAACATCGAAGCACAGGTAAGATGCAATCTTGCCAGATCGGTCTGAATGAAAGAAACCAGGTCATATTCAGATCTCTTAGCCGGGCTAATCCGAGGACTTTAGTGATGCCGTCCCGATAGCGTATAGCTAGGATCGTTTCTTCCATCGTTGCTGGAGTCCTGTCTGTGGCTTGGTTTGCCATATCGGAGCAGAAGGATCAAAAATAAAATTCCTGCTACGAGTCCCAAAAGTAGAGGTAGGCCGCCAAAGACAGAATGCACAAAATTCGGGATAAAGCCCAGAATTGTTTCAATGGGTGTTAACAGTCCTGAAAAAATTGTCTTAAATACATGTGCGATGCCACTGGTATCTGACATGTTTAAGATTTGGCTCAACATTTCTACTAAATGCACGGGGCAATTTGTTGATAATAATGAATGTATCTCTGCCGTTGTCCTTGCAACTTGCAGATCATACGTTTCTTTAGACGAGGTCAAAGGCACAGTTGTCTGTAAAAGAATAGACTTCATTCTGCTTAAAGTATCAATTCGAATAGAAGAGATATTCAAATAAGGCCATATTGCCGCCTCCATGTCTGGATTGCTGTTTGGATACAATACTTGCATACAACAAGTGACCATGGAACTAACGCTCACGAGATAGGCTTTTCCTGGCACCATGCCACAACAGCTGTGGTCCTTTATCAGAACATAGCTGCCGTTGGAAAGCTGTCTAAAAAATGTCTCTATCTGTGTTGCAGGAGTGCCGTGCAGGTGAGATGAAAGGTTATTCGAAGACCCTTCGCAGGCCCCATGCAAGTTAATACCTTGACACAGAAGTGTACCGCTTAGTGATGTTTTACAATTGTTACCACTAAGAAATACCTCCTTTTTCTTTTCACTATAATATTTGTGTGTATAAGGTAATTTCCATGTTGACTTGATGTATCCTTTACCCAACCTTTCATACTGGCCCGCTGGTATATACTCTTGGCAATATTTAAACTGGAAAGTTGTTATCAGAATTGTAATTATTCCGTGTATTATCTATTCAATGACAGGTCTTTCTGACATTGTCAGTGGTAATCTCTCAAGTTTTTTAATGCTCAGAATCGTATAGTCTGCTCCTTTTTGTGCCAAACTGATTTGTTTATCAGTAAGGTTAAAGATAGAGAATAATGACGTGGTGTTGATTAAACGCCATGGCACGTAGCCTGAACGCAGATTTTGCAACGTCCAGCCAAGCTGTACAATAGAACGCAATTGGGACTGACCATGTTGTAACATTAGCAAGTCCTGCTCTATTATATCAATAGCAGATGATACAATGCTGTCCAGTGAATATATTCTGGAGGACAGAGTCATTAACCCATCATCCACTACAGAAAGTGATTTTTCCAAATTAATGCGATCAATTTCTCGTATTTGTTCTGCTGTTTCAATTTGTGTTACTTTCCAAGCCTCGCTGTATGCAGCGGATATACCGGCCGCTATGAAACGTTTTTGACGCTGTTTGCGTGGTCCCAGTATGAAATCACGCAAGTCAGCACCGTCTTTAAGTAAAGTCAAGTGTTGCTTAATTTCAGCCAGCGTGGATTTCTGTAGCCACTCAAGGCTTAGTTTCCCTACACTGTATGTTGTAACTATCCCTGGATGTTGTCTCTGGGAGTATCTAGGGTCTGGCCTGGTCATTTTGAACCCCTGTGTTTTGTTCAGGAATCTATCTTGACAGTTATTTGTGTCTGTTGGCCAGATCAACCATTTTTTCCAATCAGGATGTGTTCTGTTTTGGTGTAAAATATGGGATACGTCTATCTCCACATCTGTAGTGCTATTACTATCAGGTATGGGCTTTGGAATAGACGGTTTGTTTAAGTCTTTTATCTTAGCTAGGCCAAGACAAGTAGTCTGTTGAATGGTGTCATTCAAGACTATTATTTGTTCTGGGATCATGCAGGCTCTAAATAATGCTTCTAAACCTTGGACCTGCCATTCTTTTGTACCCCAGATGGTTTTTGTTTCAATGTTGGTTTTCCAGAATTCAAAACCAAATGTAGTCATTTTTTCATAAAATGTTTCAGAATAAATCAATTTAGTATTTGTCAACATTGTTTTCATTCCTGTCTTATTTAACACTTTAAAATAAAACGTTTCTGCATCACTTGTGTTAAACCCTGAGAAGTATGGGAATTTCTCATAAAATGTTTTCGAGCTGCCTTTAGGCGGTGTTGGACAATGTTCCCATTGATTATATTTTAACCCCTTTAAAGCGTTGTAAATCCCTCCCCAGTGCTGCGCTGTCCATTGGAACTAGTGCTGAATGGACGTCCAACGGTCGTGCGCAGCACTGGGGAGGTAGTGGCCGTGACGACCGTTGGCCGACGGCAGCAATTAAGGGGTTAAAACATTTCTAGGCTGAGCAGTTTTATGCAAATAGTGATCACCAAAATGATTATAACAATATAACTCTTCATAATTTGATGAACCTTGAAAATAATCATGTTCTGTACATTTTGCTGACATTACTAAATCTGACATCATATTAATAATGTTTTCAAAGTCCCAATCATCAGAGAAAGTACTTAGTTTTACAAAGTCACTTAATGAAACCTTGAATTGGTGTGGATATTTCAAGAGCTCAATCGGGCCATAAATTTCATATTCCGTTTTGTCCCATGCTACCCCACCGGGTATTTAATTGGCTGTGATGTTCACTGATGACAGTTCTCTCTTCTCGATGTGAGAGGATGTGTGAGGCTTTAGGACCAAGTTGATGTTCTGACTTGCTGTGTCCATTGTACTATATTTTCCATCAATACATTTTCCCAAACATAGAACCATGATGAGCCAAAGCAGGAGGAAAAGTACACCTAACACAATCCAAAATTCAATCCATGGTGAAACCAGATATGTTTCTTTTAGTTGGTGAAAAAGTTCAGTCATTTTTTCTTTGAAAGTTTTTGTTGCTGGGTTTCTTCATGCTCGCCTGGATCTTCAGAAAAGTCATCGAAATTGATGAAGTAGGCAGATGCAGTTCTGTCAATTGTTAGAATTGCTTCCGGGTTTTCATTTGCTTTTGGATTTTTCTTTGTGTTTCATTAGCATAGACTGAAGCTACATCGTTGTAGATTGGTGTTTCTTTATGAACTGTTGCAATTTGGGTTTCAAGAGGCACAAGTTCCTTGGCTTTGTTGCATAGTCCTTTTTTATTCACTGCAGGTTTATCAAATGTGATTAGTCTCTCAGTTTGAACCTCTTGGATTGTAGCAAATTTTGGTATTTTGCTATTTCTTGGGAGTCCACTGGGCCTACTAATTATTGGCCACATGATTGTGGTTTCACCAGTTCGATGGATACAACTCGGTTCTCCTTTTTACCAGCAAGGGGCGGTAGTACAACTGATCTTGTTCCACTAACAGCTAAGACAGGTACTGCTTTTCTGTAAGAAGGCCCAAATTCCTTCTTCACCGCGATCTTCTCTCTGACCAGATCCCCAATCTTTGGAATCCAGACAGGTCTTGCTGGGACAGGTGGTTTTTCTTCAGTGGCTGTTTGCTGTTGTTTTAACTTTGTATTACTCAGGTTTCTTCTTGTTTCATTTAAGTCCTGTAAAACAGCCAAACGGTCTTTGATATCAAAGGATTTTTCTTCTACCACTGAAGTGTGACTATCAAGATCCTGAATGTGCATTCTAGTACTGAACAATAGTTCGTATGGAGTGATACCTTTTTAGAGAATTTCTTGGCAGATTATTAAGACTACGTTGGACACTTGTTAAATGTTTGACCCACCCATCATCCGAACCTAATACCCTCGCCGTTATAGATTGCTTTATGTCCCAGTTTTTTCTTTCCACTACCGCATTTCCCTCAGGATGGAATGGAGAAGAGTACCGCAATGCAATGCCCATGCTGGCCATGGCCTCCTTGTAAGCCCGAGAGCTGGTCAGAATGTAGCATGCCAATTGCGTATGTGCCGATAAAGACTCGCAAATCTTTTATAACAGTTCTGGCGTCAGCCGAGTGCTGGTGTCTGCATTTTAAGTGAATCTAGTCTTAAATATTATGGGGACGCATTTCTCCTGCTGGATTTCTGCGAATAGAAAGCCTGATGGTTTCGTAATAAAAAAGTCCTGACAATACTCCGGTCGGTTCACAACTGCAATCTCTGTTGCAGTTTGGACAGCCCATTGCAAATTTGTAATGTTGCAGGCTCATCCCCGGCCACCAGTATTCTGATTGTAATTCTTTCAGAGATTTCAAGATCTCTTGGTGCCTTAGACCTTCACCCATGTGTGCGTCTGCTATTAATATGACTCTCCTGTTCGTGTTTGGAATTACTCTATCCCCCACTCCAGGGATTTGAGCAAAAGGAACGGAGTTTGCATCAATTATGTATGTATTACTGAGTGGATAGTTCAGAGGCAATGCTGCATAGTCGCCTTTTAAGGACGCTTTTCCCGCCAGCATGGTTTCTCCGTCTATGTATTTTTTACAACGCTTTTTTGTGGCTACGGAAGCCGGTTGAACCGCTTCCGCTGTGGCTCTGAGAGCCAATGAATTCCCTGCAACGTGAACGCCATCACGCTGATGACTCAGTGTATGTATCACGTGAGTCTTTCGTAGTTCTTTCTGCATAAGAACTACTTGTTCCCAAAGCTTTTTATGCTTTATTGTGGCACCTGTGTCATCTTTGTAATCATTTTGAACCCAGTTCTGCAAGTCATTATTGTAAGACCTGACGCAGAAATGCGAATCGCAGACTATTAGTGTCGGAAATTCACGATCGGCATTTTCAAGCGCCATCTTTAAAGATCTGATTTCAGCTCGCTGAGCTGAACAGTTTCTGAGTGATTCAGTTTTGGTGACTATTGGTCTGAATTTACCAAAGCGCCAGCGACCTTTAACAATCGCGCACGCTGCGTTGTAGGATTTTTTTCTCTACATCGTAATGTTGTGCAAATCTGTCCATGTAGATTACACATGTGTACTGTTCGAGAGGCAGAATTTCGATTGGCAGAGGATATTCTTCATATTCTAGATTTTCTAGTTTTTTCATTTTCGGGTCAAAATAGTATTTCACGTCTTCTGCAGCAAGAGAATTTTCCCATTGAATCCATTTCGGATCTAATGCCACATCAGTCAAATTGCGTGGGCTTGTTAATGCCTCAAGGGCTGATTCTGCTGTTAAAACAGTTATCCTTCTGCCTTGGGCTTGGGCTCTTTCTTTTGCTACAGCAGTTTGAACCGTAGTCAGAATTTTTTCAGTAGAACTGAATTTCATTTCAGCTTGTGTGTACAAGTGTGATTTATAAGCTATTGGTACCGTTTCCCCCTCATTAGAGGTCAGGTACGTGAATCCGCATCTTCCTGGGATGACTCGGATTACAAGGTTGCGTATGTTTTCGCGTGTTTGTAATTTTGTTTTAGCTAACATGTCTGTTTGCAATGATCTTAAAATTTCTGTGTGTTTCTGAGTCCAATTAATTGGTTTGAAATCAGGTTTTATTAATTCAAAGAGGTTTAACCCTCTCTGCATAATTTAGAATGTATGTTCTTCCGAAATTCAGGAAACCTAGTATTGATTGTAAGTTCTTCAGCGTTTTTGGTGCTTGGAGTACAGCGCACTTCTCTAAGAAGTTGTCTGCTAGGCTTTTGCCTTCACTTGATAATTCATATCCTAAAAACAGGACAGTTAGATGGGCAATTCGTGACTTTTTAAAGTTGAATTTGTAACCCTCAGCTGCAAATCCAAGTATTATGGTGTTCACTCTTTTCAAGTGAGTCTCCAGGTCATTATCTGTGAGATAGATGTCATCGACATAAGATAATGCCTCATCATCATATATTTGTAGTAACTCTGTTACCCTTGCTGAGAATAATCCTGGGCTATTCTTGAATCCCTGTAGGAGTCGACAAAAGTGTTTTTGCGACCCCATTATTGAGAACGCGGTCAATACCTGCTCTCAGGTGCAATGTTTTGACAAAAGAATCCATTAGAGATGTCTAATGTCGTTTTGTATTTTTTGCGCACAATGTTATTCATCAGTGCTGCACTGTGTGAGTTTTGTACTGCAAATGTTTTGCAACAGGAGTTTAGGTGTCTGTAGTCCAAAACTAGACGATATGAATCGTCTGGCTTGGAGACAGGAAACAAAGGAATGTTCATTTGTGAGGTGCATGTTTCAATCACCCCCTGGTATTCAAGTTGATCTAAGATCTCCCTGACTTGCTTTTTAGCTTCTTGCTTAACTGGGTACTGCCTTTGTGCAGTGGGTTGACTTTTTAACTGGATTTTGTGGTGAGGAGAATCCTCATCCCATCCTACATGATTTTTATATAATGCAGGAGCTTGGGCCACTGCCCATTTTCTTGCATATATAGATTTTTTATGAATTGAAATATGATTTGAGAAGGCAGGCATAATCATTTCTTGGCCATGAGGGCACTCCCTGACAAACTCTGGTGGCCAGTCTTTCTCAGCTAGAAGGATGTCATAGCCTTTCAAAAGGTTATCCCAAAAGAGACCCCTTACTTTCCTAGTCTTGTCACCCTCTATACGCAATGTTATTTCGTATATTTTATGAGGTTTGCTAACTCTGGTATCTGCAGTTTCCACCTGAATTCATTAGTGTCCACTGTCTCCAGAAGATTAATCAGGATCTTGCAAGCTATGGACACTTCTGCTGCGCTGTCTAGCTTTGTCTGGGCCCACTCTCCGTTTTTCAGTTGTGTCCTCAGTGTCCTCGGCATGTTTAATTATTTTAATACTGGCTACCTTCTTTCTTAGAAAATTGTAATTTTTTACTTTGATGAGCAGGTTTCTTGTCTTTGGACTTGACGTGCTCTTCCCTGTGTTCTGACCGTCCTCTTCTTTCCGATTTCTGCGAGGAAGTCTGAAAATATCGAGAGGGATGTGTATCAATATCTTGATATCTATCAGGTTTTTTCAAATTATCCCTATTTCTAAGGTTGTATCTTTTCTCAGAGGGCTCCCTCTGGGGAGACTTGTTTCCTCGGTCAGGAGATCTTTCTCTCCGTTGAGGAGACCTTCCTCTGGGCTGGAATCGTTTTTCTCTGGGAGTGGATTGTTTATTACCATCCCAACTCTTTTTTGGTTTTGCTGGTTTCCCACCCAAACTATCTCTTCCTAGTTCTTCATAGGATTTTTATATGATTCTGGCAAGTTCAAATGGTTTTTCTGCTATATCTGTTTCTTTAAATTTCTGGCGGATCGCCACAGATGCTGCTTCTCCTTTTATTTTGGCTAATAATATAGCTGAGACCTGCTTGAAGTCTTTCAGTAATTTCATACCCAGAGTTAAAGCAGGTTCTGGACCGTATTCATTTTGAATCTGTCTTAGCACATCTGGTATTACCGCCATGGATGGAACACCATGTGTTTTTGTGTAGTTAGAAGCAAAGACTGTACCCCAAGTGTCACAGTCTTCCACATGTGGTGCGATCTCCATTGGAAGACAGATAGTCAGAATTCTGTGTTTCTCAGTAGGTGTAGTATCAGGAAATACTGCTTCTATTTGAGTTATTTTTTGTGCTAGCCAGAATGGAATTTGTTCCCGTTTTGCGGGTATTTTGCCAATTGCTGATTGTATATTCTGTGGTGTGATCTTATTTGTGTTCCCCTGATGAGGGGTCAGCTGTGGAATGTTAATCGTTGGTTGGACTGTTGAAGTCCGCTTTACATATTGGACCAATTGTCTATGTATTTTAATTAGTATTTTTAGCTGAGCTAAAAGTTCCCGGTCTGACATTTTATCAATGTCTGGATGTGGTGTGTAGCTGGCTAGAACCGGCCACGTGGCTTCTGGTCTACCTAGTGGACCTAGCCTGGTGATGTGATTATGATGTTTTAGGGCGCCTTTAAACCAGAGCAGGTGCTCTTGGTAATTTAGTGGGATTTCAACATCCTCGAAAGGAGTGTATTCATCCGGAGGTTCCTCTATTTTGTAATAGTGGAATTCGTGTGTTACAGCGTTTGCTGCTGGAAAGTTTATCCATGAATAGAATACATCTGTCTGCCGATATTCATGGGCCTCTACCACGAATATGACTGTACCACCTCGTGATGTCAGTCCATTTTCTATAAGTTTAATAGTTATAGTTCTTCTTATATTTTCCGGGATGATAATTGCACACGGTTCATTTTCATTAAACCCTGTAACATCGAAATCCGGTTGATTCGCATCTACTGCAGCTTCACCGGTTTCGTTGCTGTCGCCGTTAGTTGACATTGTCTTAATGAGAGTTTGCAGAGCAGGTTTCCAAGGAAACAAAGATTAGGTGCACAATATTTTGGAACACTGTATCCTTCAACGTTGACTAAACCAAAAACTAATACATAGGAATCTCTTCCTACTAAGTTCCGGCGGATTTTAACCTTTTACCCACTCCAGACGTCATTTGGAGTTTTTACGGGAAACGGGTTCTGTGTGAAAAAGCACGACTGAGTTACTCTAGTGTCTTGCGTTAGATTATCGCCTTACCAAACGTTGGGCGCCATGTAGTGTAGTTCCTATATTCCCAATAGGCTCTGCGCATTGAAATAATATAAACAGCAGTGTAGACGTAGGACTGAGGTCGACTAGGTCTCTACTGACTATATTAGACCTAATTAGTTTTGCCAGCTAGCTCAGAGGTCACTAGAAACTTTCTCGAGTAAACAAGGAGGAGTTTAACTTCCCTGGATAGACAAGAAGGGATTAGCTTCTGACAACCATATAACATGACAACTTTGCTCCCTCAGAATAAGAGTGTATGTCTAGAGTCGTGTGAAAACAATAGACAGCTATTTTACTCAGTCAATCGTGCATACTTAGTTTCACCAGAGTGCAGAGAAATAGAGAGACAGGCGTTTTCAATAAAAGGTGCTATTTATTGAGCAGTCTTCTTTCTCATGCAAGAGAAATGCATTGCCACAATTGCAATACTTATAGTAAAGTAAAGTGCGTACAGTAAAAGGAGTATTGTAAAATAATACTGTAAAAGCATTGATATGGTTTCTTAGCCATATGATACTTTAAAATAGATAAAATATATACATACATAAAAACATAGTCTAACATACTCAACTGGTGCTTCTAAATACGCCTACCCCGGTGTACCTGACCTAAGCCTAATATGTGGGAAGGAGTAAGTAAGTAGCAGTTTAAGTTAAGTTGGTTTTGCCAAGGAATCTGAATCAAGAATTTTCTTTAAGGGTTTAGTCAGCTCCGTACCTGGGTAATGGAATGCAGGAGGTCTGGTATCTCTCTCTCAGGACTCGATATCCCAGCAACCCGCAAGGGTGGCTGGAAACACTGGAGCTGGATTTTCTCGGCTGGAGAAAAAGACAGCGCCTTTTTCAGTGCGTCGAAAGGGAGGGACGGCGTCCATGGGCTCTCGCATCAGCTGGGCTCTCGGGCAAGTAGATGGCCACTCTGCTCCAAACCACCGTGTGTTTGCTTAAGGCAATGTTGGTATATTTATACCTGAAAGGTGCCGGGTTTGCCGTAAGGTTGGACATAAGACGTCAATAAAAGATGTCACTAAGAACTAGCCGTTCTTTCAGTGCTCGCAGGAGTTCTAGGACAAATCAAAACAAAAGCATGGGGAATTCCCAGGTTGCTGGAGGTTTGGTTTGTTTAAAGAACTCGTTGTACTTTCTAGGAGTCTAGGGAAGTAGCCTTGCCTAATTTGGACTGCATGGGATATGATTCTTATGCCTTTATAAGGATATTATGTATTATAGCCATATAAGGGCATACATTGGGAATATCGAATTAGGGTCCTAGATAGAAATACAACACCTGACCCACTCAAGAACCTGTTGCTACTTGGCACAGCTGATCAAGAATCCTTGCCTGAGTATACAAGAAGTATCATATTATAGTGATATTATATATTTTCTTTTACACATTTTTCTATATAGCAGAGTGACTTAATACCTTGGTCCTGAAGAATGCCCTGAACATTCCAGTCCTACAGGGCAGAAACATGTTGACCACATACAGGGTGAATATCCATATCCCTGTTTCACTATGCTTTTAATCTCTATCCCTTAGGGCATAGGAGTTAAGTTATTTGCTCCTATTGAGATAGTTTTAAAACACTTATTTCTTTAGCAGTCTGCCCCATAGGTATTAGTACTTTTGGTCCTATAGAACATCCCTGCTCCTTTCCTACGGGAAAGTTGTAGCCCACACTGGGTACCTTACAGTCCCAGTGTGCGGAGGGGACCCTATGATGAAGCATGTCACCCTAGGGGGAGTGAGGGTTATCGTCCAAACACATGTAGTACCCCACCTGTCCCTCTTCTTCCCCTCTGTTTCTGTAACCCTGTACACTGTGTGAGTTTAGATATTTTGGAAGTAGTACAGTATGGATTAGGTAATGCATACTTCCCCTTGACCCTAAGTGTGAAATACATTCCTTTAGATACTGCCATCCTTGCGAACTGTAGAACTGTAAAAGGTTTACATTATACACTGTTTGCCACTTTTGCTTAAAGGAATGTAAGCGGTATACACCATGCCCACAAGTAAAGCATTTTTTTTTTACATTTCTTATAGTGCTTTATTATAGCCTTATAGCCCGCCGTAGCGGGCTATACCGGATATTAAAGGCCCGCTGAATCGTTAAAGGCCCGAGCCGAAGGCGAAGGACTTTAACGAGACAGCGGGACTTTAATAGCCGGTATAGCCCTGCTACGAAGGGCTATAAGGATATTAGAACATTCTGCCACTAGAGGGCAGAATGTTCTAACAAATTAAACAAAGGGTTCTCGAAGCTAGAGGGGATATAAATCCCCTCGAGCTTCGAGAAGCCTTTGTAGAACATTGGAATGTTGCTCTGCCGGCCTTTACCGGCCCGTAGAAGCAGGGAGCACTCCATTGTCTGCAATGGAGATCCCAACATTCCAATGTTCTAATAACTTTTAGAAGGCTCGGTTGACTAACACAAGATTTTAAATTGTGACCTATCTCATGATATAATACTGTCAATCTAGCTCATTAGGAACATTCTCTTGCTGCAGAGATTTGTATGTAAAAAGCTGGCCATAAGATTGAATCATCAAAAGATATTTTAGAGGGTTAATGCAAGATTCTCATAATTTGCTGTAAGTATGTTAGGCAAAATTTCAGAAAACGTATACAAAATACAAATCTGTCATTTAGAGCTATATTATAGTGTGAAGTTAGTTCTCGGCGTAATTACGTGACGTGGTGTAATGGCTTAATTTAGAGAATTTTGTGTAACAAGCAAAGCATGAAGTTCCTAAAATTACACCGGCATAATTGAAACTTTGCCCAGTCCTACATGTAACCAGACAGGCATACATTTGATTCTTTGTGGATGTAACTGGAGTTTCATTCCACTGAACCATTCTATTGGGTAGTAATTTAAACATTCTCTAACTCCAAAAAAGAATTTACTTTGCATTTTGGGCAGAATAAAAAGTAATTTAATATGATTTTAAAGTAGTACCTGCATGCACATTACATTGCATGAAAGAATCACCTTTAAATGCACTGAATACGCAAGTATTTTCCTTGCTTTTACTGAAATTCAATTTGCACCGTATCTTGCAATGCTGGTGTCTCTCCTTGGTCATCTTTCATAAGCAGATTTATTTCCTTGAGAGGGCATCCTGTGAGTAGGTTTTTCTTTGTTTCTATAGATGGCTCTCTTAGTTTAGATGTAAGGTATGGCAGCGCGACCAGCTGTGCGGACTTCACACACCTACTGGAATACACCTCCTGAAAATAGACAGTACTAATTGTCCATCAATCTGCTCAGTACTTGCCTGCCATTACCTTATTCCTTTTCAGTTATCACTCCTGTGTCTCAGACAACCGCTGTCTGGACCTGCAAGTGACAGAGGTCTTTGAAAAGAGCAGAAATCTGGGGAAGGTAGCAGGGTTTGGGGAAGATGCCCATGGACGTCATTTAGGCATCGCCAGGAGTCCCTGTGGTGACCCCTGGCATGCCCTTTGTGACCCTTGGCACTGCCTTTGGGACCCCTAGCGTCAGCAGTGGCAAAATCAGTGGCAGGAACATAAGCAGCCAGTCCTTATGGATGTCGGGGGGGGGGGGGGGGGGGCTGGGGAGAAGGAGCTGGGCTTCGCTCACCTCATTTTTTTGTAAACTTTTTATTATACTTATAGTGAATAATATTACGTTATTCGCTATTAGTTTAGTAAACATGGAGTACAAATAGCTGGAGTATGATTTTCCCTGGCAGCTAAGGTAAGAAAGAAAAGGCTTTTAAATGCATGTATGTTGTGTGCGGGCTTGCAGTTTTGAGAGTGTTGTTGTAAGAGAAAGTGTGTGTTATGTGTGAATGCATGTGTAGGTGTAAACATATGTATGTATGTGTGAGCAAAAGTAAAGGTCAAGGGACATCAGGCCTGCCAAGTATCACACATCAGGCGTGACACCTGCGCATTTCAGTGTGGTAATCCGCATTACCGCTCTGAAATGCATTGTCACGCATATCTCTGTGTGTCAGCGGTCACTAAAATTGTGTCAGCCGTCACTAAAATTGCTGATAAAACTGTCTGTGGCAGCGCACCACCCGTGGCTTCCCCTTGCTGCTGCAGCAGGCTTGGGCTCGCAATCCGTGCGGCTCTCATTACCAGCATGACGTCACATCCTACTGCCAGAGCGCGCGCGGGGAGTTTATTTCGCGAGCTAGAAGGCAGTTTGCGGTGCATATAATAGTCATGGCGCTGGCCGAAGTGCTCACAGCCCTGTTTTCTACAGCAAGCACCGGCTCGGGCCACTGCCTCTCATCACTGTAGTTAATACAAGTTCTCGCCGGCTTTATTCAATATTACAGCAGCCGACGGAGAGAAATGACACCGGATGGTCTTGTGAGCCCTAGTCATGGC
This sequence comes from Lissotriton helveticus, assembly GCF_964261635.1. Lineage (NCBI taxonomy): Eukaryota > Metazoa > Chordata > Amphibia > Caudata > Salamandridae > Lissotriton > Lissotriton helveticus. The sequence goes on from NC_136057.1 coordinate 1,925,474,934, forward strand.
AGAGGCACTGCAGGAGCAGATGATTGTAACAAGAGGTCCGGCTGGGGTAGTTGAGGAGTCGAGCATGCTGCCTCTCGCACCACCGCAGCCTCTCCGAGGTCACCTGGGAAGCGGCAGAAAGCAGTCAAGAAAGCCATTATTTAGGTAAAGCTTTTGTTTCCATTTGTCTCAGCAGAAGAAACTAAAGCGGAACACAAAAGAGGGGGAAATGGAGTCTGCACCTCAGCTACATTCAGTACCCCAGCGATCGATGTGTGGTCTCAAGTGAGCACCCCCTCCCCCGGCGTTGCAGTCATGTTATTTTCCCTACTCGAGGTGAAAAAGTGGCAGGCACACTGCGCTTGTTTTCAAAACAGTTAATCTGACCCTACTACAATAACTGCTGGCTGAAATTTACAGAAACGTTCTTTTATTTGTAGTGGTGCAGCGTGCATTTCAATGAGAGGGGTGCAGATATGAGTCCGTGTTTTTTTTTTCTAACAGTACGATCAGTTTAGGAGGGCAATCGGTGCTTCAGGTGTTCAGGTGTTCAGGACCCTTGACCCTGCTTCAGGGCCGGTCGCTCCTCGCACTGCACGACTCCCCGTGAGTGTGCCCAGGCTTCCCCCTACTGCCGCGAGTTCGCCGCTGCCCTGCAGCTGAGTATTCTGGGCTTTGTTTTTGGTTTCTCTGTGCCTGTATTTGTCGCTGTATTTTCTGTATTCGTGACTTGCCCTCTCGTGTTTTTGGTTTCTCTGTGCCTGTATTTGTCGCTGTATTTTCTGTATTCGTGACTTGCCCCCTCGCCTCCGTTTCCCGCTCTGTTCTCCCTCCCCGCTACCCGCCGCTGCTTCCCTACGGCCAGCCCCTTTTTCTTCTGTACCCCCTTCCTTTCTCCGCCCCACTCCCGCCTCCTAGCTGCTCCTCCCTTCCACTTGGCCATTTATGGCGGAGTCCACTCAGTGCTGAGCTGTGACCCTTGACCCTGCTTCAGGGCCGGTCGCTCCTTGCACTGCGCGACTCCCCGTGAGTGTGCTCAGGCTTCCCCCTACTGCCGCGAGTTCGCCGCTGCCCTGCAGCTGAGTATTCTGGGCTTTGTTTTTGGTTTCTCTGTGCCTGTATTTGTCGCTGCATTTACTATATTCGTGACTTGCCCCCTTGTGTTTTTGGTTTCTCTGTGCCTGTATTTGTCGCTGTATTTTCTGTATTCGTGACTAGCCCCCTCGCCTCCGTTTCCCGCTCTGTTCTCCCCCCCGCTCCCAGTCGCTGAATCCCTGCAGCCCCGCCCCACCCCTTTTTCTTCTGTGCCCCCTTCCCACTCCCGCCTCCCAGCTGCTCCTCCCTCCCACTTCGCCATTTATGGCGGAGTCCACCCGTATGCGCAGCGTCCGCGCGCAGTGTCCGCACGCAGCGAGCGCGCCGATTGTGCGCCGAGGGCATGCCAAAGGCAGGCCCGGCTAAGCCCGTCCGCACCTGGACCACGCCCAGCGCAAGGACCCCTGGCCCTCAATGATACCAGCCCACCCGACTGACTTACGACGACGCCACCCTCCACACACTCAACACCGGCCGGAACTCCGCCTGCCACTGAGCCACCCCGAAACGCACCCACGGACCCTTCACCTGCCAAGCCTGCAAATTCACCTGCCTCCGAACTTGCCCCGCACCCGCCAGGCCAGGCACCAGCAACAATCACCTCAAGTGCATCCTGCTCAACACCCGCTCAGTCCACAGGCACGCCGTCGAACTCTGGAACCTCCTCGACACAACATCACCAGACGTCGCCTTCCTCACAGAAACATGGATGAACGTCTCCTCAGCCCCCGACACCGCCATAGCCATCCCGGATGGCTACAAGATCACCCGGAGGGACCGCATCAACCAAACCGGAGGAGGCATCGCCATCGTCCACAGAAACACCATCCCCATCACGACCAACTCCGAAGACACCCTCACCGCTAACGAGCACCTTCACTTCCAGATACACACCGACCCCAAGACCACCCTCAGAGGCACTCTCACCTACAGACCCCCGGGACCACGCACACAATTCAGCGAAGCCATCGCAGACTTCATCAGCCCGCACGCCCTCACCTCCTCAGATTACATCCTCCTAGGGGACCTCAACTTCCACCTGGAAAACAACGACAACAACACCACCGCCCTGCTGGACAACCTCACCAACCTCGGACTCAAGCAACTGGTGAACACCCCCACCCACTACGCCGGCCACACGCTTAACCCCGTCTTCTCCTCCAGCAAGCACATCTCCTTCAGCCACTCCACCGGACCACACTGGACAGATCACAGCTGCGTCCATTTCAACTTCAGGAGAACCACGACCCACTACCACCCGCAACAGGCTCCCCGAATAAGCTGGAGCAAGATAACCGCAGACCAGCTCACCACCTCCCTTAGCCAGAACCCTCCCACCAACACGACGGACCCCAACGAAGCAGCCCGCAACCTCACACAGTGGCTCACCAACTACGCCAATGACCTTGCACCGCTGAAGAATCCTCCCAGCAGACCCGGCAGCAAGAAAGCCTCTTGGTTCACCAACGACCTCAAAAACTCCAAGCAATCCTGCCGTACCCTTGAGAAAGTCTGGCGCCACGACCACTCAACAGAAAACATGACAGCCCTCAAGAACGCCATCCGCAAACACCACCAGCTGATCCGAACCACTAAAAGGACAACATTCAGAGAACGACTAGACAACAACACCCACAACAGCAAGGAACTCTTCAACATCGTTAAAGAGCTCTCCAACCCCAGGGCATGCAACAACGACATCAAACCCTCGCAAGACCTCTGCGACTCACTCGCCTCGTTCTTCCACCGCAAGATCGCCGACATACACAACAGCTTCGCGCACAGACCACGCACCCAACCACCGAACCAGCGCCCCCCACCACCACCCTCTGCACCTGGACCCCGGTCAGCACTGAAGACACCACCCGCATGATGAACACCATCCACTCCGGCTCCCCAACCGACCCCTGTCCACACCACATCTTCAACAAAGCCGACTCCATCATCTCACCCCAACTCATCATTAACAGCTCCTTCACATCCGCCACCTTCCCGGAGAGCTGGAAACATACCGAGCTCAGCGCCCTCCTGAAGAAACCCACCGCGGACTCCACGGACCTCAAGAACTACCGCCCCATCTCGCTCCTCCCTTTTCCTGCCAAAGTCATTGAGAACACCGTCAACAAACAACTCTCCGCCTTCCTCGAGACAAACGGATCCCTCGACCCCTCGCAGTCCGGTTTCCGAGCAAACCACAGGACCGAGACCGCCCTCATCGCAGCTACCGACGGCATCAGGTCCCTGCTCGACAACGGGGAAACAGCTGCCCTCATCCTCCTGGACCTCCTAGCAGCTTTCGCCACCGTATGCCACCGCACACTAATACAGTGCCTCAGCAACACCGGAAACCATGGGAAGGCCCTGGAGTGGATCATCTCGTTCCTCTCCGGAAGAACCCAGAGAGTCTGCCTCCCCCTCTTCCGATCCGCGGCCACCAAAGTCATCTGCCGCGTTCCTCAAGGATCCTCGCTCTGCCCCACCCTCTTCAACGTCTACATGAGCCCCCTCGCAGCCCTCGCACGGCAACACAACCTAAACATCATTTACTATGCTGACGACACCCAGCTGATTCTCTCCCTCACCAACGACCCCGCCACCACCAGAGCCAGCCTCCAGGGAGGAATGAAAGACGTCGCGGAATGGATGAAGCTCAGCCGTCTGAAACTCAACTCAGACAAGACGGAAGTCATCGTCCTGGGACCATCCCCCTCTGCCTGGGACGATTTCTGGTGGCCCCCTGCACTGGGCACCGCCCCCAAGCCCACGGACCATGCACGCAACCTGGGCTTCATCCTGGACTCCTCTCTCACGATGACCAAACAAGTCAACGCCGTCTCGTCATCTTGTTTCAACACCCTGCGCATGCTCGGAAAGATCTTCCGGTGGATCCCTACCGAAACCAGAAAGACGGTCACCCAGGCCCTCGTCACCAGCCGACTGGACTACGGGAACACCCTCTACGCTGGAACCACAGCCAAACTACAGATAAGACTCCAGCGCATACAGAACGCTTCTGCACGGCTCATCCTGGACATCCCCCGTCACGCCAACATCTCCGCCCATCTGAGAGACCTGCACTGGCTCCCCGTCAGAAAGAGAATCACGTTCAGACTCCTCACCCACGCACACAAGGCTCTCCACAACATGGGCCCCATATACCTCAACATCCGCCTCACAATCTACACACCCACCCGCCAACTCCGTTCCACCAGCCTCGCCCTCGCCACCGTCCCACGAATTTGCAGAGCCACCGCCGGAGGAAGATCCTTCTCCTACCTGGCGGCCAAGACATGGAACTCCCTCCCCACCCACCTACGGCTGACCCAGGACCATCTCTCCTTCAGGAAACAACTCAAGAACTGGCTGTTCGAGTAGTAGCGGTTTCCCCCCCCCTCCCAGCGCCTTGAGACCCTAGCGGGTGAGTAGCGCGCTCTACAAATATGTTTGATTGATTGATTGAGGTTCTGGTGCTTTCCATCAGTTTTTATGTGTTCTTAGAGTGTCTTGTTGCTCAGATGGGTGTAACTGCTGATATTCATGACTTTCCAGTCTTCATTGCATTATTATTTTGCTTCCGAAAAAGTATCACTCATAGTCGTTGAAATTTCACTCATAATTTCACTAAAATTATGAAAACGTCACTCATAGCAATCTGAAACCTGGACAGCTATGGGACATGAGAAATCACTTCCACTACCCGTGGCATTTTGGTGAATCGACTTCCATGAGGGTGCCTGCTTCTGCAATTAAATGTTGACTGGTGGCGTTATGACTTCTTTATCCGTTGTTATTTTTTTCCTGTCAGTATGATGAGGTCCCTAATCCAGCAGCATATCCATGTTTGAATAGACTGGCCTCGCATTGAATAGAGGAATCTGTATGTCTTCCTACAGAAGCAGACTCTCTGTTTGTGCTTGTGGCCACCACCTGCACACTTCCAGAGAACCCTTGGGCACAGGAGAATGCAGGCGGTACATGCACCTTACAGCCAATATTTCCCCATTGCCCTATTTTTATACTTGGTCAGGTGGATCAGATCCTCACAGACATAACCTCTGTGTCTTTATTGGTTTTTACATGTTCAACATTGAGTGACTTGGTTTAAAAATTATGCATAATTCTCACATGAAGACACATATTAAAAGTCTTCCTCATTGCAGGTACCCTTGTAGTTCTTGTCAGGTAAACAAACCATTTACTTTCATGCACAGTTAGCCAACCTAATGGGCCAATAACGTTCTGTATTTCTTTGAGTCATCCATTAACCAACAAACTTCCCTGGTCTTGTGTTTAAATGTTTTGGTGGGCTCTGAAGATCCAAGGAGTGTGCTGCGATCCTCTGTGCGCATATGCCTAGAACTATCGTCGTGGTTTGGGGTCTGTCACATCCAGCCACTTCGATGCAAGACAGCCATCCCAAGGTCTGAGTGCTCGCCCACTCTGAAGTGTCAGCACCTTACTGCCCTGCTGTCCCACCTCCATAAAACCCATCTCCAGATTCTGTCCACTGGGCAGTGAGAGGCTTCTTGTGAAGCCCTCTATGCTCCTCCTCCTTGAGAGTCGCTCTCTTCGCCTGTGCCCAACAGTTGATGTCTGCCTTGCATCTGCTATGTGATTGGCCCGTTGGGGATATCCAGTTTAGTGCAATATCTCTCTGGGCTACACCCAACACTATGTCCAGGAATCTTGTACCTGCTGTTCCCCAGTAGCGCCCCCTGTGCAACCCCAAAAGACAGATCCCTGCCTTAATAGCTTGATCATGCCCACTTGGCATTCCAGCATCTCTGTGACTTGGATCTAGAACCGCCCTATAATCTGGCACTCCCACACCATGTGCAAAAAGTCTGCATCTCTGACTTCACATCGGGGCCATCCCAGATCAGTTGTGTTTAGCATCACATTCAACCTGTAAGGTGTAAGGTAGCTGCGGTGCAAGTAATTAAATTGTGTGAATTTTACTGTACACTCTAGTGTCCGCTCCCATTCCTGCCCCACAGTTTATCTATTGAGATGTGTTTGCCACGTAGTCCAGAGGTTCAGCAGCATGTCCATTATCATATTATGTGTCATCTTATATAACCAGGACATTAAGTGGGTCCCACATCCAAAAGTCATCTCTGTCTGCAGTAGGCCGTGAATGGGGAGTTCCGGGTCTGTCTCCCCAAATCGTCTACACGTGTTACCACATTAACAATTAGGATAGTCAAGGCTCTCATTCCATCCACATGGATACATGAGGCTGTGATACTGGACAGAGACTCACCAGGTCTCACTTGGAAATAGACATCTAGCTGGATCCTTCTACGTGCATGCAGACATTCTTAGCAGACACGATCTTGCCGATCACAAATGCCAAAGTTAGTGGAGGAGTGTAGCTCACTGATTAGAGCGGCAGACTCTGATGCAGATGTCTGGCCCGGGACCAGGCTTTCACCCTGGGGATACCCAGTAGGGGTTATCTCACAGGGAAACGCCAGGACGGGTTCCCAAGGCAAGCGCCGTGATGCCTTCGGGTGATACGTGCGCTATATAAGTCGCAATACATTTACATTTACATACATACAGTTTGGTTGATCTTCACCCTGTGGTGCACACCTGAGGATTAACTAGTTCACCACATGAGAAAATGTTCACTGCTCACTGCTTTGCATTCTGCAGTTTCCACTGCAATGGTCTCCTGTGGATGTGTTCTATGTGAAGTGGAACTTCTGTTGCTCGAATATGAATTTACCTTGAAAAAACTAAAAGACAAGAGGCATTAGGGAAAAGAGGAACAAGCTAGTTTAATGAAAGCAGCAACATCGTCGTGTCTGAAGACTGTCTCGATGTACCGAGGTTTTGGCTGGCATTATATATACTTCTTGAAGTACAATAAACCGATTACACATTCTTGTAGAGCACGTACATCCGGGCCTAGTCATGAACCATAAATTCAACCATCTGATAAGGGAGCTCAGATAGCTCTCAAATTTGTGGAAACACAATGTGGGCCAGTGTATATGTGTCCAGATGTCCAGCATGGGGAGAGCCTGATCACTGCGAGTAGTGTACTAATTGGCTGAGTGTTCCTAACTAGATGTGGTATCTGACTTCGGGGTATTTTGGGAACGTGCCCCATTGGCCAAACATGTTTTAATAGGGCCAATCTCCTTGGACCTTTTGTGGTTTAGCTGCCTATTGATGTGGCTTTTCCCTGTTTGCGCGTTTGTCTTTGGGCTAAGTGTAACCTTACCTGTGACCTATCAATCTGTAGGCTTGTGTTTGGGTCACAGGGCCTGTCTGACCACTTATCTCTGACTCGGTGGTTGATGGGGAGGCCATTTCGGGTGGATTCAACAGAAATTATATAAGTTCATTATTACGTGTACATATAACATGGCGGTCATTGATATCACGTTTACGGACATTCTCTTTATTTTGCATACATTTGTCATGGCGTACAATGATATTGTATTTACCTGTATTACCGGTATTGAGATTGTTATGTGTACCTATATTATGGCGTACATTGACATCGCATTCACCAACTAGTTGAATTTCCAATTACATAATTTTTCTCATATGTCATGACAGTCACATTATTTAAGGCTGGGTGTGTTTCTGTTGTGTCTGCTGTCCTTTATATAGCTATTTGCATAGTACCTAATTTGATGACTGCGTTTTAAGAGCAGGAAACCCCCACGTGTAGGAAACCACACAATAATAGTACAAAACTGAGAACCAGAAGCAATGACGTGCACAGTTTGGCCATCAACAGGGGGAGCCAGGAAAAAATACTATGAAACCAGTCCTGCTCAGGGGGACCTCCTCCTTCTTCATGTCAGCATGTAGACAATGCAGTGCTTGGATGGCAAAAGTGAGAGTTCAGTTTTCAAGATAATTTCCAGGAATAAAGGTGCAACAGGAAGCAGTAATCTTGGCACACACCCCACCCTCCATCGCGGTCATCAAGTCCAACACATACCGATGTTGCATCACCATGAGGCGAATGGCTCTTAGTTTTTTCTTCACTGATGGCATTTAGGCCAAGCTCAGTGTTGTGAATCATCTTCAGCAGTTCCCACCTGGTCATCTGTAACCAGTGGGAGTTTGCTTTTGTTTATATGGTGAAGAAAGGTAATGACCCTCCTGCGCTCACCTGAGTGTCAAAAAACTGTGTGCAACAGAGTTGTTTTCTTCTGTAGCAGATGTTGGAACAACTCATGCAGATCTTCTTTAGGGATGACCAGGGTTTGGGTGTGTATAATCATGAGGGTTCAGAGGCCCGCCATCCAGGGACAAGCTGTGCATAGGCAAATTCTCCACATTGCCAATAGTAATCCATCATCGTGGTGGTGCCCCATTGCAGGTGCAGTATGTGTATTATTACTTTACAGTTTTCACCTGTACTAAGTGGCCTTTGAAAAATAAAGAGTACGGTGTAAGTGTCCGTACAATTAGGGGTTGCCCCTTCATTCCCAACTATGTGTACCTATTTATCTCAGTATCCCAAATGTCCTGGCATGGGGTAGCTGTGCTGGTGTTTGGACCCCTCCTTTAGGACTCATGTCCCCTAGTGTCATCAAGATGAATGGCCCTGCACTGGAATTCCTTATCAGGGATCCATTTTCTAAGTAAGAAAGGCTGCCCCAAATATGTTAAGAGCCACCCTGGGGCCACAGATGTAAGTGGGAGTGAACATATTTGTGCACTGGTGCAGTGGTTTTGCTACCTCTAAGAACCTATTTTCTACAAAGTCTTGGGGCCAAATACTGCCCTCCCCTATTGTTTCCCTGCTGCGCATCCTATCTAGCTCAGTTTGAATGTTGCCAGGTGCGGCGGGAAGGTATAGTACCGTGGGGTTGGTCACATACTTGATGATGGTTATTACTGCTCTATGGGGTTCTAGTCTATTGGGTTGTATCTTGGCCCTATTCCTACATAGGCACAAGTGGATGAGACATTTTGCCTTTAAGGGGGCTGTCTCTTGGGATAAGAAACGGCTGTCTGTGCCTATGGTGTGGATATCAGCGAACATATGTAACACGACCTGTTCTTGGTTTGGGTGCCCACAGTGGTCATGTACTGATACCTAGTGTTGTGTAAGAGTGCACTGTGTAGTGCGTGAGGAATGCTAGCGTTCAGTTCAGTATAAGTGTAAGTTAGGTGGGAGTGGTCCCTATGTAAGCGCTGCAGGAATGTTGAGGTAGACTCCATGAAACAAGGCAGATTCCTGGTCTGGGAAGGGAGCAATAGCACCCATGCTAGACAGAGAGTGCACAAGAATTCATAAATGCATAACTTTGGAACCATTTGTAGGTCTTGGGATGGTCTCCAGGTGAGACGTTTGTAGTCTGGGTGGCCAGGGGTGACTTGGCTTGGTACAGTGCAAAAACAAGTCTATAGAAAAGTGTCTGTAAAGGCAGCTTGCAATCTGTGTTATTGAGCAATTGGGCCTTGTTGAAGTCCTTTTGGAAGCTCCAGCTGCAGGGATAGTGGGCTGCTTTAACGATGGTGCACATGCCGCTCGATTGCAGACCTGTTGGATAAGAGCTGTGGGTTGTAGGTTAGCTTAGAAAAAACATATATTGTTAAATGATATCGGTTTCAGGAAATTCCTGCGCATTCTTTTTAGGGGTATATTTTGTAGCTTCACTATAAGTGAAAGTTTTCAGTGGGGTATGGGAAGGAGGTGGCAGTACCTTTGCATACCTTTGTGTGAACTGCGCATGCGCAGTTCAAGGAAGACATAAAAAGTAGGGGGAGGAAGAGGACGGCAACGAGGAGAGCCAGGAGAAACTGCGGCGAGGAGGAGGGCGGTCCGAAGATGACAGAGAAGACAAGGTAAGTGGGTTTTTTACCCTTTTTTAGGCTGAGGCGCAGGGGGCTGAGGGGCGTACTCTGCTCCACCACGGAGTCAGAGTTTTTGCCTCAACTTCCCGTTCCCAGCGGAGCGCGGAGTTGGTAAAACTCTGCAAACTGCTGGCAGAGTGGAGTACGCCGCCCGGGCTTGCTTTTTAGCAGCGGAATAGCAAATATGGAGTACTGACTTGTGGGAATTTTTTCAAAAGTATTTTATAGACACATTAACTTACTAACAGGACATACCATTTCAACATAAAATACAATGGCAAAATTCAACAGCACCACAACATCAACAATGCATAAATTGAAAACTCATGAGAAAATGTAACAAAAGAAAATGATTATTTGCTCCTAGAGCCTACTGCCCGATGAATAAGGAATATGCTGCATGGTACACAGAGCTAAGTGGGCCCGATAGTCTGTCAGTATTGGCTCGGGGGACAAAAATAGCAATGATCTGCACAGAGAAGAAGGAAAAACCTGACAGTTATCAGCCCTTTCTGGCCAGACACAAGCTACACCTTACTCACCAAGGTCGGAATTTTTACCTGTAGTCTGAATTACACCCTATGTCACACCTAGGGATCATGCATACCATGTTATGATGCCCAGTGGTCCAAGGGTAAAACTCCACCTCTTCACTTCTTTCAGACACTGTCAGTGTTAAGAAACCGACAATCCCTAAGAAAATTACTTTATACCTAAACATAATATCAAGGTGGTGACCCTATATCACACCCAGGGCCTATGTCTACCTTTTGTGTCACGCCCAGCAGTCCAAGCAAAGAAAATAATTAAGTGACCCTATATCACACCCAGGACCTATGCATATCATCTGTGTAATTTATTTATTATGTATTCATTTGCATTGTGATTCAACCAGTCATATATTGCACCTTTTCCTGCTCACCTTTCTTGGTTTTATCAACTTTTTGAATGATCGTTTTGTCAGACCCAACATCGTTAGAGTGGTATTCCTCCATAATTTTTCCATCACCCCACTAGTTTTTGCGGAACTCCTTTTTGTTAGCATTGGGACTATGTGCACATTACCTATGCTAACCAGTGGGAAAGTACTTGTGCTCTCTACCCTAAACATGGAAAATGTGGCTTCCACCTAATTGGCACATTTAATTTACTTTTAAGTCCTTAGTGAATGGTACTACGTGCATCCAGGGTCTGTAAATTAAATGCTATTTGGGCTACAACACTCAGTGTGCCACCCACTAAAGTAGCATTGTACAACATGTTTCAGTCCCACTACTGAGCATGTAGTGCATTTTCAAACTCCTATTTCTACCTGGTAACAAATACCTTAGGCCTGAAGGTAGGGTAGAGTGCATCATATTTCAAACTTTTACACGTTTTGAAAGTGAAAAATCCTTTAAATCGTTGTTCACTGTGGTAAGACTATCTCTCCCCTAAACTAACACTGGGTTACCATATCACATTTGATGTGTGATAACTTCCAATTGGGAACATATAGTGAAATGCCTCTTCCTCTCATTTTAATTGTAATCTGATGTCCTCTTTAAAGGTAAAGTTGGATTCTAAGTTACTATTCTGAAAATGCCACTCATAGAAAGCTACCATTTTTCTGCTTGAACCAAATGTGCCTTTCTGACAGTGTCAAGGGTCTTATGACTGTGAATGGTTCTCCTGTTGTGTAGTCCTTCCAGACATGTGCACAAAAGGACTTTGGGGGTGGGGCAGGGTGTTCCTCTCCTGAGCAGGATGCCCTGGGGGTTGTACTCACCCATTTCTGAGCGTCAAAGTGTAGCCACAGGGCTACGCCCACCCCTTCCTGACTTCTAAGGGCTGCCTGCCCAACTACTGACACAAATGCATCTAGTACCTATGCCAGCCTGCCCATCAATACCCTAGACAGTTTGGAGCCAAACCCAGGAAATGGGAAAGGTTAGACAAAGGAGTCATTCCCCCATCCACAGGCTTGAACTGGATATTAAAAACTGGGCACTCAGAACCGCTCATCAGAACTCTCCTGGTCATGTCAAAGATTCAGAAGGACTGCCCTGCTGTCTAAAGAAGGAAGACTGGACCTGCTTACCTTGGACCTAGGCTCATCAGAAGTGGCTTCAAGGGTTAGTGGAGCCACAGGAACACAACAAGTGTCCAGATGCTTTCTCTGCAACTGCCCAGATGACCAGCACCAACTGGACTTTCCTGATCTCTGCTGCTGGCCTCTGCTGGAGTAGTGAGTTCTAATCCCCAAGAGGTGCTCCCAGTCCAGTACCCTTGGCTGGCATCAGATGGAACTCTTCCAGTACTCCTTGAGAAAATCCAGATGTGTTGGGCTCTTCACGACTGCAAACAAACTCCTTGCGGTGAACAGCAACCATCTGCTATGCCCAGCGACATAAATCTCTAGCAATAACGGCTCTTTGCATCAGCAGTGACAGTCCATATTGAGTGCAAAGCTCCAGCAACGACTTCATGCCAGAACATCAGCACTCTGCAAAGCCCAACCTGCTCGTCACACCGACAATTGACCTCTTCATGTCCCCTGGCAACGCAAAACAACACCTGCAGCTCCTCGTGTCGACTTGGGCTTGAGAAGGGAAACTCTTCAGCGGAGTGAACCTGATCCATGTATCTGACCTGCGCTCCATTGCAGTTGGCCTGAACTTGTGACTTTTCCCCAGCGTAGCGTGACCATATAACCAAGAGTTGCGCTTTAGGGTTTTTGGTGCTATTTTACTAATTGAATTTTTTCGTTTTGGTACCATTTTATTCTATAAATTGCACTTTATGTTTCTAAAGTGGGTTAGGATTTTTCTGTAGTGGCATTTTCACTTCATTATTGTTTGAGGACTGCATAAAAACTTGACACATTACCGCTAAGTTAAGCCTAACTGCTTTTGTGCAAAGCCACCAGAGGGTTAAGCACATGTTTATTTAGTTATTTGTGTTGTTCACCCTGACAAGTATTGTGCTTATTATTTGAGTGGAGCTTCAACCCCTCTCAACTAACAATCCAATATCTTAGACCTTTCATTCACCCAGCTATTGCTAGTTAGGATCCTGTGACTTGTACAAGTGATATTCTTTTTAATTGCCTCTATGTCTGAGTTTTTACACCAGACCATCTGTCGCACTGTGTGTTCAGTATAGTTCAATTTAATAAGAGGACCATTCCTCAGAACAACTGCTTTAATGTCCTCAGTTTAGTACGAAGGTGCACAGAGTTATTAATACTGAACTCAGTATTGTTTTTTCTTCAAACAGACAACATATTGCTTTGAATATCATTCCATAGGTCCTCTCATTGAACCTTTAATCCTTCTACTTTTAACTTTAATACACATTCCAGACGAAAATGATCAATATTGAAATGATTTCCTCCCTCGTACCTATGAGATGCATAAACATCTTAAGCACTAAAATATTTATAGCCTACAGGGGATTTTTTTTTCTTTAGTATCCTTTGAATCATCCTTTGAATCATATTTAACAAGTGTTTGCCTCTTATTTTTCCTTGCTTTTTGAATCACTGGGCATGGGATACCTCCGGTTGCATCTGTACAATGGTGCATTGCAATAAAACTCCCCATTAACAGTAGAACACTTGTCGTGTACTCCTTAATACCACCGTCCATTTCTAATAAGGACCGATCATTCTCTGCCCCTGGAGGCAAATACAGATTGAGCAATAAAATCTTGCTCTGTTACTTCATATCCATCTTTAAATTCGCAATTAATTACTTATTTGAGATATTGTTCTGTTTCACTAGCAAAGCTTCTGAAGCTGCTCGTGACTAGTATTTGGAATGCTTACCCATGATATGGTACGACTAGGGGACGGCCGTTTCACCTCAAGGTTCTGTGCTGAAATGGTCACCTCAACCCCTGGGTGGTGCAGCAGAAGTGCATACAGAGTATCTCAACATGTTTTGTTTCTAGTGGGACCTAATCGATACTGGACGCCATCTGGGATCGTCTGTAAGTGCATACATTTCATAGCTCTTCTTGCAGCCAGTCTCATCAGAATCAGAGCAGCGCCTGTTGTGCGTTGCTACACAGACGTTATATTGGGTCTTAGCTACTGGCCAAGAGTACTGGTATTCTCCCTGGCCAAGGAAAAGTTCTGGTACTCAAGGCAGGGCTGTACTGGCTGTACTGGGCATCCAGTGTTTCCCCAGGAGGCTGGAAGGGTGGGGACCGGTTTTGAGATGGTGAGGTCCACTTTTTTTTACGGGGGGCAGTTTTGCAGTGTTGCTGCAATATCACCCCCCCATCAACAAAAGCAGCAGTGCTGCATACTTGCATCCCCCCCCCCCCTCCGTTCATCCACCCTGCTATTCTGACAAATTTGCCAGGACCCATTAAAGCATGGCTAGGCAGATAGAAGAGGTAGATACCACAACACGTAGGTTAGTGAATAGCATCTTGTTAATGAGTGGTACTACTGTAAAAACATAAAAGTGTACTACAAAATGCAGTTTGTGAATAGGGTCCATTGTGTTTGGGTTATGAACGCTAATCTAATCAGCTGAGATAAATTAATCAATACTAAGCAAGATTGCTATGACCCCTTTTAGTCTTCCTTTTGGCCTATTGTTGGCACCTTCATGAACAGGGTGAAGCTGTGAAAAATAATGTTGTCAGAGATCCATGTTTCCTGGAGCACAAAAGTATCTGTTTTATGCCACATTCTGGAAATTGTAGTAAAGCAGCACCAGTCCGGAAGCACTTACCTGCAGAGTCCGAGGATGGCCATAAGCCATTAAGAAGAAGAAACTAGGGCTTCACTGAAGTTGCAAAGTCTGTTGACTCGCAATTTTTTGATTTTTTTAAAAACACAGAGAACACAAGCTTTGCTAACTACATAGCTTGTGAAGTTTAAAAGATCAGGACATGTTTAGCCACCATTCGCGCTTACAGGAAATCATCCCTGATGTCACGATGGACAGCAAGGTGCAGGGGGTGGGGTGCTACCATTTGCTGCCGCCCTATCAGATTCCCAACCCATGGCATACACTTTAAGCCATTCCTTTCCCTCTGCCAGCTATAGCGACCCATCCCTCTTCCAAGGTCCCTGTGTGTGAGCCCATGTCCCTTTGCATCCTATCTGAGTGTATCGTAGAGGTCCAGCATTCCGAGCTAAGACCCCATCACAACTGTCCCCTGCCACATCCACAGTCAAGCCTTAGTGGACACAATTGTTTTTCAGCCACAGGATGTTCAGCCTTTCACAGGTGAATCATCTTGTGGTGGGAATTAAGCCCAATTTCGCTGAAGGGCAGATGGTGAATCTTAACTTCAGTTAGGTCATAAAACTTCCCTTGCTTCCCTAAATAGTTTTCCTAAAGGTTTTTTCCGGCCTCTGGTACAAACTATAATGGAATATGCGTGTTGTGGACACACTCCACATAGACAGCTCATTTAGCACCTTCATTGTGGCTATTTCGATCCCTACCTCTTTTGCAGACTCAATTACTGATGACAATTATCCCAGTATCTCTATAGGCCATTGCTTCTTTGATGCCAAAGTGTCAAGTTATTCAGATGAGCTATGTTCCTTTAGTGAAAGACATCTGGATTACTAAATTTGGCTATTAATATCTCATTGTATCGTGTGCTCCATATTCACTTGCCTTGATAATTTTGTGTTCTATGTAATTCTCTAGATTGACAAGAGGATCCTGGATGACATGAATCTTCGCAATCCGAAGTACCCTTACAAAGACACCGTTGAAAGCCTGCTGAAGTTTATCAGGAACATGGGTGCTCACTTCCAGGAGAAAAAAGAAATGTAAGCAATGAGCGTGTGTTTGTGATAAACCTACCCAACCCTCCGACCATTTGTGGTGTTGGGTGGATGGAATTTGCTTTGATTGTATATTTCTATGATTATCAGTACAACTGGTGGTGTGAAGTCAGGAGATGGCTTGAATACAGTTTTTCTCCAGCGGTTCAAGTTAAGATCTGTTTCATGGTGGCTAGTCATAAGCTTTTGCTATGTGGGCACCATCATGGACTTTTGGTGCACAAATACTATTGCTCTTGTCCTAATCCGAAATGTGCTTATTTAGCCAAGGGCAGCAGCACATGCTTCTATCAATAAGCACAAAGAACAGTTGATGGACAGAATGCAGAACAATGTCATACATTCACCCCAGTACAGAGATCTGGGCCTAAATCCATCGTTTTTTTTGCCCACCATGCCATTTCAGTTTGAACCCAGCCATCTGCAAATTAGTCTTGACCCTGTGCCTCATGGGAACAGTCCAGCCCCGATAGCTTGATTCCAGTGGCATGGAGAGCACAGGACCCACGTCTCGGCATACGCGTCCCACTTGGGGTGACAAATGCAAAAAGAACAGTTGATAGACAGAATGCTGAGCAATGTCATACATTCACCCCAGTACATAATTCTGGTCCTAAATCCATAGTTTTTATGCATGCCATGCCATTCCAGTTTGAATCCAGCTCTATGCAAATCAGTCTTGACCCTGTGCCTCATGGGAACAGTCCAGCCTGAACTGCCAAGCCAGGTCCTCCCTGGACAGGAAACAAGCATCTTAGAACTGGTTTCATAGTGTCACGCCTCATCAGCCAGAATAGCGTGATTTCAGTGGCATGGAGAGCACGGGACCCACGTCTGGGCATACGCGTCCCACTCGGGGAGACAAATGCAAAAAGAAGAGTTGATGGACAGAATGCAGAACAATGTCATACATTCACCCCAGTACAGAGATCTGGGCCTAAATACATCGTTTTTTATTCACAATGTAATTCCAGTTTGAACCCAGCCATATGCAAGTCAGTCTTGACCCTGTGCCTCATGGGAACAGTCCAGCCCGAACTGCCAAGCAAGGTCTTCCCTGGACTGGAAAGCAGCATCCTATGACTGATTTCGGGGTTTCACCCCTCATCAGCCAGAGTAGCTTGATTCCATTGACATGGAGAGCACGGACCCACGTCTGTGCATACCCGTCCCACTCGGGGTGACAAATGCAAAAACAACAGTTGATGGACAGAAGGCATTCACCCCAGTACAGCAATCTGGACCTAAATCCATTGTTTTTTTGCTCACCATGCCATTCGAGTTTGAACCCAGACATATGTAAATCAGTCTTGACCCTGTGCCTCAAGGGAACAGTCCAGCCCGAATTGCCAAGCCAGGTCACGTATATACTGTGTGTTCAGTCATCTCTTAATACATCTCTGGTAGGGGCGGTGGAGTGGCACTGATCGTGGATAAGCATATTTCCTGTACGACTTTCCCCATTGATAACATCTCGGGTTGTGAGGCCTTAGGCTTCACTCTTCGTTTTTCCCCGTCACAAGCTTGTGCAGGGCTTCTTCTTTACAGAACACCTGGACCTCTTGGGTCTTTTTTCGATGAACTTCAAGTGGCGCTTTCTGTGCCGTGCCTTAGATCAGAACAATGCATTTTATTAGGTGACCTTAATTTGCACATGGACAATAACTCGGACTCTGATGTTATGAAACTTCATGACATTACGGCTCCGTTAGGGTTGGCCCCTTTTATCACTTGGCCTACCCATAACAAAGGTCACACCCTGGATCAGGTATTTTCTACGAGACAGATTAGTGTGTCTCCGCCACAGCCAGTCTTGTGGTCCGATCATTTCTTAATCAACTTTGCGGTGCTTTCTACCGCAAAAACATGGTCGAGAACAATAAGAGACACCAAGAGGACCACGCGGCCTTTTCATCAGATTTCGGCCGAAATGCTGTCTGATGCCCTGCATAGCTTCCCTTGTCAATTATCGGGCAATCTGGAGGAGAATCTTAACCTCTTCCAGAAGTGGCTTACGGCCAGACTGGAGGAGTTAGCTCCCGAGAAAAAAGTTAAATCCACTGGGAGGCGTGCGTCTGCCCCGTGGTTTACTTCCCATCTCGGTGTTTTACGTCAGGAATGCAAGAAGGCCGAAAGGGCCTGGCGGCGCTCATATGACCCTACTGAGAAAATGAAATATAGAGTTGCGATCAGATCTTACCATAGGCATATCTGGGACGGAAAAAAAGCCTATTTGGAGCGTAGAATAGATGAAGCTGAAAATGCTAGTAAAGAGATCTTTAGGATAGTAAAAGATTTCACCTCTCCTTCCCTGAGCACTCCCGCTCATTCGCACTCCGAGTCCTGAATTAACCAATTAGCAGAGTTTTTTGTAAGCAAAATTAAGTCTATTCAGGACTCTTTTCCCCCCATCTGCCCTTTGTCGGTAGACAGTCGTGTGCCTTTTTTTTCCCCCTCCTTGGAGGGGGTAGGCCCCTTTCTCTCCGAATTTCCCCCTATGTCTCTCGTCATCTCTCTGGATCTCCTTTCCCGGTTAAAGTCTGGCTCACCGCTGGATCCTTGTCCGGCGAAATGTCTGGGAAGAGTGGCGTCAACTCTTAACATCTTGCTGAACCCACTTCTTAACTCCTCCCTTTCTACCGGTGTGGTTCCTCAGGCATGGAAACGTGCCTTGATTTTACCTTTGATTAAAAAGCCCACGCTGGATCCCCTTATCCATGCCAACTATAGGCCAATCTCTCTCCTCCCTGCGCTGGCAAAAGTGATGGAGAAGCATGTTCATCTGTCGATCTCCAATTTCATCGAGGAGAACGACCTTTTGCACATGTCTCAATCAGGCTTCCGTGCTAATTTTAGCACTGAGACAGCCCTTCTCAAGGTCACCGATGCTATCAGGGACGTTTTAGACTCTGGAGGTAAGACCATGTTGGTTATGCTGGATTTGTCGGCGGCTTTTGACACCGTCCCCCATGAGGGTCTCCTTTTAAGACTCTGGGAGATCGGCTTTCGTGGGACGGCGTTGAACTGGTTTAAATCTTTTCTTACCGGCCGCCGGCAAATGATCTGGGCCCCTCCACATTCCGCCGAAATGCTGCCGCTAGAGGTTGGGGTTCCTCAGGGTTCTATCCTCAGCCCCACCCTTTTTAACATCTATATGGCCCCTCTGGCGGCGGTGGCGGAATCCTTTGGTGCCCAGATCATATCCTATGCTGACGATACCCAGCTTCTGTTCACTTGCGGCAGAGGTGGGGCGTTCGACGGCATGCGGATCAGGGATTGCTTGGGTGCAGTCTTCGAATGGTTTCAGCTGCACGGTCTAAAATGCAACTCCGATAAATCGGAGTTGCTTTTTGTTGGATGTATGCCAGATCCCAGCTGGAAGGCTTGGTGGCCGCAGGATATGTTTCCCCCGGATGACGTCTCTCTCAAGGCGAAAAACCTTGGAGTTTTGATTGATTGTGATCTATCATTCAGACCCCAGATTATAGGGTTATCAGGGAAATGTTTCGGCATCCTGAGGATGCTTAGGAAGTTTCTTCCTCTGCTGTCACTTCATCACAAAAAAACTATCATGCAGGCCCTGATAGGTTCCCGTTTGGATTACGTGAACGCCCTCTATCTGGGTTTGCCCAAATATCTTCTGACCCGTCTGCAAATTGTGCAGAATTCTGCGGCTAGAGCTATTTTTGGGCTTCCGGGAAGGGCTAATGCCACTGAGTTGCTCAAAATGCTGCATTGGCTGCCCATCTCCAAGAGGATTTTATTTAAAATCCTGACCCTAGCTTTTAAAGCCCTTCATCGCGTGGGTCCTAAGTACATTGGGAAACGTCTGTCTTTCTATCTACCCAGCAGGACTCTTCGGTCAGCTTCTTTGGCCAAAGCTGTTGTCCCCTCTATCAAGCGTACTAGAACAGGAGGCCGTTCGTTTCGATACCTGGCTTCTCGGGGTTGGAACGAGCTGCCTCACTCCTTAAGAAAAGCCAATAGTCTGCTTGTCTTCAAGAAAGAGTTGGAAACTTGGCTCTTTACTCAATAGAGTTCTTCTGGTTCCTCTTGTTTTTAGCTGTTGTGTTTTCACTCTGCCTTTAGCACTCTTCGCTAAAGCGCCGGGATGCTCTTTGGAGTGGCCGTGCGCTATAGAAGAGATTAAATAACATAACATAACATAACATCTCAGTAGAACAAAACACTATGAAAAAGGGCCTTCAGATTCTACTCTTTTGACCCACCCTATATGTTTTTAGACATGGAGGTAAAACTCTAAACAGTGATTCTCAAACCGAAAAAGCATGGGCAGGAGACCTCAATGCGCATCCAGATTTAGCAAATGATACGATACACATAAGCTTCTGAACACTGTATGTTAATGTGTCAAGCTCATATGTTAAAATCAAGAGGTAATGAAGTAAACCATAGGCTAAAGAAGTGCACAGAAAGATGATGAGGAGCAGACACAAATGGATAGAGAATGGTAAAATATCCCACTCATTCCAGGGCATTGCAACTCAGATTCCAAGTAGACACCTCATTAGCACTTGCAGTTCTGAGGGTTTTTACAGAACCCTAAATTGAATGTGAGGAGGTCATTCCTTAAACATAATTCACTTTATTTGTTTCTTATGCTCTACATATGGAAGCTCAGTTTAATACTTTTTCTTACGCTAGTGGGTGATGTTTTATAAATGTTGATACATCAATATTCTTTCAGCAAAATATAAAATGGGATAATTGTTCAGCTTGCAGAATATGCTACCTGAAGTTAACAGAGCCCCTGTAATGAAACGGGATCCTTTTAGGGTAACTGTGTTTTTTTTATTTTATTTTTTTTATTTTTTATTTTAGCGATTTATAGAGCGCCTGGTGACCCGGAGGCATCCCCGCGCTGTGAAACTTAATGGAGACCGGAGGTAATGAGGAGAGGTACTATTTGGGGAAAAGGAGAGTTCACGTCATACCAGGTTAAGACTTATGACCAATTACTTAGGGTACTCAGATGCCATGAGCTAGGCAAAGGGATTTTAGTACCTAAGAGCCTGATTCACAAAGTTAACTTACTCTTTTGATAAATGTACACTTTGGAGTAAGTTTACTACTTTCTGTACTCACCAACTTTGTGTGTAAACATACTATAAAGCATAAGTTGCATGTCTCCAGTCTCCACCCCCACACAAGTAAACAATTGGCTTACTCGTGCAGGTGGGTTACTTCCCTCCCTTAAAATCTCCCTAAATGCCTTTTACTCCTCCCTTATCACATCCCCTTTTGCAATAAGTCTGCGGGTTTTCCCACCCACTCCCTTCAGTCCCACTCACATTTACTAGTAAAACGTATACTTATGTGTGCTGAGTTCTCTGCTTTGACTGTAGAGTCTCTGCATTCTTAAGTATAAGCAATGCAGAGTCTTAAAATATGCACATGGTTTGTGAATTGCAATTTGTAGTACGTTTTGTAGTACTACAAAACATACTACAAAAGTGCAGTTTGTGAATCAGGCCTTAAGACTTCAGTATTCACCTGCACATGTCCCCTCCATTCATCTAATATTCATGAATGTTCTCCTTTGTTGAGCTTGACAGATCTCTCATTCATGTATGCAAGCAGTCTGCTGGACATAATGGTTAGAATGCTAGATGGTAAGGAATCTCTGGACAGTTTCTTTATGGATAAGATGCTCCAAGAAGCAGAATTGTGTTCCTCAGTTTTTATTAAAATAGCTAAACTTCCAAAAAACGACTCGCTACAAGACACTGCAGGGGCTAGGAGCAAGAATACGTTTATTTTACCATACTAAGGCGAGTACAGGAAGTCATGAGTTTTTGAAAATCATGGAGTGCAAAACATATTAGAAATAGCCAGAAAAGATTTTGGGCAAGTAAAGGCTTTAAGGAGCTAGGTAATTTTCTGGAATATGTGACGTTATTCCGCACACAAATACCCTGCATACAATCACTCTGCAAACAAAATACCGCAAGTACTATTACTCCGCAAATTAAGACAACGAAAACTTTTACAACGAATATGCCTTTACCAAGCATGCCTTTACAACGCAAAGGCATGCATGTTAAAGGTATACTTGCTGTAAAAGTTGTAAAGGTAAGTAAGAGTACCCTACCCTACCCTACCCTACACTCTAATGTAGTACCCCTGCACCATCCAACCTTGACACACAGTCCTTTTCCTAAATTTACACTACCCAGCACGACCCCCCAACACTACCACAAAGCACTTTACTTCCCTACACAAACACTAAAACACTACCTTAAAACACTACCCCCAGAATGACCCTACACAAACACTACAACACTACCCTAAACCCTAAAACACTTCACCCAGCATGATCCTACACTACACAAACACTACAACACTACCCTAAACCCTAAAACACTTCACCCACCATGTCCCTACACTACACAAACACTACAACACTACCCTAAACTCTAAAACACTAAAACTGAATGACCCTACACTACACAAACACTACAACACTAACCTAAACCTTAAAACACTACCCCCAGCATGACCCTACACTACAACACTACCCTAAACCCTAAAACACTACACCCCAGCATGACCCTACACTACACAAACACTACAACACTACCCTAAACCCTAAAACACTACCCCTGCATGACCCTACACTACAACACTACCCTAAAACCTATAACACTTCCCCCAGCATGACCCTACACTACAACACTACCCTAAACCCTAAAACACTACCCCCAGCATGACCCGACACTACACAAACACTACAACACTACCCTAAACCCTAATACACTACCCCCAGCATGACCCGACACTACACAAACACTACAACACTACCCTAAACCCTAATACACTACCCCCAGCATGACCCTACACTACACAAACACTACAACACTACCCTAAACCCTAAATAACTACCCCCAGCATGACCCGACACTACACACACACTACAACTCTACCCAAAACCCTAATACACTACCCCCAGCATGACCCGACACTACACAAACACTACAACACTACCCTAATACACTACCCCAGCATGACCCTACACTACACAAACATTACAACACTACCCTAAACCCTAAATAACTACCCCCAGCATGACCCTACACTACACAGACACTGCAACACTACCCAAAACCCTAATACACTACCCCCAGCATGCCCCTACATTACACAAACACTACAGCACTACCCTAAACCCTAAAACACTACCCACAGCATGACCCTACACTACACAAACACTACAACACTACCCTAAACCCTATAACACTTCCCCCAGCACGACCCTACACTACACAACCACCACAACTCTACACTACACTAACACTACACTACACTACACAATCACTACCCCAGCACGACCCCCACCCCTAAAAAAAGAACCCAAACCCCCTTACCTCTCTCGTCGTCGTGGTTCCACACACCTCCTGGTTCCATCTTCATGAAGTCTGGTTTTTTTTTCACAACGCAAGTGCATTTACCATACATGCCTTTACAACGTAATTCGTTGTAACGGCATGCGTGGTAAATGCACATGCATTGTGAAAAAATGCGGAGTGATGGTATGCGAGGTTAATGACCTTGCGGAGTAATGGTATGCGGACTGAAAGTCCGCGGAAAAAAAGATGCGGAGTAAAGGTTGATTACCAATTTTCCGGTTGTGGGGAGATGCATAAAATGGCAGGAGATTCAGGTTAGATGTGGAACCAGCTGTAATTTGTATTTTTTTTTTAGCTTTCTTCAGATTATGCAGTTGGTGAAGAAATTCTGTTTTCCACTGAGTGCTTCGGCCTCTCTATTGCCAGTTCTTTTAAGAGCTAAATTAAGGGGTGTTGGAAACTGGTATAGATTATTGCGGGACCAACAGGGAAATCCTGTGGTAATGAGGTTTCTAGATAATGTCTCCCTAGAAACTCAATGTACGTTCTCAGAATTAGAGTGGCAAGAGATCTCATTACAAGGCCACAAATTACAAAGAGCTGCTAATTTTAAAAGAATGGCTTATTACACACCGGCTACCCTACATAAGATATATCCCGAGCTAGAGGACAAGGGCTTTCGTTGTCAACAGTCAGCCCTGCCAAGTGTCACACATCCTGTGTGACACTAACGCATTTTAAGTTACATTACCGCATTACCGCATGTGAAAGGATTGTCACGCAAATCAGCATATTTAAAAGCTGAGTGTATTACCAGTATTTGAGGTTGTCACTGTCAAGCCTGACTGTCAAGTCTGCCTAAAACTGAGAGTCTGTGGCAGCGCGCCGCCCGTGGCTTATGCGCGCTGCTCTAGCAGGCTTGGGGTTCAGCTAAGCTAAGGCTGCAGGCAGCTTTAGTGTTCGAGGCATGTGGGCTGCTGAATTCATATCTGTGCATAGATCGCCGCCTAGTGTTGGGTCCGGATGATTGCACATTGTTGTCCTGGAAGAGTCTTCGAAGTATCACGAGATAGGTGGCTCCTCCCTCGCACCACAGTGCGCATGGCCATCCTCTCCATCCTCAGATTGTTTTTTTCCGCCATTGGGTTCGGATGTACTTTCCAGCACTTTAAGTTCGGAATCAACATAAACTTTTCTAAAGGCCAAAAGGCCTGCGGATCCGTCGGTATTGTTAAGCGCTCGGTACCGATACACTTTTTGAACATCTGTTGCACTCCGGTCGTCGAATCGGGCCGTGAGGCCTTCTCGACACCACGTGGACCGACCGTTGATGGAACGAAGTCCATTCAAATACTGCCCGCACTGCAACTCAAAGTTCCCGCACACAGATAAGCATCCAGTGTGCAACAAATGCCTATCTCCAGATCACAATGAAGATAGTTGCCTAGCCTGTGCCCAGTTCCGATCGAAAAAGACTATCCGGAATCGACGGGTGGCGAGGCAAGAAATGCAGAGGTCGGCGCCAGAGCCCGATAATATCTTCGACGATGAGGAAGACCTAGCTAGCGCCAAAGACTCGAATCAGGACGAAGAACAATACTCGGAGCACGACTCCGAATATTACCTCGAAGAGGAGGAACAAATCTTCGATCTCGAGGAATACGATCAAGACATCGTAGCTGTTGAAGACGACTCCGATGACGACGAGGGGCGAACCGTGAGTACACCGCCCCATATAGACACTACACCGATATCAGAGACTCAGGTCGAGGCATCGCCAGCAGGCCTTAGCCAAGATCAACATTCTCGTTCTACGGCCCCGCCATACCGCCTGGCTAAGAACATACACAAAGAGCCCTCTGAGACACGACATACGACACCGGTTCCATCGAAACCGAAACTCGTCGACAATACCGTCTTCGGATCGAAAGTCGTCGAACCGAAGGTGATTAAGCCGAAGGGCGTCGACCCGAAGGCCACAGTCCCAATACAACCTTCGAAGCCAAAGACCGTCGAGTCAACATCGAAGACAAAAGCTGTCGAGTCAAGCTCGAAGTCGAAAGCCGTCGAGTCAACCTCGAGGCCAAAACACGTCGAATCGACACCAAAACAAAAGCACGTCGACTCGACCCCCAAGACAAAGCACGTCGAATCGAGCAAAGCAGCCTCAACTATCGACAAGGGGGAAAAAAACGGTAGACGAAAGCACAAGGCCTACGTCCAAAACTAATGTCGAACCGAAAGTGAAACCTAAGGTGGACCACAGTAAATCGGTCGAGCCGAAGCCCATCGATCCGAAAAAGGGCATCGAGCCAAAACCGCAGGCTCCGAAAACACCTAAAGACATTTGCGAACCGACCAAACCGCTCGGTCTGAAAAAGGTGGTGAAGCCAGCCAAAGACGTTCAACCAACAAAAGCTGTCGAAAAACATCAAAAACCGATCCAACCACCAAAAGCAGTCGAACCCACTAAAGGCATCGACCCGAAAAATGTCAAACCAAAGGCTACGGAACCAAGGCCATAAACTGTGGAAGAAGAGATTATTCATCCAGACCCCTCCACAGAAGACCAGTCGAAACTGTATATTGACTCAAAAACTGGTAAAGTGACTGTTTACACAAAAAAGAATAGACCTCTGCCAACTGAAGACTTTTCTAGAATTCCACTCAAGAAGAAGAGAGACTGTGCTACCTCTCCTATACTTTTTGAACCTATCACTCCAGCTATGCCTACTACTCCATATACCCCAACCTCACCTGCACGCTCTGACTACAACCCAGATGAAGATCAGGATGCAGATGTGGGGTTTGGTTATCCACAAAACCCAATTGGAGACCCCAACTCACAGCCATGGGGTGGGCGAGGAGAACCAGACACTGAAGGGACTCTGCCCATTACAGACCCTGCAGTATACCCAACTAAGCCATCACCCACAGAAGATACAGTAGCCTTTAATTCCCTACTAGATAGAGCAGCAACCTACCATAATGTAGATATGCACTATGATGCTATTGAAGAAGACTTTCTCTTTGATACATTGACAACATCTGAAAGACATGTAAAAACACTCCCCATGTTGAAGGGCGTCCTAAAGCACGCAAGTGACATTTTTAAGGACACTGATAGGGCACGGGTCATAAACCCTAGAATTGAAAAGAAATATAGGGCTGCACCTATAGATCCTACATACATCAGGGGGAGACTACCCCTAGACTCCCTAGTGGTATCCAACGCACGTAAGCGTGCAAATTCCCAGACTACTGGGGAGGCTGCTCCTCCAGACAAGGAGTCAAAATCTTTGAGGCATCAGGCAAGAGAGTGGCAGCTCAAGCAGCAAACTCATGGAGAATAGCCAATACACAGGCCTTGCTGGCCAGATATGACAGGGCGCACTATGACAGTTTAGAGGAAATTCTCCAACACTTACCTGATCCTTACAAACAGCAGGCAGATGAACTTATATAGGAAGGAAAGCTCATCACCAATGCCTCAATTAAATGTGCCCTAGACGCGGCAGACACAGCTGCCAGATCCATCAATACAAGCGTGCTGCTGAGGCGCCATGCATGGCTTCGCATATCAGACTTTAAGAATGAAGTCCAATCCACAATTCTTAATCAGCCCATCAACCCAGACTTTTTGTTTGGTCCAGCAGTTGACTCAATTCTGGACAAATTGAAAAAGGATGCGGAAACAGCGAAGTCCATGGGTGCTCTCCAGTCCCAACAACACCGGGGCTCCTTTCGTCGCTCCAATTATAGAGTAGGAGCGCGAAGTAATACATCACAGCAATCCTCCACCTACAAGAGTAATACACAATCCACATACAACAAAAACACCAACAGGGGTGGTTACAGAGGAAATAATACCAAGGGAAGAGGTCGTGGAGGCAATGCAAATAGATCCTCCACTAACACCAAACAGTGACTTCTTGGCACTACCCCCAGACCATATAACACCGGTCGGGCGAAGACTACAACAATTTCTGCCAGTCTGGTTAAATATCACTACAGACAAGTGGGTCAGGCAAATTATCCAACATGGCTATTGCTTTGAACTCACCTAAACCCCACCCAACATACCACCCGTGCACCGTCCAATGTCACAGGAACATATAACGCTACTACAACAAGAGGTCATCAGTATGCTTCAAAAGGGAGCCATAGAACCAGTCCCACTACAACATCAGAGAACAGGAGTATACTCCCTATACTTCCTTATTCCAAAGAAGGACGGGTCTCTCAGACCAATATTGGACCTCAGGCCCCTCAACCTGTACATTTTGTCAGAGCATTTTCATATGCTCACTCTCCATCAAGTCTTACCATTGCTTCGCCAGGGAGACTTCCTAGCAATTCTAGACCTCAAAGACGCATACTTTCATATACCAATACACCTTGCTCACAGAAAGTATTTAAGGTTCACCATTCAGGGACAACACTACCAGTTCAAAGTCCTACCATTTGGTGTCACAACAGCTCCACGAGTGTTCACCAAATGTCTAGCTACAGTGGCAGCACATCTCAGGATGCAACACATCCATGTGTACCCTTAGCTGGACAATTGGCTAATACACGCGCCATCAGCCCAGCAATGTGCCAACCACATGTCAAAGACCATCCATCTCCTGCACAGTTTAGGATTCTCGCTAAACTACCCAAAATCACATCTGCAACCCCCCCACGTCCAACAGTAACTGGGAGCAACAATAGATACACTGGCAGCAAAAGCATATCCCAACGCAGCACGGATCAAGGGAATGCAAACGTTGATCCAAAGATTCAGACCCCAACACTCATTACCAGCTCGAGTGTTTATGCAACTAATAGGCATGATGGCCTTGTGCATATTCATAGTCCCTCATGCCAGGCTACATATGCGTCCGCTCCATGAATGTCTAGCAAGGCAGTGAACCAGGCTCACGGGCAATTAAAGGACCTAGTGTTGGTGACCAGTCGGGCATACAACTCTCTGCATTGGTGGAATCCACAAAACTTTTGCAAGGGATGACTGTTCCAAGAGCCTGTCCCACAAATAGTGTTAACCGCGGACGCATCCCTAATAGGATGGGGAGCCCATGTCCTACACTACACAGTACAGGGACTCTGGACTGAACAGCAAAAGAAAATGCATATCAACCTTCTGGAGTTGATGGCGATCTTTCTAGCCCTAAAAGCTTTCAAGACACACTTATGCAACAAAGCTGTGTTGATCCGGACGGACAACATGACAGCTATGTATTACATTCAAAAACAGGGTCGCACCTAGCTCAAGCAATGTGGAAATGGGCCATTCAGAGGAACATGTTTCTCATGGCAGAGCACCTCCCAGACAAGGACAATCAAGTAGCTGACCTGCTCAGCAGGCACAGCCAACAGATGCACGAATGGGAAATTCACCCCAAAGTGCTCCAACCATTCTTCCGGAGATGGGGACACCCGTAGATAGATGTTTGCCACAAGCAAAAACGCAAAATGCCAGTACTTTGCCGCCAGGTTCCCACATCCGCAGTCGCAGGGCAATGCGATATGGATGAACTGGTCAGGCAAATTTGCGTACGCTTTTCTCCCAGCTCCATTAATACCGCTGGTGGCACGCAAAATGCACCAACATTCGCTGACACTGATCCTAGTTGCTCCCACATGGACAAGGCAACCATGGTACACAATGTTCCTAGAACTGTCAGTGGTGCCTCATCAAAGACTGCGACTCACACCCAATCTTCTAACTCAGAGCCATGGAGAAATCCAACACCCAGACCCGCAACAGCTGAACCTGGCGATCTGGCTCCTGAAGTCCTAAAGTTTGGATACCTAAACTTGCCTCCAGACTGCATGAATATTATCAAAGAGGCAAGAAAACCCACTACGAGAGCATGTTATGCAGCAAAGTGGAAGCGTTTCGTCATTTACTGTAGTAACAATGACATTAACCCACTTGATGCTTCTACTCAAAACATCATTTGCTATCTCTTGCACCTACAACGTTGCAATTTAGCCTATTCATCCATCAGGATACATTTAGCTGCGTTAGCAGCATATCTTCAAAACAGGCAACACCTTTCACTATTTAGGGTGTCAGCAATTAAAGCGTTTATGAAGGACTTAAACGCGTAATTCCTCCAAGACACCCACCTTCACCAGTCTGGAATCTGAACATTGTTTTAACCAGACTTATGGGACCACCTTTTGAACCACTACACTCATGCAAACTACAATTTCTTACTTGGAAGGTGGCTTTCCTTATTGCCATTACTTCGCTTCGAAGAGTTAGCGAGCTGCAAGTCCTAACTATTCAAGAGCCATTCATTCAAGTACATGCAAATAGACTAGTTCTCAGAACAAACTCTAAATTCATGCCAAAGGTGGTATCCCATTTCCATATAAATCAAACTATAGAACTGCCAGTGTTCTTTCAAAACCCACAGACAGTAGCTGAAAGGGCCTTGAATACTGTAGATGTCAAGAGAGCTCTGCTATACTATATTGATAGAACAAAGGCATTTCGAAAGACAAAATCGTTGTTTGTTGCTTTCTCACCGCAACACAAAGGTAACCCTATTTCAAAATCAGGTATAGCCAGATGGATCGTTAAGTGCATCCAAATATGTTATTTAAAGGCAAAACGCACCTTAACAGTTCCCCCTAGGGCGCATTCCACATGCAAGCTAGGGGCATCCTTGGCTTTCCTGGGTAATATTCCTTTACACGAAATTTGTTCAGCAGCCACATGGTCAACCACACATACATTTACCAAACACTATTGTGTAGATGTACATTCAAAACAGCAAGCTGCTGTAGGACAGGCTGTTCTCAAAACTCTTTTCCAGACTGCTGCAGCTGACACAGGTAGCCACCGCTAGGGGAGATACTGCTATACATTCTATGCACAGATATGAATTCAGCAGCCCACATGCCTCGAACGGAATATGCTACTTACCAGTATGCATCTGTTCTTGGCATGTAGGGCTGCTGACATTCATATCGCCCACCCGCCTCCCCGGTGCCTGTTGCAGCTGCAGCATTCACTCTTTGCATGGACATCTCTTACTGTACTATACTCCATCTATGCCACAATGGCGAAAAACAATCTGAGGATGGAGAGGATGCCCATGCACACTGTGGTCCGAGAGAGGAGTCACCTATCTCGTGATACTTCGAAGACTCTTCCAGGACAACAATGTGCAATCATCCGGACCCAACACTAGGCGGCGATCTATGCACAGATATGAATGTCAGCAACCCTACATGCCAAGAACAGATGCATACTGGTAAGTAGTATATTCCTTAGCTGCTACAATCTATCATGATTGAATCTAACTGCAGAGGCTTGGCTCTTACTGGCAGGCTGATGTCATCGCAGGGGGACGTCACTGCGGAAGCGCGTACAGTTTATTTTGGGTGCTCGATGCGTCTGGATAGTTTGCGGGCTGCGCACCATGTTCATTGTGAAAGGGAGCGCTGCTTATAATTACGGCACCGTCCACCAGCTCACTTCGGCTCGGGCACCACGTGCCAGAAGCTATTGTTATTACCGCCCCCATTGAATCATTCAATATCTTACTGTAGCCGACGGAGAGAAGTCAGTGACACCGGGGGCGCCTGGACAGACTGGAGGTGGAGGTGGAGAGCCCTTCTTCTGCGAGGTTAGTGAAATTTTGCTATCACCTCATGTTCGACTGGTCGTGGTCAGTGGGAGAGAGAGCTTGTGTGTGCTAAGTTGAGATGGTGGCTGAGTCCCCACCCCCACGTGCAGATCTTCCGCCGCATCTCAGTTATCTCTCCTCGGTGGAGCCTTGGGAGAGGCCACGGGTCTCTGAAGCGACCTGAAAGGCTCTTCTATTGCTTGGTAAAGGAGCCCCTGTCATTGGGCCTCCTTGTTTGTTCAGAGCGTCACTCTCTTACTCACAAGTGGAGGAAAAGAGATAGGAGGCAGCACACGAAGGCTGCGGCGGATCTTTCACTTACTCAGAAACACTCAGTCTGCCCGGGTCAGGGCAGCTAGCACAGCACAGCAAACCCCACTCCCTTAGCGAACCAATATTTATTAGAGCTTCTTATTAAATAGAATAAACTGTGCTGTGTTTATTCACGACATCCAATTAAATGCCACAGATTACTTTCGATTTATTAGGGCATTTTAAACTGCAGAGAGCTTTAACCATTTAAACTCATGAAAACAGACAGTACAAACATACCTGAGAGCTTCCCAGTTCTATGTGTGAAGTGTGGCTCATCTCAATCAGGTGCCTACCCAGACCCCTACTAGCAAATGCACTCCATCCTAGACTTATTCTGAGTTTGCCTGTGCCCCTGTCACTCCCACAGTATGTCTCTGCTTTGGTTTTCAGTGGCATTACAGCTCAGGTAACTGGTGGCAGTTGAGTGAGACTGCGAGTCACTCAGCTGATTATAATGACATTTTGAACCACTTCCAAGCTGCTTTATCTAATTTCTGCAATTTTAGCTAGTGTCTGATAAATGGAAGTCATTTATATTTCTTACGTTTTGCAGCAGTTAACTTAGTTTCTCGTTCCTCAAATGTGTGCAATTTCTGATATTATTGTTTCCCTCCTCTTCATTGCTTAATTTTGCTCGCAAGACAGTGTCACTCATAGTCATTGAAATGTCACTCATATTTACTCTAAAATTATTAAAATGTCACACATAGCAATCTGAAACCTTGGCAGCTATGAACAGTCAGGGCTGGGGGACTTGCTCAATATCTTTTTTACTTGTCCGTCTTTAACCCAGTTTTGGGAGGAAGTATTCTCCGCTGTCAATCAAAATGTATGGAGAAAACCTAAACCGGAACCAGAGATAGCATTATTTGGGTTTATAAAACAAAGATCAAATACTCCAAACCCTAGAGGACATAAATTATTTTTTGCGATCTCTGCTTTGTTGGCCCGCTCCCTGATCCTTCAGAATTGGAAGACAACGAAAATACCAACCCTACTTGATTGGTATAGAAAAATGCAATGTACTAAAACCTTTGAGGAAATGTATGCAAAAATTGGGAATAGTTCCAGCGCTTTAGATCTAATGGGAAGAGTTGAGTGAATAAGTGGGAAAAATGTTCATGTTTTACAGCTGAAATTTTATTATGCACTGCACTTTATTCTATGCATCTAGGGACTAGCTCCACCCTCTGGGAAAAAAAAGTTGTTTTTAGCTATTTGATTATGGTAAAATGTTATTATGCACTGCACTTTATTTCACCATGTATCTAGAATGTGAGGGATTATGGTACAGTGGTTCTGCACAACACTTTACTGCTTCTTTTCTACATCTCACCCTCTTTAATAGGTATTTTAGAAAAATCTATAGATGAGAAATTAGGGGAGGGGATCTTAGATATAAGTTAAGAGGATAGATCATATTTTATTTATTCAAATTAATTACATCTGTTGGTATGGTTGAAGATATGCATTGTAACTTTTAATTCTGCTCAATTAAAAAAAATGTGTGCAAGCAGTCATACAGTTTGTGCTCTTTATTTAGGGTTTTGCTAAACATTTTCGCTGTTCATCACAGTTGCTTTCTACCCTTTCAGCATAAAGGAGATCATCAAAGACCCTGGCGAATACTTCCTGAATTTGTTTCCTGATCTGACCCTGTACATCTATGAAACCATACGAGTCTTGGAAGACAAGAAACGTTTGCTGGACCCCTATGGGATTTCTCTGCCGACATGATCAACACCAGAAGAATATAAACTATTAGTAACTAACAACATGATATGAAAAGCTTATTTCAAACTGTAGGTGTTATTTTCTTTTGTAAATTTATAGGTAAGTCTGGAGTAAACCACACATACTCACAAGAATTATTTCTTAATCAAGTCTAAATTATTTGTACATTGCTTAATCTTCCCCTGATGAGCCCGCAGTCCAGTATGGGAATTTGTGTGTACCAAATGCTAAACAGCATAGTAAACTGTCTTGTGCCTTGAACCTCAGAGAGTAAAATAATATATTGACACCAAAAGAATCTGGAACACCGTACTGTCTGCCTGCTGATGCTATTAATAGTAAATGTAGTGGCGAAAATAGTACACACTCACTACAGAGGCCCACCAGATCAACACACCAATGTTTTCAGGTACCATCTTTTTTTGAGAGTTTAAAGGGAAATTTCGAGGTGAGGGGGTTCTGGACATTTTGGGCCTCATTTATGAGAAGTGCTGAATTGCTTCTTGAAAGCAAAACATGTTACATTATTTACACCGCAACTGAGTCACAAAAAGTGACACAACGGCGGCGTAAAAGTGACGCAGGGGTGCATAAATAACCCCCTTTGATTATAAGTTGTTGTTATCTGGGGTGTTGGTTCAGTTGGTTTAGTGAAAGCAAAAGTTGACTACAGCCCCCATAATGCATTAGATTGTCATATGAGGCACGAAAATGAGTTGCCCTGGCCTCATTGAGCGAAGAGGACAGCTTTAGATGGAGGTGGAATTTGTATGTATGTATGTATAGGCATTTATATAGCGCACTACTTACCCGTAGGGTCCCAAGGCGCTTCGACCGCTGCGAAACCCTTCCTGGCTTCCCTGAGAGATGGTCCCTTAATGGGTATCTCCAGGGTGAGACTAGGCATCCCCGGCGGTCTGGTGGGGCCGTTAGTGAAGATGAGGCAAGCTAATGCCCAGAGTTGCCGAGTGTGATCGCTGATCAGAGTGGGCACCGAGGCGAGAGAATTATCGAGTCCGCTGACCCTGGTCCAGAAACCTGCCGCGCCGGGAATCGAACCCTGGTCCCGGGCCGTCCTCTGCTCTCGGGTCTGCCGCCTCTAACCAGTGAGCCACACTACTTCACATTTGCCTATTTTGCTTATGAGGAAAGTGTGTGTGTTCTTTATGCATATATATCACTGCACCTATATATGTATTCTAGTGTGTGTGAGAAATAGAGAAAGAAATGGCTTTCACTCCCTTTGCTGTATCTGCACCATGTGGGTGGAATGCTTGATTGCTGCTGCACATGATGTTCCTGGTCTGTTTGTGGCAGAAACGTGTGCTGTGATTGCATTTCGAACGCTGCCCATGTGTGACAGAGGAGCTTGCCTTTTAATGCATTTTTCCTTGCTAATGGCTGCATTTCTGGTGACTTTCATGTCTCAGCAGAAATGTATTTAAGTCGTCTTAGCTAAGATTTCAGTTAGTATCATAAATCAGCAATTCTACATCAGGTCACAGAAAATCTGGGACGATTTACATTAACAAAGGTTTGGTGGTAGTCAAATGCAAATACAAGTGGTAATAAAAGGTAGGGTATTCCCTATTCCACCACAAAGGTCTCTACATTTACAGTCTCTTGAACTGTTAACCTAGGGAAAATGCACATCTCCTTACTACGGTAATGTTATCGGCACACTTTGGTATTATCTTTGCTTTTAGTGTGCAAGTTTAGATGGAGAGGGGGTCTCTGTCCTGCACAAGATGGGAAAGTGAGGGGAAGCTTTTCAGACCCTGGTCAGGAGATCGGAAAGCAAACAGTGGATGCTGGGTCCCACTGTGGTGGTTCAGTTTGTTTGCCACCGATGTCCTGTGGTATGGACTACTGTGGTTTTGTAAACAAGGATAAGTACAACTGTCTCCACATTTGACTCTCGTGGTAGCAAAGGTGAGAAATCCAAATCTTCTCAGGGGGGTAGAGTGACTAAGGAATAGTATGATTTACTATTCCAACTCCTTCCCTAGTGTTGCACACACTGGAGTTGGAATAGTAAATCATACTATTCCTAAGTCCAGTGCGCCATCTAGGGCAAGTCGTTGTAACAACTTGCGTTGTAATGGCACTGCACGGTAACAACGCGGTCGATGTAACGACCACGTTGTGATGGTATTGCGGTGTAAAAACCACGTAGTAAAAGTATATATTCTCTAAGTAGACACCAAAACGTCATTCCGGCAAAAACTACGCAAACAATGGACACATAGTCGACCAACACGCAGGGGTACTGCTAAAGAAAAAAATCTCCTGAGCCAGTCGGGTGCCTGGGGGTAATTCTAAAGGTAAGGAACCTATAACTACAGTCTCTTTCAGATACCCTTGTCCCTGCATTATGTATTTGTCTAGAATCTGGAGCACTGCACAGATATTTTCTTAAATCTATGTTTAATAAGCAAGACATATGGAATATTTAATGGTGAAAATTATATTGTGCTGGGGAAATGTGTACATTTTATGCCGTGAGTATATAGAAAGTTGATACTGATGCGCATATTAAATATAGGGCAGTGCTGGTGCATTGGGTTCTGTGACTAATTTTAATTCTTAGTTTTAATTTTTTTTAAATGGGTCCCTTTTCCATTTAATGTCTTTAGTTTGAAAAAATGTATTTGGTCTGTTTTAAACATGTAAATTTCTGGTTCCGATTGTGGATGTGGTTTGATGATTGATTTTACATTAATCACAAAATAAAGATATGGGGATGACTATGTGGGTTCTAAAGGATGCTTTAGATATAAATTTACAGTGGCATTCCATAGAATAACCAATGTGGGCGGTTTGAGAGTTTATCAGCCATACAATGTGGTCATTTGTCATGCTGTTACTTTGGAAACATATAATGTTGGCAATAGTAAATTTGTAACTCGAAAATCTTCTATACTTATAAAATCCCATGTTTTCGTCTGACTTTGTTTTCTGCCACAATGCATTGTTCAAAGTGGATGCCAATGCTTTCTTTCTGTATATTAGTAAAGACTGTTACTTTGGTTTGACAACTCTGTGATTACTCTAATGTAGATTCACAGGTTTATAGCTTGAGTTCAATAATGAAGTATTGTTAATCTTGTTTACTTTGAATGGGCAGATTCCTCCCATCACAGGTTGGAGAACATTTCAGCTTGCAGGCTTCTAAGCATCGGGCAACTGTTATTCTGACAACCTGAAGGGGGAAAAAGTCCTTGCCTCTTCACTGATGATCAGACTCCTGACCAATATAGGTCCTATCCTATTTCAAAAGACAGAATAAGAAACCTGAAGAGGGGTAAAAATCGAGGTTTACAGTTGGTATTCTCACTCTGCTGGTTATACTCAAGATTCTAAAGAAACCATTTCCAGGAACCCCTGTTTAGATCGATCAAAATGAGTTTGGGCACAAGCAGCCTAAAATAATTAAAAAGATGGTTTAACAAAGTGCGTTTGTGGATTATTTCTTACTTCCAGGTGATAAAAGGTCTCTGCATTGCATTGAGGAATACGTAGTAAGTCTATTTTCCTTTAAGGTTTTTCGAAGTAAAGTTAGCTCTCGTGTTATGTTAACGACAGGCAAGTTAATACCCTCAAGGGGCTTTGTCTTCAAGACATAAATAGTGCAATGTGCAATGACCTTGTATCAAAGGAGGTTCCAATTATTTCGCAGGAGGGGGACTGAAATCAGTAGCTGGCCTTTCCTCTCTTAACCAAAGACTGGAATGATAGGCCTGGTGTTACGGAAACCAGACACGATAACAACTTGGGTGTCTGTGTAGGTGAACAAAATGTTGTTTATAAAAAATGGTACAACTTGGATTTATTGTAATTGCCTAAAAGTCCCAATTATAATTTAAATTTTATGACGTTTCAAACAGATGTACTAAATCAAATCAAATCAAATCAAAACCAACTTTATTCGGTTTTCCATAATTGTAGAAATACCATAAAAGTTCATACATAGAAACAAAATACATTTATACAATTATCTCAATTAAAACAAAGAAATCATTTAAAACAAAGTCTCAGTTCTCATAGTATCAATTCATTAGGTCGTAACCACAACATACATTCGTTGCAGTGGGGTCAAGAAGCACCTGTTATACAACAAAGTTAGCTCACTTATATCAGAGATTTAGACGATGGCAAATACAAAATTTAAGAAAGCAAGCCACCGTTTTTGCAATAACTTCGTTTTCAAGGTATTGGAGCGCCAAATATGCTGGTCGACATTGACGCAGGCCCCAGGTTTTCAATATTGGCAATAGCCAGCGGGATCGTGGTCTTGCATAAAATTTGCAAAAGAGAGTTGTATGTATGGTCGATTGCGGGGAGACAGAGTCACAGGGACATGGGATTGCTCTTGACGACCAGTCGTTATGCGTAGGGAAAGAAACCATTAAATGAAACATGTTAAATCTAAAACGTGTCAGCAACAGTTTTTCGAATTGGGTTAGACTGTACATCAAATAAGGTTCAATAGAAAACACAGTCTGAGCTAGTAGGCCCTGCTGGACAGAGGGCTTCCCTATCTCTTTTAACAGGCGTATTTGGCCCAAGTGCGCCAAACAGGCTTTTTTTAAGTCTGCCTTTGAGATCGCAGCTATTGTTGAAGGCTCAGCAAAATATTTTTCAAAACCTAGATGGGTTAGTAAGGCTTTAACATAAGCTAACCGTTTTATTTTTCTGCAATGATCAAGTGACTGGATATCTTGTATAATTGATCTTGTTAGATGACATTGTTCTGTAACCCAAATTCGGCGCCACAACATTACTGGTTGAATTTTTATGGTGTCTGTTATGTAGTCCATGCCCAGTTCTAAATGGCAGGCATATGTGGAGGAGCTCTTCGGTACGCCTAGTAAGTATCTTACAAAGGAGTTTTCAATTATTTGTAATTCCTCCACATTCGCTAACCCCCATATCCCAGCTCCGTACGTGGCAGTACTAACACATTTTGCATTATATATTTTTAACAGTTCTGATGATGGTTTCTGACCCAGTTTTTGAGCAAACGATTTTAATGCCGTTGTTGCTCTTAGAAAAGCTAATTTCCTTGCATTAATCGCTGGCTTCCATTTAAATTTGTCATCAATTACAATTCCCAAATATGGGTATGTGTTGCAGTCCTGTCCAGTACCTCACCCTTTACATACAAAGATCTTGTCTTTCTAGTTTTCTTGCCTGTGTGCATGGTGTATGTTTTTTTTACATTAAGCGTCAGATTTAGACTCGTCATAAAGGCACAGTATTTGTCTAGTGCTCTCTGCAGCTCAACAGGAGTTCTTGCTAGTATAACCGCGTTGTCGGCATACAACAAAGCTGGTATCTGCCGACGACCGATTGAAGGAAGATCTTTGCTTCCTAGTAGCATGGCAGTCTCTAGCCCATTAGTGTACAGGGTGAATAAAAAAGGGGCCAGAACACATCCCTGTCTGACCCCCTTTTCCACCCTAAAACTTTCCGTGAGCTGTCCTTTAGTCCCAAATCTTACTCTTCCAGTTGTTCTGGTGTACAGTTCCCGTAGGAAATCCACAACCGGAGGATCGACACCCATAGCTAAAATGATTTTCCACAACTTCGAGTGTCTAACACAATCGAACGCTGAGGATGAATCAACATAAACCATGTGCAACGCTGTCCCCTTGGCCTCCACATATTTTCCTGCCAATAGAGACAGGTTTAGTGCCTGGTCCACTGTGCCTAGTCCGTCACGGAACCCATATTGTATTGCCGAAATGATGTTGTGAGTTGTTGTCCAATCCTGGAGTCGCTCGAGTAGAATTCGACCTGCGATCTTCCCGAACGAGTCCAGGAGTGATATCGGTCTATAACAAGATGGACTATTTCGGTCCCCTTTTTTGAATATAGGGACCAATATTGAGGTTTTCCAAGTGTCTATTAGGCCCTGTTCTATGGTGGCATTTAAGACGTTAGTCAATAGCGGGGACCAGATATCTGCTACATATTTAAAAATGTCCACTGGCACCCCGTCTGGACCTGGGGCTTTGCCTATTTTTGAGGATTTGAGAGCCTTTTGTACCTCGTCATACGAAAAATGCAGTTCTATTGGGAAAACAACCTCAGTCGGGTGGTCAATGTGTTCTATTCCCCGTGTATTCGCTTCACTAAAAACTTTAGAGAAGTAGCTCACCCATTCACTGTCGCTAATTGCAACATCAATGGATGGTAGGTCCTCTCTGCCTGTTAAAAAAGGGGATCTGACTATTTGCCAG
Organism: Lissotriton helveticus; assembly: GCF_964261635.1. Taxonomy (NCBI): domain Eukaryota; kingdom Metazoa; phylum Chordata; class Amphibia; order Caudata; family Salamandridae; genus Lissotriton; species Lissotriton helveticus. The sequence continues at coordinate 1,925,513,947 of NC_136057.1, forward strand.
AAAGTGGCACTATCTTTTAGTTCTGAACTTTTGCTTAAACACTCCCATAGATCAGCTTTTATCTCTTGTTTTCTGGTTTTCAAAGCTACGACATATTCTTTTCTTAATCTGGTAACCTCCCCTCAGTCTCTTTTATCCTTGCTTAAGGCTATCTTTAGCTTCGTATGAGCTTTTGTACAAGCCGGACTAAACCAGCCTTTTTCAGCCTGGCTTTTTTTTTGTTTACATGTTCTGGTAAGTTCTTTTTTTATATTGTGGGAGATGGTATTAAAGCTAACCAAAACCTCTCTGGGTTTTATACTTAAGTCTAGACAATTAAGTATGTCTGTTTGATTTTGTTGGACTATTTTTGCTGTTACAGCTCCTTTGTCAATATTTCCCCATTTTAATGTGTACCCATTCAGGGATCCTAGTTCGAGCTCTTGCTGATCTAAGATACTCATTAAGTGAGGCTTCTTATGAGATTTTAATTCGCGTAGTGCGATGGTTTTTGGGAAATGGTCGCTCAATGGATTTTTAATTACTTCGAATAGTTCTATGTTAGGGCCTTTACATGATGAGATCAGGACATAATCTATCAGGCTCGTCAGGCCTCTGCCGTTGAATGTTGGCAAAAAAGGTACTGGGGAGGTCTTTATCTCGTTGGCAAAGCCCAGTTCTAGTTCTGTCATAGTCTCATTCATTTTCTCGCCCTCAACCGAGTGTGAAAAGTGTGTTATTCCGTTGTCGCCATCCCCTTCGAAACCACAACTATCAGTATTTGTAATTCTACATAGATGGAGATTAAAATCACCGCCCCAAACTATAGTACAGAACTGCTTTGCATATCGTGCTCGCAGATCTTGGAAGGCTAGGGAAATCTCTGAGAGGAGGTTGGTCAGGTCCTCCGTGTTCAAATTATTATATAGGTTTACAATAATGTATATATTTTGTTTAGTTCTCTTTAGGACAATTATCTGATAATTCTCTTCCAGTTTTGGGGGGAGAATGCCCTCGTTATATAAAGTGTTTGCTATATATGTGATTAAACCACCCTTACTTCTACCAGAATATGATTTTTTGGCTGCTGAGAAAAAAGTTCTATACCCTGTTATATGTATAGGGTCAGTAGCCCAAGTTTCCTGGAGGCAAATAATATTGCTCAGGTTAACCCGGTTCAGAAAGTTAGGGTTAGTCTGTTTAGCAGACAAGCCAGCTATATTCCAGTACGTAAAATGAAGTTGTGAGGTAGCTGGATTTGAGTTGGAGGGTGTTGGTATATTCGTTAAGTTAGCAATGGTACTAGAAATAGGATTGACTGATGATAAATTAGCCAAGTCCTCCGGCCTATGTTGTGAGAAGACATTTAAAGTATGCTTACCAGGAGTGAGTGTTATGTTTTTATCCTCAGTAACTGATATTTTACATGTTTGCAATTCTCCCTTGTTCGCAGTATATCCATCTGTCTCTTTGAACTGGTCATGGGTCAGTCAGTCGTTAAAATCCAGACAAGACAGTGCGCTGAATCTGTTATGAGTCGGAATGCTATATAAATTGCCCGGGGCAGCGGCGACTTGGCGCCAACGGGCGTCTCTGTGCTCATAGTGTGGTGTTGCAGACAAGTAAGGGTGGGTGGTCAGATGTGGATGAGTTTGGCCTTGATGCCATTGTGCAGGACCATTAGGATCAAATAATTTCGGATTTTGATGGAAGAAGGGCGTGTTACTTTCAGATGTGAAATGTTGGTCATAAAAGGAAGTGATCTGATTATTTGCCGCGAATGGTTGGGTAGTTATTAAATGCCTATAGAAATACCCCAGAGGGAGAAGAGTAGTATTGAATTCCCAGGTAGAGGGGGAAGGGGCCCTGGCCAGAGTCTTTTCGGCCCATATTGGTTTTTTAAAGGTGACGATTACGCAGTCCCCCTCAAATTTTTTCTTCAGAGGACCTATCCATCCAACTCTCTGGGTGTGTGTAATTGCTCCGGAACATTCCATTGGGTAACTACAATTAGTTATCAACCAGTGTAATGTCTTGTTTTTTAAGGAGGAGGAAGTCTCATCTTGGTCATTCCTGAGTTTCGGGACATTGACCAAAACCAGCACATAGGCCCCACACTCAGGTGGCAGATTAATGCGTGAGGGTATCTGCCTTGAGGTGTAAGGAGGATCATGAGAGGACCGAGGCCTTTGGAAGATTGGGAAAGTGTCGCTAAATTGGTTTTGTGTTTTTCTACCGCTTTGAGATGTTATATGCAGCTTCTCAGCCTGGGTGTTTATGGGTTGAATATTCGTATCGATTCTAGGGATTGGGCTGCTAAGTGGTACAGATTTGTTTGTGACAGTTTCTTTACTTAGAGATGAGATAGGTTTTGGCTTTGTCACAGGGTCAGGGACTGGAAGGTCCTTAGGTATAGGTAATGTGATCTTACTAGTACTTTTCTTTAAACTGGTGATTACTTTCGAGGCGGCGCTATCAGCTTTTTTATTATAGACTATGAGTTGTTCTAGCTGCTTCTCGATACGGGCAAGCCTAGATTCAATTGGCGATATAAAAATGCTTAAAAGATCGCCAAATCTTTCCACTAATTGATCGTTGTCTACAATAACATCAGGCTTATCCGTGCGCACAGGACGAATCTCGTGAATGTTTTTACTTAGTGTCTCTGTAGGTATATTTGGTCCCTTAGCGTTTAAATGCTTATTTGTACCTTTCCTCTGTTGGCCTTTTGGCGGATTGCGTTTTCTGACAGCGGGGGGAATAGGTTGAATTGGATGTTTTATTAGTTTTCTAATGGCACCTTCTTGCCTGTCTCTTAGGTGTTTCTCGTTATTTTCAACTACAATCTCTGGTGTAAAGTCTATGTTTAGGTCTGGTGTTCTCTCTAGTTCGCTGCTTATGTCAAGATCTGATTCAATTAAGGATTCGTAGCCGATAGGTTGACCACGTTAGGTAAAGTGTGAAGGTCGGGTCGAATTTCGTGAATAGGAGCTATATGCAAGTTACTGTCAGAGTTTCTGGATCTTACTGGGGTTGTTGCTAGCATAATGGTCCCAAGAGAAGAGCGTTTTGCATTTTCCAAATTTTGTGAGACCCTACGCTCGAGGAGCGAGATGCTAAGATCAATGGCATCATTGGTCCTTTAATAAAATTATCTATTGGTCCGATAACGGACGCTCCCCCGGCCGTTGCCTTACTTCTAACACTTCTAGTAGACATGTTACAAATCTTTCTTAATTGTCTTGGTTTAAAACAGCTATTATAGGACACCACACACCCCAAAACGATGTAGTATGAGGCTGGTGGGCCACAAGTGAACAATATAGAACAAGGGCCTTGGAAGCAAAGTAAATGTCTTACGTGCTGCAGGAATAATGTCGTTAGGGGGGTGGACCCAACCCGACCTCTTCGTCCTCTGAGGGCCTCAGAGGGCCCACCCTTTGCCCGGGCTTAGCCCCGTGCTAAGTCCCGCGCGCGTCCCGCGATGCGCGTTGGGAATGTCAGTGAAGTAGACGCTGGGGGCGGGGCACTCCCGGGAAGAGGCACCAGCTGCAGTTGATCTCAAGAATGCTGGTCCTCGCAGTCCCGGGGTCCGCAGTGGGTCCTCGTTTTCAGGTTCCTCCACAATTAATCCCCTCGATAACAGTCTCAGCAAGTAGAGCGAAGAAGGGGCCAATAAGCGCCAGATAAGAAAAGCAAAACTTTACAGTCCTGCTGCGAGCGGCTCCCGCGGAGCGGGGGCCGCGAGCAGTTAAGAAGTGCTTGAAGGGGGCGGGGCACTCCCGGGAAGAGGCACCAGCTGCAGTTGATCTCAGGAATGCTGGTCCTCGCAGTCCCGGGGTCCGCAGTGGGTCCTCGTTTTCAGGTTCCTCCACAATTAATCCCCTCGATAACAGTCTCAGCAAGTAGAGCGAAGAAGGGGCCAATAAGCGCCAGATAAGAAAAGCAAAACTTTACAGTCCTGCTGCGAGCGGCTCCCGCGGAGCGGGGGCCGCGAGCAGTTAAGAAGTGCTTGAAGGGGGTGGGGCACTCCCGGGAAGAGGCACCAGCTGCAGTTGATCTCAAGAATGCTGGTCCTCGCAGTCCCGGGGTCCGCAGTGGGTCCTCGTTTTCAGGTTCCCCCACAATTAATCCCCTCGATAACAGTCTCAGCAAGTAGAGCGAAGAAGGGGCCAATAAGCGCCAGATAAGAAAAGCAAAACTTTACAGTCCTGCTGCGAGCGGCTCCCGCGAAGCGGGGGCCGCGAGCAGTTAAGAAGTGCTTGAAGGGGGCGGGGCACTCCCGGGAAGAGGCACCAGCTGCAGTTGATCTCAGGAATGCTGGTCCTCGCAGTCCCAGGGTCCGCAGTGGGTCCTCGTTTTCAGGTTCCTCCACAATTAATCCCCTCGATAACAGTCTCAGCAAGTAGAGCGAAGAAGGGGCCAATAAGCGCCAGATAAGAAAAGCAAAACTTTACAGTCCTGCTGCGAGCGGCTACCGCGGAGCGGGGGCCGCGAGCAGTTAAGAAGTGCTTGAAGGGGGCGGGGCACTCCCGGGAAGAGGCACCAGCTGCAGTTGATCTCAGGAATGCTGGTCCTTGCAGTCCCGGGGTCCGCAGTGGGTCCTCGTTTTCAGGTTCCTCCACAATTAATCCCCTCGATAACAGTCTCAGCAAGTAGAGCGAAGAAGCGGCCAATAAGCGCCAGATAAGAAAAGCAAAACTTTACAGTCCTGCTGCGAGCGGCTACCGCGGAGCGGGGGCCGCGAGCAGTTAAGAAGTAATTGAAGGGGGCGGGGCACTCCCGGGAAGAGGCACCAGCTGCAGTTGATCTCAAGAATGCTGGTCCTCGCAGTCACGGGGTCCGCAGTGGGTCCTTGTTTTCAGGTTCCTCCACAATTAATCCCCTCGATAACAGTCTCAGCAAGTAGAGCGAAGAAGGGGCCAATGAGCGCCAGATAAGAAAAGCAAAACTTTACAGTCCTGCTGCGATTGGTATCGGATATCTTGCTACCACCATACAATGGTTGAATATACGTCTTAAATTGAACATGCTTTTTTTTAATCTGAGGCTGTAGGCAACATTATATAGTTTACTGGAATGCTTTGAGAGCAAAGTGTTACTTTCTCTGTTTATGCACGTACAGGGTTATCCCACAATGCCTGATCCTACGCACTACATTAACGTCTTCTTGCCCACGCCTGATCAGAAGTCATTAACAAATGTTTGATTTTTTTTACACAGTGATTACAAATATAATTAATTCTAATATTCCCCTGTGAAAGTGCATCTGCACTTTTATAGTATTCTGTGGGAATAAATGCGTATACTGAACGAATGCCGTGTGTGCTTTTGTCAAGTTTTATTGACAATTTATTTTGTCTCTGTATCTACATTACTGTTTCGCTAGACTACTCAACTATGCTTTCCAAATAGAAACCATTTCAGTGTGTCAGGGCACAGTACCTTAGGGCTCATGGTTCTGGCAAAGTGTGTACAACCATTCCATAATCACGAGAGGTGGAAAATAAAAGCAGTTAAACCCTCCGACTTGCTGCCCAGAAGATTTTTTCAAATGACCATTATTAGTCTCCTTAGAATTGTGGTGGTAAGGTTAAGAATTGGTGGTAATGGTAATAGGTCTGGAAAATCCATCCTCCGCTCTGACTGGTGAATTGATGTCAATGGAGCAAAGGAGAGTAGTGGCGGCAACATTTATTCTTACTGTGAAATACAAGGCATTATAAACACAATGTCAATCAATTCAATTCAATTTCTTTATTCAGATAAGAAAGATATCCATAAAAGCACAAATCACATAGCAACAAATTAGAATACACATGTTCATAATAGACTTCATGATAATATAAAAACCAATTCCACCGTGGGATGCAGAAGTGAGAAAGGCACCATCTCAGGTGTGGAGAGTATAATGTTTGCCATTACACTGTCACCGACATGTACATTCTCTGGGCTCCTGCTTTATAGGCCCCCAGTGGCGCATGGCCAATTCTGCGAAGATCTCCCAAATAGCGCAATACATTTTTTCAGTAGTGCCCCCAACTTCACCATCTTGGGGGATTTTAATATCCACTTAGATGAGCCAGACACTCCGGCTTGTCATAATTTGACCACCGGTCTGGAGGTCCTCCACCTTAGGCAAATAGTCAAATGCCCTACGCATAAAGCAGGACACACGCTGGATCATTGCTATACCAACGTGAACACCTTGAACTTTGATAACTCTATGAGAGTTCACTGGTCCGACCATGCTCTCCTGCTCTTCTCTGTTGCACCCCAGGAGCAGCTAGGACCTGCTAACTTAACTAAGAAAGTAAGCCGAATTTGGTCCAAATTATCAACTGAGAAATGGATCTCGAATCTTAAGGAACTATACCTAAGGCTACTAATGACCCCCTTGAAGCTGACGCCCGCTATAATCAATAGTTGCAGGCATCATTGGATCTTACCCTCCCAAAAACTGAACTCTCCCACCGCAGCGGTGGGAATAAAAAAGCTTGGTATATGCCCGAACTAAAAGCCCTTAAACAGGTATGCAAACAACAGGAGAGAAAGTGGAGGAAAAACTACTCTGAAATCAGTAAATAAAGCTATAGAATGGCCTTACGGAATTATAAACAGGAAATTAAAGCTACCCAGTCCAATTATTTCCAGGACAAAATTAAGTCTGCCTCTAGCTCTCCTAGGGAATTTTTTTTAATTTTTAAATCCCTTGTTACCCCCCCTTCCTCCATCAGCGACCCCTGCCTAGCTCATACCCGCTGCAGGGAATTAGCAAAATTCTTTGCCTCAAAAGTGGCGAATATATATTAGGCTCGAGGAATTCACCCCACTCGATTGCCCGAGAGTTCAGGCCTTCTTAAATAATCTGAAATCAGGCTCCCCGGCTGATCCTGCACCACCTACCATTCTCAACATGGTTTCAGACACTCTGGCCCCAGTTATCCAGGAGGTGATCAATTCCTCATTAGCATCTGGAGTAGTTCCACCTTCATGGAAACAGGTAAGAGTAAAAGCGTTACTGAAGAAACCCAATCTCAACTCAGAAGACTGGGCAAATTATCGTCCCATCTCCCTGTTGCCCACCATCAGTAAGCTCGCCGAAAAACATGTAAATGCCCTGTTAGCCACCTTTCTTGAAAATAACAACTCCCTACGCTCCACCCAGACAGGGTTCAGATGTAAACAGGGCACCGAAACAGCCCTCATTACGGTGGTTGAGGAAACGAGGAAGATTATAGACAGTGGAAATTGTGCAGCCATACTACTTTTAGATCTCAGCGCGGCCTTTGATACCGTGAATCACTCCATCTTGATTCAAAGGCTGAGCGATGTAGGGGTCATGGGCCCCGCATTAAAATGGCTGCACTCTATCCTGTCTGACAGGACATTTGCTGTGTTTGAGGAGGATGTTTCCTTCCCCCAGCTGCACCTACAGTGTGGCGTTCCCCAGGGCTCATCCCTCAGCCCAACCTTATTTAACATCTATATGAGGCCACTGGCTGAGGTGGTGCTTCCCTGGGGGGTGCAACTGGTGACTTACACTGATGACACCCAGCTTATTATCACCCTGGCAGGGCAGGACGCTCCTCATGGCAACCTTTCCTCCTGTCTCAGTAAAGTCCGTGAGTGGATGGATGAATCTTTCCTAAAACTCAACGGAGCAAAAACGGAGGTCATGATGCTGGGACATAAGGCACCTTCCTCGGTGGAGGTCTGGTGGCCGGGTAGCCTTGGCCAGCCTCCTCTTCCAAAGGAGCAAATTAAGAGCTTGGGGGTCTGGTTGGACCCGGCTCTGAATTTCCTGGTGCAAGCCCGGAAGGTAGCATCTACATGCTACGCCCTTATTAGACTACTCGGGAAAATCATTAGGCTCCTTCCATTCGAAGCTAAGAGGATATTAGTACAGGCCTTGATTCTGTCACGCTTAGATTATTCTAATGCGGTTTACTTAGGGACCCCACAGGGGACCGTACAGAACTGTGCGGCCCGAATGTTGTTGAACATTCCGCAAAGGACATCGGCTAAACCAGCACTGCGGCAACTTCATTAGCTGCCAATGCAACAGAGGATTGAGTTTAAGGCCTTGACTATCGTTCATAAAGCTGTGACCAAGACGGGTGCAGCCTTGATCCAACCCATGTTCCGCCCCTATCAAACCTGTCGAACCCTAAGATCCAATAATAAGAACTTATTGGCAATCCCCAGGACAAAGAGAGTCCGCATGGGCGGCATGCGTTTTTCCTTACAGGCTGCAAAGCTCTGGAATAATCTCCCTGATTTCGTCAGACTGGAAGTAAACCATCTCAGGTTCAGGAAGATGTTAAAAACCTTCCTGTTTTCCTAAACCCTGAGAGTGAATGGGCAACGGAAGCGCTGGGATGCCTCCGGGTAGCCATGCGCTATACAAATGTGTAGTCATTAATTCATTCAATTCAATAAAAACATTGTTCACAAGTGCGAGATATGTTAAAAGCACATAAGCAGTATTCAAAAAAGGAGCCAGCTCAATTAATTGGCGTCATAATGACGATATAAAAATCCAGTACAATAAAACATACTTCATAAAGTGCACATCGTGTTGCAGGGTCGTAGAACAATTCTCAGGAAAGTGCCCACTCGAAAACTAGTTTGTCATCTTCCAGATTGAGTATGTTCCTATATGCGTAAACGTAGTAAAAGACATTTCGCATATTTTATTTAGAACTTCCAGAAAAAAAAAATGTAAAATCGTTTCACCTCTCCGGTCTTCAAACAGGCATGGCAAGGAGTCTAGGGTGGCACTGTACCCTAAGGGCAGAACAGAGCAAAAATGTTACTGTGCCATCCCTTAAATGGAAGAGGAGTCCCCTCTTTCAGCAGCATATAGGTTTTGTAAGATAACTAGGCGGCAAGTGCAAGGTGTGCTCAATGGTCATAAAATTTGCAACAGAAGGTTTCCTAGACTCTCTGGCAAGTCTTGCCTCTCTGTAATATGTGTATAGTGCTGTTTAGAGGGCTTTTTTGTTTACAGTATCTAATTCATTTGGGCTTGAAAAGAGCTGGTCATAATTAACACTACTTAGACTCTGGCTCACTGCAGCAAGCCACGGGATGTGCATTCCCATCTCGCACTTAAGACTGTCTTCTATTATCTCTCTTGTAAGGGACGCTGCTGGATTTTTCCATATTGCTACCAAGAATTGGGCAGGGCGGGCCTTTATGAAGTCTTCAATGTAGTGTAAATTCAATTCACTATGGCAGACATATTGAGATGTGGAGATTGGTATACCAAATAGTTTCTTTCAGAATCTGTTTTCCTCGCGCTGAATGCTGTAACTTTTTGAGAAGCCCCAAACCTCTGCGCCATCAGTTGCTGTAGGTATGCACTGAGATTCTTAAAAAAAAATGTATTGCTAAGATAGCCCCTGTCCATTCGGCCGGGGGAGACTAAGAATCAAATTGGTGGCCTTAGAGAACTTGTTCCTGCAATATGCCACATGATCAGACCAAGAGATATTCGCAGCAAAGGCCAACCCTGGGCAAGGAAATGTGCTAGTGCATCGTCATTTATGATGACCCACAGAAATAGAATTTAGAGAGTGGTTTCTCGGCCCACAAGCCATTATGAAGGATTTTTTTGTAGTTAGTGCACATATGTAAACTGGCCATGAAATCAACAAAACACCGCACTAAGATGCTTAAGGCGGTGGGTGTGAGGCCCATTAGGACTGCATCATCAGTGTATAATAGCACTGGGAGTACATTGCTTTTAACTCTGGGAACGTGATCACTATTAATGAATTATCTGAATTATTAATCTATATGATAAAAAAAGAAGAGGGGCGAGGACGCAACCCTGCCTGATCCCCCCCTCTGCAAACTTAAATATCATTGGAAACCTCACCACCATTATTGATCCTAATCCAGACCTTCAAGTCTCTACGTAAGTAAGCTCAAAAATATACTAGGACCTCATCTATACTGTATTCTAAAAGAATGGACCATAGTCGTGACCAGTTAACAAATTAAAAGCTGAGGTCAGTTCCATGAAAGTCAAATATATTGGGGATCACTTGGCTATGGTGTATTTCCCAATTATTAAATTAAGATTTAGGCATTGTTCATTTGTGCCTACTTTACTCCTAAACCCCAGTTGACATGATTGTAAAATACAATTTTCCTCAGTCCATGTCTTAGTCTTAATATATAAAATTCGACCTAAAATTTCAGGGTATTATCTATCAGGGAGATCGTTCCGTAATAGCTAGGTTGGGAGCGGTCAACCTTTTTAACAATCGAGACAATAATACTTGTTGACAATGTGCTTGGTAGCGGGGCATTGGTTAAATTATTAAAAACGTTCAACAAAAGCGGTGCCCAGAAATCCGGTTTATACTTGATAAGATCAATAGGTAACCCATCGAGACCTGGGGCTTTGTTACCCAGGCTCTGTTGGTTAGCTCCCTCGACTTCAGATAGTGATATTGATATCCCAGTGGGAGCCTTGTGCTCAGAGGGATCCTCATATTGAACTGGGGCTGTATTAATCATGAAAAAATGAGCTTCCCATGCCTAACTGGTTACATTACAACTTATTGGGGTCAGTAACTGACCCATTGATCTCAGATCCTTGACAGCGGCTCAGAATGTAGTCTCGTTCTTAAGACTAGCTGAATTGGCGACCGCGTCCCAGCGTGCTTTTAATAAATTGTCTTTCCTTTTAAAAATGGCTAACTTATACTTCTGCCTAAGTGATTTAATAAGTGAGTGGCACCTTGGGTTAGTTGACAGAGCCTTACGTAGCTGTCTATTGGCTGCTGAACACTCGCTGTCAAATCATTTGGGTCTTCGTTGTGCAGCGAAAGTGGGCTTTAATAGTATAGATTTTATAGCCTGGCAAAGTTTAATAAAGGCACTGATTACCTCGGGGTTAGGGTCCTGTGCTGCTAGACAGGAGTCGATGAGACTCAAGTTGTCCTTTGCCATCGTATAGAACAGGTCTGTATTATTGACACCCCAACAAGCCAATCTTAGATTGTCTGTGGAGGGTGTTAGGTACCTGGCACCACATTCAGTTTTGTATGTTGGCCTAAGGGACAGTCTCAGCACTGTTTTAATCGGATTGTGGTCACCATGGGTGGTAGGAATAACTTCAGCTTTCAGAAAACAGTCCTCTAGTGCAGGGGAAATTAAAACATAGTCAATGGTGGTGGCACTACCACTTCCTCTAAATTTCGGCTCAGTAGCGTTGTTAGTATTTGTTATGGCAGAAATATCCATAGCGTTAATTAGGTTATGATTACTCAAGTATACTATTAGTTCTTCGCCCCTGCGGCAAGTTTGCCCTCTGCTGCTAGTCCTTACAACTGCTGTATTTTTGTTGGGTAACTTAGCATTGAAATCACCCACCAGACAGATGCAGCTATTTTGTCAGATTCATTACAAAACTGTAGGGTGGTTACAAAATCAAATAGATTGATAAAATTAGTGTTTTGTGTAGACTGAAAATCATTATTGTAAAAATTAATTAGGTAAATAGATACACCCCTTTTATATAATAAGGCCTGAAATGTATCTCTCTTTGTACATAAGACCTTACCACTACCCACTGCAGGGTAGTGGTAAGGTCTTTACCCAAATCGATAAGCCACCCGATGGTCGACCAAATTTAGGGATTGGGGCAACAGTGTTAAAACATTCAAACCCTTCGATATATATATCTTGGGTGGCCCAGGTTTCTTGACACATAAGAATGTCCTGCTGTCCAACCAGTTCTAACCAATCTAGCAGGTGTGTTTTTGACTGTAAACCAGCTACGTTCCAGCTTAATATGTACAAATCGCAGTTAGGGGAAACCTTGGTTGCAGCGGCATGGTCATGTGTCTCAGTTGCAAGTGGAGGATATTTAGCTATGTGATCGACCCCATTAGGCTCCAGTGGTGACAGTAGTCAATCCTGGATGTCCAATTCAAACAACTCCAAAAACCTGGTTTGTACAACCAGGGAGGCAGTCTCATTTGCATGGTGCCCACAATTTGGTTTGTAAAAATAACCCAACCGTAATGGCCAGATATGTGTACTGTTGGTGGTTATGGCCCCCTGAATTCTCAACAGAGATCTTACCCTGGATGGTCTGCGGAAATTAATCACAATACAGTCCCTTTCTATATTCTTTGGTGAAGCACTCCCTGTCCTACTCTTCGTACCATAATATTCGCACTCGCATTTGACACATCGATCATCCTATTCTTAGATAACCAATCCCCGCATTTATTACGCAGTTGGTCCCAGGTATCCCTCTGTACCTCTTAAGAGTTGACACTCCCGCCAACACCAACACATAGGAACAGGATGTGGTGGCAGTCCCATGGCATCTGAATTGAACCCAAGGGGATTCCTGCGCAGAGTGTCAGGTGCGTTACTACTTGGTTTACCTAGATTAGGTTGCTCACCAACCGGTCTATTAATGGGTTCAGGGATAAGAGTAGGAATAGGGCGTACATTCTGGGCTGACCCATCCAGGGATAATGCTGTTGTTGATGGAGGAGCGTTTAGGTACTGCATCTATCTTAGGTTGGAAACAATCCCTAACTTGTCTGCATTAACCCATCTCGCACAGCTATTCCTCCTCCTACTGGCCACAGCTGTAAGCTTGTGTAGAACAAGCAAACACAATGTCAAAGTTTGTACGCAAATAAAGAAGGATCTAACTATTAAAAACATTAAGTCCTCCCAGCAGTATATTGGCATTTAAAGAATTTCCTTTGCTTAATGAACTGATTGTGCAGCATCGTATTAAATGCCAAATATTTGCGCTTTTTTCTAAACAAACACCTGAGTGCATCATTTAGATTATAGGGTTAAAGTGGGTGCACAATGCAAAGCTAACACATGCAATTGATTTTTTATAATCAATTTATTTTCCCAGGGCAATAATGGGGATAAAATGGGGATAAACAGCCACCACTAATCACGACCCACTGACTGTCAGTGAAACTAAATTCATAACTTGGACTAGTATTGAATTGGGTGTACAAACATTTGTGCTAGATTTAGAATTACCACCAATCTATAAATAATGCCTTAGGATATTCATTAACACCTGGGCATAGGCACCACCTCAGGCCATGCCCAATACACACCACTGCCACAGCACTGGCCCAAGGGGCATGTGCAGTAATTTTTCATAATTACCAGGCCAGCCAGGCCTTGCTGGAGACTGGTGGGTAGAGGCTTCAAGGTGCAAGCACTACCATGTTGATATATATCCTTGTTCGTCGTAAAGCCGCAGAGGGGTGTCTAGCAGAATTCACATCTAGGAATCCCCCATTTGGCATTCCCAGGAGCCATTTCTCATTTCCTGGGGCTCAAGACGTTCCCTGGAACTCCCTCAGCCCCGAGGAGATGGGATACAGGATTGGGTAGAAGTAGGCAACCGCCAGGTTCGCTCTTGGACCCACTGCCACTTCACTTCACTTCACTTCACTGCCACTTCACACTTCACACCATATAGTGTAAAAAGCAAGCTGTGAGTCCTTCCACCGGATTCCTACACGGCGAGTGTTAGTGGGCGATTAGTAGGGACACAGGCAGGGATATCACCATATGTTTGGCTGTAAGTCAGCCTCTGCATGCCATGTAAATGGCAACTGGGAGGGGTAAGGTGGATCTGTTTCAGAGAGATGCTACAACCTTCTTGGGTTAAGGTTTAAACACTGGGATAGGTGTCTTCACTGACCTCTGGGTGTCCTCTAAATTCTTGTTTATCAGGATCTGGCCAGGGGGCGTAGCCGAACAGCCACGATGGGGGACGGCTTTCACTAGCGCTCCGTGCCCGGCCGGGCTATATCCGAATTATACGGATTCGCAGGGGACACTGCCTTGTAAAACCACCAGCAACTGCTGCGGGGCTCTGTCCGGAGTCCGAGAACCCGTGAGGCGGCGAGAAAGGACGCCGGGACGGGAGACTTCCGAGCCGCGCCGAGACCCGCGGCGCGGGCCTGAGAGACCGGGGGCGGAGTGAGTCGGCGATCCAACAGAGGCCCTGGGCGCACTGAGACCTGACGAGAGCCGGCGCCCGGGACTGCAGGGGCGCCTCGTGGACCCTCCGTGGCTGACGCCGCCTGGAGGGAGAGTGCCTGTGGCGGGACGGGAGAGGCTGTGAGAGACACGCCGAGACCCACGCTCCTGCTGTGAAACGCTGGGCTGAGCGAAGCCGCCATTTTGGGACGTCCGACTGGTGAGGGATCCGGAGATCGAGGTGAGCCCTCCGAGCTATTGGGGGCCCTGCGCTTTCCGGCGACCTGCTTCTCTGCCCCCCCCCGCTGACCCTGCCGCTGGTGGATTAATCTCCGACCGGGTGCTTGGGGGGGACCGGACCTGAAGAGATGCTCCGTGTGTAGCCGGGGGCTGCCTCCGAAGACGACCCTCACCCTGCACAGACCCCATGCTGGGGGGAAACACTACTGCGACGTGGGCTCCTTCCTGGTGAGGCCCAGATACGGGCCCGGAACCCCCCGGGGGGTCTTCTCTGTTCGCTGCGGAGCCCTTCGGCTCGCCGGCCCATCCCCCACCTGAGAGCTGAGAGTGGAGTCGGCGAAGCCTTCGCCCTGGAAGACGGGGACGCGCCCCGTGGACGGCGGGGCCCGGAAGGCCGACACCACCACGGGACAGCTTACAGCCCCAGGCCTGCCGCAACGAGGCTGCCGCATCTACACTGTACTGATTAAAAGACAGGCGTGCCGGGGGGGCCTACGCGGCGCCCAACGGCGACCCTTGCCGCCTTGGATGAGGGGTCCTTTGGACACTAGAGTCACTGCTTGGACGCGATTAGTTTGATTCTGGACTCCCTATATAATTACTCGGGTCCTGGAGCGTTACTATACACTACAACCACATGGAAGAGTCGAGGTGCTCGGCAAAGGACACTCTAGTACGGTACGCCATGGTTCGGAAAGGGCAGAGGAATGTGGAGGGTCAGGGGGAGCCGACGGGATTCGGCCCGCTGACTGGCGCTGGAGCGGGCGGAGGTGGACCTGGCAGGGCGGACCAGACGGAGCCGAGTACTACACACACGGACAAGTTGGACCTCATACTCCAAGAGATGCGAGACTCCCGACAAGCGTTGGAGCACCAACTGGGGACCCTGACCAATAACCTATCCCTCTTAAAAGCGGACCATGGCAAGCTGGCGGACAAGGTCAAGGACCATGGGCTGGCACTCACGGATCTTGCGCCCACGGTGGCTGGTCACAGCAAATCTATCCAGGACATCCAGGGTCAGGTGGCCGCACTGATGG
Organism: Lissotriton helveticus; assembly: GCF_964261635.1. Classification (NCBI taxonomy): domain Eukaryota; kingdom Metazoa; phylum Chordata; class Amphibia; order Caudata; family Salamandridae; genus Lissotriton; species Lissotriton helveticus. The sequence continues at coordinate 1,925,529,207 of NC_136057.1, forward strand.
ACCGGGTCGAGGACGCGGAAGGCCGCAACCGGAGGAACAATATACGCGTGATCGGTCTGCCGGAACGATGTGAGGAACCACGGGCTGCAGAATTCATGGAACAGTGGTTCAGAGACTACGTGGCGACGGACGGACTTTCCCCATACTTTTGTGTGGAACGGGCGCACAGGATCCCGACGGGACAGCCTCAGCGGGGACGCCCGCCTCGCCCTCTCATAGTCCGCATCCTGAATTACCGAGATAGGGATACCCTCCTGAGAAAAGCTGGAGAAAGATCCACCATCCAGTTTGAAAATCAGAGCGTATCGCTCTATCCGGACTACACAAACATGGTAAAAAAGCAGAGGGCCTCCGACATGGAGGTGAAGAAGAAACTGAGAAGCGCGCACCTGAAATATGCCTTACTCTTCCCCGCACACCTGAAAGTTATACATGGGAAGAAGTCATACTTCTTCGAGAGCCCAACAGATGCCGAAGAATGGCTAGAGGTGATGGGCCTGGATGGCAGTCAAGAGGCATCCCAAGAGGCAGACGCGGGGACGTCGGAGAGGAACTCGAGGGGTGGCCGTCGCTCCCCGCCTGGATCCAGAAAAGGAAATACTGAGCACGGCCCGTCGCGGAACCATCAGAGGGACGGACAACGGGAGGCCATCTAGCTCGCTGGCACCTTCAGGGAGGACCCAGCAAAAATAACTTCGGATTCTGAGGACGCCATTGGTCCCTCGGACTCGGACAACAGCGTGCTGCTCTTCCCTACAATCACACCTAGAGCTGCAGACGACCTCATAGACAGCTGACCTGTCGGGTGATATCCCGAGTTGACTCCTCTGCAGCAGTTGATGCAAGGTATCCTTTTTCTGTTATACCTAGACCCCGGGGGCTGGACCCCGAAAGAACAGTGATGGAGGCGGGAGGTGGGTGAGAGGAAAGGGTGAATGGACAAGAACTCAATCCCCAAAACGCACCACGTCCTCTGGAAACGGCACTGTACTGCAGAACCCCGGGGTGCGGCTCATGGCCGCTTACTGTCAACCATGCACACCCTGTCCGTAATCACATTGTGCTTACGCTGAGTGCCCGGCTGGGCCACCGTTGAGCCGGTGGGAACCGGAACTGATAACGAAATGACTATACGTGTGCTGGACCCACCCCCCACCCAAGGCGAATGCACACACATTTGGCTCCCTAAGTTGCAATTGTTAGCGTTGGGCCCAGCTAGGTTTTATGGCTGCGCCAAGTTTGTTCTAGAACTGTTGCTAATCTTTATGGGTGCACTCTCCTGGGTTCAGCTCCCCAATGTTCTCGACATAGGACCAACCCCGAGACCGATTCTTCCACACACTGATCATGGCTGACCGGACTGGCATGTATAAGGTCACCACCTGGAACGTGCGAGGGCTGGGGGCAGTGCAGAAAAGACACAGGGTCCACTCCTACCTCCTTAGACAGCAGACACAAATTGCCTTCTTACAAGAAACACACCTCATGGTCTCCTAAGCTCAGAAGCTACGGAAAAAGTGGAGAGGGACTATATATTCAACATCTTACTCAGCATTCTCTAGAGGAGCCACTATCTTGGTGCGACACGAAACACCATTTACTGCAATAGAAAGGAAAGTGGATGATCAGGGCAGGTATATCCTGGTGAAAGGTGCCCTGGATGGCAAGTTGATTGTTCTGGGATGCATTTATGCCCCGAATTACGATCAAGACCTATTCTTACAGAGGGTCGGGAGAGCACTCTCCCCGTGGGCGGATATTCCCTGGGTGCTCGGGGGGACTGGAATGCTGTTTTGGACCTGGCCCTGGACAGATCACACCCGCCCCTGCAAGCAGCCAGTGCAACTAAGCTCACAGACACATTCAGGGCATGGGTGGAAGGCTGGAGACTCAGGGATATATGGCGGGAGGTCCATTCCAAACATAAAGAATACTCCTTCTACTCCCCTGTACACGACTTGCACACACATATAGACCGCTTCCTATGCTCGCAAGCACTCGTCCCACTGATATGCGCCCCAGAATACCTAGCAAAGACCTTCTCGGACCACAGGCCCCTCAAATGTACTATCTCATGGGGTAGAGTCCCGACTCCAGTCCCTACATGGAGACTCAACCCCCAGCACCTGGAAGATGGTCCATTTAAAGCAGCTCTCTCAGAGGCCCTGTCACGGTACTGGGAGGTCAACTGGGATACTGCCTCCTCCAACTTAGTAGTCTGGGATGCGATGAAGGTGGTGGTGCGGGTAGAGGCGATTGGGAAATTGGTGGGCGCTAGACAGGAGATCCACCAGAAATTGTGTGAGGTGGAGGACCGCCTAGCAGAACTTGAGCGGGGGGCAGTGGGGGACCTGGGGAGGAAACAGGCTCTTCAGACACAACACATCTTGCACGCTGAGACGTTAGAAACGCTGCACAATATGGACTACAAGACCTACTTACAACGACAACACACGGAGGCGGACCGCTCAGGGGCGCTGCTCGCCCGCATCATACGTGATAAGCCGGACACCCCAGTTATTACCCAAATCCATACCCCGATGGGCGACCTAGTGGACACACAATGTGGCATAAACCGGGCATTCCACGACCACTAACAGGCTCTGTATGCCCGACCTGGACCGGAAGACCCTACACTTATCACTGACTTCATGCGGGACCTCCCCTTTCCTCAACTGACAGCAGCGGTACGAGAAACTATAGAAGGCCCCATCACCCAACACGAAATACGCACTGCAATCAAACACCTGAACAGAAACAAAACTCCGGGCATGGATGGACTCCCGGTGGAGTTCTATTCCACTTATGCCGACACATTAGTGCCGATCCTGGAACGGATCAATAGGGAGGCCTTCGAGAGGGGCCATCTGCCGCACTCGACCATGCAGGCCGTGGTGATATCTATCCCTAAACCGGACAGGGACGCTCAGGAGCTCACAAATTATAGACCTCTATTCATGTTGGCCACGGAATATAAAATCCTGAGCAAAGCTATTGCCCTATGGGTCCAGCCTCATATGACTACCCTTATACACTGCGACCAGTGTGGCTTCCTCCCGGGGCGCAGCACCTCCCTCAACACGAGGCGCCTGCACGCTGTCATGTCAGCGTCGCCGACTGCACTGGCGCGGGCAGGCTGTGTTGCGTTAGACCTCAAGCAGGCGTTTGACTCGCTCTCTTGGCCCTTTATGTTCGAAGGCCTGTGCCGATTCGGGTTCCCAGCCCCGCTGCTACGGTGGATCATGCTGTTGTAAACCGGTCCCACTGCTAGGGCGAGCACGGGACGCTACGTATCGGCCGAATACCCAGCTCACCGGGGCACCAGGCAAGGATGCCCCCTGTCCCCATTGCTGTTCGTACTGGCATTAGAACCATTAGCCATTGCTCTACGCCAACACGCGGAGGAGAGAGGGATCCTGGTGGTGGGGTCGGCCCATCTTCTATCAGTATATGCGGATGATATGCTACTGTACCTCCGGGATCTGGAGGCTGACCACACAGTACTGTATGACACTTTCCGCCGCTTTGAAACGGCATCGGGACTGGCTATCAACCCGGACAAATCGGTGGGGTTTTACTTCCACGAGGCGCCTCGCCCGCCCTCTCTGCCATTTGGCAATTACACGATCCCGGTAGCGCAATCCAGTTTTAAGTACCTGGGAATACACGTATACCAAAAGCCGGAAGACCAACTAGAGGGCAATATTTCTAGAGCCATTGCCGGCCTTCGGGGTAGTGTGGGTTTTTGGACCTCGCTCCCCTTGTCGGTCATGGGCCGCATCGCGATAGCGAAGATGGTAATGTTACCGCGCCTGCTGTACTACTTCGTGAACCTTCCCATATGCGTCCCGCACCGTACCTTCGAGTCCCTAAAAACATTATTGATTACCCTGATATGGGGGTCGGGCAGGCGGCGGATTAGTTTGCGGAAATTACAACTCAGTACCGCACGGGGTGGATTGGGTGCCCCAGATTTCCAAGGCTACTTTTGCGCAAGCCAACTCCAATGGTTGTTTACTGGCTGGCGGGGAGAAATCTCCACGAGATCGGATGGTCGGCGGGCCAGCTGAGCCGAGGGGAATTACACGCTTTACTACTACCCAAGAGTAGAATTCCGCATGAGTGCCACCCACTGCTCCACGTTGCCCTTCTGTGCTGGAAGAAATCTTTAGCTTACACGTCCACCGCCCTGCCATACGCAGATAACATACCACTGCTCTGGATCCCGACACCACAGGGAAGGCTCACTAGATATGCCCTTAGAGACTGGATGGTAAGCGGGACCGAGGGGGTGGGCAGCTTCTTCGGAGACGACTCATTGCTGGACCACCGCACTTTCGTGCAGGTGACCGGGACCTCGGACAGACATTACCTACTACATGCTACGATCTCTAACTACATCAGGACGATTTGGGCGCCACAACGCACCCACTCACAGCAGCATGAACTAGTACACCTAATGCACTACATGGGGGCCGGCGGTCACCTGGTACGATGGCTGTATACCGGGATTAGAGCCCATGCCGCAATCTCCCTCGACACACTACGAGAGCTCTGGTCCTGAGATACAGGGGAGGAACTCACGGAAACGACTTGGCGGGTGGCCCTAGAACACTCAATGAGGGTCTCCAGAAACGTGAAGTTCAAATTCATTCAGGCCATGATCCTCCATAGGGCATACCTCACCCCGAAGAGGATACACAAGATGTTCCCCAATGCCTCCCATTAGTGCCCGCGCTGTGGGACGGACAAGGCGGACTTCCTCCATATGCTTTGGTCGTGCCCACGGTTGAGGGGGTACTGGAGTGAGGTGTGTCAGACACTACGAGAGGTGTCCCAGATTCAGGTAAAGGACAGTGCATTGTATTGCCTAGTTGGTGCCCGGCCTCGCCCTAAGACACTAAAACCCAAGCTGAGATTTGTAGATTTGGCCCTCCTCCTAGCGATCAGGAAAATCACAATGCAGTGGAAATCCACAAGAGCGCCTAGGGCGGAGGCATGGCGAATTGATGTAGTGAAATAGGGTAAGGCGGAGAGTACTGCCCTTAGAAAGGAGGAAGAAGGGGGGAGGCGAAAAAATCCGATGGCACTGGACTGGGAGACTATGCTACTAACATTGGAGGGTATTGACCAGCCCTTGTCCCAGGACACCTGAGCACACTGAGACCTGGAGGAACTATGGTGACACGTGACAGGCACTGAGAAGAGTGGGAGTTGGTTGGAGAAGGTTTCATTGCAAAATCCTAGTAGAGATTGAACAGCGCTGGGGAGCGTAGACCGATTAGACAGGAGGAATTAAGCACCAGGGTTAGACGGGTGGGGTAGGGATAGTTGGGGAGGGAGTAGGGAAGGGACGGGACAGCCCCTGAAGTTCACAGAGTCTGCTACTAATGTACGCAAAATTGAATGGAAAGACTCAGCGGATGGTGCTCTGATTCTAGGTTGTAGATTGGGAGAAAATTGAAAACCGTGATGTATGACATGTTTAAGATGACAATGTATGCTATGTTGGTAATATGCATTCACGAATAAAGTTTTTTTTTTTTAAATCAGGATCTGGCCTGACACGCTCAAATGCTAACACTACATTCTGTTGCTCAGTGAAACAGGTAATTAAAAGAGGTCAAACAAGAACTGGTGTCAGGATGAAAGTGAGATGGAGTGAAGTGGAAAAGAGGATATACTCAGAGGAAATGATGAGGACAATGTTACACAAGACCCTGCAGCTGAGACAGCAACGATTCAATACAGTTGTGATAGAGACATCCATGCCATGTGAAAACAGCCCATATTTTATTTTCTGTTGTTGAATAGTTCTGTCAGAGTCACAAAAACTGAAGAAGCGAATCTCCTGTGTGGCTGGCTGAAGGGAAGCAAGGCTGGCATGTCACTTTGCCACCGAAGCAACACTCCGGTTTCCTGTCGCTGACTGTTTCGGGTGTTGATCAAGAGGGCTGTAAAGAGAAGGCACACTGAGATTTGATGTCTGTTAGACCATTGCAAGAATATTCTGAATAATCTGCTTTACCAGGTATAAGGTTCCTAAGCATATACTAACATGCCACTCTGTCATGTTGCCATGGAATCAGGTGCCTCTGATCTAGGTCAACATTACGAAACTAATACCTATTCCTGTATTTTCGTGCAAAGTAATTCTTGGAAGACTTGTCTAATTTGGATTATGTCCTTTCTTTATTACCAGCCCACTTGTGCATGTTTTCCCATACTGGCTGTGGCCGTGCACAGAGATTGCTGCAGAAGGAACCTATGAGCGGAGACACCGGGTTGGAAATTGTTTCTGATGCAACTGGGAAGCAGCTGTGCAGGGCAATATCTCCGCCCAGGATACCAATCTGCCCAACTTGTGATTGAGACTCTAAAGGTGACATCTCCTTGAAAGCTTTAAAATGTCGCAGGACTGTAAGGATGGCACTTTTCAGAGTCCTGCAATCCACTATGAGCTTTGTAAGGAGAACAACTAATCTAGAGGGCCAGTTTTAGCAGGAAGGAGTTTTAGTAATTTGGGTCTGCAGTGTTGGCAGGGGTGGAAGTGTACCTTCTTTGACCTCCCCCCCTGATAATTCTCTTTGAACTGCCGTGCAGCATGTGCAAAGGATGAGGCCTCTCAAAGTTATGCCTTCCAGCCTCCGCTGGGGACAGGGAGGGCACCAACAATGCAGCTTCTAAAATGTAGTTTCAGATGGGTGCCAAAGAAGACAGCTCCTGCAGTGGTGTCTGACAATCTTATTATGAGAAGATACATATTTCTCTCTTTACCTTCCTGCTACATCAAGAAAGGAAGGAGAATAGTACCTTGTGCACAGCCCAACCCACATATTCATTGAAATTAAAGTACTTCATGTTGCACTCCTCGGCAGCGTCATTCCTGGAAGATTGATATGTCACTGCCTGCTGTGTAGCACCTGAAGAATGCTTACCACTACCAGAATCGAAAGTAGGAGACTTGCACGTGTACCCCTTAAAATGGACAGGGTCAAATATAAGCTGCACTTTCTGCTGTCCATTAGTCTCAGTATTACAAGGCTGATACCACTCGTTCTGCCCTGCCGCTTCCCCATTTGAAGACTCATGACTCCACAGCACTGAAATTCCCTGTCAGCAACGGATGCACAACCTCCCGCCAGGACTGACTTCTATGCAGCAATGGAAGGATGGCTGCTTTCAATTCTCATGCCCTAACCCCAAATATTAATCCCACAATGCATGGAGGCTCATGTGATTATTCCATTGAAGACAACAAAGTCTGAAGGATATTTATTTGATTAAAAAATTAGAAACGGGTACCGCTTCCTGAGAATGTGCTCTCTAAGATCCAGGGCAAAGATGCTGAGAGCAATATGTGAATGACATATGTTTGAAGGATAATATGAGTAAGAACCTGAGTTGTGCAGTGATGCAATAGGCTACTTGACTTGACCTCCCTTGGTACTACCATGAAGTGCTAGATCCATATGGAAGACAACTCCCCTTAGTACAACCCTATTGGTCAGCATTACGACTATGGTAGTTTTTTGGCATACCTTGGTGGATCCGGTACACAGATAAAAGATGGTTGTTTCTTCCCTGACATGAGGCTGGTCTGAGTAGCTGAAACAGAGAGCAAAGATCAGGCAAATCTGTTGGATTCTGGCTGAAAAAAGATGTTATCTGTCACTGTGTTGACACTGTGTTGTGGGAGGTCCTCTTTACTGTTGCGTAATCAATGGACCAATGGGTTACAAACCCTAAATATTATACAAACATTAACCCACCAATGCACAGCCTTATCAAATAAGAAATGGAGAGATGTGTGAGATCATGCAGAAAAAAACTGAAGGCAGTATAGACTAAACTTAACTAGGGCATCTCAGCGTCACGATTTTATGACCTCTACAGTATAATTATAAACTTTCCGATGATTCCAGAATTTTGCACCAACTTATGCTTACCATGCCGAATGAATGTTTCTTTCTCCAACTGTCCCTAAAGTTATACAGGTTAATTGGTGCATCCTTCTGCTGGCGACAATGTGGCACAGTTAAACTGCCAAGAGTGTGCAGAACTCACCTGGAGGCTGATGTGTAGCTGCTATAAGGGTTGCTACACCCATAAGTGAGGATCTTGTGCAGAGACCATAGAGTCACTGCAGCTAGAACAAGGTAGATGAACATATGCAGTTCTATAAGTTACACAGCCCGACATTTACTGGCAGTTCTGAACAGGAAAAACGTACATAAGAAGAAATCCCCCTAAAAAGGACAAAAACTTCTGACATACATTGTCCAACAGCCCCACGACGGATGGGCCATTTGTCAAATATTTCAGTTGGCAAAACCAACTGTGGTTCCACCATTGGAAGCACTGAGGGGCATATTATCAAGGACCGGTGTTAAAATTATCACCGTTTTAATGGGCTTGATAATACGCCCTTGTTAATTCCCATAGAAGCCCATGTTCTTGTGTTAACATGGGCTTCTATGGGAATTTCCTGCCGATAAAACTGCGATAATTTTAACACCGGTCTTTGATAATATGCCCCCGAATTTTGCCCACCTCTAGATCACTGAATGAAGCAGGAGGCCCACAAGATTGGTGGGGGGAGCTCCAGCGATTTCCAGTGGGCCGCCTGCTCTGCCAAACTCTAAATGAGGTCCTAAGTCTCTTACTATGCTGGGAAGAAACTGTTCCCCTTAGTGGAATCACCAACGTGCTTTTGATAGGGTGATGGGTTTCAGTGGTCAGAAGGTACTTTACTGTCCATGCACAAGCAGTCAGTAGACCTTAGAGATCAAGGCCTTACACCAGAATCCACATCTTGGTGCGATATGACCACTCCAAGCTTCATGAGACTGTCAGTCTAGTGTAGAAGATCACAAACTTCCTGCAAATCGGAACATTTAAGACATTAACAAACTCCTCATTTAAACGAATCTTCTTTCATTATATTTGCATCCACCCAAAACATGCTAAGAGCTTCTGCTTAAGAAACCACTCTCTCTGCCCTTATTTGGGCCTCGCATTCAGACGGTATGAGTTCCTGAAATGCTCAGGAGACCCCACATTTAGCAGAGGAATAACTGTTTTCTAACTGTCGCGTATTGTACAATACTTCTTTACTTTTATGTAAATTAGGTACCATTCTTTTCAAATGATATAACACGAGTGTGTTCTACCGATATTACCCATGCAACAATTCTTTCTAAGTATCTAAACCATCATCCTTTTTGGATTTAGTTTTCTACACACCAAGAACCAGAGCCAAAAAGGAGGTTCTTGGCACTTCAGACAGTTTACACGCATGTCTGATCCAGAGATGAAAGGTATTATTTATCGCTGTGATGGCCCAACACGCCTCTGGCCATATAATCTGCATAAATGGCTTGCCATCGCCAATCAGCATTAAAGCCACTCTGATCACAATGTGGTCTGATTACCCATATGCTTCCGTCGGAGTAACTAACTGGAAAAACTGACTAAGTGAAACTAGTGCAACATTCAGATAAAAGGACAGCAGGTACATGCAACTGTATTTGCCTTCAAAAAAGCATAAATGGAATGAGAGTCGTTGCTATGCTATTTGCTCCCCTGAGTTAGAAACAGCGAGAAACTTCATTTCATCACTAGTCTCATCATTTTGCACATGAATAGAAAATATGGTGGTCTTGCAACTGGACTGTCCGGTAAAATGTATTGGACAAAAGACAATCTCCTCTACTGTGAATGTGACCTGCCATTGGCTGTATACATGATATCATGACATTGGCTTCAAAGATTTTCAGCAGAGTTTACTAATATAGCTTTATAGCCCGCCGTAGAGGGCTATACCGGCTATTAAAGGCCCTCTCCAGCGTTAAAGGCCCGAGCCGAAGGCGAGGGCCTTTAACAAGGGAGAGGGACTTTAATAGCTGGTATAGCCCAGCTACAAAGGGCTATAAGGCTATTAGAGCATTCTGTCACTAGAGGACAGAATGCTCTAAAAAAAAACAAAGCCCTTTGGAAGCGTGAGGGGATTGGAATCCCCTCAGGCTCCCTGAAGCCTTTGTTTACAGCCAGAGCTGTGAACAAAGAAACATTGGAATGTTGGAGTTCCAGGCTTATACCAGCCATTATATGCCCGGAGCACTCCATTGTTATCAATGGAGCTCCCAACATTCCAATGTTCTAATATCAATTTATTTTTTGTCTGAGAAAAGATTTTGGATTTGAGAGATTATAGACACATCTGGACTTTGTTCCACTCTGAATATCTGAATATGATCTAGAATGACTTCAATTTCTCGACAAACTAGCATACAGTTTAAGAAGAACATAAATTGTTTGTGAGGGTATTTTTCCCCGGTTTGGTTTAACCAAATTCCAGCAATTGTTTGTCATGACCCACATAATGGATAATCTATAGAACACAAATACAACTCTTCTTAAATTTAAAGTTTCATATTACATTTGTGGAACTGAGTGTTTTGCAAGGAACAGGGATTACCAATAATGTTAGGCCAGTACCAGTGATGTATTTAAGTCTTACCTTCATAAAACAGTACTGGAAAAGGGCCAGACTTTGTGGTTAAACATACAATTAGGAATCTAGAACAGAGCTCTTAAACTTTGTTTTTGTCATTTATTCAGTAAATCTTTTATAAATGGGACTCCTCTCCTGAACAGAAAGAAATCTGAGTCAGCTTTCCGACTCTCAGGCCACCCTGCAAATATTTAAAGTAAAAATTGCTACTTCAGATAGTTAAAAATGAGGCCATAAGGGACTACAACTGTTCCAGGAGATAATTGCAAATTCTTTAGATAAGCAAATACTATATTATTCAGCTTTATGGTTAACACCAGTGAAAGTTAATATAGCAGACTCAGACCAGTAACCCGTGCAGAAAACCTAGGTGCTGCGACCCATTGCTGCATCCTTTAATTTAACATATAGTAGTTTATGAGATAAAGTGGCCCCTGCCTCCATGTTAATAATACTGCAAGCCACTGAGGACTGCAATGACGATATAGGAACAAGGCCAAACTCTGATTTCCTTTATACTGTTGTGTGATTTATAATATCTATTTAATGTATGTCAGAGTGTATTTTATTCCTTAAGATAATTGATCACATAATTATCCTTTTCACATAAGCTTCAATCCTTGGTATCTTGGGTCTTCATGCGAAAAAGATATTAAGGTTAAAGACATAAAGAACTAAAGCAAAATCTGTAGTGCGAAATGAAACAGACCAACAAGCAGAAAGTATTTTGTTTCAAAAGCATACTGCAATCAGTTTAATGTAAATCAGATTTTAAAAAGGGCTATAGCTCAGAATGATTACTGACACAAAGAGAGTATTTCTTTCCTGGAATGATAAGTGCTCAAAAGATAGACAGATTGCCATATCTCCTTTCTGTTGATCACCGTTCATTTCAGACACACAGATCGTAGCATAAGAAGGAAAGGCCAGCTCTGTTCTTATTGTTTAAAATGCAACTACACTGATGCTACACGACTGATCCTTTGCCCTGGCTGCTGGCTCGGAGTTGCTGCCATTATAGTGTCACAACAATAACTATAATAAGTTATTACACTTACACAGCAGTGTCATTTTCTTTCTACAGATGACCAGAGAAATCACAACTTTATTGTGATCAAAAAAGTCTATACAGGTTTTTATACTGAGGTTGCAGGCTGCCATGTGTCATAAACATATGATTAATGGACAGAAGGAAGGTTGGTATGCTTGGCTACATCGGCCTTTCTTTTCATATCTAGACTATAATAGTAATCTAACTGAATTGCTTTGGACTGGGAGTAGAACAATGAAATCAAAAGTTAACTTACTTGGATCCTAGAGGTACAGTCCCTACAATTCTTCAAATTAAGTAGCAATAGACAACTGTCAGAAGTCCTATTATATAAGGAATAAAGTACTCCTACCATACTGTATAATGATATTGCAAGTCACTGAGGAGTTCCATTACAGTAAAGAGGTAAAAGGTCGAAGACTGAGTTTCTTTATAAAGTTCTGGAACTCAAAGTTGACATGCAATGTCCTTGTCATGTACGCCCAGTTTTACTTTATCCCATATAATACATGGTGACACCATCACCTTTCTAACAAACAACTTAAAAACCTTCGTATGTAGCTGTTTCAGTTGAAAGAGCGAGCATGTTTGCAAACATGAAGAATAAAAATATAACCTTCAGTGAATAATTAAACAAGTCAAAAACCTGTGAGATATTTATGGCAAACAGATATTAGAAACTGTTAAATACAAGTCAGGTTTTTTTAAAATAAGAAAAAAGTTGTAGTAGCATAGATTCTAGGGCCTTATTTATGAAGGCCTTTCGCCGCCGGTGCGTCACTTTTTCCCATTTTAAAAGTGGCGCACCGGCAGCGCAAGGCCTTCATAAATAAAGCCCCTAGTTTTTATTTAACTAAAGAGTGCAAACAGTGAACATATTCTCTCTGCTTTTCAATGTAAGCTATTAAAATAGATAAGAAGAGAAGCAATGTGCTGTTTTCAAGTTTTACTAGTCACCCTGAACCTCTTGATATACTCCCTGAAACCTGTTAAAAGCTGTGCTATAACCCCAGCACTGGGAGCAGCCAAACAGATCTTACTTCCCTGCTGGGGTTCTGAAGCGATCTCAACCCACCTCAACTGGATACACAAACTCTGGGAATTAAAGGGACTGGAGAAGTTGATGGCGGTGGAGACCCATACACTATCCTTGATTAACAAGACCTGGGGGCCATGAGCCCGGTAACTGGCAGATTAATTCAGAGAATCGAAATGCCTTCTATACCAACACGTTCTCCGACTGACACATTCAGATCATAAGCCCATATAAACTAGCTATTGGTGGTCGTTTCAGTCACTCACACTTCGCCTTTATCCTATCCTATGACTGGTGTCCTGTTCCCTCTTCAGGTAGTCAACACATCGACCTACCCTTCTGACATCCTATCCCGTTTGTTTTCCCTCTGTTCTGGTTCGCCATGCCATAATGCTATTGATTAATCGATGCTTCCCCACCGGCCATTGGATGGAGGAGAGCTGATTGTTGTGTCTTGTGCTAAATATTAATAAAAGAGATCTTAAACCTAAAAAATGTCACAAACTAATCAGTGGCCTGAGCTGGACTTCTCTCCTCCCAAAGGCCCCCTCAGCAGAGCTACAGAGCCTTCAGAGTGGGCAGGAGAAAAAAAGGACTGCCAAAACAGTGGTAGATAACCATCTGATTTAACACTCAGACACTGACATTCACCATACTTCCTTAAGCAAGTCTCCATTCTTCTACATTGGCAGGAGCATGTGGTCTACCATATAAGCATCTAATTTAGAAATATTACCTCCACCATCATTGGAGATGAGCTGAAATGTCAGTCACTCCTACTTTTCATGGGGTTCTCTGTAACAAGCCCGGTCTCCAGGGTTCAAGAACAGAACATATGAGACATACTCATTGCGTTTTAGGTCTATTGTGTGGGCTGTACAATGGAGTTTAGGTCAGGAATGAGGCCTTCCTTCTCAGCTATGTATCATTGTTAGACCTGGCACCCTTGGCATGGTTTCCCCTGACCTTTTGCCTTCAGAACTTCTGATGTTGCTGATGTTGTTTTTGCCGGCCTTAGGGTTCTGTGCAAGATACGATTGCTGACTAGTGCTAAAGTGCATGTGCTATTTTCCTACAACGTGGTAACATTGGTTTATCCACAATTGGCATATTTCATTTACTGATAACTCCCTCTTAAAGTGCACTGCATGTTCCCAGGGCCTGTATATTAAATGCTAGTAGTGGGCATGCAGTGTTGGTTGTGCCACCCGCTTAAGTAGCCCTTCAAACATGTGCCAGGCCTGCCATTGCAGAGTTTGTGTGTGCCGTTTTAAACTGCCATGTCGACCTGCCTAGTTAAACCTCTTGCCAGGTTCAAACATTTTTTTTTAATATACATTAGTCACCTTTAAGGTAGGCCATGGACAGCCCAAGGGCAGAGTGCAGTATATTTAAAAAGTAGGACATGCACTTTTAAGTTTTACATGTCCTAGTAGTGAAAAACTCTTAAATTCGTTTTTCACTACTGCAAGGCCAATCTTAGAAAGTTGGCATTGTCGTTCTTTAGCCATTTGGTGTTTGCTGACTGTATCTACTTACATGTCTGGTGTGGATGACAGCTGGGTTTTGTGTGTTCCTCCTAGATAGCCAAGTAGGAAGGTTAGATGTGACCTGATGGGCCATCCTGGCAGGATAGGAGGGAGAAGCTGGGCACAGCCTCACTCATACCTGAATAGACTGTGTCATGTCCTCACACAAAGTGCTGCATAACCCCCTGTAGTGAGCCAGCTCAGGAAGGACAGTGACTCTGTGCACTTTAAGGCATGTCTTTGAAGTCTCCCCCACTTCAAAGGCACAACTGGGTATAATTACTGGACCTCTGACACCACCATTTCAGTATACTTCTGGACCTGTGGATACTCTTCCGCGAACAATGACTGCATGCTGCTGAAAGGACTGCAACTTTAATGGACTGCTACTCTGTAGGCGCTGCTGTTATGCTGACCTAATGCCCTCTTGTCTGAAGAAGAAGAACTGGAACCATCTTAAACCCAGGAACCTTGAATGGCTCAAAGAGTTAGTGTGCCGGCCTTCTTATCTGAGCCTCAGGGACGCAACAGGCTCTCCACTGACTTGTCTTCAATGATCTTCTGACCCCCAAGAGGCACCTCTACGGTGCTGGTCCCTTGGAAGTGGTCTTTTTGCTCTTTAAGTCAGGCTTGTGGGCTCTTTGCTAAGCGAAGGGGCCCTTACGCTCTGGAACCTTTTTGCTTGTCCGCAAGCAGCCGCAAGTTCGTCTCTTCACATGGCAAGTATCGCTGCTGGCAACTACGAGGCTCCAGCCCATCCATCCGCAATGCCCAGCCGGCTCTTTGCCCCCCCCAACAATTGCCAGCGATGCTCTCCTCACTCCCGCTGAAGTTCTTCCCTGCAAACGGGACTCTTAACACAAAACTTGAGTAGGTAAACTTTCAGCTGGACTAATCTGGGACTGTACCCGACCCACGTTCCATCGTGGTCAACCTGAACATTTGGATTTAACCCAGTCTAGCACGACCAGATATCCCCGGTTGGTGCTTTATGCTTTTAAGAGCTATTCTACAGTTTATCCTTTAAAAATTCATAACTTCGGTTCTACTCATTGGATGTTTGTGTTGTTTTGATCTTATTTTATTTATACAATTAAGCTCTATTTTTCTAACTTAGTGTAGAGTATATTTGTGTGTTTTTATCTCTGTTTCACTGTTTGAAATGTTGCACACATACTTTACACATTGCTTTTAATGTTAAGCCTGACTACTCTGTGGCAAGCTACCACACTTTAGGGTGTGCTTGGGATTTACCCTGACTAGGATTGTGGTTGCTGTTTGAACAGAGCTCACACCCTAATCATCCAAAACCCAATTTCTAACAATCATGCATTAGTATTCTCCACTTGGTGCAAGGTGGCTATTGCTTGATTAAAACTAGGTCAGCTAATATAGTCTGGTTCAATGTTTTGAATGGTGTCTCCTCTCACCTCTTTCCCTCTTCTCCCAAGCTCTAGTCTGCCTGTATCAAGGTACCATTGGTTCAAGTGATTTTTGCCATGCACTTACTGGTGGTCTTCTGGTCATCGTCCTTTGGTGTCAGTGCCTTATGAGGTAGGAGCAGTTCAATCCCCCGTGTCAGAGTGAAGCGAATAACAGGGTATTCTTCTGTTAGGGAAAGCAGAGTGAGAATGAGCATTATATCCTCCAAAAAATCAATACAGCAGCAACTCCCTAATCATAACTATCTATGCATTTTGATTAATTGTGATACATGAATTTCTAGTTTATAATAAAACCACAGAACATAGACATCATCATCATCGTCATATCACTTAATTCGGATTTTGCATAAAACCATAAAAGTTAGATAAAACAAAATATATAAAAAGGTCTCACAGTAGGCAAATCTGCTTAGTGACATCAAATACTATTTAAATAGATAATAATGTATCTTTAAAAAGAAGATGAGCCATGAATCCTACACAGTCTTGATATGGCTTAACAATAGATATGAAAACACATCCCAACCAACCCTTATAAGCCACTGACAATTAATCACAACAGGCTCCAAGACTGACAGCTGCTTTAAAAAAATGAAGAACATAAAAAACAGTGGGGCCAGATAATATTTGGAAAAAGGTGAAGGCACGTCGCACCTGCCTGAACTCAAGCTTTTTCAGAATGGGGACAATAAAAGTGTTCCTGGGTACCTCGTAATATTTATGAAACATTATAAAACGAAGCATGTCCTGAGGAGACTTCCCGTCGCAGCAACAGGTCTCTAGTCTCTGACCCCTACTAAACCCGCATGGCTGTGCCAACAGGAGGTAAAAAAACATCAAAACGGAACCTAGTCAATAAAAATCGGTTGTAGACACTTAGAGGCCCCAAAAGATAAGGTTTGGTAGATTACACAGTGTTCAGGATAACAAAGCTACGTACACTAGGCTTTCTGAGCTCCTGATCTTCTCTGTCTAAGGTCCTCTGTCTAAAAAAGGACTCCATTGCCCACCCCAGGTCTTTTCTGGGTTGGAAAATAAGTCAGCTCTTCCCAAGCTCGAGAAGCAGCCCTTTATATAATTGAGCCAGGGGATGTGGTGGGCTTGGTCAAGGGCCATACGATCCTTTAGGAGCAGTTTGTTTAAAGTTGTTCCCAGACTCAGCCAGATCTTTAACCACAAAAACAGGGAACGAAAGGCCAACAGGACACCCCCAGCTCTTCATGGACTGCTAGGTTTGAGGTTCACTCGGGCACACATAGAAAGCATTTCAGGAAGCTATTTTCAACCACTTGGAGTCCTTCCTGGGCGGTATAGTCCCAGATTTCACTACCATAGGAAATTTTAGCGATACACTTTGCCGGATAACATAGTCAAAATAAAAATAATTATTTCAAGTAATAAAAATTATACAAAATATACAGTTAGTAATTCATTTTTGCAGATTCCATTATTTTATTTATGCAGCCAAATTGCACTGTACCAGGGAACCCTGGGCAACTGCCCATTTTGATGTAGTGTAAAAACAAATACTGGGATATTTCTTCAAACATAGAAGTAGGACTATAATTTTGCACCGACACTGAAAAACAGAAATACTTAATTGAAAGCACTCACCAACATGTAAAATTCAGGCAACAAGGCATTAAGGGGATATTACATGCAGCTTCCAAACAAGTATCATCTTTGTTATACTGATTGCTTCTAGTGTCTGCTTGCTAACTCTACTAAAACACATGTACACTTGCATCCCTTTGTGTTCAGTTTACACTTTCTGAAAACTGCTAAATTTAGTGAATCTTGCTGGGGCAGATGTTGGAAAACTGGGATAGTCCGACAAATGTGAGAATCCTGGTCACCCTACATTTTGCCCATGCTTTACAAAGTCACTCAAGCCAGAATTCATAGTGTAACACTATATGAATTAGGGAAATTACAGCCTTGGTCTCCATGTAAAGTGGGCAAGAACGTCAAAAAGAATCAACATAAATGTTCCGTGAATGCAGCCCCTTGGGTTCAGGTGATATAAAGTAGATGAACCTCATTAAAACAATGTGATGTCAACGACTGAGGGAAAGTGGATGTCTCAGGTATGGGGCAGCACCAAAAATAAGACCAGGAGATACCTGGTCTTAAATAGGCAATACGAGGAGAAATGTTTTATTTCTCATCACATTTTGCTCTTTCCATGTGTGCTGCATTCACCTGTATGGATTGTTTATGTGCAGGAAGATGTCAGTTCCTGCAAATGAACAATCCCCCCTGCAGTGCAGGCACCCTTGCAACATGGCGCAAGGGTGCCTGCGCTGGTGCTACACACCTTTTTTAGCGCCAGCACTAGGGGAAACGCTGGGATGCACCACATATGTTTGTAACTAAGGCGCATCCTGCATTTAAACAATGTTGGAACACGGTGTTCGCAATTTTGGAGTAACACCGCACTTTGACATTTTTTTGTAACTACCCCCTGTTTCATAAAGAGGCACATTACCAAAATTGGGAGGGCAGCAAATAAAAACGCAGAAGCCGGACAAGTCATCAAATTCCCCATTGTCATGGGGAGGCAGGCCTACATCAAATTATAAACTGGCCAGCATCAGGTGGATAATGAATACAGAGCAAACTACCCATGTCAAACAGGATGAGTTTAGAAGCCATCCTAGAGTTATTGGATGATCATCCAACTATATTAGAAGTCACTTGCACATCATCAGACATCGTAATGTTTCTAAAGTCATCATCAGTGGTTGTGTGAGAATGACTTCACAAGGTTCAGTTATTCCTGATGAGTTCACGATGACTGAAAATGAGTATCTGATAACTTTATACGATGAGTTGCTCTTGATGATTTGAGAATGATTAGGAGATTACTTCAGAAGCATATCCAACATTTCATTTTTGTTAGAAAAAGTTGATTGCTGGCTGCTTCCTGCACAGTTAACACATTAAGTATTAAATTAGTTTTCTTATATGTGCAAATAAACATGGAATGTGCTTCAAAGAACCGTGTGTAAAATAAGTCACTGATTGATATTTTTATTGTTTTTATTTTAAATTTTTCATTTATAATAATTGGTAAAAGCAAATATCTTGTGTAAAAATGCTCAAAACATTATATTAATGGTAAAGCAATTGGACAACTTTAGGCAGTGCATCTTAAATTGAGAGGTAAAGGAGAAGGAATTTATGCAGCAGGACAGACAACTATCCAGGAGGGGAATACCATTTTTGCAAACTAAGATTGCAGATTATACAGCACATTCTGAAGCATTTTGCTATCGTGACAGTTTCACTAAGGGCATGTAAAGTTACAAATTCAGGGAATTTGCAACTCTGGATTTCTTTTGAACGTCGCCAAATGTGATGCCATAATGTAAAAAAATGTATCTTCAGCAGAAAGCATTTTTGCTTCTGCAAGGTTTGGCGGGGGGAGGGGGGGGTGCGGGGAAGGCAGCTTGGAAGTGACAACCACGTTGTGGAAAATCCCACAGGAAGTGTCAACCAATTACGTTCTTGGTTTTGCTTATTTTATGGCAGCTGAGATTAGCCAGCATTTGTATCATTTTGTCCATGGCGGCTCTCAAGGTGAACTCTTATTGTTTTGTTTTGTACACTTTTCACCCACTGATTGGAGTGATTGCAGTCCTGGCTGGAGTGCTCACTCGCATGGCTGGCAAAGCCAATTTATTGGGCTTGTCTAGTTTTCCAACAAAATGATCTTCAGTGATTGGTGTTTTTGTGTGTATATTTACATGAATTTTTGGGTGGTACAATGTTCAAACTAGTGGAAGAGAAGGTGTATGGGGAAACGTTTACAAAGTTAACAGTTTGGATAAATAAAAAGCATATGGATGTATGAATGGGTTTGTAAAGAATGGGTATGAAAGACAATGAGTTGGGATCTGAACTGCATGGATGTCTATGGATGAGACGCAGGTGCATGTGGCCGTAAGTGGGTTGGAGTTTTACCTGGGATGGCCCTGATAGATTGATGTCAGTAAAAGATGCTCAGGCATACTAGGCATTGTTAGATTACCATTTTCTGTAACACAAAATCAGTTGGTGGAAATGGTATCTTGCCTAGAGGACAATGCTCCTGTAAAGGAAAGTAATGGGCTTTAAGGAGCATCTGATCATTCTGAATATTAATAATGTTGCAAATGCACCATGGGACCTAATGCAAGCAAGATAAAAGATAGGCATACATGTGGGTATGCTGGCCCCCAGGCACCACACCCGTTAGTCCTGGTGCCACTGCAGCTGATGCGATGATAGCTGCAGCCTGATGCAAATATTCTGTGTGATTTGATCTGTCAGTTGTTCTGGGATGATTGCTGCAAAGCTGTATCTCTGTTATGAGTATGTTTGTCGGGTACTGTATTTACAAAAACAATGGAGAGAGCAAGGGTTATGTTCACCAGAGTGAACGGGGAGTACTCCTGTACCCCTGGATACAATAATAGAAAAAACAAAGATGAAGGAGTACCACCAGTGGGAATTCACAAGTCACTGTGTTGGTGGATGGTTTTCACAAATTAGAGGAAAACTCTTTTTCTTAAAAACCCCTCACTCATCACCTAGTGATGACATGCTTCATCATCGGGGTCCACCCTAAAGACCTAGCGTCATCAGGGTGTGCTTCAACACCTGATTACAGTGGAGCAGGTTTGTGAGTGGTGGTGTGTGAAAAATGAAAAAAATCAGTGAGTTAAAAATTGTCCTGGTTTGAACTTGTAAAATAAAGAATTTTTATTGGAAAGCAACTGGACAATATTAAAAATAGTGGCGAGATAAAATAGGGCAACAATGAACCCGTGTATCTCTATAATTAATAGGGTCTAAGTGTTGGGTCTAGGTCTACATGTTTCAACCTTAATGGTTAAGGTTAACCAGGTTTTCGTCAGGACCATAAAACCACGTGGTGGACGGTCTGCGTCCCCTAAAAGACGCACCCAATCCTACCACATGGGACCACTGGATGGCGAAAATGCGCCCGTGGTGTAAGCTCGCTCCACACTGGGTGAGCTAAAAAATCAAAAAACCTGTAAAAGAAAATACCGACATTTGTCAAAGTATTGAACATATTTACAAGCCTGTAACGTAGTGCAGTGCTTCAACGTTGTGTCAGCATGCTGTCACACCCAGTTACATAGTGAATTCAGTGGTAACATCAAACTTCTAGCGTTACCAGTGTTGGGCTCTACTCCAGCATACTTCTAGAGGAGGGAAGTGCAGGTGCGAAATGTGGGACAGTGTAGATTACCCACAACTTTCACACAGAGGGAATATCGTAATTTTCTCTATTCACAACGCACACGTGGTTCATAAAATGGTCACCGCGTGTTACATCCTCGCATACCGACTAGTTTGGTGCGAGACTATATTCAATTCGATCGTGCATGCATTGTCAAAGAGAAACTGTACAACACAAAGTGAGACACACACAACAAAGACACACGACAGACAGAAAGTATATATAACCAAGGCTCACTCTCAATGGAGTGTTCAGGGACTTCATGGGACGGGGGAGGTTACCCTCTTTAAAACGTATTCTGAAAGAGAGTGATATTTTTTAAGAGGTAGATAAATGCGGGTAAGGAATATCATCCAACTCGTGTCCTGGGCGCGTTCGTTTTTGGCGCTTGTTGAAAAAAAGACACGCCCGCAGTGAAACGGGTACTTTTACTTACAGTTAGTTGCCGAGGTATTCAGTTTGTAACCTACTGCCTGCACCGCCCCGCTAGTACTGGGCTGGGTGAAGGCGCGAGTGAAATAGAGTGTCGGCGCTTCCGTGATGGGCGTGGTTGAGCCGCAGTCACGTGGGCGGAAGGCCGACAAGGATGCAAGGACGGTGGCCGCATAGCCTCAAATGGCAGCAGGGAATGTCAGAGATCGAATCTCGGGTAGGGTAGTAGGGTAAAGCCCAGGCTCGGAGGTACAATATTTCAAACTACAAAATTGTAAAATACTTAAGAGGTCATGAGGAGTATTTCAGATAATATATACAAAGACCT